>NC_060119.1:326108420-326720420 GCF_021461395.2 Schistocerca americana | reverse complement strand
GAGCTTCACTTTGCCAGCTGAATCAGTGAAACAAATAACTAGGCCGACAAGTATCGTAGTCACTGCAAAGTCGATTAGACAATTTTCTTCAGGCTCTCAAGGTGAATTCTCTCATACGTCGCGCTTAACATTACAGATGAGCACATGAAGTTCTTCTCCATACTCTCACATCTTCTCTGTGAGCTGTCCCAGAAGTGCGTGGTCCATAGTCTAACGGCCCTTTTCTGAAATCACCTGCAAATTCACCAATAACTTCTTCTGGATCGTATTTCGTATACAGTAAGAATATAAAATACGAAAACTGTCTCATAATCAGCTTAACAGCTCGTACATCAAAGTTGATAACAAGAGGAATATACAGAGAAGAACTGAAAAGGAAGTGGAGGATCTTTTAAGCTATGATCGGTTTGGCTATAGGAAAGGTAAAGTCGCTAGAGAGGCATGTCTGATTTTCATAATTAATGCAAGACTTCAGAAAATTTAAGACTCGTTCATAAGATCTGTCGACCTAGAAAAAGCGTGTGACCATGCAAAATAGTGCCAGATGTTCGAAATTCTCTTTGGTTTGTTAGGGTAGCATCAATGCGAGAATAAACACTTCTCAGAGTGTCACTGACAAGCAAGAGCAGTTATCATCATACAGAGAAAGATAAGGGATTCGCTGTTGTCAGATTGCAGTAATTATTAATTAGCAATAACACTTTAAATAACTGACAATCTAATCAACGTTTATAACTTAAGCTGTACTGATTTTAATTTTCACATTCTGAACCCATAATTTAACTCCAAAATTATAAATAACTGTTTACGTCAATAATACTAAATTGTATCGATCATTTATACATGACAGCCATCATTAACTATACCAAGTAAATCAAATGTTAATTCAAAAATCACTTGATGCTTACTGGAGCAAGAACGTTTATCTCAGACTTGTATGTAGTACAAAAGATAATTGAATAAAAAGCACGAATAAAACTTTTGAATAAATGCATAAACATATACAAATAAATACAATATTATATTAGCATTTGGGATCCGTCAGATAGGATGCGTTGCTCGAATACCCATAAGTGTTCTTAGTCCTACTAAATTACACGTCGGCTCAAGGTTTAATTTTTTTCAGACTTTTATATTGTTTTAACTAGCTTTAGAAGCAGAGATGACTAACAAAACTAGAGCTACATCGAATGATGAGAGTACAGTGGTGACACTAGTAAGAAATTAGAGCTTCCATGTCGTTGCTCTTATGTAAAGTGATTTACTGGTCATGATACTGCCCAAGATACCTTGTTAAAAATCATATGTCTACTATATTACGACTTATTTAATTGAAATAAACACTTGAAAGTCAAAATCAGTTCAGGTAAATAAATGAAATTAGTACCAAACTCGCCTTCATTAAAAGATTATCACCATGAAATCAGTTATAAGAAAAAAATCAATCGTAATTCGTAATTCATCTCGCCTTAACCATAATTTTCTCCTTGACCTGATATTTATGATGATAGTGATATTGGTGGTATACAAGCAAGTCAGTCTTGTGTTATGAATCATGGGTATGCTCCTTTGAAATGATTGAAATACTTTCAAATTCTTTGCGTTCTGCACCTGAACTAAAGGTACCCTATTAAAGGTCAGCAATAATTTGCAAGCTAATCGTTGTTAATAATTATTTACTGATTTTTAGATTTTGTGATTCTAAACTAGTAATTACACTTCAAAATTATAAATAACTATTTAAATCAATAACATTAACTTATATCAATCATATACACACATGGCTGCCATCACGAAATACACTAATACTAAATCAACTGTTAATATCAAAATCACTTCACAATTAAATCAAATTACTGCAAAAAAAGTTTAGCTCAAAATAGTGTATATGGTACAAAGAAAAAGCGAATGAAAAGCACAGCAAATAAAACTTTTGGATAAGTAGATAAATTTATATTAGTAAGTAAAAATTGCTTAGTTTTTAAAATGACGGAATAATTAAAAATAGGAAAAATACTAAAAAAATTAGAGAAAGATAATTACCTGTCTCGGATGACCACTGATCCCATCTTATGAGCATACAACAAACACAAATCCATCAATCGAATTGTCCTCTACCCTTTCCCTTTAGATTCCCCCTTTCTGTGCAGAAGAAACTGTACATTCAGTATCAACTGAAATGGCATGGACAAGAAACTGACAGCTAAAATCAATTGATTGAGACAGATTTTCAAAGCAAATCTTGTCTGTGTCGTAATGCCCTGACACAAGTCCGTTAAACGATTACTCCTGACCTCTATGACTTTGAAAAGACCGAATACAGGATGAAACAGAAGCTACTGAGAAACAGAGTATCACTGCGAATCACTCACGGTCGTCAACGAACACAAGAGCTAGACTTCGGCTGTGTGTAACGATCGACCCTCTCGCAGACCGCAAAACTCTTTGCTTTCGTGGGAGAGCCCCTGATCTCTTTTCTTCGCTACCGACTACAAGTTGTTGTTCGCTCCAGCCCGTTTTACTATCACCGACTTCCCACAAAAGCTGCACTAAAACTTCTGTACACGTCCCTTAGGATCGCTCTCCTCTCAACAAGTTCCACAAAGTCTACAACCAGAATTCACGATATCCTCAGAATCGGTCTTGGCACGCTATTTGGTTTAGAATGGTAGCATTTCTCATTCTGTTGACTCAGTTTTTAAAGCAGCTTCAGAATACATGTCGATATCATTATTTATCATTTCTCCTACAGTTTTTCATTAATAGTTCTCTCTGAAATGTATAGATAATAATACTTATTAATACTTTAGGTGAGACACCTATACTCGACACACGCCGCTTGCGTGACTGTGTGAATGTTTCTGGTTAATTACACATTTATATTAATTTGTAGTAAAGTGCATAAATGAGTCCTCTACTTGGGAAGGCTACAGCTTCAGATAAAAGATAAGCTAATGCAACTGACAGCATAAATAAAGTTAATAACAAGCAGAATTGTGTATGTTGAATATCTCTCTCTCTCTCTGTCTCTGTTTTTCTCTCTCTCACACATACACACGCACACATACACAGAAACAAAAAAAACATACAAACGCACAAATCGCGCTCAGAGGAATGTTCACACTTAATATCCTCTGAGCCATTTGAAACCATTTGAACGCTTGTAACTGCATTGGATTGAAGCCATTTGAAGTTACACGCTTATAGCTGAATCGGATGTCGTACTATGGCAATTCTCTAATGTATGTCAGTATCTCAGCAGCGCGTGATCCCTTATTTGTAGTATAAGACCACAGAAATATACGTGCAGAGTATAATATTCGAAAAAGCCATTTTCTCTCTGTTCTGGGTCTGAAAACGCTACAATTCTTCACTCCTGAGACAGGGTGAAACAAAGAATTTTTGAGAATTAGTCGTGATACATCTACGTACTGACATGTACTGATGTTCAGTAAGACCCTTCAAAAAAGACCATTTTTGTAAAACTATTGTAGAGATAAAAACATGTCATATTCTACATTCTGTGCATTCGAATAGTTTATTTAAGGTCCTAATTTACATCTATGAACTGAGACACCAGATGGTAAAGACACAATGCATCAGTGTTGAAAGATATTTAACATAATATTTAGTCACTAGTAAATGTTCTGCCATGTGCAATACTAAGAATATCTAGCTATACATGACACTAACCACCAAAAATGTCCTCTCATGGTAGCTGAGTGGGCAGCGCGACAGACGTCAGTCCTAAGGGCCCGGGTTCGATTTCCGGCTGGGTCGGAAATTTTCTCCGCTTAGGGACTGGGCGCTCTGTTGTCCTCATCTTCACCATTTCATCCCCATAGACGCGCAAGTCGCCGAAGTGGCGTCATATCTAAAGACTTGCACCCGACGAACCGTCTACCCGAAGGGAGGCCCTAGTCATCCGACATTTACATTTACCAGCAAAAATATCAGTCTTGGAGACATATCTGTAAATAGTCAATTTGTACTAAAATACTTAATAACCACCAAAAGAAGGAACTAATTTAAAAAGTATGCCTCAAGAGCCCTATGATTACCACAGGTACTTACTCTTCGTTCTCCAGTACGGACAAGGCTAGAGGATAAGAGAACTAATTAAACAACTTTTCTTCCCACTTTTACAAGTTCTCCTACGCCTGTTTATTTATTTCTGTGTCAAATGTTGTTTCTTCCTTATTTCAGTCTCCATAGCAAATGTTGGTAGTGACAAATAGGAGCTTTTACGATCTGACGTCTCCTGCTCGTTGGTGTCAAGTATTTTTTTATGTTTATTTATTCGCATCATTCGTATGTATAACCAAGGTCGCTAACTCACAATAACAGGAGCCAGTTCAAATCTTGGTGCCGGGAAACAACCTTAGCACTAATATATTCTTGGCTCAGGAGAGATTATACAAGTTCCTGATTACCAGACTGTGGGCTAATTTTCTAACATCTGCGAAGACTCATTGAGTGAGCAGTTAAGGAGATATTATGAGTGAAAGCTCCTGGGTACTGGCCTCTGCGTAAACTAGTGGACTTGTGGGCACGAGAGACGTTGATGATACATCAATTGGTTTGGCCAACTCTGTAGGTGTTAGTAGAGCAGTTGACTACGCGACGGGACCACGTTTCATCATCTTTCTTCCCTCTCACCGTAAAAAATACAGACACGCGAATGCATTGCACACGTACTCATAAAAATCGTCTTTGCTACTCAGTAATGTTTAACCACTCGATATCAGGACACCGAAAACGAGGCAAGTGGAAAGGTATAAATCAGAGCCTTCGGCATACCAATAAATAAATAAAATTGTGGAATCCACAGTGAAATCTTTTGCAACGGAAAACTGACTCACGTGGATTACTATGAGAATGAAATCTGATGAGTATTGGTGAAAACAATAAACAGTGTCACCTAGTGAAGTTCTCCTAAACCATGGATTACAAATAAAATCGCAATGAGAAAAGACTGTAATGAGATTTTCACTCTGCAGCAGAGTGTGCGCTGATATGAAACTTCCTGGCAGATTAAAACTGTGTGCCCGACCGAGACTCGAATTCGGGACCTTTGCCTTTCGCGGGCAAGTGATCTACCATCTGAGCTACTGAAGCACGACTCACGCGCTGTCCTCACAGCTTTACTTCTGTCAGTAACTCGTCTCCTACCTTCCAAACTTCTCCTCGCAGGAGAGCTTCTGTAAACTTTGGAAGGTAGGAGACGAGATGCAGAAGTAGAGCTGTGAGGACCGGCCGTGAGTCGTGCTTGGGTAGCTCAGATGGTAGAGCACTTGCACGCGAAAGGCAAAGGTCCCGAGTTCGAGTCTCGGTCGGGCACACAGTTTTAATCTGCCAGGAAGTTTCAGAAAAGACTATACTTAAGATCAGTGTAGTGAGTGATAGGCACTCATTAGAAACAGTACCATAGATTTCTAATCAAAGTCTTCACAACCTCAAAATATTTGTACTTTCAAGAGAAAATAAATTGTTCCACCTATAAGAAAAGGACTTTTTGGTACATACACGGTCCAGTCACATTAATGTGACCATCCATTGCCTATGGTCCACATCTACGTCCATTACCCAGTCACAGACGGAATATGGCTGCACTAGCAGTGGAGGGATTATGAAGAGTGTCGGGGCGAGGCGGAAAGCAGTGGAGTCGTAATCATAACGGGGAAAGAGAGCGTTTTTATCTGACGTCCAAATGGCCATGATCATTGGCTTTAGGGCCACAAGTCGCAGAATTTCCGAAACGGCTAAATCTGTAGACCTTTCGCGAGCCGCTGTGTTTAAAATATACCGTACATGGCAAAATATTGCTATCCAAAACAGACACGGAGGCAACGGTGGTGCACCACGGGCCATAGATGAGACGGGTGAAATGGGGTTGCGGAGATGTGCACGGGCGAACAGACGTACAACTCTTGAACAAGTGGCCACCCAGACGAACCAAGCGGCTACAAACAGTGTCTCCGCAACGACGGTTCGGTGAACGTTGCTGCGTGTGGGCCTCTGCAGCAGACGCCTGGTTCATGCACCCGTGCTGACAGCACTTCCTCGGCGATGAAGGCTGGTATTTTGTAGTGTCGCGGAATAGTAAAGAGCTGGAAACGTGAATATTGTCAAAGTTTCGTTGCCTATGCCGAGAGCCAGAGGCAGTAAGTTAGCCAAGAGGTAAGAGGATTGCACATATATCGGAATGTGTCGTCACGCTGGGGCAATGACCTGGTTACACACAACAGGCGAGAGAGAATTGCTTAGCACGTGGGTTTGTGTTAGACGGAGACTTTCGTAGAGTGCACGACAGAGGTATAGCGTCAGCTGTACTGCATTTCACAACTTCGGGTAAGTCTGCCGTAACAACACGTAACTCTGTCGCAAGAACACCTAAGGGGCGAGTACGACAGATGAATCAGCAGTGTAAGTGGAACGAATGCGGTCATTACAAACGAGCATGACGTCAGAACGTCGCTCGTGCTTCCTTTAAATACGGCAACTCTGATAGCAACAAGGCACTCGCAGTTAGACTTGCAGTTAGTTGTGTACTGGGTCGCTGCGTAGCGCTCAGCTCGGTGATCGACAGTTAATCTTTATTAAGGAGATGTTGCAGTAAGCGCGGCCCATCCAGCAGCAGATGTGAGGGGACAATACCAGCTCTGGTCCTCTCTGCTGCCGCTGTCAATCATCAACCCAGGATTACCAGACTTCGCGGCAGACTCGCTCGCCGCCAATGCTGACCACATCAGTGAGCCGTCGTCGAGATCGTGCGGAGCCTAGGACCTGTGCATCCGCCGTCACAACCGAGTGAGCCGACGACGCTGGGGGACTGCAGCCCGTTCCGCCCGTCCACCGCGGACGAGCCACCAGGAGGAGACGGGAAGAAGACGGGGTAGGATAGAGTACACTCCGCACTACGAGAACGCCTCTCCAACCCAGAGCCTTCACGCGCAGATGTTTGCTGTCCGCCGCTGAGCCGCCCGGCCAGCCGTGCGCCGCCAACCACACGCTGCCGAAGTAAGGGCATTCCTATCAGTTTAATAAGCCATAGCTGCAAAATACTAACACGAATTCTTTACAGACGAACGGAAAAACTAGTAGAAGCCAACCTCGGGGAAGATCAGTTTGGATTCCGTAGAAATACTGGAACACGTGAGGCAATACTCACCTTACGACTAATCTTAGAAGAAAGATTAAGGAAAGGCAAACCTACGTTTCTAGCATTTGTAGACTTAGAGAAAGCCTTTGACAATGTTGACTGGAATACTCTCTTTCAAATTCTAAAGGTGGCAGGGGTAAAATACAGGGATATAAGATGAACGTCAACAAAAGCAAAACAAGGATAATGGAATGTAGTCTAATTAAGTCGGGTGATGCTGAGGGAATTAGATTAGGAAATGAGACACTTAAAGTAGTAAAGGAGTTTTTCTATTTGGGGAGCAAAATAACTGATGATTGTCGAAGTAGAGAGGATATAAAATGTAGACTGGCAATGGCAAAGAAAGCGTTTCTGAAGAAGAGAAATTTGTTAACATCGAGTATAGATTTAAGTGTCAGGGAGTCATTTCTGAAACTATTTGTATGGAGTGTAGCCATGTATGGAAGTGAAACATGGACGATAAATAGTTTGGACAAGAAGAGAATAGAAGCTTTCGAAATGTGGTGCTACAGAAGGATGCTGAAGATATGATGGGTAGATCACATAACTAATGAGGAAGTATTGAATAGGATTGGGGAGAAGAGAAGTTTGTGGCACAACTTGACCAGAAGAAGGGATCGGATGGTAGGACATGTTCTGAGGCATCAAGGGATCACCAATTTAGTATTGGAGGGCAGCGTGGAGGGTAAAAATCGTAGAGGGAGACCAAGAAATGAATACACTAAGCAGATTCAGAAGGATGTAGATTGCAGTAGGTATTGGGAGATGAAAAAGCTTGCACAGGATAGAGTAGCATGGAGAGCTGCATCAAACCAGTCTCAGGACTGAAGACCACAACAACAACAACATCTTATATACTCCTTTCAGGACACTGTCCATTCCGTTCAACTGCTCTTCCAAGTCCTTTGCTGTCTCTGACAGAATTACAATGTCATCGGCGAACCTCAAAGTTTTTATTTCTTCTCCATGGATTTTAATACCTACTCCAAACTTTTCTTTTGTTTCCTTTATTGCTTGCTCAATATACAGATTGAATAACATCTGGGATAGGCTACAACCCTGTCTCACTCCCTTCCCAACCACTGCTTCCCTTTCATACCCTTCGACTCTTATAACTGCCATCTGCTTTCTGCACAAATTGTAAATAGCCTTTCGCTCCCTCTATTTTACCCCTGCCACCTTCAGAATTCGAAAGAGAGTATTCCAGTCAACATTGTCAAAAGCTTTCTCCAAGTCTACAAATGCTAGAAACGTAGGTTTGCCTTTCCTTAATCTTTCTTCTAAGATAAGTTGTAGGGTCAGTATTGTCTCACGTGTTCAACATCTCTACGGAATCCAAACTGATCTTCCCCGAGGTTGGTTTCTATCAGTTTTTCCATCCGTCTGTAAAGAATTCGCGTTAGTATTTTGCAGCTGTGGCTTATTAAACTGATAGTTCGGTAATTTTCGCATCTGTCAACACCTGCTTTCTTTGGGATTGGAATTATAATATTCTTCCTGAAGTCTGAGGGTATCTCGCCTGTCTCATACATCTTGCTCACCAGATGGTAGAGTTTTGTCAGGACTGGCTCTCGCAAGGCTGTCAGTAGTTCTGATGGAATGTTGTCTACTCTGGGGGCCTTGTTTCAACTCAGGCCCGTCAGTGCTCTGTCAAACTCTTCACGCAGTATCATATCTCCCATTTCATCTTCATCTACCTCGTCTTCCATTTCCATAATATTGTCCTCAAGTAAGTTGCCCTTGTATAGACCCTCTATATACTCCTTCCACCTTTCTACTTTCCCTTCTTTGCTTAGAATTGGGTTTCCATCAAAGTTCTTGATATTCATGCAAGTGGTTCTCCTTTCTCCAAAGGTCTCTTTAATTTTCCTGTAAGCAGTATCTATCTTACCCCTAGTGAGATAAGCCTCTACATCCTTACATTTGTCCTCTAGCCATCCTTGCTTAGCCATTTTGCACTTCCTGTCGATCTCATTTTTGAGACGTTTATATTCCTTTTTGCCAGCTTCATTTACTGCATTTTTATATTTTCTCCTTTCATCAATTAAATTCAATATTTCTTCTGTTACCCAAGGGTTTCTACTAGCCCTCGTCTTTTTACCTATTTGATCCTCTGCTGCCTTCACTATTTCATCCCTCAAAGCTACCCATTCTTCTTCTACTGTATTTCTTTCCCCCAGTCCTGTCAATTGTTCCCTTATGCTCTCCCTGAAACTCTGTACAACCTGTGGTTCTTTCAGTTTATCCAGGTCCCATCTCCTTAAGTTCCCACCTTTTTGCAGTTTCTTCAGTTTTAATCTACAGCTCATAACCAATAGATTGTGGTCAGAGTCCACATCTGCCCCTGGATATGTCTTACAATTTAAAACCTGGTTCCTAAATCTCTGTCTTACCATTATATAATCTATCTGATACCTTTTAGTATATCCAGGGTTCTTCCATGTATATAACCTTCTTTCATGATTCTTGAACCAAGTTTTGGCTATGATTAAGTTATGCTCTGCACAAAATTCTACCAGGCGGGATCTTCTTTCATTTCTTAGCCCCAATCCATATTCACGTACTATGTTTCCTTCTCTCCCTTTTCCTACTGAGGAATTCCAGTCACCCATGACTATTAAATTTTCGTCTCCCTTCACTACCTGAATAATTTCTTTTATCTCATCATACATTTCATCAAATTTTTTTATTCATTATTAAACCTACACCTGCTTTACCCCTATTTGATTTTGTATTTATAACCCTGTATTCACCTGACCAAAAGTCTTGTTCCTCCTGCCACCGAACTTCACTAATTCCCACTATATCTAACTTTAACCTACCGATTTCCCTTTTAAAATTTTCTAACCTACCTGCCCGATTAAGGGATCTGACATTCCACGCTCCGATCCGTAGAACGCCAGTTTTCTTTCTCCTGATAACGACGTCCTCTTGAGTAGTCCCCGCCCGGAGATCCGAATGGGGGACTATTTTACCTCCGGAATATTTTACCCAAGAGGACGCCATCATCATTTAATCATACAGTAAAGCTGCATGCCCTCGGGAAAAATTACGGCTGTAGTTTCCCCTTGCTTTCAGCCGTTCGCAGTACCAGAATAGCAAGGCCATTTTGGTTAGTGTTACAGGGCCAGATCAGTCAATCATCCAGACTGTTGCCCCTGCAACTACTGAAAAGGCTGCTGCCCTTCTTCAGGAACCACACGTTTGTCTGGCCTCTCAACAGATACCCCTCTGTTGTGGTTGCACCTGCGGTACGGCTATCTGTATCGTTGAAGCACTCAAGCCTCCCCACCAACGGCACCATCCATGGTTCATGGGGAGGAAAAAGAAAATAGCTTGAGAAATTGAGTTAAAGAACTATAAATAAAAAGATACTCGCAAAATTCAAGAACATTTGAATGACGAAATCAACAAAATTCACCATAGCTAGGTTATCACGTTTCATGATGTCTATGACAACGTTCTGCACAGGACTATTCTGAAAGTTTATATGTCACATTTTGTATTGATGTAAGTATTATTTCTGATATACAGCGTTTTTGTAGCACACAGGAAGTAGGTTAGAGTGTCTTTACGACACAAGCTACTTTTCTTAAGAACAGTCACAAATGGTAGTAGTAATGTGGACGATGAAAGTAGGTAGAAGGGTGTCCTTTTCACAAAGGACCGAAATTTCTTTATCTCGTTGTAGTTATGTCACTGGTGTGGAAGCAGACTCAGTGAGACTAAACACAGCTGACAACATCACATATACAAACAGTAAAATACACAGTACGAAGTATCTGCTTGAAGCAGACTTTAGATCCGTTGGTAACTCCAAACCCATACTATAGTATCGAAGAATTCGTTATAAAAGTCAGTCGCAGCGTGTTTCGGTGAAGTATGCCAACGTATGGCAGAGAATATTTCAGTATATAATCAGTAGACATACACCTCTTCTAACCTGTGAAGTCTCATTAGTGGTGGACAGTCAACCAGTTAAATTTGTTAGATTTACAATACACATTAAGACAGGAATAATAGGGTTTTATGTAGTTCTACATACGAGATGTACATGTAGTGTAATAGTAATAACAGACTTCGTCTGTAAAAACAGCTAAGAAAAAATCCCATCACGTACTTACAACTGAATTACATCGCACTAGTAAATCATGTGAACCAGCAATAGGCTGATAACAAAGAATTATTATATGTGTATAGAATGACCTACAGGTAATTTTGAATCTATTGGAATAAATATGTATATATATGATCTACAAAAAAACACAAAAGTATAGGAAGTAAGACAGAAAGAGACACGCAAGGATAGTGATCACATGCAAGAAATAAACACGACAGGGTAGTGTTCATGCACACAGATAAGGAGAGCACAAACATGTAAATAGGAAAAATTTGAATTAGGTAGTAATCAAGGTTCACATCAAAGAATACTTTATGCAGTCAGTCAAACGTCAGTCTATTATTATACATAAAATGGTCAGTAACTAGAATACTATATGTTTGTACTTCATCCTTTAGTTTGTACACCTCTTAGTCATTTACCCATAATTTCATCAAACGTCCATCAAATACAACGGTTTACTTTGTCTTTGCTTCCTTCTGTCATAAATTTCACACATTCTCGAAAGTTCACACTATTTATTTTCATTGACTTACCTATCTGTTTGTCATCTTTTCTCCACTTGATCATTTGTCACCTTTTCCATACCTAACCATCTCTCATATTTGTTCTACCAAGTGATATTTCTTCTGATATCTTCCGTACCTTATCATTTCATCTTAAATTCTTATTAGTAACCATTTATTTGCTAATGTACATGTTGTACACATTCCTTTCTTTCCTTTTTCTCTTTGGTTCCTCCTTACACATCTTTTATGACTTCTTATACATCTTTCATGACTTAAGAGAGCTTACGACAGACTATACTTAACATAGTTATTATTCTAATGGTCCCAAATCATGTAGTAACAATTTATACAGAGATTATGTGTTATAAAGAAAATCGATAAATAACTGTAAGAGGAAAACACAACATGAAAATACCTTCAACTAAAACAATGCATTTACTATGTTACATCGTATGTAAATACATGAATGCAGTTAGTCTGCAATGTCACACATGTCAGTCGAAAAATATATATAAAATCATCTTATCCTATACCATGGCAAAAAGAATAAAAATGGAAAGTAGAAAACTCATTAGTATCCCACATACTTCTGGCATCCCCTTTGTCTTATTACAGTGTATTGAGCACCCATTTCTTTTTCGTTTCAAAAGTTTCCTTAACATCCAGACTGATGGACAATACTGTTATGTGATCGTTTCATATATCTGTAAATTTTATACACTCCTGGAAATTGAAATAAGAACACCGTGAATTCATTGTCCCAGGAAGGGGAAACTTTATTGACACATTCCTGGGGTCAGATACATCACATGATCACACTGACAGAACCACAGGCACATAGACACAGGCAACAGAGCATGCACAATGTCGGCACTAGTACAGTGTATATCCACCTTTCGCAGCAATGCAGGCTGCTATTCTCCCATGGAGACGATCGTAGAGATGCTGGATGTAGTCCTGTGGAAAGGCTTGCCATGCCATTTCCACCTGGCGCCTCAGTTGGACCAGCGTTCGTGCTGGACGTGCAGACCGCGTGAGACGACGCTTCATCCAGTCCCAAACATGCTCAATGGGGGACAGATCCGGAGATCTTGCTGGACAGGGTAGTTGACTTACACCTTCTAGAGCACGTTGGGTGGCACGGGATACATGCGGACGTGCATTGTCCTGTTGGAACAGCAAGTTCCCTTGCCGGTCTAGGAATGGTAGAACGATGGGTTCGATGACGGTTTGGATGTACCGTGCAGTATTCAGTGTCCCCTCGACGATCACCAGTGGTGTACGGCCAGTGTAGGAGATCGCTCCCCACACCATGATGCCGGGTGTTGGCCCTGTGTGCCTCGGTCGTATGCAGTCCTGATTGTGGCGCTCACCTGCACGGCGCCAAACACGCATACGACCATCATTGGCACCAATGCAGAAGCGACTCTCATCGCTGAAGACGACACGTCTCCATTCGTCCCTCCATTCACGCCTGTCGCGACACCACTGGAGGCGGGCTGCACGATGTTGGGGCGTGAGCGGAAGACGGCCTAACGGTGTTCAGGACCGTAGCCCAGCTTCATGGAGACGGTTGCGAATGGTCCTCGCCGATACCCCAGGAGCAACAGTGTCCCTAATTTGCTGGGAAGTGGCGGTGCGGTCCCCTACGGCACTACGTAGGATCCTACGGTCTTGGCGTGCATCCGTGCGTCGCTGCGGTCCGGTCCCAGGTCGACGGGCACGTGCACCTTCCGCCGACCACTGGCGACAACATCGATGTACTGTGGAGACCTCACGCCCCACGTGTTGAGCAATTCGGCGGTACGTCCACCCGGCCTCCCGCATGCCCACAATACGCCCTCGCTCAAAGTCCGTCAACTGCACATACGGTTCACGTCCACGCTGTCGCGGCATGCTACCAGTGTTAAAGACTGCGATGGAGCTCCGTATGCCACGGCAAACTGGCTGACACTGACGGCGGCGGTGCACAAATGCTGCGCAGCTAGCGCCATTCGACGGCCAACACCGCGGTTCCTGGTGTGTCCGCTGTGCCGTGCGTGTGATCATTGCTTGTACAGCCCTCTCGCAGTGTCCGGAGCAAGTATGGTGGGTCTGACACACCGGTGTCAATGTGTTCTTTTTTCCATTTCCAGGAGTGTATGTTGGACAAGAAAAATCAAACTAGTTCTACAGAATTCAGAAGAAGTTAAATTTTGTGTGCCAGTCAGGGAAAGAAGTCATTCATCTATATAAAAAAGAAAATAGACACCAATACAAAGTCACAATTAGTTCAATGAGGTATCATATGCTACAAGTGTGTGTCACAAAAGGTTGAATAATTTGCATCAGATAATCTTAAACTCCATATCAAAGAAATAACTGTGTTTTCCCAAATCATGTTACCTTTATTCACTATTGTTACCTAGCCACATCTTTTCAAAAACTTTGTACGTATAAACAGAAAAGCATCAATGTGGCATAAAAACTGACTGTCACAAGAAACCATTACTAACTCTCCTTTTCTGTATATTACTCATTATAGTCATTGCCTCATTCTATTACAGTCCGCTGCTCGTAATGTCGCGGTCGCGTTCTCGCTTCCCGAGCTCGGGATCCTGAGCTCGATTCCCGGCGGGGTCAGGGATATTTCAACTGCCTCGTGATGAATGGGTGTTGATGTTGTCCTCATCATTTCATCATCATTCATGAAAGTGGCGAGACTGGACTTAGCAAATGTTGGGAATTTGTATGGGCGCTGATAACTGCGCGGTTGAGCTCCCCACAAACCAAACATCATCATCATCATTCTGTTACAGTATGCTTCATAAATCACGTAATTATCATCTCATGTACCTAACCAAAATAAGTCTCATTATACTATACAACAATAATCACATTCGCTTTCTTTGTCTCAATATACACTTCAAATAACAATTCCCTACTCTGTGTTCGTCCAGACAACATCTTATAGCTATAATTGTAAATATCACAGTTCAGCAAACACAACATCACCACCTCACAATAGATCCTGAAAAACTTCTCAAAGTACCTATTACTTTCTTTCCAGACAACACAGCTACCATCCTAACAGTCTGTACATCTCATCGAAAGTGGTAGAAAATGTTATAC
The DNA here is from genome assembly GCF_021461395.2 of Schistocerca americana. Taxonomy (NCBI): domain Eukaryota; kingdom Metazoa; phylum Arthropoda; class Insecta; order Orthoptera; family Acrididae; genus Schistocerca; species Schistocerca americana. The sequence goes on along the minus strand of NC_060119.1, from coordinate 326,705,518 downwards.
GTCTCTGTATTATCATCACTGTGCGTAGCCAAAAATATTTCTCAGTTGAACAACACATTACTGATAACCTGTGTATCCTATCTCAACTAACTTTAAAAAATCTTTTTCGAATTTTAGGTGCAATTTCGAAGTTTGTAGCAGTTTGTTTAGCGTACCCGTAGTGGCAGAAAATTGCTCAATTTATTGCACGATATTCGTCCGATTCTTGACAAAAGCTGATCGCAGTTGGACGGGAGTCGCTCTACCATGCGGTGCAATAGATTTGTTTATCGCTAACTGTTGTTGTGCACTGTAATTCAAGAAATGTTTTCTAAACGGTTGACATGTAGTTCTATCTTCTGGGTACAACATTAGTAAATAGAATTATTCTATACATGGTTTAATACGGGAAACATGACAAACACCGTTGCCTTTGTATGTCCGAATCGCTTCAGTTTCCGCAACACTGTCGTGTACAATTCTACGAATTCTGAATAGTCTCTTACACACAAGAAAGAATTTGTGACTGCTTCTCTTTTACAACATGAAGAATGAGATTTAACCAAAGTTTTCTGTCCATCCTGTAGCTACTTGATGTTTGCTTGATCTTGCTGAGGTTTATTTCATCTTCCTGCACCCTTTTGATTGTTATTTAGCTCTATGTCCACGACTTCCTTATGACGTATTTTTTTCGAAGCTGTAAATGGTACAGTTCCCTGATACGATCTGGTGGTTGTTGATTTTTAAGCATAAGTAACGGAGAAAATGATGTACAATCGTGTAATAACTCACTGAGAATCTCTTGGAATGTGTGAATCTTTCTGTCCTTTATTGCTACCTCGTTTTTGATTACCTCTTGTACTTGTAGATCTGCTTTCAATTATCTATACCTGCCGCACTGCACTTGCCCTTTCAGAATTTAGCCACTGCGATTTACGATGTCGATGACCGTGATTTTGTTGGTTGCTATATGCATACATATTATTGCATGTGTTAAGAGTATTTTCTGTGACGCTATTGATTGTTATGACAATTGTGAATACGCCTGTTGTCATCACTTTACTTCTAGCGTTCCGGAAATTACTTCATTCACAAGAACCGTTATTCAACTGCGAGAATTGTACGTTCATCCCGTCTGTTTCTGTGACTAGATTTGTTATGCGAGTTCCTATATTTTTGTTTTCATGCCGTAAAAAAGCGTTTTGTGTGTCGTACTTTCTGTTGTGGTCGTTATTGTGTTTTTTTTTTGTTTAACCTTTGCCACTTTCTAACTTCAATTCCTAAAGTAATGTTTGAAATGTTTTTAAATCATCTCAAACGTGTACGTAGCTTTGTTAAATAAACGCTAATTAACTCTGACGGACTGTATGGGTTTACATGTTTGATAAAACCTGATTTCTGTGTACCATGTCTTCAAAATATTTGGCTGGGCTAGAGAAGTCAGACTGTCCCGTATCATTATAACGATATGTTTTACCCAGTCATGTGTGGACTGCGATCAGCACGCTGACAAAAATGCTCGGTAGAAATCATTTACGCTTTGGCAATCTCTTGCTGTTGAGCGCATTCTTCCTGCGAGTTCATTTTACAAATAACCACCGAAAAATTTTATTTTGAGTTCAAGCGGCCAATTTGTTGGTAAAGAATCAATCTAAGCTTGGTGAAATCCGTTTCAGTAATTCCTGAAAACTTTGAATTTACATACTATCAGAAAGTGTTTGTAATCTAAGTTACCATTTTTGTGTGAACCAGATTGTTTTCTATTGCACCAAGTCGACGATTCATTGTCGTATCTGGATGAGTCGCACTGTTCTCTTGGACAATCTCCGAAACACCGTAAATCTGTATGTTTACTAAAGTCTTTTGAATATGAATGTAAATGGTCAAATTCCACCTTTTCGTCGTCGCGGTTAAGCTTTCTCTCAGTAAGCTCGACTTTTTCATTCATAGTGTTCCTATAACGCTTATTTATTCCATTAACTTTCTCATGGTTGTCTTCAAAATTTATTAATGACACGTATTCTGCTGTGTTTGGAAATTGTGTTGCAAAACATAGCTACGTATCCTCTTTCAACGTGCAGCACTCTTTGTGCTATCACTCCGAAACTAACAATAGCATCTCGTGTTCCTTTTCTTTTACTGCATTCAACTAATCCTGTCATATTTTCCTCACATTTTCATTCTGATTTTCAGACTAAAAGGCTATATGAAACTAACAGGCATACAATTTCATTGCATGCACACAAATAAAACGTGCATTCTTTCAACATCTTGGAGACCGTATTGAACGAGATTCGTGAAAGACGACTAATGCAATCTAATTAATGTAACTAAGATCAGCTTTGTCTGTTACGCACAGGAAAACAATTCGGGATCTAAATTATGTAATCGTTAAGGGGGCTTTTAGCTCTTGTGCTGGTGGAGAAGAGCAACTACTCATTCCCATCGTCTCCACAATGAGAGAGACGATGGCACTTACTGGAGGCCGCATGTGCAAGTTCTAGTCCCTATGAACATCCTGTCGCATTGCATCTGTGCAAACTAAGCGCGGACTGCACACTTGGAAAACCAACGAAATGGATTTCAAACGACTATTATCCGATAAATGCGAGAATTAAAAGTCTGCTGTCTCATTACAACATCTCGTCTACGTCAAGTGAAGGCACCTCTGCTTAGTGCACATCTAACTTCATGATCCTCTCCTGTACCATTACTGATCTCGTGACTGAACTTTTTGATGGTTGTTCTTTTCTGCAGGTGAGAAGCGGTCAATGGTCGGCGATTCAAAAATTATCCCTACGTCACCTGTGTAAGAATAACTGGTAGCTCTTACGAAGGTGCTCAATACTGACCCAGTCTCACCATTGGAGCCTCTTCGAGATGCTATAGTCCTGTGGCATTAAAAGACAAAACATTGTCTACCATATTTAAGACTTGCTGTGACGTCTCATCAGCGTGCCCTAAGGTACTTCCAGGTCTGTGCAGTTAACTCTCACTATAACAATTTAAATGAAATTATCTATTATTGTGACAATAATTTCTAATAGACGATCAGTTCACGGTGTCAGTAGTGCAGGACTCTAGCCTCTCGTCAGCCGTTAACGGATGATAGTCGCACGGCATGCAAACTTCCTCTGCGGAAAGTTTCCCTACAGTCTGAATAAAGGAGCGTGGAGTGTCCGTCCATGTCGCGCAGCTAAAAGCCCGGAGAAATGATCTTTGTAATGTTGCGTTAAATTGACACCGGTGACGTGAACACATGTATTGTTTACGTATGTCAGAACAAATATAACCTTTCAAATTGTGTTTTGGGTCAAGATGTGAAGCATGGGTGACTGTGGAATCGTGTCCAAAAGGAAGCAACACAGTAAAATTTGTAGTCTTTATTTATCCGATTCGGTGAACTTGTTCTGATCCAATAACTAAATTTCGTAGCGTACAAAACTTACTACATCTGAAAAGATCGAATGTTTTTCATGAAATATACTTTTGAAGAGAGATTACTTTTTAGATAAGTATACTTCATTAGTACATGTAAACTGTGTTATTTTTTAATGCTAATGTGATTACGAATGATATTTATTCCAGATAATGATCCGAAATCACTAGCTTACGGGATCAGATCCAGAGTATTCAACAAGGTAGGCAATAAAACAACAGTGTAGACAAGAGGTACACTAAAAAATAAATAAACAGAATTTAAAAAAAGACCGCTGCAGCACGAAGGAATTATTTGAATGGGATTTGTATGGAACGGAAATTGTTAGACTGAAGTACATGTGCAGACAAACGAATGATTACCATTTCAGATAAATCGGATGCTTTATTCAGGGGAAAGAACTTCACAAACTGAGCAAGTAAATATAGCGTTAGTCCACAACCCACCCTTATGCAAGTTGTTTCTCGACTTGGTATTGACTGGTAGAGTCACTGGATGTCCACCAGAGCTATATCGTGGCAAATTCTCTCCAATTGGCACGTTTGATCGTCAAAATTCCAAGTTAGTTGGAAGGTCTTGCCCATAATACTCCGAACGTTCTCAATTTGGGAGAGATCTGGCGACCTTTCTGGCCAAGATGGGGTTTGACAAGCACGAAGACAAGCAGTAGAGACCCTCGTCATGAGCGGGTGAGCATTATTCTGCTGAAAGCTAAGTCTAGGAAAGCTTGTCATTGAGGGCGACACAACGGTGGGCAGAATATCGTCATGTACCGAACGAAGCGTTGAGTGCTATCGACAAGGTATTTCAAATTGATTCTGTATTTCTAGATTTCCAGAGAACTTTTGACACCGTGCCTCACTAGCAACTTGTCATCAGATCCTGTGCTTCTTCAATTGCGCTTCAAATATGCGACTGGAGTCTTGATTTCCTGTCAGAAAGGTCACAGTTCGTAGTAAGTAACGGAAAGTCATCGAGTAAAACAGAAGTTCCCGGTGTTCCTCAAGGTAGTGTTATATGCCTTCCGTTGTTCCTTATCCATATAAAGGGTTTAGCAGACAATTTGAACAGACATCTAAGGTTGTTTGCATTTGATGTTGTCGTTTATCGTGTAACAAAGTTGTCAGAAGATCAAACCAAACTATAAAATGATATAGAAAAGATATCTGTATCTTGCTAAAATTGGCAATTGACCTTAAATAATGAAAAGCGTTAGGCCGTCCATGTGCGTGTTAAAAGTAATTCGTTAAAATTCGGTTGCACAACAAATCAACGAAGCTAATGGCCGTAAATTAAACTAAATACCCAGGAGTTACAATTAAGAAGACTTTAAATTTTAACGAGCACATAGAAAATGTTGTGGGGAAGGCGAACTAAGGACTTCGTTTTACTGGCAGAACTCTTAGTGCGATAAATCTACGGAAGAGACGGCTACACCATCCTTGTCCGTCCTCTTTTGGAGTTATGCTGCACGGTGTGGGATCCTTACCAAATAATATTAACGGAGGACATCAAGAAACTTCAGAGAAGGGCACATTCCTCGCTGATAAAACGTTCGAAGCAACTTCCAACGGAGGGCGCTGTAGTTTCCATCCACGAACGAGTCTTGTTATCTCCACATTATCACAAGCCTACCAAACATTGTGGACTGCATCAAGCAGGTTCTGGGATTCACAGACGATTTCTAGACCTTCCTTTGCTGCTGTGATCTTGTTACAAAGACAGAGGTCCCGATTCACCTGAAAATCAGACAAGAAACGGCGGAGAAATATTTCAGGGATGTCGGACGTTGGCGAGAGGCCTCATATCGTCTTCCAGTGGTAAATTATGAGACACGCTATAATAGTTTATTCTCAACGAAAGTAGTGCTTATAAATATAACAGAATGCTCAGGTTTCGTTGTCTGTATTATTTCAAAACTCGCCGAAGTATGCAGACGTTGTAGTCGGCACGCTGATAATCGGAAGGTTGCTGTAATTTCCCGTCAGAAGTGTTACAAACAAACAAATCTAACTTAGGATGCGATTGCTGAAGCCATAGTACAAGGTGTACATAAATTTTAGATAAAATTATTTTGATTGTGTGCACTACATCATTATAAACTTTAGAACAACGGTACCATCGATATTTCAACCACCTTTGCAGAAGTCTTCCTCTGAACAACGGAATAAAACAATCGCAAAGAAACGTTGGTAGTACGAGGGCTATTCGGAAAGTAAGGAACGATGGGTCGCGAAATGGAAACCACAGTGAAAATCAAAACGGTTTATTTTGCAACAGTTAGCTGCAACTTCCGGCTACTTATCTCCATAGTTGCCGATCCGACTTAGACGTTTATCGTAGCGTTGTACCAACTTTCCAATACCATCGTTATAGAAGGCAGCCGCCAATGCTTTCTGCCAATTCTCTACGCTGGCCTGCAGCTCGTTGTCTGTGCCAATTTGTTGTCTTCATCGGCAGCGGTTCACGTGAGCAGAGATGAAACTCAGAGCGAGACAATTACAGGCTGTATTGTGGATAATCAAACATTTCCAACAGAAAACAATTCAGGAGCATCTTCATTGCCCCTGCAGAATGCGACTGAGAATTGTCTTGAAGAACAACAGTTATGTAATGTTGACTGCATAGCTTCAGGCGAAATTTCTCACCAGGCCCTCGTACTTGGCGGGATACACTACTACTGTTCTAGGTATCTTTGTGTGTTCCCTGTGTGCTCAGAACTAAAAACAACGACGTAACGCAATCGACGGGCTTACTAGAGACATACCCAACACACCTGTGCAAAACTTCATCGGATTTTCACTGTGGTTTCCATTTCGCGATCGATCCTTCGCCGGCCATTGTGGCCGAGTGGTTCTAGGCGATTCAGTCCGGAACCGCGCTGCTGCTACGATCGCAGGTTCGAATGCTGCCTCGGGCACGGATGTGTGCGATGTCCTTAGGTTAGTTAGGTTTAAGTAGCTCTAAGTCTAGGGGACTGAAGACCTCAGATGTTTATTCCCAAAGTACTCAGAGCCAAATGGTTCAAATGGCTCTGAGCACAATGGGACTTAACATCTGTGGTCATCAGTACCCTAGAACTTAGAACTACCTAAACCTAACTAACCTAAGGACAGCACACAACACCCAGTCATCACGAGGCAGAGAAAATCCCTGACCCCGCCGGGAATCGAACCCGGGAACACGGGCGTGGGAAGCGAGAACGCTACCGCACGACCACGAGCTGCGGACATGCTCAGAGCTATTTGAACCATTTTTGAAGCGTACGAACCTACGCCCATATGTTATTTTTACAAGTCTGTGTGTCGGGACTGCTACGGTCGCAGGTTCGAATCCTGCCTCGGGCATGGATGTGTGTGATGTCCTTAGGTTAGTTAGGTTTAAGTAGTTCTAAGTTCTAGGGGACTGATGACCACAGATGTTAAGTCCCATAGTGCTCAGAGCCAGCCAGCCAGCCAAGTCTGTGTGTCAATAACTTTAAAGTTAAACTTGAGAATAGAGCAGCTCGTACAGCGTAAAGCGCAGTACGGTAGTTTCCACAATACACAAGCAGTTACAATATGAACATGCACTAAACAAATGTGACACTATTCACATACATATGACCAACACGACTTCCCTCCATTAGCTTATCTTCTCAAATGTTTCGTAAGAAGACAAAATGTTACATAATAAAATAAAATTTCTCAAACCTCCAATAAACGGTAGGGAAAAGAAGAAAAACTAACATAGATAATAACAACTGGCCTTCAACACCAGACAGTTACTCGTTTTTCATGCGCCGCAGGTTTGACGAAGTATGTGAACACCAGAAGAGCAAGATAAATAAGTTATCTAGTTCATAGACGCGACGTTCCGTACCAAAGTGGGACGACACTTTCGGCCAAATCATGGAAGGGTATACGTTGTTTATGGAGACAGGAAATGACCTCTATAAACGTGCTAGGGGTCGCCAGTCTGGTTCAGAAGGCAGCATGGTGAAGGATTCCTACGAAACCAGAGCGACCAGAGAGTTAGAAATGCCACAGCCAACAGTCCGCCAAGTCTCGCACATTGGTGGTTACGCCTTCACTCTTGCAAGGTGCAGCTTCTTCGTGTCCTAAAGCCGACCGGAAAACCTCAGCGAGTCCGGTTTACAGTGGGTGCGCCAGGCCTGACTGACAGCAATCCTTTTTTGGAAAAGTTTAGCTCTCTGACGAGTCAGTGTTTCTTGTATATAGAAAGCTGTAGTGTCATATCGTACCCACGTAGGGATTAGTGTGTCATGTTATATGCGAAATGGAAAGTGAAAATCCCATGGTCAACGTATGGTGTTGACATAAGCACAAATGGATCATAGGTCCATTCTTTTTCAGCGAATCAATAGTCATCAATGATGTTCACCTGCTGCGTCACAACTGGAAAACCTACTGTATTCGACCAGGATGCCGCATCGTCTCAGATTCTCCAAATGTCCGTCAAAGTTTCTGGAGAGGTGGACTGGACGAGATACACCGACTCGATGGCCGCCAAAATCAGTTGACCATTTTCAAATGACACCATTCACTTTATCTGTGATGAAGCCTGTCTCTGAAATTACAACTATTAGTCCACAAAAATAAGAGTTTTCCAAATGTGAAACACTATTCCAACGTACAGAATGGTAAAGTACCTAAGGAACAAATATTAACTGAATTTTAAAAGTGTTGGAACCGAAAAAATCTTTTCAGTACTGTAATTGCTCGCTCATTATTTAACTAGCGTTGCAGATATACAGAATTTTACTCACCAAAAAAATCATACAACTGAAGAATTAGCAATATTGTTTAATATACTGTACAGCGCTTAAACATCTACATGATGATGATCTTTGATTTGTAGGGTGCTCATCTGCGCGGTCGTCTGCGCTCGTACAAAGGCCCAATTTTTACACAGTCTAATTTTTACACAGTCCAATCTAGCCACTGTCACGAATGATGATGAGAATGATGAAATGATGAGGACAACACAAACACTCAGTCCCCGGGCAGAGAAAATCCCCAACCTGGCCGGGAATCGGACCCGAGACACCGTGATCCAGAGGAAACAACGCTTGCCACTAGACCACGAGATGCGGACTAAATTTGTGGAGCTCGTAGTATTTACAAACGCTGCACGAAACACGACGTTATGGCTCACAACAATAAAAACAGTAGAAAATGCTAAGAATTGTCTATGACGGTTTGTAGTGGGCATTGTTTCACATGATTCTAAAATCGGTCACTAGACTGCCACGGCGACCAGGAAAGATCATGTGTTAGTAGGTATACTATCCTCCAGGCACAACACTCTCCCACGCAAGAATCGCATACCTAATGGACTTGCCTTTTCCACTACGAGTGCTCACATTTTTCTTCCGTAGTGTTCACCACTGAGGTTGGTTTGCACCCATACGACATTCCTTCCAGCCGTCTGCCTTCCGTTTCATTTCTGCACAGGTACCACAATCTCTGTCACCGGTACTTTATATATTAGATCACTGACCGTCCCTGATGACTCATTCACTCAATATCTATTGTTCCAACGATGTTACTGTGTTTTGACATGTATCCTACAAATCTGTCTCTTCCTTTTTATATGTTTATCCAGAGAGATCATGCTTTTTGTATTCTCCTCAGCTACTCTTCATTGATAACACTGTCCATCCGGCTGATGGTCAAAATCCCTCATTAGCAAAAACTCTGCGGAGGGTGGTTGTAAAAAAATCGTATTAAATCAGGGAAGGAATTACTCGTGAGGTCCAAAGTGCATCCACCAGTCGAGTTAGCACAATGAACACACATCAAAAAAAGTTTTTCATCACCTCGGTTTCGAGAGTTCCAGAATCCGTACAGAAAATTGGAATAGGGATTAACATAAACATCATTTCCCCTCTTTTTATTGCTCATGGAAACCACACATTGTATGTTGTATCACCATACAGCGAGACCTTCAGAGGTGGTCGTCCAGATTGCTGTACACACCGGTTCCTCTAATACGCAGTAGCACGTCCACTTGCACTGTCGTCGTGGCACACTACCCACAAGTTCATCGAGGTACTGTTGTCCAACTCCTCAACGACGATTCGGCGACGACCGCTTAGAGTTACTGGTGTGTCACGTCGTCCGTAAACAGCCGTTTTCAATCTATCCCAGGCGTGTTCGATAGGGTTCATGTCTGCAGAACATGCTGGCCACTCTAGTCGAGCGATATCGTTATCCTGAAGTAAGTCACTCACAAGAAGTGCATGATGGGGGCGCGAATTGTGGTCCATGAAGACGAATGCCTCGCCAATACGTTGCCGATCCGTCGGAGGATGGCATTCACGTATCGTACTTGCATGACCACCAGCGGCGTACGTAGGCCACACATAATGGCACCCCGAAACAGCAGGATACTGCCACCTTGCTGCATTCGCTGTTCAGTGTGTCTAAGGGGTTTCAGTCTGACCGGGTTGCTTCCAAACACTTCGCCGACGATTGTCTGGTTGAAGGCATCTGCGACACTCACCGGTGAAGAGAACTGAGCAGTCCATTCGGCATGTTGTTGCACCCATCTGTACCGCGCTGCTTGGTGTCGTAGTTGTAAAGATGGACCTCGCCTTGAACATCGAGAGTGAAGTTGCTCATCATGCAGCCTATTGCGCTCAGTTTGAGTCGTAACATGACGTCTTGCGGCTGCACGAAATGCATTATTCAACGTGGTGGCGTTGCTGTCAGGGTTCCTCCGAGCCATAATCCGCAGGTAGCGGTCATCCACTGCTGTAGTAGGCCTTGGGCGGCCTGAACGAGGCATGTCATCGACAGTTCCTGTCTCTCAGTGTCTCACCCACAACATCGCTTTGGTTCACTCCGAGACGCCTGAACACCTCCCTTGTTGAGAGTCCTTTCTGGCACAAAGTAACAATGAGGACGCCATCGATCCGCTATATTGACCGTCTAGACATGGTTGAACTAGAGAAAATACGAGCTGTGTACCTCCTTCCTGGTGGAATGAGTGGAACTGATCGTCTGTCGGACCCCCTGCGTCTAACAGGCGCTCCATGAGCATGGTTGTCTTTACGCGGGTTTGGTTCAAATGGCTCTGAGCACTATGGGACTTAACTTCTGAGGTCATCGGTCCCCTAGAACTTAGAACTACTTAAACCTAACCAACCTAAGGACATCACACACATCAATGCCCGAGGCAGGATTCGAACCTGCGACCGTAGCGGTCGCGCGACTCCAGACTGTAGCGCCTAGAACCGCTCGGCCACTCCGGCCGGCTGCGCGGGTTTAGTGACATCTCTGAACAGTCAAAGGGACTGTGTCTGCAATGCAATATCCTCAAAGTCTATCTTTTGGAGTTCTGGAAACCGGGGAGGTGCTAAACTTAAAGAGCGACGCCACTGGACATTAGATGGCTGGAAAAGAGTGATTTGGGGCAATGAACCAAGCCATCATGCAGTACCCTGTGCTAATACGATGGAATAACTTTTGCGAACGCTTGTGAACTTCCACTGCCTTCAAGTGCGATGTCAACAGCGTCAGCAGTGCAGTACAGAGGACATGATGGTTCGGTAAAGGGGTGTTACGAGATCATGTCCTTATTACGCTCCAGAAAACACTAATTGTGGGACGACGTGAAGATTCTACAGAACTGTGTACTGCGTACAGTAAAATAACAGTCCTGAGAACATAACTGTTTGTATCAGCATGGCAATGTGCACTGTCATAAATAAGTATGTTCGAGGAAATGGTTTTTGGACAGTAGCGTTGCTGAAATGGACTAGCCTATGCTGGGGCCCAACCTAAACTCAATCGAACACTTCTGAAATGGGTTGCAATGGCGATCTGTGTCCAGACTGCAGTGTCCACCATCACTGCCTTCTCTGGTATCGGCTCCTGAGAGGGAAAGGGTTCCCATTGCTCCACAGACATTCAGGCACCTTCTAGAAAGGGTCTCCAGCAAAGCTGACATAAAGGTGGACACACCCCTCCGTAATATCGATAAGCTATGTATAGGATCGCAAGATAGAAGTCTTCCATCGTATGCTTGACGTTGCAACTTAACAACAAGTGCTATAGCCTCCCTCTAGAGGACGCGGCATGCCCCCCCTCACTGAAGTAAGAGAGCTGCGTATGCAGTCTCGTTCTCACCAGCAGCCCGTTGAGTGCGAGGTCGCAAGTTCAGTCTTTCATTAGACTCATTAGAAAGTGTTGTGTTAACAGTTATGACAGGAAAAATATTAGCTGTTAATGACTCACCACATGTATCAGGAAGGCGACTGAATCAACTTGCACCATGAAAACCGAACGAAAACTGTCGCGCTACAGTGAGCACAATGATTCGTGCCATCAAGATGGGAGGCTAACGCCTTGAGAGTTGCAAACCATGCAGGTCGTTCATCTAGGTATCCACTATTAAAGAAAGCATACAGAATCATATTGGTGCAACGGGGCGATGATAACTGATGGAATGTGATGGCATGTAATCGAATGCGAAATAGTCTGTCGTGGAGTTTTCGTGAACCTCGCTATCATCTAGGGCGTAGAGGGTGCTGTGGTATGTGTTACAGACACGGGAGAAAGAAATATGTAAAAGTTGGATTTCTCCAGTGATTCCAGATAGTATGAACTGCATTGTCACACGCTTATTAGGATAGATAGTTCGCTTTAAAGCAATATGATTTTTATATGCAGTCCAGGAAACAAGCAAAAGCAAGTTATTTCGACCAACTATCGTCCAGCAGCAGTGATCATACCAAAATTGTAGTTCTCTTACTCCCCTTTTCCCACTCTTGCTTGCAGAGACTTCAGTATTGACTATTTCCCTTGCAAGATCACACATACGAGAAGGAATCGCAGGAGTGGAGTGCCTCCAACTTCTCGCGGAACAGTAAATAACTTTCCAGCCAATTTACCAAACAGATTAACACTCGGCATAATTGTATATGGATGGGTTAAGGTGATGTTATTTGACCTTGATACATCTCTCTTGGTACCTCTGATTTCTAGGGTTCCTTTCACACGCGTTTCCCTTTCAGATCCCAGAAGGTCGGAGTTAGCCACAAATTCATTACTGAATAATGGGATTAGCTTGTTTTATGATCTACAACTTGTTGGGCCGATTCCGCATTTTGCTGTACACCATCAACTTGACGCTTTGTTTGAAATTTAATTATCTTACGTCTCACAGTCTGTACCGATGTTTGAAGTTATGCACTTGAATGTCCGTACTTTTTCTTACTGACTGCGGATTATTCGAAATCTGTTCATAACCGTTCTTTCACTGAGCTGCGGATGATCTTCCATATACGTAATTGTGTTTAACACACTGTGCCACTGAAGACGGGATTTGTTGCTCCCTGTCCGACAAGGATGATGAACTATATGGCTCGACACATGTTTCAGCATCACTTTCATATGTTATGCACGTATCTTCATCATTGTACTCCTCATATACATTGACCACACAGTCGAGCGTGTGCGACGTCACACATTCCACTAACTCATCTTGCAGAAACGCTAATATTTCATCTGCCACTTCCTTCTCACTCAGTGATATTGCTTGTACTCCTTTCTGACGAAATGTTAACTTCGGCAACTGTTCTTCAAGATATAATGCAATGTTTACTTTGTTTATTTTTGCCATTGTTCTGCTTTTTATCAGCATCATTTAGTACCATAGCACTTTTTTCAGTTACTCATCAACTAAGCAGTTAAACTACGCTCTCCATTGGACACCTACAGTCCCACCCCCTGTTGCCATCACGCAGTCAGTATTGTGGTTGCATAGTAGGCAAAATGTGGAGCGTCGAATACCGGGAACATCATTGGTCTTTTGTGGCCTCACACTCAAGGAGTTCCTCGTGAGAGTTCCTCGTTTAGTAGCTTTGAGTCTTTGTGATACCTTTGTGTCTGTATGGCCCCGCCCAGAGCTGCTTCGGCGCGCCACGCCGTTCAAACTACTCGGTATGATGCATCTGAGGCGACCTTAAGCCGTAGGCACACAGACCGTGCATCCGAACGTTGAGAGTTGAGCGTGCCGAGTTTCTGACGTCATGCGTGGAATAGCATGTTCGGGCTTCTTTCCGAAAGTGCAGACCAATATCTGGCATGCCAGATATTCTGAGGGTGCGTCTGAGCGTTGACCAATGAGGTGGCACAACGCCACCTACGTCACACGCACGCCGTCTCCATTCAGTACAGAGTTGTGAAGCACCGTATTGCCATTCATTTTAAGCTTATATGTATAGATGCCGTTTCTGAGCACCAGCAAATTGACAATCACTGGAAAACCCGTTGTTAACTGTGTGATTCTTCCCAACAAAATAATGAGAAACATCATATTCGTGGCAAAACAAAACTTGCGTATTATGGGAGTAGGCTATTTGAAGGCAGCCACACACTGCAGATCCACCCAAAACGCATTGTTCTTGGTACAATTTGTTTTAAGTAAATATCAATTAGTAACATAACTACGTTTAAGGTTTCCAGCAAAGGTAACATAGTATGATTAGATGCAGAGGTTGAATTGTTGGTTTTGGGTAATGAGTAGTGTCGTTGTCTAGTAATGGATTGTTTAGGAGGCGGGCGGTGGTTCGCGTCTTGACTTAGTCAATTTTTTCCCCTTACATTCGTGTTTTTATTAGGTTTTGATACGTTATTATTAGTTTAATATAAGTATACACTATAATATTTGATGTTATGTAAATACAAGTTCACTTTTTTTGAGCGGTGACTTTCTTCGATTGGCTTAATCTACAGGACAGCTTGCGCTATTTGTATAAAGACATTTTGCTCCTTTTTCTTATACGCTTCGTAACTCACATGTTACAAAGATTCTGCTACTGGGTAGGAACAGTGATCAAGTGAGACTGAACTTGGAGTTTTACTAAAATGTGGGAATGATGAAATAATGTTTATCTTATGCGGAGAAGTATTCCAAATTTGTACCGCACTGTTTGTAATGGAACTTTTATAAGCCGGTGTCCTTTCTGATTGTAAATGGTACTTTCCTTTTCGTGGACGATGGAGGAAATGTGCGTTTTAGTAGAGTTAACGTGGGAATTTTACGCGCGCCCGTTGAGTAAACAGTGTGATTTACGAACTAGAAACATCCCTCAAGTGCCGCTGGAGTGCGTTGCGATCGCGTATACCACGTTGGGGCCCACGTACCGTATGCACAAGTCGCATCGTTCCTGAGCGTTCAGCAGCACGTTGAACTTGGCACGCTCAACGTTAACGTTCGACAGCAAGGTCCGTGTGCCGACGGCTTTAGCCTGAACATGCTGTAGCCTGAACAGTCAGGCCTTGTGTTAAGCCTGAAGAGAAACAACTTTCATGATCTTTTTCTGCACCAATGAAGTCGAGCCAATGAGTATTTTGCTTTCTGCGTAACTGGGTTTTCACTAGCTGCTTCCAGTACAGACTCCTCGCTCTCTATCGTTCTTCAGTCCAGTAACTTGTATTCGCATGCTTTCCATCAGATCGTTTATACGTCACAGCAGTCTGGAGTTTAGTAAAAAGGCATTTACTCACTTCTCCAAAGGCGTGATGGTTTAAAATCCTGTATTCCTGGGGCGGGCAGGTACCCCCGATTGCCCTCCTACGGCGTGGGCGCCGGCGGTGCGTAGCGTGTTGAGGGCGCACAGTGTTGCGGTTGGCGCATGGCGCGGGCGCCCCCGGCCCAGGTGGCGACCCGAGTGCGTCACGTATTCAATTAAGGCGCGAGGCGCGGCGGCAACTCGGCGGCCGTTATCTCGGTCGGGCTAGCAGCGCCGGCGGCATTCAACTATGCCCTGAAGATCTAAAGCGGCCAAGTTGGCCGCCCCGCCGCAAACTCCCCGCGGATCCGGCGCGCCGCCGCGCAGACCTGCCGCCGGATTTATCGCGTCGCGCCGTTTTTCGTTTCCTTTTCTGGCAGCGAGCTTCCTCTGAGATTGCTTTCAAGTGGAACAGCTCCTCCCGAACGCAGCAGCTACGCCGACGGCTCCCTCATTCTTATCGACTACTCTCCTCAGTCGCCATTTTCTTTCTGAAGGAAGAACGACGGGTGTTGGTTTACATTACAAAGAGAGATTTGTAACTGTTGAATGATTTCATACATCTTAGTCCCAAACTAAAGTATAAGATACAATCAACATGTTAAAAGACGAGTTTTAGACTTTGTAGAACGTGACAGTAAATTGAATTTATGGAACCAAATTGTACCAGCGATCGATACTAACGAGTTTAAGGAATATAACTTAGTGTATAACGCCCTGTTACTCCCACTAAACGTATAGTGTTCTCAATATAGGAAAACAATTTATCAAATTGGATCAGCAGTATCATTACTTTTTTGGTGACGTTGCTATATAGTACAAGAAAGTATCGTCTTTGGACGAAAGGCAATGCATGTCATGGATTACTCCTCTCTTCGTATCTAGAAAAATACATGAGAAAGCCTATAACAAAGGGAAATTACCCGATGTTATGTGATTATAAAATTAGTGGTGAACGTCTTGAGCACGTCGCATTTTATAGCTGTTTAGGAATTATATGAAATGGGACGATAACATAAAATCAGGATGCGAGAAGGCAAATGGAAGATTTGGATTTGTTGGAAGGATTGTCGGGATATACAGCGCAATTTTAAAGAGTATCGGATACAAGACGCTAGTACGATGTGGTTTATTGTTCCAGTGTTTGGAGACCTTATCAGGTAGGCATACAATAGGCACTGCATGAATTTAGACACACACTGATAGACTCTTTTTTTTCACGCCGATATAGAACATACGAAAGTGTAACAGAAATGCTAAGCTACCTTGAAAGGTAATTCTTGTGAAACCCGATGAGCGGGCTTAAGTGTTGTGAAGAGGCATCTACAGTTATTTTTCCCTCGCTAAATACGAGAATGGAAAAACCGACGGCATTGATATAATGTCCCTTACGCCACTCACTGAGCGGTTCGTTTCGGACTATAATGAAAAAGTCTCGTACGACTTTTCACTCATGAACAGTATAACATGTTGAAACGAGGGTTTTTCAGCAGTATCCGTTGCTGTATCAAGTATTTCCGTTGTTTATTTCCACAGGAGTTCTTCACTTAAATGTTTGTATATAGAAGCGTTTTCCAGTACTGCTTCCAACACGCTAGACGTCAGCATTTAATTTCATTAACAGCAATCCAAGCGGATCCTTAATCTACGTTACGTAAAGCGTGCTCGGGATGAAATAGACCTAAATAAGTGGATAAAAAGTAGCGGCAATAGTGTGATAATTCATACAACACGTGAGTGACAGACGTTCACAGTACCACATAGCCCTAAATAACCGTCGCGCATACCGATCACGATGCACCACACAGATGGAAGACGTCGTGCCGGCTGCAATGGCCGAGCGGTTCTAGGCGCTTCAGTCCGGAACCGAGAGTCTGCCACGGTCACAGATTCGAATCCTGCCTCGGGCATGGATGTGTGTGGTGTCCTTAGGTTAGTTAGGTTTAAGTAGTTCTAAGGTATAGGGGACTGATGACTTCAGATGTTAAGTCTCATAGCGCTCAGAGTCATTTGGACCATTTTGGAAGGCGTCGTACCAGGTTGTAATCGCACGCAGGATGAATACTCACGTTGTTCGTGTTTCCTAAACACATTGTTAGGACGGTCGAACTGGCCTTCCGCTCTTTCAGACAGTACACACAGCAGCTGACTCAAACACAGTCATCGCCGCTCACTGGAATACTTCAATTACTTCAGTTTCATCACACCTGTCACATATTTTCGCCAAATGTATCAACATCAATACCGACATTCCTGACACCGATGCACTTGCCCTTTTCACGAGTATTCGAATGCCGTTAAAAATACCTCATCCTTCTAAGAAAGAAACAAGGGAAAGAATATTTGCTTCATTATCTCAGTTGATTCGTGAGGTAAGAGTATTAAGCTTAGAGCACAATTGTGCGACCTTATGAAAACTGTCATTTGCCAAAAACCTCGGTTCGATATCTTGAACCGTTCACGAAAGAGTAGGAGTATTACGTTCTACGCGACCCACCTTGTTCATGTAGATGTAGATAAAAAAAAGGGTAACGTGGAAAAAGTTAGAGACTGAGAATCGCCGTTTGTTGTGAAACGTTTAGCAAGTCTCAATGCTTCTTTCATTTTTCCTTTGTTGCAGATCAGACTTGAAGTGTATCAAAATGGTGATGGATCAGAAGATAGTGTCGGAAGTCCCTTGCGGCTTTTCGCGGATGATGCTGTAGTATACAGAGAAGTTGCAGCATTAGAAAATTGCTGCGAAATGCAGGAAGATCTGCAGCGGATAGGCACTTGGTGCAGGGAGTGGCAACTGACCCTTAACATAGACAAATGTAATGTATTGCGAATACATAGAAAGAAGGATCCTTTATTGTATGATTATATGATAGCGGAACAAACACTGGTAGCAGTTACTTCTGTAAAATATGTGGGAGTGTGCGTGCGGAACGATTTGAAGTGGAATGATCATATAAAATTAATTGTTGGTAAGGCGGGTACGAGGTTGAGATTCATTGGGAGAGTGCTTAGAAAATGTAGTCCATCAACAAAGGAGGTGGCTTACAAAACACTCGTTCGACCTATACTTGAGTATTGCTCATCAGTGTGGGATCCGTACCAGATCGGTCTGACGGAGGAGATAGAGAAGATCCAAAGAAGAGCGGCGCGTTTCGTCACAGGGTAATTTGGTAACCGTGATAGCGTTACGGAGATGTTTAACAAACTCAAGTGGCAGACTCTGCAAGAGAGGCGCTCTGCATCGCGGTGTAGCTTGCTCGCCAGGTTTCGAGAGGATGCGTTTCTGGATGAGGTATCGAATATATTGCTTCCCCCTACTTATACCTCCTGAGGATATCACGAATGTAAAATTAGAGAGATTAGAGCGCGCACGGAGGCTTTCAGACAGTCGTTCTTCCCGCGAACCATACGCGACTGGAACAGGAAAGGGAGGTAATGACAGTGGCGCGTAAAGTGCCCTCCGCCACACACCGTTGGGTGGCTTGCGGAGTATAAATCTAGATGTAGATGAAGGCGCGATATGTCATCTGACAAAGGGCACCTCAAGAGAAAACAAGCATAATGTCTTGGTTCATAATCTTTAAAAAGACAGGCAGTGTCAAAGAACTTCCGCGGACGCCCCCTGCGTCTCAATCACATGTTAACGATGTGAAAGGTGCGTTTCAAAATTCAAATGGCTCTGAGCACTATGGGACTCAACTTCTCAGGTCATTAGTCCCCTAGAACTTAGAACTAGTTAAACCTAACTAACCTAAGGACATCACACACATCCATGCCCGAGGCAGGATTCGAACCTGTGACCGTAGCGGTCCCGTGGTTCCAGACAGCAGCGCATGGAACAGAACGACAGCTCCCAAGAGTCAATTCGCCGTGCATCCCACAAATTACGGGAATCAAGATCAACCGTCCATATAGTGTTACATATGCAGTGACGCCTTTTTGCGTATACAGTGCAAATGGTACAAACGTTGCAGCCAAATGATCGCCTTCAGTGGCATGAATTCGGGTGTTCCACGCTGGCCTCCTTAGAAGCTAACGACGACCATCTCAAATGTCCGTGTTTTCGATAAAGCAACGTTGAAAAACTCCATATAGCTGAATCGTGCGAATATTACGATTTGGGACTCTGAAACCCCGTGCTCCACACGTGACAGTCCGAAGTCTCTTAGTTGGTCAGACTTAATGCAGGCCAGAAATGAAATTTTATACTTGACCGACGCCTTACGGCTATATTTTAACGTACCTCTGCTATAAGATGTACTGCAGCTGTCAGTATTTCCTTCTGAAGAAAACTGTTTACAATCGTTGAAATGATTTGGAAGGAGTTTAATAAACCTTTCATCGGCTGTTTACTATTTCTACTTTAGAGATGTAGTACAAGCCATAAAAATTTATAGAAGATGCATCGAGAATAAAAAAAGGTGCATTGAGAATGGCTAGCCATTTGCTGAAATCCGGATTTGCGTAATAAAATCTAAAAAAAGGACGATTGATGGATGCACTCTATAATTTATAAGCCACATAACAGTCACTGAGTGCATCCACTTCCAAAATGGAAGGTAACCTGATGCTCCATAGGTTCTTGACTAGATAGTTAACTTCAGAACATTGCCGGATGCTAAATGTAGCTTGAAATGAAAAATTTAATAGAAAATACTACGGAAGAAAGCAAATTATTTCTCAACAAACGGTTTTACATTTTTTATGTTATCTAATCCTTTTCTTTTCCTAGTAAGCAGATTTTCAACTTCAACAGAATTATCATGCGGTATATGTCGGATCCTGTAAGGTCCATTGTAAATATTTCTTCTTATGTGACAAAAGGAATACAAACGTCTCAAAAATGAGATCGACAGGAAGTGCAAAATGGCTAAGCAGGGATGGCTAGAGGACAAATGTAAGGATGTAGAGGCTTGTCTCACTAGGGGTAAGATAGATACTGCCTACAGGAAAATTAAAGAGACCTTTGGAGAGAAGAGAACCACTTGTATGAATATCAAGAGCTCAGATGGCAACCCAGTTCTAAGCAAAGAAGGGAAGGCAGAAAGGTGGAAGGAGTATATAGAGGGTTTATACAAGGGCGATGTACTTGAGGACAATATTATGGAAATGGAAGAGGATGTAGATGAAGATGAAATGGGAGATATGATACTGCGTGAAGTGTTTGACAGAGCACTGAAAGACCTGAGTCGAAACAAGGCCCCGGGAGTAGACAACATTCCATTAGAACTACTGACGGCCTTGGGAGAGCCAGTCCTGACAATATTCTACCAGCTGGTGAGCAAGATGTATGAGACAGGTGAAATACCCCCAGACTTCAAGAAGAATATAATAATTCCAATCCCAAAGAAAGCAGGTGTTGACAGATGTGAAAATTACCGAACTATCAGTTTAATAAGTCACAGCTGCAAAATACTAACGCGAATTCTTTACAGACGAATGGAAAAACTGGTAGAAGCGGACCTCGGGGAAGATCAGTTTGGATTCCGTAGAAATGTTGGAACACGTGAGGCAATACTAACCTTACGACTTATCTTAGAAGAAAGATTAAGAAAAGGCAAACCTACGTTTCTAGCATTTGTAGACTTAGAGACAGCTTTTGACAATGTTGACTGGAATACTCTCACATTCTAAAGGTGGCAGGGGTAAAATACAGGGAGCGAAAGGCTATTTACAATTTGTACAGAAACCAGATGGCAGTTATAAGAGTCGAGGGGCATGAAAGGGAAGCAGTGGTTGGGAAAGGAGTGAGACAGGGTTGTAGCCTCTCTCCGATGTTATTCAATCTGTATATTGAGCAAGCAGTAAAGGAAACAAAAGAAAAATTCGGAGTAGGTATTAAAATTCATGGAGAAGAAGTAAAAACTTTGAGGTTCGCCGATGACATTGTAATTCTGTTAGAGACAGCAAAGGACTTGAAAGAGCAGTTGAACGGAATGGACAGTGTCTTGAAAGGAGGATATAAGATGAACATCAACAAAAGCAAAACGAGGATAATGGAATGTAGTCAAATTAAATCGGGTGATGCTGAGGGAATTGGATTAGGAAATGAGACACTTAAAGTAGTAAAGGAGTTTTGCTATTTAGGGAGTAAAATAACTGATGATGGTCGAAGTAGAGAGGATATAAAATGTAGACTGGCAATGGCAAGGAAATCGTTTCTGAAGAAGAGAAATTTGTTAACATCGAGTATAGATTTAAGTGTCAGGAAGTCGTTTCTGAAAGTATTTGTATGGAGTGTAGCCATGTATGGAAGTGAAACATGAACGATAACTAGTATGGACAAGAAGAGAATAGAAGGTTTCGAAATGTGGTGCTTCAGAAGAATGCTGAAGATAAGGTGGGTAGATCACATAACTAATGAGGAGGTATTGAATAGGATTGGGGAGAAGAGAAGTTTGTGGCACAACTTGACTAGAAGAAGGGATCGGTTGGTAGGACATGTTTTGAGGCAGCAAGGGATCACAAATTTAGCATTGGAGGGCAGCGTGGAGGGTAAAAATCGTAGAGGGAGACCAAGAGATGAATAAACTAAGCAGATTCAGAAGGATGTAGGTTGCAGTAGGTACTGGGAGATGAAGAAGCTTGCACAGGATAGAGTAGCATGGAGAGCTGCATCAAACCAGTCTCAGGACTGAAGACCACAACAACAACAACAACAACAATGTGACAATGAATGAGCTTTAATGAGACCAAAGTGTAGTTTCTTTGCTTTGTCTTACCGTGTAGTTTTCTCCTTTTGTCTGCAGCAGAATTTATATTTTAATAGCCAAATCAGTTATGTCTTTCTGTCGAAGTTTACGTGTATTCGGAAAAGGTCCAAACCCTCTGATTCTGTTCGGTGGTTCTTTATTCTTCAGTACCAGAATAGGTGATAAAGCAGTCGAGAAATAGGTGTAAGTATCTGTCCCAATACTGATGCTTCCTGCGACAGTAAAGTCTGCAAAGCTTATTAGTTGTTTTCATAATGCGTACAGATGGGTCACATTGTGGAGAGTACAATGAAATAAAAACAGGTAGGATTTTACAATTCCGAAGCATGTGTGACCAAACAGCAGATCTGAATTGTGGTCCGTTACCTGAAATAACCTTGGCAACGTGTCCAACTTCACGTAAGAAATTTTTAACAGAGGCGTTGGATATAGACCGTCCAGTGGCTTTGCGTAGTGGTGTGAAAGAAACAAATTTTGAAGTAAGTTCAACAGCGACGAGAACGTACGAAAATGCATTAACTGTTTTAACAAGGGGTCCCGGGAGATCAACAGCAGCTAATTATTTTAATCTAGTTGGATAATAGGAAAAAATTGAGCACGATGTGAGATGGTAGATGGTTTAGCTGGTTGACAAAGTTTACAAATAGACAAGACTCTCCTAATTCTCTTTTCCATGTTGTTAAAATAACGAGTCGTCCGAAAAAATATAATAACTTTATGGTATACGAAAATGTGCGTAGCTGTAATGAATGTACCAGATGAGCTTATTAACAAAATCGTCAGGGACACAAAATACCAACAGCTTGTCATCAAATGTGCAACGTTTGAAGAGTATGTTGTTTCTAATCAGATAATAATGACGAATCTGTGTGTGTGTCTTTTCATGCCATTTTCTTTTAATATCTTTCCTAATTGGATCTTTGTTTGCTCATGAGCAATGTCTGTAAAAGATGCGGTGACGGAAGTTTTCAGAGGCTACTGTTTGAATGTAAAGAGCACTGATTTTTTTCTCAAGGTTAGCTTCTTTGTTGCTTTTCTCAAGGCCAGCCGGTGCACGTGACAGTGTATCCGCAACGATGTTTTATTTGCCAGGAATATAGATTATTGTGAAGCGGAATTCCTGCAGAAACAGTGTCCTACGTTTCAATCTGCCATGACTTAATTTTGAACGCGTAATACATTGTAATGCTCGATGATCACAACAAACTTTTTCATGTTTGCCAGAAAGAATGAAACGAAATTTGTAAAATGCCAAAACATAGCTAAAGATTCCAATTCAGTCACGGAATAATTTTTCTCGGATTTCGTTAGCACACTGCTAGGCAAGGTGATGCTTTTCTTAACAGTAATATCATTTTCTATAGCTTCTTGAAATAAATGGGCACCAAGACCAAATTTAGAAGAATCCGTGCTTAGGCAGAAAACTTGTGACAGGTCTGGGTGAGCTAATATTGGCGCGTGAAGTATCGCCACTTTCAAAGAATCAAATTCCAACTGTGCCTGTTCGTCCCAGTTCCAAATAGTGTTTTTGCCAGAGGGAGAACAAAGTTTTGGAGTTACTAGAATTTGAATATTCAGGAAAAGATGGTAGGAATTCACGAGACCTAGAAAACTGCGAAATGGTCTTTTTTGTGGATGGGACAGGAATGGCTCTGATTGCTTCCAATTTTTCAGGATCCGGCATAATGCCCTCAGAAGAAATAATGTGACCCAAAAACTTCTCCTTTGTGCTAACAAATTCAGATTTTTCCAAGTTGACTGTAATACCATTGAACCGTGCGTGGCTCGTGTTCATGCCATAGACAACACTTTCACGCCACTGAAATTCTGAAGTATTTCTTCCAACGTTTGCGCCTTAGGTGTAGACTTTTTGAATACGTATAAAGCAATTTTAAACTTCCACGATGCTGAAATAAGTTTAGGAAAAGAAGGTAAGTCAGTGGCTTTGAAACTTGAATATTGGCTTTCAAACCATGATGGGAAAATCAATCGGCTTTACCTTTCATCAGATCACAGTTCGGAACTTTCGAATAAATTAGACACTAATAATCACTTTTCAAGTACTGACAGGGATGATATTGATGGCGTATTAGATACTAACGTTTTAATTAAGAAAATATTTAAGCAATTGAGAACTGAAATGACACTGATAGGCAGGACCTTCTTGACATCTTACAATCACATTCCCCAGTTTTTACTCACAAAATAGGAGCCATTAAAGGGTTTCAATACAACGTAAGGAGGCGGAAATCTGCTCCGGAGTCTGCGCTCCAATACCGTCCACAAGGTTTCGATAATGTCCGGGAACTGTGCTGTGCTAAAAGCTGCAGTTCAGTTGCATGCTCCTCATACTACGATTGTACAGTCCTGAGTGTGTGAATGGTTATCTTCCTCAAATATGGCATCATTGTTAGGGAACAACATTTGAATAATGGGGTGCACCTGTTCACATAATCGTTGGCTGTAACACGGCCTTTGAGAGTAATGATGGGACCAGCAGAACACCATGATATGGCTGCCGGAGCCGAGCGACCGCTACGGTCGCAGGTTCGAATCCTACCTCGGGCATGGATGTGTGTGATGTCCTTAGGTTAGATAGGTTTAATTAGTTCTAAGTTCTAGGCGACTGATGACCTCAGAAGTTAAGTAGCATAGTGCTCAGAGCCATTTGAACCATTTTTGATATGGCTGCCCACACCATCAAATTTCCGCCTCCATGCTTAACCATTGGAATGAAGCACTCAGTACTGTAGGCTTCTGTTGGCGTTCTCCAGACGTAAAACCGGCACGATGTTGGAAATAACGAAAATGTTGACTCGTCGGATCATACGACGTGTTCCAGGATTTATGTTCCTGACACCCTGATTTACGCTTCTTTGCGTTGGTTGTCGTCACTAATGGTTTCGGTATAAAATCTCCTCCATGAATATTCGCATTAAGGAGTTCTGTGTGGACAGTGTGGATAGATATAGGGTCTCGAAGCTGGCTATTGAGCTCTGCAGTCACTTTTGCTGCCGTAGTTTTACGTTGTTTTGACACAATTCGTGTTTGAGACGCAACAGGCACGCTCAAGGATACTTCAACTCCATAAAGACAAGGCAATAATTACCAAACAAAGACAAACACTGGCTTTTAATTTCCATCATATTTTATTGAACAATTGCATGACAACAGCAAACCGCTGTTACCCCAGAGTAATATACATAACGGTCCTCGAATTTGAAACATTACTAAACAGGCAAAATGTCTGCGGGCGTCGAATCCCACCCCAAACAATAAATAATTTTAAAAACCTCTTTACATAAATCTTAAGAACCAAACAAAAAATCAATGGTTTACTGAGAAAAACTTCCACAGAAGCGGAACAACTTCTAAGCTATAACAGCAGAAAGGTCTCACAATTACTCTTTCTGAATAAGTTATTAAAAACCCAGTACAATGAAAGGATCTTTCAGGTATTACAAATTTGTGACCAGTAACGTTACATCAGAGGTGCGCGGAAACTACAACTCAGATTCGGCCTGAACGAAAGCTTAAAGGAACGGTGAAAAATGGAAGACTGACGCCTCGGCGTCACCAGGTAGAAATAACGAAATACTTAAATTCGCCGAAGAACTGTAGTCTACTGATAAACACAGCGATCTTGCTATCGGTTACATTTCAAACTGGCCGCCACCAACGAGTCGTTCCCCAGTTAAACGAACAGCTACAACGGACGACACCCACCGCTAATTGTACCACTGAAACAAAACCATTAAATCAAACAGCAACTGGGCAGTATCCAGAGTAACACAATCCTTGAAACATTACAAATATTTCAAAACAGGTATACAATTACTCTTTGCAGCCAAATTAAATCTCTTGCAATCACAGTCTACAACAACGGTTCGCATTCCCTTCGCGCAGGAACTACGATACATAACAATTCATCGTGAGAAAACTGCAGAATGTGTCGAAACCAGAATACATATTCTGTCTTATAAATCCAAATAATAATTGCATACAACAAGAAAAACAATGTTATAAATCGCCTACTTTTACAAAAGAATGCCACTATAGGTGGATGACATTTAATAGCAAAAGGCAGAAAGAATTGCTAGAAAATCGAACTTGTGTTTATTTCGGAGTGCACGGACACGCACTTAGATATACTCTCCTCGCCAGTATCTGAAGTCTCTCCAAAATAGACAAAACTCAATCACACAAGTAACCACAGTTCAATAACTTGTGCACAGTGGTCAACACGAAACAGATAACGCTAGGAGAACCGTTAACTGTAAACAGCAAGAAATTCAATATACATATATACAGCACGACTTTAAGAACCTGAATAATTCCCACCGTTTGATTCTGTAGCGTATCCGGTTATAGGCTGATACATTCCAAAGCCACTTTCACATGTTCACATCGTTCAGCAGCACAGATGAAACCATTGTACTCTCACAAGACGCAGTATACACTCGCCGACCGCACGCACGTCTCCGACCGCAGCCCCAC
This sequence comes from Schistocerca americana, assembly GCF_021461395.2. NCBI lineage: Eukaryota > Metazoa > Arthropoda > Insecta > Orthoptera > Acrididae > Schistocerca > Schistocerca americana. The sequence continues at coordinate 326,679,369 of NC_060119.1, read as the reverse complement.
TGCCTACTGACAGAAAGAGGCAGAACATGCGCAAAGAACGACTGTCGACAACCAGACTGCACCCTGGATCGCCAACCAACCGACCAAATCCAGACCTCTCTCCAGAACGTCGTGCGCTTAAAAAGTCGAAAAGCGACCAAAGAGGAAAACCGCGGCCACGGCCACAGAGTCGATCGCAGAGATCTTAAATGAATGCAGGGAAACGACTGGGGTCAACGACGTCACGTATCAGTCTTAGCACACGACGGACCGTGTCATTTAATTTTGATTTGCACCTATTATTACGTTTACGCGACGATGTCTTTCTATGTTTTGTGTATTTTGTCATGACTGTTGAAACGGTTGCTCTTGAAACATTCAGTAAGTTGGCTGTCTTGGTTCCTGATGCACCAGCTAATCTGGCTCCCACAATCTGCTCTCTTTGTAACTCTGCTAAGTCTTTCATTGCACATCGACCTCTCTGAACGTTCCTCAGAAGACAGCTTAAAATATTTAAAAAATGCATTTCTGCCGAAGTTTGACAAAATTCATCTATATCCTACCTCACCGAAAGAGATTTCCAATATTATTAGGTCACTTAAACACAAGTGTTCCAGTGGTTGTGATGAAATCAGCACTACCGTAATGAAATGTTGCTCCTCACAACTTTGTGACGTACTGAGTTACTTATGTAATGAATCCCTCCACAGTGTTACTTACCCAGATAGGCTTAAATATGCTATTGTCAAACCATTACACAAAAAGGAGACAAATCATCAGTGGAAGACTTCCGTCCCATTTCATTATTGGCAATATTTTCAAAAGTGTTTGAAAGAGTTAGGTACAATAGACTTTATAAACCCTTAATACAGAAAAATATTCTCATTCGCAATCAGTTTGGATTTCGGAAAGGATTGTCAACTGTTCAAGCTATATTCACTTTTACATATGATATAATAGAATCAATAAATCAAAAGTTATTACAATGTGGAATATTCTGTGATCTGGCGAAAGGTTTTGATTGTGTTAAGCATGATATCATTATACAAAATTTAAAATGTTATGGTATAACAGGAGTGGCAGGCTCATGGTTCTCATCCTACCTTTTTAACAGAAAACTGTGTGTCTCTATCAGACTTATCACATAACAATAGTCATTTAAAATATGAAACCATCAGACAAGGGGTGCCCCAGGGCTCTATTTTATGTCCCTTGTTGTTCCTATTATATATTAATGACCTTCCGTATGCAGTGTCACAAAATGCAAATTTTGTCTTATTTGCAGATGATACAAGGATTGGTATAAAAAACAGTACCTGTGATCTCACTGAGCAATCAGCTAATGAAATATTTGTATCAATGGGAGGTTCACAGCAAATCGATTGTCACAGAATTTTGACAAGACCCAGTACATACAGTTTAGTACATCACAAAGAATACCTGACCCCATAAGTGTAATGTACTGAAACAATGAAATTAAAGCTGTAGATATTGTTAAATTTTTAGGGCTACAAATTGACCACAACCTAAATTGGAAAACTCACACTCTAGACATAATAAAACGCCTTAATTCAGCTACATTTGCAGTATGCATCATAGCAGAAAGAAGTCAGTTTATTCGGTCTACTTCCATTCACTAATGAGGTATGGAATAATCTTTTGGGGAAACTCCGCTCACAAAGAGAACATTTTCAAAATTCAGGAACGAGTCATCAGAATTATATCTGGTGTCAGTCCTAGGTCATCATGCAGAGATCTCTTTAAGAAACCTGGTACTCTACTACTTCTCAGTACATATGCTCATTGATGTTCTTTGTCTTTTCCAACACGTCTCTTTTTACATAAAATAGTGCAAAACATGATTATAATAACAGAACCAAAACAATCTGTATAAGGACTATAAAAGCTTAACATTAGCACAAAAAGGAGTCAAATACATGGGTACTCATATATTCAACAACTTACCAGAGCATATCAAATGATTGTAAGTAATAAAGATCGGTTTCAGAACGAATTAAAGAAATTTCTGTTGGCCAACTCCTTCTACTCCATCGACGAATATCTTCACAAGGATTATAGCTCATAACTCTATCTGCATTAGAACTGTACAATATACATGTATCTGGTTTTAAAAAAATAGAAAAAAACGCCTTTTACACTTTCCACACCCCAGAGACTCCTCTCCAAGGGAACCACGGAAAAAGATAAATGTAATGTAATCTGCATTGATACCTAGTCCATACTGAACACACAGAATCCAAGCGCGACACCTGCCTTACCTTTGTTGTTGACTGTCAAACACAACCATCCCATGCTACCACTGTTTACATTACTTTGCATGTTCCTTGTAAATACCCCACCCTTCTTAAGAAAAATGCCTGATTTCTGAGTGCAGTGTGTAGTCTTGGCTCTTGAGTCAGTTCCAGCTATTCAGTGAGTGGGGAGGTTATGGAACTTGAGCCTCAGCACGCCTAGCTTAGATCGACTGTGGAGCTACGAGTCCATTTGGAAGGACGCTGCTGCTGCCAGCGGCACTGCCAACTTTCGAGTCAACACTGATGGGCCCAGAGATCACCATCATACTGCAGGTCTGCTGGAGGCTTGACAGGCGTAACCTGGACGCATCTGTCTTTGAGAGCCGAGTCGTTGCTGCTGCTAATCCAGTTCCTAAGGCCGGCTTCTGTCTCCTAACCTGGGGCAGAGAGCCGACACCTGCGAGTCAACGACCCTTCAGGTGGAACTGGGGCCATGACTTCAGAGTGCAAATCTTCATCATTCACGAGAGCACTTTGGAGGTTTATATCTAGAGCTGAAGGCCGCCTGTGTCCACGGGTCGCTGGCCGCCCTGTGACATAACTGGCGCCACCCAACGCTTCACTGCACTGGTGGAACCACGACTCGAATGCATACTGACCGTCTTCTGCCGATGAAGCCACCGCCCTGCTGGCCTGGCTGTAGTTGGAGCTTTGGAAGACAATGCTGTATTCCTGCTTAATAAAGACGTTAGTGACAACAGTCTGTTCTTGGATGTCTCGGGTGTACCTAGGTCATCATCACCGCATGCTGCCCAGCGCTCTACGCCACATGCTCCACTTGTACTTGAGTAGCAGGACGTCTAAGGGGCCTAGTTGTGGACTGCCACATGAAAGAAAAACACAGAATTCCAAAACTATCTATCGACCTGACGTCTTCAAGTGCTGTGCTTGTCTCAGCACAGAGGTAGCACATAGATCGTTTGGGGAGTATGTGAAGGTAACACAAATAAACTGATTAAGTCTGACTATTACAGAAATTATAATTTCAAAAGTTTATTGGCATGCCATCAGCTTCTATTCCACTCATTGCCATAGGCAAAACTGAAAATTGATCATAGAATGTAGCCCTACCAGAGTTACAGCCTAACTAACTAACCATCACATATTAATCTCTTAACGCTTTTAAACATTGTAGAAATTACTGTACATGTTTCAAACACCAGGTTACACTTCCTAACCTCTATTATACTCTGCGATATTAACAGAGCCGTGATTTTGGATACGCACTGAAATCCATTGTATGATTAGACCTGCCTACTCAAGACTCAACCATTCAGCCCGAAACTTGTAACTGAAATGGGGATGATGAAACACTTAAGGAGACGGTCATTTGCGACAAATTGGTTGGTTGGTTGGATTAAAAGAGGGGGAAAGGGACCAAACTACGAGGTCATCAGTCCCTTGTTCCGAATAAAACTAAGCCTCAAGTGTGAGAATAAAACAAACGAGACTGACAACCAAAAACGAAATGAAAGGAAAAATCACAAGAACGATGAAGGGCAACAAACACGTAAATGGACAAAATGGGACAAGAAAACCACAGGAACGCTAGAAACGGGGTGAAGAGATTAAAACAACAAAGCAGATTACCATGGCTGACTGACCATGAGAATAAAAAAGGAGAAGCCAGCCACTCTACGACACATTAATACCCCCACCCTAGAAGCACTATGGCGGAGGACACAGAGGGACAAATGACATGCGCTAAAACTTAGATCAAATGATAAAACCCACCATCACGAATAAAACGTAAAACTAAATTTGCCGATGAGGCGTTGTCAGATAAAATTAGAGGCAACGAGTCCGGTAACGAATAGATATGGTTGTTTCTCGTTACACAGTTATTCTCCAAAAGATCGTACTAAAATGAAGTTTTCGTAATGTAGTGGTAGATTAGTACTTTAATTTCTACACTACTCTGAATAATGCTTTTTGTAACGATTAAAGAATAAAAACCTGAGGTTCGGTGCTCTGACCATCCATCTTGTACCAAAGCATCTAATCGTATTACAAGACTAGACCGTTGGCACAGTTTCTCAAGGTGCTGGTGATATCATTAGTTGTTTGTTTCTCACTCCAGTTCCGTCGTAAGCGTCATCCAACACGTCTTCATTCAACTAGGATGTGAAACGTAGGAGTAATGTGCTGTGTTGGCAGAAGAGCCAACACCGTGTTACTAGTGGAGGCCGAAATGCTGTCGTGAGGAGGGAAGAACTATACTGACGTGAGGTCTGGAACATGGCAAGGAATTAGAATTCAGAAAGCGGGTATAATTAGTTTGATACTTAGCTTTAATCCATTAATGATGAACGTCGCAATGGACGGTACATGATTCACAATATTATCTGTTCAGAATACATTCATAGTAACTGAATATGGCGCCTTGCTAGGTCGTAGCAAATGACGTAGCTGAAGGCTATTCTAAACTGTCGTCCCTGCAAATGTGCGCATATGTAGACACTGAACCATCGCTAGCAAAGTCGGCTGGCTGTACAACTGGGGCGAGTACTAGGGAGTCTCTCTAGACTAGACCTGTCGTGTGGCCACGCTCGGTCTGCAATCACTGATAGTGGCGACACGCGGGTCCGACGTGTACTAACGGACCGCGGCCGATTTAAAGGTTACTACCTAGCAAGTGTGGTGTCTGGCGGTGACACCACATAAAGCTTATAGCACCCAGAGCCATACACGTTGAATACCGTGTAGAACCTATTGTATTTAGGCGGTGTCGTTCGCGATAATATACGAACCTACCACATGTCCGGTATAACCAAACAGCTATGTAAGTGACGGACAGCCGTGGCATTTACCCACGCGTGGGTGGGCAGACAGTGGAAGACTGTGCGCTGTCGCTAGAGCCGGTCTCACCCGACGAACCCGCACCGCAGCGCTCTCATTAATTACGCGCGGGTCTCAAGGCGGCGGCGGAGCCATATATCACCGATAGCTGATTGCAGCGCGGCCGACATTCCGTCATAATTAGTCACCCGCGCTCGTTAGCGGCAGGGCGCGCTCTGCGTTGGGCTCCAACAGCCGGATTGGGCCAGACGGAACGTCCTCACGTTCGGCAGTCCTGCTTCCCGCAGTTTCATTCCATGGTCTTATACACGTCTCTATTGCAACATATTGATTTATTCTGGCATTCTGTTTCTGACATTTGCACCTCAAGACTGATTTGAAACTAAGTGTGCTGTAATAAACGTACATCATTATCGCTGAAGACCGCATTGCCTGGGATCGGTAGTGGAATAAGTACACTGCACTTGTATGCCGTGCAAGTCACCGACAATACTGTGAATACACATAGAGCAACACATACGCTTACGTTTCGTATAGGTTATTTGAGCTATATTGTCGTAGAATTAAATAAAAAATAGTTGCCATTTCCTGCTTCTGACCCAGATTTTCTGTTGGTTTTCCTAAGGTTCGAGGAAAATGCTCAAAGCTACAGGAAATCCCCTTCCAAATAGTCCTAAATACTCACTCTGCCCCCCTACCAACTCGACTGTCTTTTGAATGCTACTGGAGATGGTAAGCCGATGTCTTATTCTGACAAGAGAAACTTTCACACTTACACCTGAAGTACTGGAATTTGTTGTGGTGGAGGGTACATCGTGTAATCAGCAACGCTTCCATCTCCCTCTGTCGGAATCTATTCGCCAATGGTGTCTGGCAAAATGTACAGCGGAAAGAAATTTCCTCTATTTTATCATAATGGAATCGTCTACCTGCAGTAGTGACAAGCAGCATGACTGTTCTTGGAACTTGTTCTTCGTAATTTGGACAGTAAGTCGCTCTGTGGCGTTCAACACCACTGTTTATGCGTTTGTCACAGGTCTTTTAGACAAAGCTGAAGGAGAATAAGAAGCAGAAGTCGTAGCCCAGGGCCGAAATGAGGCTGCAGCGAGACCTCAGGTGCTGGTCATGGAACAGAGTGATCAGCTTCCGTGTCTTCAGAATACGAGCACCGAAATCAGGCCACAAGCCGCAGACATCGACTGCATTCGGCCGTCGCCCATGCTTCGTCAGTAGCCCTCAGCAGCAGTAAGACTTTAGTGACACCGTTCGCGTTCTTTGCCCTGGGACCAGTCTTCGAGAAGCACCTCCGCCACTGCGCATCATCGACACGCTTTACCAATTCCGCCAGACCACACCATTGACCTGTTCCCAGTGACATCACATTGCACCTTTCGCTACTGTCAGCGCAAGGGAGCACTTAACCGCGGCCATACCAGCACGCCAGTGTCTTCGACCAGCTGGGCACCAGCTGGGCAATAAGTGATGCCCGTTCTATGTGCGTCTCCACCGTCTGTGTTAACTCTGCCGCCGTCTGGCCGCGAAAGATGGATCTCTACCTGTCTGCCCAGTCCACGCAGCCAGCGTCACTCCAGCCACCGCCTCCTCGGGATCGCTCGCCATCGAGTCCAGCCTGTTGTTGGGATACTGGGCAGCACCCCCTGACCTTCTGCTATGCTGGCCAACGTCACACTCTGCCTGCTCTGCACTGCAGCCAAGCCACGTACGGCATCTGCACCATCACTTAGACAGCACACCTTGTCAACGCTCCACTGCGAAAGCGTTTCGCGTAAGCAGATCGCCTTTCTGCACCCCTGGTGCACCCCCTCGTCGTCCGCTACAGCGCCGAATATAAGTGAAGAAGAAAATTCACTTGACTGACTGTACTAGCCGAATGGAATAATTAAGGACTTGTTTACCTTCACATGCCTGTCCAAGGTCACATCTGACCTGTTACATGAAGGAAACCAGGTTACACGAATTAGTAAAGAATCAGTGAAAAAGTGTGTATCCTGACACGGATCTGTCTCTGCTGCTGTCTGCATCCCTCGTCTTCGGCAGAGAACCCAGCCCGACGCATAATCAATCTATTTCTCTCTTTGCGAGGGAGTTGCTAATGCACTCGCGCTGACTAAACGAACTCGCAATTCAAACTGAATAGAGAAAGGCAGCACGCATGTTCACAAAAAGGAAGAATAGAATTTAACGCCCTGTATACAGAGATGGTCGTATGGTTACAGCTATGAAAAGTCCCCTGAGAAAAATCTATGAATGACTGTGCTAATAAACCTCTTACGTTATTTGATTTTCAAAGAGCTGAGCAGAACTGAATGTACTCAGACATTTCTCTCTTTACTTATACTGATCAACACTAAACTGACACACAATATTTTTAGAGCAACGCAATCTGACTTTCAATAATCCCTACGAAAGAATGGCCCTGACTAACAATAACCTATACCTTTCATGAAACACTTACCTCACAAAAATCTTCGTTACTCGAACTACTGCAATACAGCGAGAGCCAATACTGCCAGCTAAATAGAAGATTCTAACTACTCACTGATAGGCATAGTTAGCAAATGAAAGATTTTAATAGAGAACAAACAATGTATTTACCTTGATAATATTCAAAAGTCATAATATATATATATATATATATAAGTTCATGACATCCAGTCTTACAAATTTACTGTCTCTGATGGACACACGTCCAGATCTTCCGCTCTCAAAACTCCGCCATCTCTCTCCCCACCTCCAACTGCGCAACGCTACGGGCTGTTCACATCCAACTGCCCAACACTACAATAGCGAATATTTCAACAATGCCAACCAGCCACAGACTGCACACAGCACAGTCAGTGATTTTCATACAGAGCGCTACATGGCGTTACCAACACAAAAACCTAAACAGCTTACTTACACAGCTATATTTCAGTCAATGGAGAACACATACAAGTACTGAAAATTCAGATTTGGTAGACACCAACAATCCCGCGAAATCCTGTGAACAAAGTTTCAATAACTAGTGCAACTCGAATAAACAAGGAATATGCTGCAGTCCCCTACGTGTAGCTCACATAGAAAGCACGAAAAAATGACTAACCGCAGAACGTTCACAGGCATTTACTCGGAGTAAAAGCTTATTAGGAATAGTATCAACAGTAATCCAAAAAAGCAAAGCAGAATTATTTATTTTCATTTTACTTGAAGGAAAGTGATAGACCACCATAAACTTCCATTAGGAACAGCGTGCTCCAAGCAACGAGATCCAACATTCGAGGGAGGGAAGCATCGGTCACAAATTTTTAATCCTTTTATTGCAGATCGATTTCAGCTAACTTGTAGCTATGTTCACTGCAGTTGTATCCAAGTCGTGATGACTCATTGTAAATGAACTCTGAGATGGTCCCACACTGACACTAGACAACAGCTGAAATCGAACTGCAACAGACAAATTAAAAGTTTATGGCCGATACTGCCCTTCCTCCTATCTTGTATCTCATAAAATTCTTTGTTTTGGACAGTTAATCATCAATGGATATTCATTCGTAACTGACAACGGTTTACAGTTTGTTGCTTCATTCCCAACTGATAACAAATGGGTTGCTGATTTCAAATGTGGCGAAATTTGAAGATGATCCAAGTGAACTGCGCCGTTCCAGGAACGTCTCTGCTCATAAGTGTCGCAAGAGTCTTGATGTGAGCACTGTGTATCTGGTGTTATCTGTGGCCATGGGAAAGTCGTAGCACCGTTGGCTGGAGCGAAGTCTCGGAAAGAGTCTGCATGGTGACCAGGGAGTCTGCACACGGTCAGTTCGACTGGGTCGGCGAGCGGCCATTCTGTATGCTGCTGTCAGGAGGTAGGGTTGGGCTAAACTGTGAATTACCAACATCAGTGTTTTTTGTGAACGTCACTCTTCGCTAACTGTGATATTTAGTTAAGATTTGTTACAATCTAAAATCGCAGCTAACGAATTCACGGCTTGCATCCCCTGCACTCTACCAATATGACTAACGCGATTTCTGCGACTTGGGCGGTTTCTACGACCCCTAAGACATATGCGCTTTCTGCGATCTCTACTATTTCTGCCATCTATCACCGTGGATATTATACTGTAACAGCTAACAAGCACTGGCAAGTGTATTATATCTGATTATCTGCTAACTGGTATTTCTGGTCGGATGACCTATGCCAATGCAAACAAGTAATATTTTTGCGCCTGTAAAGGCAACTGGTTGACAAGATCTAAGGTTAGCATTTTCAGTAACTCAGTTCCCAAAAAGTTACGTGAGATGTTATTGTTCAATTTACAACTGTTCTTCCTCAGTCGTTACATGGTATAGGAACATTACGCTTGTGCATAGAGAAAATGCGCCTCGACAAAACAGTTAGTAGTGAGTATATTTTTTCTTCCTTTGGCTTTCAGTCACTATTTTTCCTCGGTTGCTACATGGAATAAGCGTGAAAATATTGGTACTGTGATGTTAAGAACCTAGTATACATTACCACACAGTACAGTAAGAGTTCGTCCTGAGATATTGATCCTAAGCGTTTTGTTATGCTCGCAGGTTTCCAGTTTCTCGATATAGCGAAAATTCAAAACATCATTGAGGGCAACGCTGCAGAAGTCCTCACTACGTATCTATATCATCTTCATCGGAAGAGAGGATAGTTTCTAAGCTTCTGAATGATCTTAGTGATATCATTTACTGCGAAGTTTAAAATCTCCCCCATTCAGCTACTTCCGTTATCGGAAATACTACCGGTCATACACTGTGAATTACACACAACATTGTGGTGTTGAAAAAATATCCGTCTTGTGAATATACCTTTGTTAAACAATTGATAAAAGTAACATAGAAGACAGTAAGATACTGGGAGACTGTCAGTTAAAGGTGTATGAGACACCAGAGCAGCTCAGTGTCACTGCCGAAAGCGGACGACACAGACAAAAGAGATGCTGCAAAGGAACCGCGTTTATAGAATTCGATCTACAAAACAAGTTGAAAGTGCACTACCACAATTTTCCATACTTAATACTGAAGTGTGAACTTCTACCAGTGAGCAGAATAATTCATAAACCTACTTTGTTTTCTGTTGAAGTCATGTGTTTGCGAAATTTTAAATTAACTTTTAAAATAGAAGGGGTAGTGTTTTCCACAAGTCCCGGGCTTGGGTGCGATTCCAGCCACTGCTTCAATTTTGAATAAAAAATCATCAGCTAAAATCACAAGGAAAGGAAGTATACTTGGAAAAGGCCCAGAGAAACGGAAATATTCCAGATGGCTTACGTCGTGGTCACACAAAGTTTCTGAAATCAGATACTGGATTGTAAGGCAGACCTAGGAATAGGTATATACTAGAATAGTAATTTAGTGTTGATGAAGAGAAAGTGGTTGGTAAGAATCATTGTGAATAGAAAACGAGTAATGAGATACTGAGGAGTGAGGAGGCGACTGAAATTCTTTCAGGCTGTACATGCTACGAAAATGAATACCACTGTAGGCGTCTGAGTTGCAGAGAAGTGGAGATAACTAAAACCAGCCATCAGGGAAGGTAGACAGAAGGAAAGTAACTCGGAAGAAAGCTTGGATTACAGATAAAATACTCGAATTGATCGACGAAAGAAGGAAGCACAAAAATGTCTACGGAAAGACAGGAATACAGAAATGTAAGTCGCTTAGAAATGAAACAAATAGGAAGTGCAGGGAAGTCAGAGCACACCATCAGAGGAGAAATGTGAATAAATCTAAAAAGAAATGGTCATCGGAAGGACTGCTACTGTCAGTTGATAAGTCAAAAATGCCTTCGGTGGACTTAAAACGTATGGCATCAACATCAAGAATGCAATGCGATTTACATTGTCAAACGCAGAGGAGAAAGCAATGGAGGATATTTAGAGTCTCAACAAGAAGGAGGAACCGTTCGATGACGTGATATAAAAGGTATAGGAGTCGAATGGAAGACGTAGAGAATCCAGTTTCAGAGGCAGAGTTTAACGGATGTTTGGGAGACTTGCGGTCAAATAAGGCAGAAGGGATAAACAGCACACACTTAGAATTTCTAAAATCTATACAGAAAGTGGCAACCAGAGCGACTATTCATGTTGCTGTAAAATATCTGTGAGACTGGAGACGTCTCATCGTACTTTCGCAGAAATGCCTCACACAAAATCACGAAGGTAGCGACGGCAGATAAATGAGAGAACCACCCTACAATCTCCTTACCAGCTCATACATCCAAGTTGCTGACAGGAACAACATACAGGAGAAGGGAAAAGATAAGTGAATATCTATTGGAGGACGATGTTAGACTTTTGGGAAGGTAAAAGTACCAGAGAAGCTGTTCTAAAGTTGCGCCTGAGAATTGAAGCAGTGCTTAATGCAGATCAAGACATCTTTGTATGGTTTGTCGACATAGAAAAAGAATTCGATAATGTAAAATGATCCAAGATGCTCGAAATTCTGAGAAAAGTTGGTGTAAGGTATACTGAAAGACGGTTAGTATACTACGGTTAGTATACAGTATGTTCAAGAACCAGGAGAGAATAGTAAGAGTGGAAGACTAAGAGCAAAGTGCTCGGATTAAAAAGTGTGACAGAGATGTAGCCTTTCACCCGTAGTTTTGAATTTGCACATCGAAGAAACAATGACGGAAATAAAGAAAAGGTCAAGAGTATGATTAAAATTCGGGGTGAAGGGATATCACTGATAAGATTCAGTGACGACATTAAAATCCTCAGTGAAAGTCAAGAAGAACTGTAGAAACTGCTGAATATAACGAGCAGATGAATAAGTACGGAATACGGATTAAGAGTAAATTGAAGAAAGTCGAAAGTCCCTAGGAGTACCAGAAATGATTATTAACGATATACTTAACAAAAACTGGTAACCATGAAGCAGACGAAGTTAAACGATTCTGCTACCTTGAAAGCAAAATAACCGAAGATGGTCGAAGCAAGGACGACATAAAAAGCAGGGTAGCATAGACAAAGGCTGCATTCCTGGCCAAAACCAAAGTAAAGAACATAAAACACTGGCAAAGAAGAGGGGCAGGATGGTAGGATAGGTGTTATGACAACATAGAAAAAATTCAGTGGTACTAAATTGAGCGCTAGGGGTCAAAAGCTTTGGGGAAACACAGATACTGGAATACAGCCAACAAATAAATGAGGACATACGTTGCAAGTACAGCTACGAGCTGAAGAATTAGCGTACGATACTCCCTTTTTATCCGTGGGCTGCGTCATTTCCTTTTGTCAGCTGCTGTGTTACTGCAGCTTATATCGGCAACCAAAAAATGAATTAATAAAGTAACTTGACTTTTTCATAAACCTTGTGAGGTAAAGTGGCAGCACCCAGAAGGTGTGATAGTTTATTACCCAAAATTCTATCGGTGAGTGATATGTTGGACTTCGTGTCGACCGTCAACCGTTACAATAACCGATAACCCTTTTCATCAACAAGCTTGAACCACACTTGTCTTTACAGTGGGTGTTTCCGCTAATCGAGATTTTTCTGGTACATCCCTGACATTGTGACGCATGAAACTCCAACTCTTGTCGACCACAAATAGTGTGTTGGCTTTCAGATGCCCTCGCCGTAATCACACCACTCTCGGTTAACGCATCGATAGCCAATATAAGCTCTAACGACGTACCAGGTAAGTAACACCCAACGTTCAATAAGCACCATCCCCCCCCCGACCCCACACTTACCGTAATCTCAGTAGCAGACTCATAGCGATATCTATGGAATGTAGTTACTTATGTCACAGTTATCTTAACTACGGAGAATTACAGTGACCTGATTCGGGCAGCATTCACTGGGTTTTAAGAAACTGACGCAGGGGCTATAACCGTTCAGGAATTCGTCAATGACAGAATCCGGTATAGTTGTTAAAATTATTTATTTCTAAAACCGAAAGAACAACTCGGTTTCAGAACATGTGTCCCATCTTCAGGTGCGTATTACAATGTGAATCCACAATGGATACATAACTGAGGTTAACCTGCTTTAACCTCAGTTATGGATTCTTTGTAGAATCACATTTTAACATGCGCCTGAGGCGGGAAACATGTCCTGAAACCGAGTTGTGTTTTCCTATTTAGAAATAAGCAGTTTTTACGATTGTAACGGATTTTATCATTGATGTTGAATAATAGCTGTAGATATCCCATCAAGAGAGACGTGTGTTTAGAAATTCGCCTGAAACTTGTCCCCTACACCAAGGATTGAACATCTTTCGAAGCGATTACTTCTCTCGAACTGAAAGAAGAGGTGACATTTTGTATGTACGGCACCCGCAGCGAACATGTTCGATCGGTGGTGAGCCGTCAGCCCCGTGCTGGCACCAGGCTGTGTTGTTGGCGGCGCGGCGTGGCGTTGCGCGGTGCGGCGTGTTGGGTTTTACTGGGGCTCCCCGCGCCCATTGTGCGGCGGTCGGGCGCTGTAATTTATAGACAAACGTGAGAGCACGCTCAGCGTAAATCAATTGATATTCTTGCGCCCGCTTATTGTTTATGTGATAATGCGCGCCCCTATAACTAGCTATTCACGCAATAATGCTGCTGTTTATCATCGGCAGCCCATTGACTGGCGAGCGCTCAGTGACGGCCTACAGCGGCCGCTGCTGGCGGAGGCACCTCAGCACCTCTACTGGCAGACAGCGGTACTACTGGCAGTCCCATGACAGGTAGTAAATATTAAAGTCAAGTTAGCTTCCATTAGGAATGTGGGTGCACTCAACCACTGTGATATGACTGTAAAATGACAGAGCACAGCAGTCAGTCGTCCTTTTCTTTCAGGTTTTATTAGGCAAATCTAGATTTCGGCTAGTGCCTAGCCATTATCAATGCACTATTTCGTGGTATAAATGCAAGTCCTACTACGCCAGTCCCCTGTTGTTCGGGCTTCTGTCACAGTAGCCTTGAACGAACTGCGACACAGGCCCGACAACAGGTGACTGACGTTCTAGGACACGCACTGATAGCATGCAACAGGGAATTGATAATGGCTAGGCACTAGCCGAAATCTAGATATGCCTAATAAAGCCCGAAAGAAAGGACGACTGATTATAGTGGTCTATCATTTGAAATATTTAAGTTTAGATTTATTCATAAACAATTATGAAGGCGTATTCACTTATTTTATAGAATCTGTTTTCCGATTGATACTGATGTTTAATATTGATTACTTTAATATTCACACTCGGTTCTCACACTGCGTTAATTCTGAAAACACAGTAAATTCTGCAAACACAGAAAATCATTCATCCACATACAGAGCAAGAAAGTGTGGCACTGAAGCCGCGTTTACGACAGTTCATAGGTTTCAGAAACTCTTCAACCACATCGAGTCATGAAGAATATAATAACATTACTGGACTATTGAGCGAGGACTGAGGTACACAAGGTGGTTCAGTTACGTTTGCCTTTGGGTTTTATGCAACTCACAACACCGTCAAAAACCACGCATTAGTTGTTCATATTCTCTCGCCTGCTAAGCGGAAGCTATTAATCCTACAGAAAAAAAAGAACAGGGCACTTTTTAGGAAATTTAATGCAGTTAAATTTCGTACCTTTTCGTTGGAGGCCACAGTTTTCGAATTATTAGTGAAAAACGGGCTTGAAGGTCACTTTTCTACAGTGCAGTTGAACGACTACCTTTAGCGTAAACATACCTCAGTACAAAACGTAACTACATTAAATATCCTACCAAAAGGTCCTATTCCTTTTTTTTGTAGGGCTAGTAGTTTGTGCACAGCGAGTCGGAAAATATGGAAATCCTGTGCGCCAGCGTCGGATTAGCCGTGTGGTCTAAGGCGCTGCAGTCATGGACTGTGCGGCTGGTCCCGGCGGAGGTTCGAGTCCTCCCTCGGGCACGGGTGTGTGTGTTTGTCCTTAGGATAATTTAGGTTAAGTAGTGTGTAAGCTTAGGGACTGATGACCTTAGCAGTTAAGACCCATAAGATTTCACACACATTTTTTAATGCGCGGTATTTGAAGGCGTTGCAGGTTGAATAAAGCCCACAGGAATTGGCAGCTGAATTACCCTGTATACTGCTATATGAATACATGAATCTTTTATGCAACAAATTGGGGGACAAATACAGTACATGCAACATTCAGTTTTCGATTATCACAGATTACGCTGAGTATGAGATGTTTAACACAAAAGAGATCCTTCTCACATAACAAAATGCACCTGATACACTTCTTGTCACCTCCATGGGAGGAAATCTTATACTTTGTAATACAGTAGGAGGGGGCTTCCCTTTGATGGCTTTATCTCAGAAAGCTATTATTTTCCAGGGATGTTGACTGCTACGTTAAAATCACAGCTCGAAATAGACTCAGACATCTTTACGAGATTAAGACTGTATGAGTTAGACAGCAAGCCTGTGAGTGATATACTGCCCAGGAAGGTATGTGTACAGCGCTGAGAACATTGCTGTTGTAATCTTGAGAGACAGAGACGTCCACATACACTCGTTATGAAACTGTAGAATAGTACACAACACCTGAAACATTCTCGTCTACGTTTACAGTGACCTGAATGAGTGGGCCCCCATGTTCTTCTACAGTATACACTCCGAAAACACCACAGAACCGCCTCCATCCTGAACGAGACCGTACACGCACTGCAGCGTTATGCTTTATTGTGGCATCAGTGCAGTCGACGCTTTACATCATTTCTAAGGATGCGTGTTGACTGGCAGATCATCAGACACTGGTTTGGCTGCAGGTGCGTCAATCCAGTGCAGCACGAACACGGAACACACCTCCAGTCAGCAACGGTACAAACAGTGCGTCGCTTGACCCATTCAAGACGTGCAGCTGTATGTAACTTTATAAAAAATGGCCCTCTGCAACTCTAATGTCTGTGTGGTGTCACCGCCAGACACCACACTTGCTAGGTGGTAGCTTTAAATCGTCCATTAGCACATGTCGGACCCGCGTGTCGCCACTCAGTGATCGCAGACCGAGCGCCACCACACGGCAGGTCTGGAGAGACTTACTAGCACTCGCCCAGTTGTACGGACGACGTAGCTAGCGATGCACACTGACGAAGCCTCGCTCATTTGCAGAGCAGATAGTTAGAATAGCCTTCAGCTAAGTCAATGGCTACGACCTAGCAAGGCGCCATTAGCAGTATATTGTCTGAAACTATAGAGTCTCACTTGTATCGTATGAAGCATGTCTCATCAAGGACGATGTATACAAAGGATGGATTAAAGTATTCCAGAAGCTACGTACTTTTCTTTATAGCATTCATTACGTATCCTGTTTCAGACCTCACTGCATCCTTCGTGAGTTAGCGCGTGCATCTTGGCCGCCTCTTTCAATTAGTGTGCGTAGTGTTGGCAAGTCTGCCGACACTACAGTCTGCATGAAGTTCTCGACACAATATTGGCTGGGAAAGTGATTGTAATGGACCTGCATTTACTGCTAGAAGCGAGTCCTGTCGTGTTTAAGACCTATTGACGAAGATAAGGCGTGAGATGCATCCGCTCCCTGTCCGTTAGGATTTATTTACGATAGCTGTTCTAACGACATTTTACATTCCTCGAGGGCACACTGGACGTTCCTCGTTGGTACACTAACATACTGGACAGCTTTAAACACGATGTAGTTATAGGTATGGATGAACACGTCTCCATGTCGACCAGTGCTACTGCGTTGGTTCATTACAGCCGAGTCGCACACACACATCACTGCCATGACTTACACAACTGCTCAAGAACCTGTTTCCAGTGCTCTGCTGTTTTGACTGCTATACAGTGCCTCTTGCGCACTTTTGAGAGTGAGAATAACACTATGCACAATTAGTACGTACTGGGTGGACAAAACTGGCCCGGAAAATATTTATAGGCCTGACGTGGCACCGGCCCTTCTTAACGAGCAGGAAACTGCCTGTCACAGAAAATGTTGGAAAACATTTACATGCTCCGGGCTACTGAGAAACATTACAGAGCGAAGAAATAATACTCAGCGAAAATCAAACTATTTTTCATAAATCTAATTGTTCACTAATATTCTTATTTCAGATAAGGATGAAACCTTGCTTCATTTCGATAAAAGTTTTAACACTGTCACAACAGACAGCAGCATCTGTATGCTACTTACTATGGGTGAACGACAAGCAGCCTTGCGTATTACTTATGTCACCTTCAAAGAGAATGTACGTCCGCCTCGGTAGCTGAGTGGTCGGCGGGACCGAATGCTGTGCAGAGAGGTACGGATTCGATTTCCGGCTGGGTTGGAGATTTGTTGTGTTGTCTTTATCCTCGTATCATCCTCATAGACACGCAAGTCGCCGAAGTGGCGTCAACTCAAAAGACTTCCATCAGGCGACCGGTCTACCCGACTGGACGCCCTAGGCACACGATATTTCATAGAGAATATATCATAGGCAAAAGAAGTTCCTGACCACTTCATTCAAATAAGCCAGACAATTTTAACCTGACAAGTCTTTCGTGTACATTCAGTGATCTTGGTCAGAATGTACCTTCCAGTGGACGAGGGGGTCTGGGACGGGGAGAGTGCAGGAGGCCACAGTTTGTCTCCCGCTCTCCATTCCGGAACATGACCGGCCAGCATAGCCGTCCATGTTAAAGCGCTGCTTCCTGGATAGAGAGATGTGGCAGCACCGGATCAAATGAGTCACGTAGATTAGCGACGGGGATCGGTGTTACACCCAACCTGGAAGTGGTAATAATGGAAATGTCGTGTGGCTAGGGCCTCCCGTCGGGTAGACCGTTCGCCTGGTGCAAGTCTGTCGAGTTGACGCCGCTTCGGCGACTTGCGTGTCGATGGGGATGAAATGATGATGAAAGACACACAACACCCAGTCATCACGAGGCAGAGAAAATCCCTGGCCCCGCCGGGAATCGAACCCGGGACCCCGTGCGCGGGAAGCGAGAACGCTACCGCAAGACCACGAGCTGCGGACCTGGAAGTGGTGTTTAGACGGTTTCCCGAGTCCCATAAGATGAATTACCCGGCTGGTACCGAAGTCCTGCTTCAGCTACACGATCGCAAATATTTCGAAAACTTTCGCTCATTTTAAGATGAGGAAGACTACATGCAGACAGTTGGGGTACAAATTTCCGTGACAGGAAAGGGAACCAGCCGCCACCCCCTTTTTTTTTAAAAAGAAAAAAAGAAAAGAAGTGCAAAATTCGTTAATAACCACGCAGACATTGCGCCGATGCGAGACAAAGGCACAAGACAAAGAAGAAAAGAAGATGGCCGGCCGGTGTGGTCGAGCGGTTCTAGGCGCTACAGTCTGGAACCGCGAAACCGCTACGGTCACAGGTTCGAATCCTATCCCGGGAATGGATGTGTGTGTTGTCCTTAGGTCAGTTAGGTTTAAGTAGTTCTAAGTTCTAGGCGACTGATGACCTCAGAAGTTAAGTCCCATAGTGCTCAGAACCACAACGCCCGGCCTCTTGTGACGCCGAACGTGAAAGCCTTCTTCGAAGAACAACGGGTACCACAGTTTCCCTGGCCTGTCCATTCGCCTCACATGTCGCCTATCGAAGGTGTCTGAAATTTGATCCGTCGGCAACTTCTTCGTTCGGGTCCTCCTTTCCGTCGATGCTTTGTGGACGTACCTACAAACCGCGTGGCAGAGTATTCCCCAGCTGCATATTCAGGCGTTCTTGTATTCCGTGCCACGGCGTCTAGAGGCTCTGACTGCAGCACCTAGTGGCACCACACCATACTGAATTTCCACAATAGCAGTGCATCTGAAGGTCTGCGTAGTTCCCTAATCGGCGGAATAAATTCCGCTGTGATTACATCTCTCGGTGGTGGGGTTTCACTTTTACCAAGGAGCTGTATATAATAATAAATGCTCATTTTTTGTTTAAGTAAGTACTTAGTATATCGCTTTAGCACAACGTCCAAGAATTGTAATTCAGAGAAATTCGACACTGGAAATGCATAAATCTAAAAATCTGATAAATACTTATATACTCACCGGCTGCAGTGGAAGAGCGGTTCTAGACTCTTCTATCTGCAACCGCGCGACCGCTACGGTTGCAGGTTCGAATCCTGCCTCGGGCATGGGTGTGTGAGGTGTCCTTACGTTAGTTAGGTTTAAGTAGTTCTAAGTTCTAGGGGACTGATGACCTCAGATGTTAAGTCCCATAGTGCTCAGAGCCATTTGAACTTACATCCAACTGACGTAATAACTGTAATAACATAATATGCGCAGCATAAAATCTAAGTGATCTCGCCATCATTATCCGTATACCACTTAGCACGACTGTGAACGCGGGTCGGCAATGTATGATTACGCGAGCGTGTAAACAATTGTTTCTTTCAGTTATTTCTGTCTAGATTCCAGAGGCCGCCGAGGGGTTTTTCCAATTTGTGTTTGCCATACTCAACGACCTAAGATTGCAGCTTCTACCAGTGGACTTTCAGACCACGGCCAACCTGTGAATGGATGGGTTCCTTTACCACAATGGGCATTCTCTGCGGGCTATCAGGCCCCAAGTCCATTCCACGTGGAACAACTGAAAAGCATCTTGTGTTACGCCTTGAACACCACGCCACTTTCGACACCCTTTCCGAGCTACTTTATTCTCAGAATGTCAGGTGAGACATTTGGAAATTCATATATATGAAACTATGAATGTTGTTTCTTTAACGATTTTTTTTGGGGTGGGGGGCGGGGGTGCTGGTTGATGATCCCTGTCGCAACATGCCTTGTTCTGCGATGACGTCCAGTATCCACGTCGCTGATACAAGCTGCTCACATCTGCAAACGACGTCACTACTCTTTCCCTCTTGACATCTGTGACCGCACACGCACTCTCAGACGCTCTTTTCACAATCTTTAATTTTCTGGAATACTATATAAATCCCCCCACTCTATGACCATGGTGTAGAAACCGTGATAAATTTTCAGTAGGAAAGAACAGTCTA
The DNA here is from genome assembly GCF_021461395.2 of Schistocerca americana. NCBI lineage: Eukaryota > Metazoa > Arthropoda > Insecta > Orthoptera > Acrididae > Schistocerca > Schistocerca americana. The sequence continues at coordinate 326,659,337 of NC_060119.1, read as the reverse complement.
TGTTCTGAAATGCTGTTAGCTGCGTGGAGTGGCAACACGCTTAGAGGCGCCATGTCACGAATCGGGCGGCCCCTCCCGTCGGAGTTTCGAGTTCTCCCTTGGGCATGGGTGTGTGTGTTGTTCTCAGCGTAAGTTAGTTTAAGTAATGTGTAAGTCTAGGGACCGCTGGCCTCAGCAGTTTGGTCCCTTAGGAATTCACACACATTTGAACCTTTTAAATGCTGTTATATATTCGTTTTCGACATCGAATCGAGGGAGATATACTTTTTTTATTGGTACCCATTGAATGACGCCATGCAAGAAGTACGTGTACAACTTTGCTTCCGTCGTTTGCCGATAGGTAAGTAGCGGTCGAAAGAAACAGACCGCAGCCGTCGGTCAACATAACCTCATTCAAACTTTAGTCGATTTGTGTCTTCATCACAAAGTTGCTCTTGATTGAAAATGTCAGTTTACGAGCCTAATTCTCGTCATTTGCTGGAGGTGTTACTGTTTTGTTTCAGTAAGTACTTATGGTAAGTACGCTGTTAGCAAAAGAACGTGTCGTGAGTGGTTTCAACGCTTCAAGAATGGTGATTTTAACGTCGTAGACCAGTATAGTGGTGGAAGAGGGAAGGTTTTCGAAGAGGAAGAAAATTGGAGACATTGCTGAGTGAAGGCTCGCGTCAAACTCGGGAAGAATTGGCACTATTAGTGGGAGTGACACAGCAAGCCACTTCAAAACGTCTCAAGGCTATGGGCATGATTCTAAAAGAAGGAATTTTGGTCCCTTGTAAGCTGAAACCAAGAGACGTAGAACGGCGTTTGTGTGTTTGTGAACAGTTGCTTCAGAGGCAAAAACGGAAGGGATTTCTGCATCGCATTGTGAACGGGGACGAAAAATGGGTTCATTACCATACCAGTGGTCTAGGGGTAGCGTCTTTTATTCATAATCAAAAACGTCTTCGGTCCCGGGTTTGATCCCCGCCACTGCCTAAATTTTGATAAATAATCAGCATTGGCGGCCGAAGACTTCCGGCATAAGAAGTCAGCCTCACTCTGCCAACGGCCTTGTCAAAGAGGGCGGAGGAGCAGATAGAGGTTCTGGGCACTCTCTTGTCCTAGGGGTCGGAAATTGCCCCTAAAGGCGGAAGGATCAGCAACGATCAACGACATGAGGATGCAGAAGGCAATGGAAACCACTGCATTAAAGACACGTAACGTGTATTCACAGGACATGTGGGCTGTATTTGAAGAAGTTTCATGATTATCTCTCCATTGGCAAAAGATTCCGGAATAGTCCCCCATTCGGATCTCCGGGGGGGGGGGGGGGGGGGGGGGGACTGCCAAGGGGGAGGTTACCATGAGAAAAAGATTGAATAATCTACGAAAGGATAACGTTCTACGAGTTGGGGCGTGGAATGTCAGAAGCTTGAACGTGGTGGGGAAACTAGAAAATCTGAAAAGGGAAATGCAAAGGCTCAATCTAGATATAGTAGGGGTCAGTGAAGTGGAAGGAAGACAAGGATTTCTGGTCAGATGAGTATCAACAGCAGCAGAAAATGGTATAACTGGTGTAGGATTCGTTATGAATAGGAAGGTAGGGCAGAGGGTGTGTTACTGTGAACAGTTCAGTGACCAGGTTGTTCTAATCAGAATCGACAGCAGACCAACACCGACAACGATAATTCAGGTATACATGCCGACGTCGCAAGCTGAAGATGAACAGATAGAGAAAGTGTATGAGGATATTGAAAGGGTAATGCAGTATGTAAAGGGGGACAAAAATCTAATAGTCATGGGCGACTGAAATGCTGTTGTAGGGGAAGGAGTAGAAGAAAAGGTTACAGGAAACTATGGGCTTGGGACAAGGAATGAAAGAGGAGAAAGACTAATTGAGTTCTGTAACAAGTTTCAGCTAGTAATAGCGAATACCCTGTTCAAGAATCACAAGAGGAAGAGGTATACTTGGAAAAGGCCGGGAGATACGGGAATATTTCAATTAGATTACATCATGGTCAGACAGAGATTCCGAAATCAGATACTGGATTGTAAGTAGTACCCAGCAGCAGATATAAACTCAGATCACAATATAGTAGTGATGAAGAGTAGGCTGAAGTTCAAGACATTAGTCAGGAAGAATCAATATGCAAAGAAGTGAGATACGGAAGTACTAAGGAATGACGAGATACGTTTGAAGTTCTCTAACGCTATCTAACGCTATAGATACAGCAATAAGGAATAGCGCAGTAGACAGTACAGTTGAAGAGGAATGGACATCTCTAAAAAGGGCCATCACAGAAGTTGGGAAGGAAAACATAGCTACAAAGAAAGTGGCTGCGAAGAAACCGTGGGTAACAGAAGAAATACTTCAGTTGATTGATGAAAGGAGGAAGTACAAACATGTTCCGGGAAAATCAGGAATTCAGAAATACAAATGGTTCAAATGGTTCTGAGCACTATGGGACTTAACATCTTAGGTCATCAGTCCCCTGGAACTTAGAACTAATTAAACCTAACTAACCTAAGGACATCACACACATCCATGCCCGAGGCAGGATTCGAACCTGCGACCGTAGCAGTCCCGCGGTTCCGGACTGCAGCGCCTAGAACCGCACGACCACTGCGGCCGGCACAGAAATACAAGTCGCTGAGGAATGAAATAAATAGGAAGTGCAGGGAAGCTAAGACGAAATGGCTGCAGAAAAAATGTGAAGACATCGAAAAAGATATGACTGTCGGAAGGACAGACTCAGCATACAGGAAAGTCAAAACAACCATTGGTGACATTAAAAACAACGGTGGTAACATTAAGAGTGCAACGGGAATTCCACTGTTAAATGCAGAGGACAGAGCAGATGGGTGGAAAGAATACATTGAAAGCCTCTATGAGGGTGAAGATTTGTCTGATGTGATAGAAGAAGAAACAGGAGTCGATTTAGAAGAGATATGGGATCCAGTACTAGAATCGAAATTTAAAAGAGCTTTGGAGGACTTACGATCAAACAAGGCAGAAGGGATAGATAACATTCCATAAGAATTTCTAAAATCATTGGGGGAAGTGGCAACAAAACGACTATTCACGTTGGTGTGTAGAATATATGAGTCTGGCGAATTACCATCTGACTTTCGGAAAAGCATCATCCACACAATTCCGAAGACGGCAAGAGCTGACAAATGCGAGAATTATCGCACAATCAGCTTAACAGCTCACGCATCGAAGCTGCTTGCAAGAATAATATACAGAAGAATGGAAAAGAAAATTGAGAATGCGCTAGGTGACGATCAGTTTGGTTTTAGGAAAAGTAAAGGGGCGAGAGAGGCAATTCTGACGTTACGGCTAATAATGGAAGCAAGGCTAAAGAAAAATCAAGACACTTTCATAGGATTTGTCGACCTGGAAAAAGCGTTCGACAATATAAAATGGTGCAAGCTGTTCGAGATTCTGAAAAAGTAGGGGTAAGCTACAGGGAGAGACGGGTCATATACAATATGTACAACTATGAAACGTCCCCTTTGAACAATTCTACACGAGACTGTGCTTAACCTGACACACAATACTTTGTTAGCGCAACGCAGTCTGACTTTCAAAATTCCCTACAAAAGAATGGCCCTGACTAACATTAAACTATACCTTTCACAAATCACTTACCTCACAATAATCTTCGTTTCTCCCACTACTGCAATACAGCAAGCGCCACTACTGCCAGCTAAATAAAAGATTCAAACTACTAAAGGCACTAACTACTGATAGGGATAGTTAGCAAATGAAAGATATTAATAGAGAACAAACAATGTATTTACCTTGATATCATCATATATAAATGACAAATTACAAAACTCCGCCATCTCTCTCCCCACATCCACCACTGCTGGCGGCTCACCTCCAACTGCGCAACGCTACGCGCTGTTCACAGCCAGCTGCCGCTGCCCAACACTACAATGGCGAGTATTACAACAATGCAAAGCAGACACAGACTGCCCACAGCACAGCCAGTGATTTTCATACAGAGGTGGCGTTACCAATGAAAAAACCTAAACAGCCTACTTACATAAGAACCTAAACAGCCTACTTACATAAAGAAAACATAAACAGCCTACTTACATAGCCCCATGCTCCCCACAAAAAATTTTTACAAATGGTGTTGGGCACTGGCCAATACAGATTTGACAAAAATTTTTCACAATTACAGTAACAAAGATATAAAATGCACACACTTATTTATACAACGTTGGTCAAAAGCTAAAATTTTGTCACAGTCCATAAAGACAGTCCTGATCGTTCATTATAATAGTAATTACAGGTTTTTTTTCACAAAGTCTCATTAGTAAAAGAAATTGCACACAGAAGTAGTGGATTTCCATGCAGTCTTGAAGAAGTAGTGTTGTCCTTCCAACGGAAAGACAGTGCTGACTCTTGACATGCTGACAGGTAATGGGCCACAATGGAGCAAACCCACAGCAGAGTCATTCGAAGTTTTGAAGAATATTGGTAGGTAGGTCACCACAGAACAGACCCACTGTAGTCCTGGTAGAGATTACGGTATTGGTGGGCCACCAGAGGTGCAGACCCACTGCAGGCCTTGTAGAAATAATGGTATTGGTGGGCCACCAGAGGTGCAGACCCACTGTAGTCCTTGTAGAATGTCCAGCAGCCATCTGTTGCGATTGTGCAGGTGCTCATTCACCATCGAAGAGTCTTGTGGAGAATATAGCAAGTCCATAAACCACCACTTGTGCACTCACAAAGTTTTTGGAATTGTCCTTAGAACCAGCAATGCTGTTATCCAGTCCCTTGCTGAATTATTAACACACGTGCAAACACTAACAGTCCCTACTTCTCACATATTGTCCATATACTATGACCAACAGAAACGTGTGCAGTGAAATGTAACTTACAAGTTAATAATATCATGAACTGGTGACAATTACAATTTTATAACAGAAGAATACAATAACAAAGGCACAAAATACATCATTAAAGAACATAACAATACAGGTAACATTTGTAGTACAGGCTTTACAAAAGAATCGAACTAACATAGACATCAGTGTTACAGGAATTATGACATGAGTACGTACATAAAAGATCAGAATAACTTTCGAAACATCAACTTCACACATAAGCATTAACACAAAACAGAATAAATAATGTCTAAACATCTTTACAAAGTAAATAACACATTATTAACGCAAATTATATTTGAGGATAACAGTATTCCTCATCATAGTGAATATAGCTTAATATAAAAAGAAGAAAAAATTCTATGAAACTACACAGAGACAGGAAGAAAACAAATACACAAGGGTACACAAACACATAGTGGGATAACACCAATGGGAAAGGACAGGGTTCGTTTTCAGTGTAACATTTGGTACTGCAGTCCAACCCAAAACTTCATATATCTTTCCTCTTATTTCATCCTTTGTTTCCACCAAAAAAATTCTATCTAAGCTTGCTTTCTGTATTTATATGTTCACACATTTCTTACCTCATTTTTATTTTCCATTATCTTACCTCATCATTTATTTCCAAGAAAATCCTACCTAAACCTGTTTTCTCAATGCATTTCTTCCAATTCATCGCAACTCATGCTCTTAGAGGCTACCCCCTCTTAAGCTAACTTAAATCTACTGAGCTCAGATGCTAAACTAAGGGACGAGGCAATGCAGCATCACATAAAAATTAACACAAACAGCAATGAGAAAAAAAATGGAAATTTGCAAAGCAAGCTACAGTAAATCTAAATTAACAAGCAATGCAACATTACAACTAATATGAGCCAATGCGCAGTAAACAAAAAATTAAATCTGGCTTAGCAGAGTAACACAAATTAAAATTCAGTAACACTATGCCTGGCAAACAGCAGTAACTTATACCTAAACATGACATAGCTCAAGCAGAAAAAATAGTACACTAAAGATAACAATGCAGATAAGGGAAATGTATAATCACATCTTAATGTCTAAGTAATTAAAGTGGTGCACCACAAATTATTCTACAAAAGAAATTACCAAGTACTTGAAAAGAAAATTATGAATGCAGTTCCTATGAAGGTAAATGTCGCTTTGTGCTCCCTCATTTTTTTGAAAAAAATTATTATATACTCGATCTGTAGACAGAAAATATTTATATTAGTACATCTATAAAATTTTATTTTAACCAATGCTGCAGTGCAGCTAGAAACTTGATATTAAACAAAATGTGTAAATCAATACATAAAGCAAGCCATATGGCATTTTTCTTAACTAGCAAGACAATAGCTGTGAAATGTTTCTCATCGTTTCATTAGGCATTTCAGTAAATATCATAAATTACGAGCTCCACAGTATGCTGTCAACAAGGAGATGTCAGTAGCGTGGACAATGGCCTTCCCTTTCTTTTTTTTCTACCTGTGCTTCTGACGAGGCACTCACACTAATGGCTTGTTCTCCAGGCGTCTGACACACCTGGGTGCCCACGACGCATTATGTGCAGGTGGTCACTTAACTTTCGTACGGAAATATTTACGACAGCAGTTTCTGCTACCGTTGCAGTCTCATATAAAAATATTTCACAGGTCAAGAATTAGCGTTGAAAATCTGTAGAAACAAAATCCTATAAATATAAGTGTCCAAAAAAAAACATTCGTCAGCATTGTGATACAGTCACACATTTCATAACTCTTAAAGTACGATTCTTGGTTTCCAACAACCTTTTCATAAATCAGAGTCCCTAACCCCTACTCCTTATTCCTTACCTTATTACACATATACATATTCATATTCATCAACACGTCTTCAATATTTCATCATAATAGCTACATAGCATAATCAGATTCCTCATATAGCATCAGCTTATTTATCATAAACATACCTCAACAGCATAGTACACATCGTCGTCGTAATAATAACATCATAACACTTCAGTCAAATCTCAAAATCGTCGTAACTTCCTCCAATAAATTCAAAACGTAAAAAAAATTCTCTGCTCATTTCAATAGTGTCATCTACCTCAAACGTACTTTAAAATCATGCTCCCTTACCAAATACATCATTCAAAGCTCTCATAGTATCACAATGATTCCGAAAAAATATGAACAGTTTACAAAGTCCAGACAAAATACAGTTTCATAAGTGTGAAGTTACCCAACTGTGTATTGCGTAAACATGTGTCACTGATGTAGTAAAAAAAATGTTTATCTCTCAGTTAAATGATCAGATAGCTGTGTAATTATGTGTTAGAGAAATATGGTACCGATGTGTAAAGTTGTGTAAGCAAATACCATATTAGCTAGGGCTCCTTGTGGTTGCCACACACATGGTACACAAAGTAAGCGTGTACCCCCCTGAGGATTAATGTAATTATACCCTCAGGTGTTACAGATTACACCAATGGAATGAAATATATCACGGAAAACTTTCTTTGTAATTCAAAAATCTTTAAAAATAAATGTTTTAAGTATAAGATTAATCACTCAAATGCGTGTCCTGTAGCGCTAAATGCGCGTCTTGCTGTAACATAATCTGTGTGGAAGTGACGTCGAGACTGTGCTTAACCTGACACACAATACTTTGTTAGCGCAACGCAATCTGACTTTCAAAATTCCCTACAAAAGAATGGCCCTGACTAACATTAAACTATACCTTTCACAAATCACTTACCTCACAATAATCTTCGTTTCTCCCACTACTGCAATACAGCAAGCGCCACTACTGCCAGCTAAATAAAAGATTCAAACTACTAAAGGCACTAACTACTGATAGGGATAGTTAGCAAATGAAAGATATTAATGGAGAACAAACAATGTATTTACCTTGATATCATCATATATAAATATAGCAGTTCATGACAAATTACAAAACTCTGCCATCTCTCTCCCCACATCCACCACTGGTGGCGGCTCACCTCCAACTGCGCAACGCTACGCGCTGTTCACAGCCAGCTGCCGCTGCCCAACACTACAATGGCGAGTATTACAACAATGCAAAGCAGACACAGACTGCCCACAGCACAGCCAGTGATTTTCATACAGAGGTGGCGTTACCAATGAAAAAACCTAAACAGCCTACTTACATAAGAACCTAAACAGCCTACTTACATAAAGAAAACATAAACAGCCTACTTACAGTTCGAGATTCTGAAAAAGTAGGGGTAAGCTACAGGGAGAGACGGGTCATATACAATATGTACAACAACCAAGAGGGAATAATAAGAGTGGACGATCAAGAACGAAGTGCTCGTATTAAGAAGGGTGTAAGACAAGGCTGTAGCCTTTCGCCCCTACTCTTCAATCTGCACATCGAGGAAGCAATGATGGAAATAAAAGAAAGATTCAGGAGTGGAATTAAAATACAAGGAGAAAGGATATCAATGATACGATTCGCTGATGACATTGCTATCCTGAGTGTAAGTGAAGAAGACTTAAATGATCTGCTGAACTGAATGAACCATCTAATGAGTATACAGTATGGTTTGAGAGTAAATCGGAGAAAGACGAAGGTAGTGAGAAGTAGTAGAAATGAGAACAGCGAGAAACTTAACATCAGGATTGATGATCACGAGGTCAATGAAGTTAAGGAATTCTGCTACCTAGGCAGTAAAATAACCAATGACGGACGGAGCAAGGAGGACATCAAAAGCAGGCTCGCTATGGCAAAAAAGGCATTTCTGGCCAAGAGAAGTCTACTAATATCAAATACCGGCCTTAATTAGAGGAAGAAATTTCTGAGGATGTACGTCTGGAGTAAAGCATTGTATGGTAGTGAAGCATGGACTGTGGGAAAACCGGAACAGAAGAGAATCGAAGCATTTGAGATGTGGTGCTGTAGACGAATGTTGAAAATTACATGGACTGATAAGGTAAGGAATGAGGAAGTTCTACGCAGAATCGGAGAGGAAAGGAATATGTGGAAAACACTGATAAGCAGAAGGGATAGGATGATAGGACATCTGCTAAGACATGAAGGAATGACTTCCATGGCACTAGAGGGAGCTGTAGAGGGCAAAAATGTCGAGGAAGACAGAGATTGGAATACGTCACGCAAATAATTGAGGACGTAGGTTGCAAGTGCTACTCTGAGATGGAGAGGTTAGCACAGGAAAGGAATTCGTGGCGGGCCGCATCAAATCAGTCAGTAGACTGATGACCAAAAAAAAAAACCGTAACCCTAAAGGCAAAAAATCATGGGGAATGCTTCCGCGTCGACGGCCAAACCGAATATTCACGGCTCGAATATCATGATCTACATTTGGTGGGACCAGCTCGGCGTCGTGTACTATGAGAAGATAAAACCAAGAGAAACAATCACAGGTGCTTGTTATCAGACGCAGTTAATGCGTTTGAGCAGAGCATTAAAAGACAGGCGGCCGCACTACATCGACAGGCACGATAAAGCGTTTTTGCAACACGACGACGCTCGAAGCCACCTTGCAAAAGAGGTCACAAGGTACCTGGAAACGTTAAAATGGGAAGTCCTACCCCACCCGCCGTATTTTCCAGATATTGCTCCCTCTGACGATCACCTGTTTAGATAAATGGCGCATGGCCTGGCTGACCAACACTTCCAATCTCATGAAGAAGTCACAAATTGGATCGAATCGTGGATCGCTTCAAAAGATGAACAATTTTTCCGACGCGGAATTTGTACACTGCCCGAAAGATGGGAGAAAGTAATGGCCAACGATGGAAAATACTTTGAATGTTACATGTGTAACCAATTTGTTTCATTACAGCGTCAAATGTTGAGGAAAAAACGGCGGAAGCAAATTTGTACACCTTATGGTATTTCTCATTTGTGACTATAATTGTTGAACTTGTAGATAATGTTCCCAGCTACTATATATTTCTTCTGAAATTTGTTGAGGAACATGGTTGCAGTACCATTTGTCGTAAGAGGGTTATTTACTTTGCGTACCCCTGAGGCTGATCTAATGAGACGTCATTGTATCCCCACGACCATAGCACACACACAAACACACACCCGCGCAGACACGCAGCAGCCTCCGCCGCCTGTCAGTAACGGGCGAACAGCGATAAAAATCAGAAGCATTACCGCAAAGTTTATTGCCCGGACGCTGATTCCGGAAACAGCAATCTGTCCAGCCCCACCGCTGTTGACGGCCAGTACGAGTCATCAGATAGCAGCGCCTCGTCAGCACTGGGGACTGCGGACCGACCCATGCCATGAGTAGTCTCAGGGTGGACCCACGCAGACTTTACTGCCTTGTTTTCCTGCCTTTCGGGGATAAGTCGCAGTGCTGTGCTCCTACAAGACCGAAGGAGGGGAACAACTACTTCCATATTGTTTGCTGATTAGCTTCGCTGTAACATATGTGTAACGGCTGCTAAAAAAGTGATGGTAGTGCTCATCGAAAGAAGAAAAGCACTGGTCCAGGATCACATACTTTCCGAGATTGAACACTTGTTCTTAAGAGTGGCTGAAAGTGTTTCGGATGTATGTATGACAATGGACGTTGCGTTGGCACTTTGTAGACGAGGTCAACACTGTGGATTTCTTTCTGTTTGACAGTACGGTTGGTACACATTGGTCTGAGAGCTACATAGCCTGCAGCTGTGCAGTTCGGTTTGGGTTGTACTACAGTTTCGTATGTGTTAGAGTGTGTGTTGCTGTAGGGGAGAATGTTGTACCTTGGCATATTTTCAGATCTACTGTAATGGAAGTTTCACGTATTTCCTTATTCCATTTTAAATGATGACATTCATTTTTTATGTGGTGCACTCCTACGTTTTTCGAAACGTGGAAACACCTTCAAATGTACAACAAGGCTATTTACCTAGGAACAAATAATCGTTTAAAATAACGAATGTTGTGGTCAACGAAATCTTGTCAATATCCTATTTAGTAGTCTGTCTTTTAGGTCATTACTTTTCTACACACCAATATGCACTGAATGATGTTAAATTAATGACAATATTGAAAGTTAAAATACAGGGTGATTCAAAAAGAATACCACAACTTTAAAAATGTGTATTTAATGAAAGAAACATAATATAACCTTCTGTTACACATCATTACAAAGAGTATTTAAAAAGGTTTTTTTTCACTCAAAAACAAGTTCAGAGATGTTCAATATGGCCCCCTCCAGGCACTCGAGAAATATCAACCCGATACTCCAACTCGTTCCACACTCTCTGTAGCATATCAGGCGCAACAGTTTGGATAGCTGCTGTTATTTCTCGTTTCAAATCATGAATGGTGGCTGGGAGAGGTGGCCGAAACACCATATCCTTAACATACCCCCATAAGAAAAAATCGCAGGGGGTAAGATCAGGGCTTCTTGGAGGCCAGTGATGAAGTGCTCTGTCACGGGCTGCCTGGCGGCCTTTGCACAAACACCCATTCTCTGTAAACTGTTTATACCAACGTTTAATACACCACCTATCAGGAGGTTTAACACCATACTTCGTTCGAAATGCACGCTGAACAACTGTCGTCGATTCACTTCTGCCGTACTCAATAACACAAAAAGCTTTCTGTTGAGCGGTCGCCATCTTAGCATCAACTGACGCTGACACCTAGTCAACAGCGCCTCAAGCGAACAAATGTACAACTGAATGAAACTTTATAGCTCCCTTAATTCGCCGACAGATAGTAGTGCTCAGCTCTGCCTTTTGTCGTTGCAGAGTTTTAAATTCCTAAAGTTGTGGTACTCTTTTTGAATCACCCTGTACATTTGGAAATAGAAGTTATTGGAAACTAGCACACATTTCTATTTTCGGGACAGGTGAAACTGTTAAGACATTATAGAAACTCAGTTCATTGCGTGCTAAAAGACATTTTTCTGTTTCAAGGTACAAGAGGTGCGCGACCTGTAAAGTATGGCTCAACTAAGCACTTGTTAGCTCGTGTAAATATTTCTAAAATTATACAGCATATTGTTCACCATAAATTATGTACCAGAAGAATTAAAAATAAGCTCCAAATGGCTTTATATTGTTATACAGAATACAAATTTTGGTAAACATTTTTGGAAAGCAGTGATCAATTAATTGTTATATTTTGACTAAAGTTCAGTCTTGATCACATCATGTATGTTTTAATGATATAGGTAAACGGTTTCGGTTCATTCTACAAAACCATCATCAGACCCATGGCTCCCTTAGGATGGTAGGCGGAGCTGTTGACTGTGTAGCAGCGAGGAGAGCTCCGCCTACCATCCTAAGGGAGCCATGGGTCTGATGATGGTTTTGTAGAATGAACCGAAACCGGTTACCTATATCATTAAAACATACATGATGTGATCAAGACTGAACTTTCGTCAAAATATAAGAATACAAATTATTTACAAATACTGCGCAGTACGCAACGGGCGAAACTGTTTAAGGCGTTCGTTTGTGCGCATTCCTTCTTGTGATTCTGAGGTCCGACCAGAAAACATTGTGTTCCTAGGTACAAAAATTGGCTCTGAGCACTTCTGAGGTCATCAGTCCCCTAGAACTGAGAACTACTTAAACCTAACTAACCTAAGGATATCACATACATTCATGCCCGAGGCAGGATTCGAACCCGCGACCGTAGCGGTCGCGCGGTTCCAGACTGTAGCGCCTACAACCGCTCGGCCACCTCGGCCGGCCCTCCTAGGTACACTATACTCTAGGTACAACACTCTCCCCTACACAAGACTAGTAGCAATCCTGGCTACGTATTGTGATAGCTCCGCCCGGACTCTGCTTCTCCGACCCATACCGACTGCTGCCCAGGGGAACGCCGGCCACACCTCACGCGCAGAGCGCCTGAGAAGAGGACACTGTAGCCATTCTGTAGAGTACACTGGGGGTAGCCGTTGGGCGTCATCGCCTCTCTTGCGAAGAGCTTGGCTGACAATGAGAAGTGAGCCAAGAACAGATGGACCCCTGCAGGCATTAGGACGGAACGTCAAGAACATACGCACGATGCATGTGAGTTCTTCTGGCCTTGCAGCAGTAATTGTACCTGCCTTAGAAAGCAGGAATGTGCCGACAATTGTAGCACCGCGCTGGTAGAGGGAGGAGCGTACACAAAGGGTGGAGAGTTCGCGCAGTGTGGCGTGTGAAACAAGTCAGAGTTCTTAAGAAGATGTTTTTTTCTGGATAGTAAGGACGTTCATTATAAATCATTGACGCGAGCAGACTCTGAGACGAAGCACAAACATGAATCTTTCCAGAGATAGCAGTTACAAAGAACCGTTGTGCAGCTGCTCTCGCAACAGCTCCCGAATGCAGAAAACGTCATAAGAATGTGAAACCGTGAGAAATACGCTAGTTGCCGAGGTACACACCAGCTCATGACAGATAGGGAAATTCCCAACCTGCACGTAGAGGTGTATCCATCAGACGGCGAATTGCCATTGGGCTGCATTGACAATTTCGTCCGCCACTGACAATGCCAAAAGGCGTAGTTGAGTCGAGAAATGGGTGAGGAGCAAAGAGAGGAGTCGTGGAGACACCGGGGAAGCGAGAGGAGATGGTCGCTCTTCCGTCCATAGCCAGCATCCACCTTCCGACACCGTGATACCACAGCTTCGGCCATGCAACCGACAACGGGCAGACAACGTGGAGATCGTAGCTGGGGCTCGCCGCAAAGCCGCGAATGCTGATGAGACCAGCCGACGCGTCCCGCACAGCTCCGAGGCGACGCGCCGTACCGACGCAGCGCCTGCCGCCGACAGCACTACACGACGAACGATAACGAATAATGGTGAAGAGATTCATCCACCCCCCTTCTCGGCAATAACTGTGTCGTGTCCGCTCTCAGTCAAATCTGCCCTGAGATTCGTAACTTTGTTTTCGTTTGTGTACACAGCACTGAAACTAATACATTCTGTCATAATTTAATCATCTAAGCAGTCTTTTATAGTCATACATCGATCCCTTAATTTCGTACTCTTTGTGTTTAATTTCATTTAATTATTAATATCCACCAATTATTGGCTGTAATTTGATGTCACTTACAATTTCTCGAGTTCACTCGTATTCTGCTGTCTTACCTACTTACACAGATGATTTCACTTTTGTGTTCACTCCCATTGTGTTGTTTGTATGTTTGTACGTAAGAACAGTTCAGTACGTGTCTTTCCATATGCATAGATAAACAGACAAAGGCCCCGTTTTACTAGTTCACTCTTCAGAAGAGAGCGTTTGCAGAAATTAGTTGCGCTGAAGGAAACAATTCAGATGATCAGAGCTCCGCTCGGCGCCATCTTTGATGAACTTTTTAATTTTATCACTTCCAAAATATAAAGCTATGTAATTAATTTTCTATTTGTCAGCAGGTGCACACTGATAAAGTGAAATGTGCAGCACCATTTCTCTTTGCTCCTCTAGCGCCCTGATGCGGTACTGTGGCACGGATATTTCAGTGTATACCTAGACTCAAAAGATGTATCTGCTAACTAATTGAAAATTATTTACTTAAATTTACATTTCCGAGGAGATTAAATTTGATAACAACCTGTTGTACTATGCGACCCGTAGTGGTTTATCTCTACGTTAATTCCTGAAGGCCACAGTGTCCTTGATATGAGATGCCTGAGTTTGCTAAAATTGCTTCTTTACCTCCACTTCATAGTAATAGGAATGTACTAATCCCAATGTGGGATAGCGGGTAGGATTTCCCACTATGTTCCGAAAATGTAAGTAATCTACCATCAAAATCCTCTTGTTTGAATGGCTCTCCATGGTCTGTTTCTGTCTTCGTAGAATGCGCGATTTCTTACGCCGAAAGATACATGGATGCATTCCCTTGAATGAACGTGACCTCGACTACCTGCTATGAACAGTATTTAGACCTGAAATAGTACGCCTATGAACTTCTGGATCCATATTTATTGAACTTGCGTCTCTTGTCTCTATGAGTTCTAAAATCTCCAAGAACGTTTGACGCATTTTTAATGTTCCACAACATGTGGTTCACGTTGTTTTATACATTAGTCACTCGGTATTTTAAACATTAGCTGCTCTCTGTTCAGTTGCGTTCATGAATGGAAAGAGTGTGTCAGTGATTAAGTACGCTTTCTGATCTGCCTTATGTTATTTTGATGGGGGCGAAGAAGCATTTACTAGAGCATAGCAAGTGAATCCTAAAACAAACATAATTATTTTGGCTCCCTTTGCAACTTCTCATAAAAGACCCAGTCACCTATTTGTGTTGCATAAGTTTTGCTGTTTGTTGGCTTCGGTAACTCGGGTTCCACGACCGTTATAAATATTATAAGAGACTAAGGTTTGGTTTTCTTTCAGTTGAGCGAAGTCCAATTTCCAAGACACATCTGACGTTAGGTTTTTATTCTTAAGAAGCTTATGTTGTCACTAACATTCTACAATATTCATTCTGCTGCGCTATTCATTAACATAGCAGTACTCAGCCTAATGTTGTAGTGGGTTCACAACTAAGGAAACAAATTATTCGCTGGGCTATTCAGCAGTTCTGGTAGACATCGATAAAGTTCCTATTTCCCTCTTAACACAACTGTCAATAATTCTTTCACTAAAGCTTCGTACATACTCACAGGTATAGTATACAAAATGATTCAGCCGCCCCCAAAGATGGGTTTTATGCAATGTGTAATGCCTTGAGAAGCCACAAACAAGATTTTTATTAACTCTCACTTGCTACACGGAGACGATTAGTCTTACAGAAAAACTGAACAGGACTTTTCTGTACTGGTATACGTTGTTACTGCTGAGCATTTTTTTTTTTTTTTTTTTTTTTTTTTGAGGAACTAAAAGTTTTCATGTAGTGAGCAAGTGTGCTGGGAAGTAAAACTGTCCCTGTAATAGGATCAAGGCAACAATAAAAGTCTTGAAAACGCTTCGGTGAAGGTTTTAATGCTGCAAGATACCGTATTCAGTAACAGTATCACTAATTAGGACCAATGTAGCTCTGAAATTGAGGTAAACAAAAAGTGAAAGCAGATCATAAGAACATCATGGTTATCCGTTTTTTTCAATCAGTTGTGCAGTAGACATAGCCTGTTTTTAAAGACTTATAACTCAAGATATCTGTAGTAACATTTTTTTAGAGAATAGAATAATGGTACATTACAGAGGTTCACCTCTTCCACAAAATTGTTCGTTTGTTGTACATTCAAGGACATGGATTGCTAGCATAGATTCTCACGTTGATCTAATATCTTTCCTTTCCTTTCTTCGTCGATATAAAATACAGTCACAGTCAAATGGGCAGGCCAAGAGAATTTCACCTTGACGTCGCGAAAAATAACAGAAACAGTTCCAGTGACAAGAAAGATGGATCTCAAGTTACACGAGACTATCTTTTCATGGCAACTGGCTAAGTTATTGCCCAGAATTAGCGTATTGGTCGAGTTGGAGTAACGGACTGGACCTAGAGAGACGCGTTAGCAGCGTAGAAATATGGATTTCAAGTTCTAAATCAATCGTATTCGCGAGAATTGGTGACTACGACTTTTACCTATTCTCATGTCTAACGATATTAGTTTTAGGAAAGTGATTTCGACACACTGAAGATATGATGATGATGATGAGCGTTTGGCGTCATTGGCCGGGAGGCCCCTCGCGGGGCAGGTCCGGCCGCCATTTCGCAGGTCTTATTACATTCGGCGCCACATTGGGCGACCTGCACGCCGGATGGGGATGAAATGATGATGAACACAACACAACACCCAGTCCCTGAGCGGAGAAAATCTCCGACCCAGCCGGGAATCGAACCCGGGCCCAGAGGACGGCAATCCGTCACGCTGACCACTCAGCTACTGGGGCGGACACTGAAGATATAATGGTGACATAGACGGAAAATGTCGTCAGGGAGGGAATCAATGCACTGGAAACAGTCCTACAAAAACTATAGATCCAGACTGTTTCAATCTCAAAAAATAAGTTGATATTAAGTTCTTATCTAAATGAAGAGGACTTGGAGGAAACTGCAGACTTCTATTCTTCACATCTTACAAAGAAGCAAGCCAGGTAAAGAATGTAAGTTCTGAAAAACGTTTGTTCGAACTTTATTGCTGTAAAAGGCTCCAGCATCGAAAATGTGAAAGACTCTGCAGGAGAGACGCTTAGTAGCTCGGTACGGGCTTTTGTTGAAGTTTCGAGACCATACCTTCACCGAGGAGTCAAGCAGTATATTGCTCCCTCCTACGTATATCTCGCGAAGAGACCATGAGGATAAAATCAGAGAGATTAGAGCCCACACAGAGGCATACCGACTATCCTTCTTTCCACGAACAATACGAGACTGGAATAGAAAGAAGAACCGATAGAGGTACTCAAGGTACCCTCTGCCACACACCGTCAGGTGGCTTGCTGAGTATGGATGTAGATGTAGATGTAGATTTTACGGTAGTAACACAATTTATCACAATCCGCCTCAGCCAGGCCGAGAAGTTGTCGCCTTGGTCCCCGTACTACAATTATAGACTCCTAAGTTAGCAGGTGTTATTGACTGTAGTAATAGGAGAGATAACGCTGAAGCAACACGGGGCAATGTATTCGTGCCCACCGGCAAAGCTACTGCCCAGTATCAGAGCATTAGCTGAGTCAGATTGCTCTGTGTGTGTGCGTGTATGGGTGGGGGAGGTGGAGGTGGGGGGAGGAGAGCCGCGGGATTGGCGGCGACCCTCTCCGTGTGTCAGTAGCTGTGAGCGGCCGCCTGCGGTTATCAGCGGCGGCAGGCCGATCGCCTTCTCGGGTTGCTGCGGATCCCATCTCGTCCCATCCCAGTCGCAGCTACACTGATATCTCTTGGCAGACGCATTCCCTGCAGCTTCTCCTCGGCCCTCAGAGTCTGGGGCCTTCTCTGCCGCAACAAGGTAACAGGGACACTTGTATGTTCCTCGCATCATCTCAGGAGACTTATTTGTTCATTGCATCCTCTAAGACATCAGTCGTTTCGCAGATTACAAATGGTTCAAATGGCTCTGAGCACTACGGGACTTAACTTCTGAGGTCATCAGTCCCCTAGAACTTAGAACTACTTAAACCTAACTAACCTACGGACTTCACACACATCCACGCCGGAGGCAGAATTCGAACCTGCGACCATAGAGGTCGCTCAGTTCCAGACTGTAGCGCCTAGAACCGCTCGGCCACCCCGGCTGGCTGGCGGATTACATGGTGTGCTTCATGTTTCCCACTTTGTGCCAATCGTTTCTTCTATACATGTCTACTACAACTTAAATTAATGATTGGGTGTTTCCGATATTCACATCTGTCTGCTGCAGTGTTGCTACTGATTCTATTACTCAAGATTCTTGAATGCCGTATCTCCTCGACAGATAAGTGCGTTCCACGGCCTTAATTCCTTGTTTTCTTTCTCATGTGCTGGAATCGCCGTATTAATTTTTACAAATCTTCTACATAAATAGTACCAGTTTTTTCAAGTACTATGTTTCCTAGAAAAGCCATAAAGGGCAAGAATCTAGAGTAAGAGAAATCTAGACCAACATTAAAGATCACATAGGAGAATTCGAAAGACTCAGTAGCTTCGAATAGAGTTCTCAACTGTACCTGAGAAATTTAGTGAGAATTTCGCTGATGTGGTATCAGATTAACAAGTTTCCTGAAGGGCTAATAACGCGTGCGGAAAAAATAGACAGCGACAATTATTGAAAAATATGAAATAAAATCTCCCTAATTTCTGAACGGTTTGCGTTAGGACTTTCAAATTGCACGGTTGGTCGCGGGGCATGATGAGAATTTGTATGCGCATGTTGGTTTGGTTTAGCGATGAAGCCCACTTTCATTTGGACGGGTTCGTCAATAAGCAAAGCGGGCGCATTTGGGGGACTGAGAACCCGCATTTCGCGACTAAGAAGTCTCTTCACCTTCAACAGATGACTGTGTGGTGTGCAATGTCCAGTTACGGAATAATCGGTGCGATATTCTTTGATCTTACGGTGACTACCGAACGGTACGTGATGGTTCTGGGAGATGACATCATCCTCATTTTCCAAAGTGACCCTGATTTCGACAAGATGTGCTTCATGCAAGACGGACCTCGACTGTACTGAAACAGGATGTCCTGGAGGAGTACTTTGCGGACCGCGTTCTGGCTCTCGGGTACCCAGAGGTCACTGGTACAGGCCTCGATTGGCGGCCTTATTCTCCGGATCCAAACACATTCGACTGCTTTTTGTGGGGCTACAATAAGGAAAAGATGTACAGCAATAACTTCAAAACTGAGCTGAAAACAGAAATTCAGGAGGTCATCGACAGTATCGATGTTCCCACGCTTCAGCGGGTCATGCAGAACTCCGCTCTTCCTCTGCGCCACATCCTCGCCAATGATAGCGGGCATGTTGAACATGTCATAATCTAAATCCGAATGTCTGTAGTGACATCCACCTGTTCAATAAAGTGTGTGCACGCCGTAGTTTGTAACTAATTCACTTTTCTTTCATATAGTTCAATAATTGTCACCCTGTACATATTTCGTTATTTCTTATGTTTGTATTGGATTTTCCAGTTTCAGATTGATTTCAAGCAATTAATTCATCATAAATGGTTTGTCTAGAACGTATTTCTTGTACAAGACGTTATGTTGTTGTTTGAAGAACATACAAATTGTAGTCTGTCAATGGATGTACTTTATGCAGTAGAGTAGTGCTGGACGTAACAATTGTGTGCACCCAATTTCGTCTTAATGTACGTTATCTGTTTATTTGATAAGAGAGCAGGACCAACCCACAACCTCCATCTTCACCAACTGAAGCCCATTCTGTGACAGTTCGAAATCGACTCATACCGCGACGTATGTCCATAATGAATCAACTCTTCTTTATGAGTTCTGAAAGCAACAGTGTGTTAGGGGTATAGGTGCAGATATTGTGATAACTGGTATCTTAATACATACCGACATAAGTGTGCAACTGTTTTTCTTTTTACGTGTAACAGTCTTTCCGAAAACACATCCATAGCTAAGTATTTGACGTCTTCTGCTCGGTCGTAGCTGCTCAATGAACAGAACTACGCCTTTCAGCACAGATCAACCATTCTGAGTCGTTGCTTCCACACTTTAATACCTTACCAACTGCCCAGGGGGAAATAATCATTAATGGCTTGCTTCTGCCATGTGCACTTGGAGGCACTAACCGACTTAAAAACATACTACTTCTTACAGTTATAATTATTAGTCTGCAAATGAGACGAATAGTGATGTAAAGTTGGTCAGTCATCAATAGAAATAACTGACGTATAACCATAAATCCCTGTATAAGACAATATGTTCAGTGAAATCTAAATTCGAGTCTGACAGCAACAGTGGGCAGGCTGAAGTTGGTCTTCCTGTAGAAAGCAGATACATTTAACTTCTGACAGTTGTCATGTATACCTGTTGAAATAGAGAAAACAACTCTATCCTGGGCAGCAACTTCATTGATATCACTCTTCCACAAATTTTTAAAAGTTGAAAATTATGGTGAATAAAATACTTTTCGTGTTTGCTTTAGGTCCACTGAACACCAAAATGATGTTTAAATATGTTTATTAGCTCTCGTTTTAGAGATAATGGCATTAAATATATGTATCTCTCAATATGAAAACACTAAAAATAGTCAGTTACCGTAAAAAAAACGCCTTTTTTGGTTAGTCTCAGGTACTATGATGCAGGATCGTAGTTTTTCACCATCCAGTAATAATCACTTAGCATGGAAACACTCAATTTCCCTTTATTTCTTTGTTCCATGTCTGGAATATCCTGGTGGAACCGATCATCACGTTCATGGCTCACATCGCCAGAGTCTGGCGGAAAGGAATCTAGGCATGACTAAAAGTGTATTACATTTCGTCTGTTAAAACGAGCACATCAGAGCATCCAAAATTTTCTAAAGAAAGAGCTTAAACTGTCTAACATTTACAAAAAAATTAAATTTTCGGTAAGCACAAAAGTCGATACAAAGACATCAAAGAAACGGACAACAAAGTGAAGGTGCGAATACAACTATTTGTTAGTATCAATACACGGTCATTATGAATGTTCGTCGTAATTATGACTGTAATATTCTTATCGTTAATAATTATGTATTAACATTTTGGAGCGTGACGTACGAGAGGCGGGATGCACTAAGGGTTTTACATCCGTTTATTTAGATGACCATGGAGCGTTATGTGGCGAGCAAGCGTAGAAAGGTGAGGTATCGAAGACTGATTAGTGGTGGTCCGGATGTGGAACTGTGTCATGTCTCAAGAAATGATGTTTTAATATTCCATTATTCGGATCTCGAGAAGGAGAGTGCCACACATTTTCCGACATTTGGGGAACTGCTTCCCTGGCGGTATTTTTGCTTCGAGACCTCTCGCTGACAAGTACACACATCAAAAAAGTTTTGCATCTCTCCGGTTCCCAGAACTCCTGTAGACAGACGTTGACTGTGGATATTGTATCACAGACACTATCCCTTTAGCGGTTCAGAAGTGTCACTAAATCCGCCCAAAGATGTAAACAACTATGCACTAGCAGCGCCTATTAGACGAAGCGGGTCAGACAGCCAATCAGTTCCAGTTATTCCACCAGGAAGGAGGTACACGGCACGTGTTGTCTGTAGTTCAACCATGCCTCAACGGTTAATACCGTGGTTCGATTGCGTCCACATTGTTACTTTGTACGAGGAAGGACACTCAACAAGGGAAATGTCCAGGAGCATCGGAGTGAAGCAAAGCGATGTTTTTCGGACATGTAGAAGATACAGAGAGACTGGACCTGTCGATGACATGACTCGCTCAGGTCGCCCAAGGGCTACTACTTCAGTGGATGCCCGCTACTTACGGATTAGTGCTCGGAGGAACCCTGACAGCAACGGCACAATGTTGAATAATGCTTTTGTGCAGCAACAGGACGTCATGTTACGACTCAAACTGTGCGCAATAGGCTCCATGATGTGCAACTTCACTCCCGACGTCCATGGCGACGTCTATCTATACAATGACGACACCATGCAGCACTGTACAGATGGGCCAAACAACATTCCGAATGGACCGCTCAGAATTGGCATCAGTTCTCGTCACCTATGAGTGCCGCACATTCCTTCAACCAGACAATCGTCGGAGACTTGTTTGGAGGCAACCCGGTCAGGCTAAACACCTTACACACACTGTCCAGCGAGTACAGCAAGGTGAAGGTTCCCTGCTGTTTTGGTGTGGCATTATGTGAGCCGATGTATGCCGCAAGTGGTCACGGAAGGCGCCGTACGGCTGTACGATACCTGGATGCCATCCTCCGACCGATAGTGCACCATATCGGCAGCATATTGCCGAGGCATGGACACCAATTCACGCCCACATCGTGCACATTTGGTGAATGACTTCCTTCAGGATAACGACATCACTCGACCAGAGCGGCCAGAATGTTCTCCAGACATGAACCCTATCGATCATACCTGGGATAGGTTGAGCAGCAACCACTCTGAAGGATCTACGCCGAATCGCCGTTGAGCAGTGGGACAATCTGGACCGGCAGTGCCTTGATGAACTTGTGGATAGAATGCCAGACGAATACAGGCATTCATCAATGCAGAGGACGTGCTACTGGGTATTAGAGGTAGCGTTGTGTACACCATCGCAATAAAAAGCTCGGAAATGATTTTATGTTGATCTCTATTAGAATTTTATGTACAGGTTCCGGAACTCTCGGAACCGAGGTGATGCAAAGCTTCTTTTTGATGTGTTTATAGCTTTGGCTGAAATGTATCTTCGGCTGGCCCTATATGGCGTTGCATCAGTAATTGGTATTGACTGAGGTAAAGTTGTAGATGTAGAAATTATGTCTAGATACTGTCACCTTATGCAACAGGAAGAATATCTAACAATGAAGACAATGAGAAACTGTGACAAGAGAAGCATGCAGAAGCATGCTCTATAGATTATTGTGGCATAAGTGTGGGCATGGTGGCCTCTGCAGTTGTGAGGATTTTCTCCAGGTCTGAGACCCAGTATGGTTTAGATATACTAAATACCTTGATGATGGGGTCTCTTCTTTGCTCAACGTTGTAACATAGAAAAAACGCACAACATTACGATAGAAGGAATGTGTTGGCCACAACCAAAAGAGACTTGGTGGAACGCTTTGTCGCTTGATGAAGGAGAAGAACGGTAAACCACTTGGAGGAAAAGGTGAGCACACTCACAGAGACAGTGGCACTTTTCAGTTATTTTATTGCCGTTATCAGGTACTTGTGGTGTGGGGGTTTGATTAGAGATCAAAGTGTCCTCGGTCCCGGGTTCGCCACTGCTTATATTTTGATTTATGATCATTGTTGGTGGCCTAGGACTCCAGGCATAAAATGTCAAACTCTTTTTGCTAACGGTCTTGTCAAGGAGGGCAGAGGAGCTGACAGAGGTTCAGGGCACTCTCTTGCCTTTGGTATGGGAAAATGCCTTGCAATTTGAAGAATCAGCAATGATCAACGGCATGAGGATGCATCAGGCAACGGAAACCACAGCATTAAAGACACAAAACGTATATCCACAGGACATGTGGCCTCCAATTGAAAAAGTTTCATGAACTCTCCATTGGCAGAAGATTCCGGAATAGCCCCCCAACGGATCTCTGAGAGGGGACTTCGAAGGGTGAGGTAATCGTGAGAAAAAGATTGAGTAGCCAACGAAGGGATAATGTGCTAGGGCTAGAAAATCTCAAAGGGAAATGCAAAACTCAAGCTATGTACAGTAGCGGTCAGTGAAGTGAAATAGAAAGAAGAAAAGTATTTCTGGTCAGATGCGTATAGGTTAATATCAACACCAGCAGAATAGGAAGGTACGGCAGAGTAATACTATGAACAGTTCACTGATAGGGTTGTTATTATCAGAATCGACAGCAACCCAATACCAACAACGATATAAGATGAACTGACATAGGAAGTGTATGAGGATATTGAAAGGGTAGTAGAGTACGTAAAGGGAGATGAAAATCTAATAGTCATGGAGGACTGGAATGCAGTTGTAGGATAAGGAGTAGAAGAAAAGGTTACAGGGAATATGGGCTTGGGACCAGGAGTGAGAGAGGAGAAAGACTAATTGAGTACTGCAATAAACTTCGGCTAGTAACAGCAAATAATCTGTTCGTGGGTCACAAGGGAGGAGGTATACTTGGAAAAGACAGGGTAATACTGGAAGATTTCAGTTAAATTCCATCATGGTCAGAGAGAGATTCCAAAATCAGATACTGCATTGCAGAGCATACTCAGGAGCAGATACAGGCTCAGATCACAATGTAGGAAGAGATAGGGGATCCAGTATTGGAATCAGAATCTAAGAGAGTTCTGGAGGACTTAAGATCAAATGAGGCAGAACGGATCGATAACATTCCATCAGAATTCCTAAAATAATTCGGGGTAGTGGCAATAAAACGACTATTCACGCTGGCATGTAGAATGTATAAGCCTAGACACGTATCATCTGATTTTAGGAAAATATCATTCACACAATTCGGAAGACTGCAAGAGCTGAAGAGGGCGACAATTATCGCGCAGTCAACTTAACAGATCATGCAGCCAAGCTGCTGACAAGAATAATGTACAGAAGAATGGTAAAGATAATTGAGAATTTGTTAGATGACGATCACTTTGGCCTTAGGAAAGGTAAACGCACCACAGAGGCAAGTTTGACGTTGCTGTTGATACTGGAAGCAAGAGTAAAGAAAAAGTATAACATATTCATAGGGTTTGTCGGCCTGGAAGAACCGTTTGACAATGTAAAATGGAGCACAATGTTCGAAATTCTGATAAAAATAGTGGTAAGCTAGAGAGAGAGAGATGGGTAATATACAATACGTAGAAACGCCAAGAAGAAATAATAAAAGTGAACGACCAAGAGTGCAGTGCTGTTCAATCTGTACATCGAAGAAGCAGTTATGGAAATGAAGGAAAGGTTCAGGAGTGGAATTAAAATTCAAGGTGTAAGGAAATGAAAGATTCGATTTGCTGATGACATTGCTATTCTGAGAGAAAGTGGAAAAGTATCACATGATCTGCTGAATAGAACGAACAGTCTAATGGATACAGAATATAGACTGAGAGTAATTCGAAGAAAGACGAAAGTAATGAGAAGTAGCAGAAATGAGAACAGCGGTAAACTTAACATTGGGATTGATGGTCACGAATTAGGTGAAGCTAAGACATTTCACTACCTAGGCAGAAAAATAACCTTTGGCGGACAGCGCTAGGAGAACATCAAAAGCAGACTAACACTGGCAGAAAGAGCATTCCTGGCCACGAGAAGTCTACTAGTATCAAACATAGGCCTTAATTTGAGGAAGAAATTTCTGAGATTCTAGGTTTGGAGCACAGAATTGTATGGTAGGGAAAACCGGAACAGAAGAGAATCGAAGCATCTAAGATGTGGTGCTACAGACGAATGTTGAAAACTAGGTCGACTGATAAGGTAGGGAATGAGGAAGCTCTGCGCTGGGAGAAGAACGGAATATGAGGAAAACACTGGAAAGCAGAAGGGAGAAGATGATAGGACATCTGTTAACACATCAGGGAATGACTTCCATGGTTCTAGAGGGATCTGTAGAGGGCAAAAACTGTAAAGTAAGAGTGATTGGAATACATCCAGCAAATAATTGAGGTCATAGGTTGCAAGTACTACTCTGGGATGAAAATGAAGGCACAGGAGAGGAATTTGTGGCGGGTTGCATCAAACCAGTTAGAAGACCGATGACACAAAAAAATTTACGTTAATCATAATAAAAAATGGTGGAGCTGTAAGAAAAAACACAAACAGTTTAGAGGCAATGAAGCATGCTGTGTATGTAGTTTTTTTTTTCAAGAAACTATCCAGTGATCAAACATCAGGGCATGATCTTTCTCAAAAAGACGATTTGTGTAAGTGCGACAGAAGAAATGAGATATTTTCACATAAACACTCATTACCAGAACCTTTTATGAATGCAATGACGCCCACATTGACGTTTCTTCCACACCCTGATTTACTGAGAAAGTGTCTTCGTGGGAAGACACAGAATGCGAATCAAAGCCTCAATAATTTAATTTAGATCAGATGCTCAAAAAGTGCATTCTGTGGATTTCAAGTACGCAAAATACGTGTCTATGATACAGTTTTGTATTTTAATGACGGAAATAATGGCAGAATTGAAGTGCTGAAGAAAGTTAGTATCCATCCAGTTTTGTTTACGACAAAAGCGTGTTATACCACCGATGAGAGCAGTGTCAGAAGAGGTAACAGATCTCTGTTTCACCTACAAATGGATGTCAGGCAGATCCAAAAGGCAGAGAAGAAAAACCTTGAGGACGTGGAGTATCAGTTTGGTGGAATTTAAAACTGAGTTAAGCTTATTACACCTAGAAGTTGACAAGAAAGTCTTTGAACCCCACTTTCTAGGTTCCACATTTTACTTTTTTTTTACATTGTTAGAAGCCTTTGTGCAGAAAGACATGCGCTAATCCCATGAAATTTTCAGGAGCTGTTCCATACATATTTCTATCTCATTGGGACTTAAAAAATGTACCAAGACACTGTGATTATGTTCTGATTTTTTAAATATTTTACATAGAAAAAAATCTTAATTTTTGATGTACCAAATTCAAAACTCTATTACCAATACAGTTTGTACCAAAATTAATTATGGTAGTTGAGAACACTAGAACAACATTTTCAAATTTATTGCATGATTGGAATTTGTGTTATGGCTTTTTATAAAAGACAATAAATAAAATATTAATCCTGATTCTCTTGTTACATTATTCCGTTAAAATTTACGTGTTCTTTCTTTACAAATGCATAATTTTAGGCCTGTAGATTAATAACGATGGCTGTAATGGTTTTTTAAATGAATGTTTATATTTTCGTTTACATCCTCACTTAATCTTGTTTCCAGGTCATAAATCTTGTAAATGTTTGCGTGTTGGTTTTTTCGATCTAAGCCATGACATCCAAATCAAAGTTTTATGACAAAATATGTTTTGCGCAAATTGTAGTTAAATTTCAACATAACAGTGTTATCATTTGAAGTGCTATTATTGTTTCAGTTAAATACTGTGGTCGATTTCAAAACTTGCTGATAATTGACTTACTTAGATATAACTTCACATTTTTAATTAATTAATATCAGTAACTGTGTAATCCATAATGCCTTAAAAATAGTGGCCATTGTCTCACATATTTCTTTCACAGTCTGTCTATAAGTAGTAGTAGTTAATTTAAAGAAATATAATTATTATAATTCCTGCATTAGTTACATTATTCCTGAAACATTAAATTGCTTCTTAAGAGCTGGTGACCAAAATGTCTGTAGAACAACATTTTTATAGGGGGATATTCATATGGTAAAGTAACACGGGTTTTCTTTGAGTCTTCAAACTACATTCTACAGTAATTAGCAAAAAATCCAGTCTTAAGAAATACATATCAGGTAGGCAGTGAAGTGTCATTTATACGTGTGCCAAATTTATAAATTGGACACTTTATTTTCATTGCACTTCGGAAAGAAATCAGTAATAGTGTATGATTATCTAAAGAATAAAGTAAATTCCATTTATATTCCACATGGTC
Source organism: Schistocerca americana (assembly GCF_021461395.2). NCBI lineage: Eukaryota > Metazoa > Arthropoda > Insecta > Orthoptera > Acrididae > Schistocerca > Schistocerca americana. The sequence continues at coordinate 326,631,888 of NC_060119.1, read as the reverse complement.
AGAGGTAATGATAGTATATGAAGTGAATTAAATGATTGGTTTGCTAACTGCAGAATGAAGGCTAGTACTCAACTGAGTGATCTAAACAGTTAGTGTTCCTGGAAATACTGTATGTTCTGAACAGTAGTTTTTTGTGGCCTAATACATGTGCATGACAAGGATTGTTGATGTGGGGAAATTACAGTTCTCGTCTGTTACTATTCATTAGTTTAACAGCTAATGCAATTTTGTTCTTCAACATTACTGACATTAATGATGTGTGTATTAGCCAATTTTTTGTTCCAGATGACGGCCAAGGCCAAAACCGGTAGCAAATCAATAGAGAGGTCTAATGTACCAAATGTCATGAGTTCCCTGAAACATATATCCAATCCTGACAGTTGCTAGGAGAAACATTTTTTAATTCATATCTATTCAAAATAGTGACTGCCAGAGCTGTAAATAATAAAATGGCCGTGAATTACTTGGTGGATGTAGGTGAACCTAAGAAAACGTTGTCTGATAATGGCACTTAACTTTGCCCTAACAAATGTTAAGGTGGAATGGCTAAAAACGAAATGCAGGTGATCCACATATTCGCTTACCATCCCTCATGCAATTAGGCTGAAATATACACGCAGGAGACCAGAAGATTATGCTGTACTTATATACATGAGAGTCATACATTGTGGTTTATGTGGGGACCAGAATTTGAAAAAATAATGAACACATTAAGCCACGAGAGTAAGGGTTTTACTCCAGAAGATAATGAGAAATGAAAGATCATAAATTCTAGTGGAAGACATAAAAGAAATGTACAAGAGCTGAGAATACGTTTACTTAAAGACGAGATGTGGAGACAAGGTGAAGTGAGGATATGTCGACGTGACGACATTCCACATTTCTTAAATTCTTAATTGATCGTTTGGTTTTCACGAAGGCTACCTGGAAATAAAGTGAAATGAATCTTGAAATAACCAAACATAAGATATTTTTATAATGTACGATTTAAGATAGTATGTATACCTAACGAAAATATGTATTGTTTGGAATTTATTGTGTCTGAGGGGTGTCTATGAGTACGACACACAGTGCATTTGAGAAAATACGAACACAGGGTTCGTAATAACGACAACCTGCAGACTTAAGTAGAGTTTGAGGAATATGAAAATAAATATATTTTAGAGTAAGATTAAAAGGAAGACAGTGATAACAATGGTCAACAGTGATTCTGCTGCCAATTAATTGACAGTGAATTTTGGGTAACTTTATGGCCCTGAATTCGTCACTCGTTTTCCTAGATTCACTATATTTATTGTGGTAACGTACGATATGTAGATAAACAAACAAATAAAAGTTTAAAATATTAACTTAGATACATTGCGTGGACAGTCAAACAAAAATGAGAGAACATTTGAAAAGGATCACAAAAATGCAGTTTCATTGTTGGTTCAGCGTGTAATGGAAGAATAAGAGAAAAACAGTCTATTAAAAACATAGCATTTAGCATATGGGAAAATTGCGTCTTTGTGATTTTCTCTTGTGTTTATCGTCAGGCCACTCACCATGAGGATTCCAGCAGTAGTCTGCCATCATGTGCTTCTCCCATCTACCTTGATATCGTTCTTCCATCACCTGAAAATCTTGATGGAATCTTTCACCTTCTTCCTCACTGTAGTCACAAATACTGTCCAGAAATCTATCAAGATGGCTGTGGAGGTAGTGAACTTTAATGCTCATCTTAGCCGCCAAGCTTTTGAAGTTCCTGAGAATGTTTTGCACCAGTTCCTCATGATTATGCACTTTGTGGTTACCCAAGAAATTCTTGACAATAGGTACAAAACTGCTCCAGGCAGATGCTTCGATGCAATTTATAACTTTGATCAATTCCAAATCATGTATACGCTTCCGAATTAGGGGACCATCAAATATACGAGCTTTTAATTTTTCTTTACTGAGTCCAGTGACTATTTTTGTCCAATGCTTTCACAAATTGCGTCTTTAGAGCAAGCTTGATATGAAGTGGTGGAAGAATGATTTTGTCCCTGTCAACTAATGGTTCTTTTAGGATATTAGCTGCTCCTGCAGTAAAGCTATCTCTTGATGACCATGAAACTTTTTCCCAGTGATAATGATTTGCTCTGCTGTCCAAGCAAAATGTTAACCATTATCAAATCAAACCAGATTGGCTATTGGTGTTGACTATAACGAAGTCTCTGGCGAATCATCTAGATATTTTCGTATTCCTCATGAAGTTTCGTCGAGTGGCCAATTGGAATGGATCCATAGCAGTTACCATTATGCAGCAACACACATTTTAGGCTTCTGGTTGAGCAATCGATAAAAAGCCTCCAATCTTAAGGTTGATATTTCGATAGTCTCACTTTTAGTAGTAAACCAGGGATGACACTGCAGTAAACAAGTGCATCATCGTGACTGAATTGTGCAACCAGATCTTCTTCACTTGTCCGTTAAGCTGTGGTTTTATTTCCTGGTTGTACACAAGTCCTCTCATTCAGTCTAGATGCCAAAAGTTCTTAATACCGTTCAGAAAGACCTAGACCTCTCATCAAATTGTTAAGCTTTTCCTGATTGAAGATCTGATGTCTTGTGGAACTTCCTTCGTATTCAGATTCACTACTACTAATGTTCCAGTCCTGCAAATCATCATCTGAAGGAAATGGTTTTGGCAGAGTGGTGAACACTGATATAGGATTGTCATCGTTATGTGGGACAGGTCGCTTCGCTGACTCTAAATGGGGATGTTAAAAAAGACGAAATTCCTCCAGCTGTATTAAGGTGTTCGTTTTATTGGCAACTAGTTTCGATGTTGTTACATCATCATCTTCAGGCCCATACTTGTTGACAGCAGCCGTATGTGTTTAACACTAGTAGTCAGCGGTGAGATAGGCGTGTCCCATGCGGAAGGCAGGTAGGCACTAGTAACTAGTAGTAACTAGTGCCTACCTTCCTTCCACATGGAACACCCCAATATCACCACTGACTACTAGTGTTAGACACATGCGGTTGCTGTCAACAAGTATGGGCCTGAAGATGATGTTGTAACAACATCGAAAGTAGTTGATAATAAAACCAACACCTTAATACAGCTGGAGGAATTCCGTCATTTTTTAACGTATATTATACTAGCTGACGTACCAAGTCGTCCGTTTCAATTATGTATATACGAAGATTAAATTGGGCTGACTTATGCTTCTTGTAGCGATTGAAACCCTTTACTTTTACAATGCAAAAATAACAATCATTATGGTGGTTCTTTGGCTCTCGCCACACCATTGTCACTGCAAAGATTAAACCCCTTCGTTTACTATTAGTCCAAAGTCGTAGAAACTCGTACAGCTTTTTCAAACTTTATGAGCAGCCCAATGCTTATCTTGGTCTCTCAGTTTAATCCCAAAATACGCAAGATAGGTCTGTTTCACAAAGTCAGTGATGTTCTCCAGTTGTTCTTGGAGAGTATATTCACTACAAATATAGCAGAACACATCAGGAGAGTTGAAACAACCTCTACGCGAAGAACTCATGTTTACCTATGAAAAGAATCAAATAATTATATTTGCAAGAGTGTATTTTTATAAATATAATGAGGTTGAACTAACAAGACAATATATATTACAATATGATCTACATCTTACACTTAACTAACAATAATGTAATAAATAATTGTGACATACCTTTTTCACGATATAATGAACGAGAAATTCTTCACGAAAAAAAACTTGTAACAGCTGTTACACAAATCGCGTCCTCTCACAGGCTCGTTTCTCGCTCGACTGCCGCTCTGAACCCAAATAATTGGGTGGGGGATTCTGACTTTCTACATCTACATCTACATCCATACTCCGCAAACCACATAACTGTGTGTGGCGGAGGGTACCTTGGGTACCTCTATCTGTTCTCCCTTCTATTCCAGTCTCGTATTGTTTGTGGAAAGAAAAATTATCGGTAGGCCTTTGTGTGGGTTCTGATCTCTCTGATTTTATACTCATGGTCTCTTCGCTCGATGTACGTAGGAGGAAGCAATATACTGCTTGACTCCTCGGTGAAGGTATGTTCTCGAAATATCGACAAAAGCCCGTACCGAGCTACTGAGCGTCTCTCTTGCAGAGTCTTCCACTGGAGTTTATCTATCATCTCCGTAATGCTTTCGCGATTACTAAATGATCCTGTAACGAAGCGTGCTGCTCTCCATTGGATCTTCTCTATCTTTTCTATCAACCCTATCTGGTACGGATCCCACACCGGTGAGCAGTATTCAAGCAGTGGGCGAACAAGTGTACTGTAACCTACTTCCTTTGCTAGGATTCTTCCGATTAATCTCAGTCTGGCATCTGCTTTACCGACGATCAACTTTATATGATCATTCCATTTTAAATCACTCATAATGCATACTCCCAGATAATTTATGGAATTAACTGCTTCCAGTTGATGACCTGCTATATTATAGCTAAATGATAAAGGATCTTTCATTCTATCTATTTGCAACACATTTCACTTGTCTAGATTGAGATTCAATTGCCATTCCCTGCACCATTCGTCAATTCGCTGCAGATCCTCCTGCATTTCAGTACAATTTTCCATTGTTACAACCTCTCGATGTACTACAGTATCATCCGCAAAAAACCTCAGTGAACTTCCGATGTTATCCACAAGGTCATTTATGTATATTGTGAATAGCAACGGTCCTACGACACTCCCTTGCGGCACACCTGAAATCACTCTTACTTCGGAAGACTTCTCTCCACTGAGAATGACATGCTGCGTTCTGTTCTATAGGAACTCTTCAATCCAGTCACACAATTGCTCTTATAGTCCATATGCTCTGACTTTGTTGATTAAGCGACTGTAGGGAACTGTATCAAACACCTTGCGGATGTCAAGAAACACGGGATTTACCTGGTCCTCTGAGTCTCGTGGACGAATAGCGCGAGCTGGGTTTCATACGATCGTCTTTTTCGAAACCCATGCTGATTCCTACAGAGTAGATTTCTAGTCTCCAGAAAATTCATTGTACTCGAACATAATACGTGTTCCAAAATTCTACAGCTCATCGACGTTAGAGATATAGGTCTATAGTTCTGCACATCTGTTTGACGTCCGTTCTTGAAAACGGGGATGACCTGTGCCCTTTTCTAATCTTTTGGAACGCTACACTCTTCTAGAGACCCACGGTACATCGGCTGCAAGAAGGGGGGGAGGGGGGGGGGGGAAGTTCCTTCGCGTAATCTGTGAAAATCGAACTGGTATCCCATCAGGTCTAGCGGTCTTTCCTCCTTTGAGCGATTTTAATTGTTTTTCTATCCGTCTGTCATCTATTTCGATATCTACCATTTTGTCATCTGTGCGACAATCTAGAGAAGGAACTACAGTGCGGTATTCCTCTGTGAAACAGCTTTGAAAAAAGACATTTAGTATTTCGGCCTTTAGTCTGTCATCCTCTGTTTCAGTACCATTTAGGTTCCAGAGTGTCTGGACATTTTGTTTCGATACACCTACCGCTTTGACATAAGACCAAAATTTCTCAGGATTTTCTGCCAGGTCAGTACATAGAAATTTACTTTCGAATTCGTTGAACGCCTCTAGCATAGCCCTTCTCACACTAAATTTCGCTTCGTGTAATTTTTGTTTGTCTGCAAGGCTTTGGCTATGTTTATGTTTGCTGTGAAGTTCCCTTTGCTTTACGTAGCAGTGTTCTAACTCGGTTGTTGTACCACGGTGGCTCTTTTCCATCTCTTACGATCTTGCTTGGCACATACTCATCTAATGCATACTGTACGATGGTTTTGAACTTTGTCCACTGATCCTCAACATTATCTGTATTGAGATAAAACTTTTGTGTTGAACCGTCAAGTACTCTGAAATCTGCTTGTTGTTACTTTTGCTAAACAGAAAAATCTTCCTACTTTTTTTTAATATTTCTATTTACGGCTGAAATCACCGATGCTGTAACCCCTTTATGGTCGCTGATTCCCTGTTCTGCGTTAACTGTTTCAAATTGTTCGGGTCTGTTTGTCACCAGAATGTCTAATATGTTATCGCCACGAGTCGGTTCTCTGTTTAATTGCTCTAGGTAGTTTTCAGATAATGCATTAAAAAAAAATTTCACTGGGTTCTTTGTCCCTGCCACCCATTATAAACGTTTGAGTCTCCCAGTCTATATCTGGTAAATTAAAATCTTCACTCAAAACTGTAAGATGGTCGGGAAATCTACTCGAAATATTTTACAAATTTTCCTTCAGGTGTTTCGTCACAACAGCCGCTGAGCCAGGGGGCCTGTAGAGACAGGAAATTACAATGTTTGAGCCTGCTTTAACTGTGACCATCACCCAAATTATTTCACATTTCGGATCTCCGTCAAATTCCTTCGATACTATTCCACTTTTTATCGCTATAAACGCGCCTCCCCCTTCACTGTCCAGCCTGTCTCTGCGGTATACATTCCAATCTGAGTTTAGAATTTCATTACTGTTTACATCTGGTTTCAGCCAACTTTCCGTCCCTAGTACTATGTGGACATTGTGACCTTTTATTAAAGAGGGCAGTTCCGGGACCTTTCTACAGACGCTCCTGCAGTTTTCTATTACCACATTAATATCCATTCAATGCAGCAGTGGGACCAACTGTCTCTCTTTGAAATTGTCAGACAAACGAGGGTGTCTCAAATTACGTGATTATCATGAACGTCTATTTTTATAGTTGTGATTAAAACATTTTTATGGGCAATAGTTATGTAGTAATACGAGGGGCGTTCAGAAAGTAAGCTCCGATCGGTCGCGAAATGGAAACGACTATGAAAATCCGATAAAGCTTTGCACAGATGTGTTGGGTAGTGTCTCTAGTATAACCCCAGTTAGCATCACGTCGCTCTTCTCATTTCTGAGCTCGCAGTGAGTGCGTAAAGATGTCTAGAAAATAGTGTCTGCCGCCAAGTACGAGGGCCTGGTGAGAAATTTCGCCTGAAGCTATGCAGCTAACATTACGTAACTGTCGTGCTGTTTCTTCTTCAAGACAATTCTCAGCCGCATTCTGCAGGGGCAATGAAGATGCTCCTGCATCGTTTTCAAATGGAAATGTGAGATTACCCACAATACGGTCCGCAATTGTCTCCCCCTGAGTTTCATCTCTGGTCACATGAACCGCTGTCTTTGAAGACAACATTTTGACACAGACAACGAGGTGTAGGCCAGCGTGGAGAATTGGCGGAAAGCACTGGCGGCTGCCTTCTATGATGAGGCTATTGAAAAGTGAGTACAACGCTATGACAAAGGTCTAAGTCAGAACGGCGACTACGTAGAGAAGTAGCTGAAAGGTGTAGCTAATTGTTACAAGTAAAACATTTCTGATGTTCACTGTGGTTTCAATTTGGCAATCAATCGGAGCTTACTTTCTGAACAGGCCTCGTATTTTGGAGTGTATGCAAGACGGGTATCGACGTTGGTTGGGTGTCCATGGATCACAGTGTGACCATGAATAATAGAAAGGTAAGGAGTCAAAGAAAGGCCAGTCGTACGTACTGATATGGAACTGCGTTATGTCTGGAAAAGTGAAATTTTAATAGTGCTCATCCTGAATCATCTGAAATGAGATTTGGCATGGCTGTTGCACTCATTGTGCAAGGGCAACATGGTTCGCCAGATGTTTATTCCGTTAGGTTCGAGAGGTGGCAAACTTGACAAATTACCTTCCACCAACAAATTGCGGTGACACCACAACATATTCAGCAATTATGTCAGAAACTGTTTCGTAAATTGAATTCTGCTTATAACTGTTCAGAAAGTTACAGGTATTTGACACTGTACTACTTTTTTAATTTTCCACAGGAAACTATTCCTTACATTCTTAAATGACTGCCATGCTCTTTTGTAGGGACCACCCTATGTTGGGTTGGAAATCCCTAGCAGTTCGTCCGGATGCAGTTTGAGGATCTGTGCAGTGTCGTTAGACGCATTAAAACAACATTCAATATTATCATAATTATTAGTGAAAATACAGGTCGTTGCTGCTGATAACTGAGTGCTACGTAATCCAGAAAAGAACCCGGTGAGTCCAGTAGCGGACTCATTGCTGCCAAGGACGCTGTGTCTGCTTGGAGTGGAAACTGAAGACTGGATTTGACGCCAGCTGGCGAGGCGGGCATGCCCCGTCGGTAGCTCTGTTTCTGGAGATGGCGGTGACCAAGACGAGTGTGTTTTGATTCACAAGCGTTTTGGAGAATTCTCGATCCCTCCCAGTTCACAGCCAGCGTTGTCCCCTCAGGTGGACCCGGTATAAGATGCTATGTAGTCGTCCTGAACGCTAAACCTGGCCCACCGGTGACGTAGGCCATCAGAAGCTTGTGACACTGGAATTTAGCGTAGATTCCACCCCGGAATGGAGCTGTGTTGGTAAACCCTTGGCCTGCCCATCAGCGCTGCCTGCTTTGTTGAGATCATCACTGGAAACCGGGCTTCACCAACAGTGGCTTCGGTTCGCTATCCCTCTCTTATTGAAGCAAGAACAAGATCAACACTAGAACAACTTCACATACAAGATGTTTCTATATGATAGCCAGAGAATCAAGTGTAAATGACATGAACGGCATCGACACTACTTAAGGCCCAAAAGCTAGTGGGGGTGAGGTATTTATGTCGTTGAGGATTGGCTCTGCTCTACGACGTTATTCGTCATGAGCGAATTGATTCTGCTCTTCCCTAAGCGTCAGCAGTCTTCAGTTCCGCTACAGGCTTCTCGCAGTCTCTCTTAAGGGGGGTAGGACGTCAAACGGCCTGACTTGGTGGGGTAGAGGCACCGCAAGACATTTTAGTTTCCACTGTCTGTACTTTTACAAATTAATTCATAGGACTTTGTCCGCGTGACCAGAAAGGATTCAGAATACACACTCATAGTAGTGGAATTTCTAAAACATAACAAAATAATTTTTTTTACGTTGGAAATTTCATCATTTTTTTCACTTACTGTTGGCTGCATTTTCGGCTATAGGTACACTTTTCTTCATAAGTAAGAGAGATTCTTCGATGAATTTTGCGCAGCATACAAACCATACTTACAGGAGTATGAAGCTCCAGAATTTATTTAATTTATGAAAAAATGAGTGATCTGTTACATTTTAAACTTCATGTTTTGTTTTGTAATTAAGTAATTCAGTTTTGCCACAGTTTTAAATAGATATGGAAAATTCTAGAGTTTTGCATTAAGGAGTTTGTGTTAAATAAACAGAGCAAAATTCATCGAAGAATCTGTCTTGCTTATGAAGAAAAGCGTGCCTATAGCAACAAATGCAACCAACAGTAAGTGAAAAAAAGATGAAATTTCATACGTAAAAAAACCTCATTTTGTTATGTTTTTGAACTTCCACTGCTATGAGAGTGAATCCTGAATCTTCCTGATCACGCAGACAAAGTCTGATGAATTAATTTTTAAAAGTATAGAGAGTGGAAACTACAGTATCCTGTGAGGTGAGGTAGCTGTTCTGCCTGACCCAGTAACAGTGTTGAAGGTCTTCGCTTCTCTCCTGGCGGCCGGCGACACTTCAACATGTTTGAGTAACGCCGGCTGTTTTAAGCTTAGGAAAATTTTTGCTCTCGGGTTCCATTACTAATTTTGTATCACAACATTACCATGTGGCACTAATTCAAACATACACTCCTGGAAATGGAAAAAAGAACACATTGACACCGGTGTGTCAGACCCACCATACTTGCTCCGGACACTGCGAGAGGGCTGTACAAGCAATGATCACACGCACGGCACAGCGGACACACCAGGAACCGCGGTGTTGGCCGTCGAATGGCGCTAGCTGCGCAGCATTTGTGCACCGCCGCCGTCAGTGTCAGCCAGTTTGCCGTGGCATACGGAGCTCCATCGCAGTCTTTAACACTGGTAGCATGCCGCGACAGCGTGGACGTGAACCGTATGTGCAGTTGACGGACTTTGAGCGAGGGCGTATAGTGGGCATGCGGGAGGCCGGGTGGACGTACCGCCGAATTGCTCAACACGTGGGGCGTGAGGTCTCCACAGTACATCGATGTTGTCGCCAGTGGTCGGCGGAAGGTGCACGTGCTCGTCTACCTGGGACCGGACCGCAGCGACGCACGGATGCACGCAAAGACCGTGGGATCCTACGCAGTGCCGTAGGGGACCGCACCGCCACTTCCCAGCAAATTAGGGACACTGTTGCTCCTGGGGTATCGGCGAGGACCATTCGCAACCGTCTCCATGAAGCTGGGCTACGGTCCCGCACACCGTTAGGCCGTCTTTCGCTCGCGCCCCAACATCGTGCAGCCCGCCTCCAGTGGTGTCGCGACAGGCGTGAATGGAGGGACGAATGGAGACGTGTCGTCTTCAGCGATGAGAGTCGCTTCTGCCTTGGTGCCAATGATGGTCGTATGCGTGTTTGGCGCCGTGCAGGTGAGCGCCACAATCAGGAGTGCATACGACCGAGGCACACAGGGCCAACACCCGGCATCATGGTGTGGGGAGCGATCTCCTACACTGGCCGTACACCACTGGTGATCGTCGAGGGGACACTGAATAGTGCACGGTACATCCAAACCGTCATCGAACCCATCGTTCTACCATTCCTAGACCGGCAAGGCAACTTGCTGTTCCAACAGGACAATGCACGTCCGCATGTATCCCGTGCCACCCAACGTGCTCTAGAAGGTGTAAGTCAACTACCCTGGCCAGCAAGATCTCCGGATCTGTCCCCCATTGAGCATGTTTGGGACTGGATGAAGCGTCGTCTCACGCGGTCTGCACGTCCAGCACGAACGCTGGTCCAACTGAGGCGCCAGGTGGAAATGGCATGGCAAGCCGTTCCACAGGACTACATCCAGCATCTCTACGATGGTCTCCATGGGAGAATAGCAGCCTGCATTGCTGCGAAAGGTGGATATACACTGTACTAGTGCCGACATTGTGCATGCTCTGTTGCCTGTGTCTATGTGCCTGTGGTTCTGTCAGTGTGATCATGTGATGTATCTGACCCCAGGAATGTGTCAATAAAGTTTCCCCTTCCTGGGACAATGAATTCACGGTGTTCTTATTTCAATTTCCAGGAGTGTAGTTAAACCTAACTAACCTAAGAACATCACAAACATCCATGCCCGAGGCAGGATTCGAACCTGCGACCGTAGCGGTCTTGCGGTTCCAGACTGCAGCGCCTTTAACCGCACGGCAACTTTGGCCGGCCAGAAAGGATAGATTAAATACAGTTGGTGATGGAGCATTTATTGTTGTCAGAGGTAGTTTGCCTTGTAGCGAAATTGAAGTGGATAGTTCGTGTGAAATAGTATGGGTAGAGGCTGTACCTGACAATCGGACTAGACTGTTAATTGGATCGTTTTACCGACCCCCCGACTCAGAAGACATAGTTACTGAACAGTTCAATGAAAACTTGAGTCTCATCTCAAACAAGTACCCCCCTCATACAATTATAGTCGGTAGTGACTTCAATCTACCCTCGATATGCTGGTAAACTATACGTTTAAAGCCGGCGGCAGGCATAAAACATCATCCAAAATTATACTGAATGCATTCTCAGGAAATTATTTTGAACAATTATTCATGAGCCCACTCTAAGCGTAAATGGTTGCGAAAGCATACTTGACCTTTTAGTAACAAGTAATCCTGGACAAATAGTGAGTGTTGTGATGATCACAGGGATTACCGTTAACACCTACAACCATAAAAAAGAAACGCAAAGTATATCTGTTTAAAAAAGCTGATAAAAATGCTCTTAACGCCTTTTTAAGAGACAGTCTTCACTCCTTCCGATCTGATCATGTAAGTGTAGAAAAGTTGTGGAATGTTTTCAAAGAGACAGTACCGACAGCAATTGAGAGATATGTACCGCATAAATTAATAAGTGATGGTACTGATCCCCCATGGTACACAAAACGGATCACATCGTTATTGCAGAAGAAACGAAAAAAGCATGCCAAATTTAAAAGAACGCAAAATCCACAAGATTGGCAAAGTTTTACAGAAGTTAGAAATATAGCGCGAGATGCTTTTAATAATGTCCACAACGAAATTCCAAAACCCAAAGAGATTCTGGTCATACATAAAGCACACCAGTGGCAAGACGCAATCAATACCTTCACTGCGCGATAACAAGGTGAAGTCACTGATGACAGTGCCACTAAAGCAGAGTTATTAAACACGGTTTTCCGAAACTCCTTCAGAAGACGAAGTAAATATTCCTAAATTCCAATCAAGAACAACTGCCAAGATGAGAAACATAGCAATAGATATCTCGGTGTAAGAAAGCAGCTTAAATCACTTAATAAAGGCAAGGCCTCCGGTCCAGATTGTACACCACTCAGGTTCCTCTCAGAGTATACTTATAAAATAGCTCCATATTCAGCAGTTATATACAACCACTCGCTCACAGAAAGATCCGTACCTAAAGACTGGAAAATTGCTCAAATCACACCAATAACCATAAAGAGAAGTAGGAGTAATCCGTTGAATTACAGGCCTACATCGCTAACGTTGATTTGCAGTAGGGTTTTAGAACATATACTGTATTCGAACATTATGAAGTACTTCGAAGAAAACGATTTATTGGCATATAGTCAGCACGGATTCAGAAAATATCGTTCTTGTGAAACACCACTAGCTCTTTATACTCATGAAGTAACAAGTGCTATCGACAGGGGATGTCAAATGGATTCCATATTTTTAGATTTCCAGAAGGCTTTCGACATCGTACCTCACAAGCGTCTTCTAACCAAACTGCGTGGCTACGGAGTATCGCCTCGGTTGTGCGACTGGATTCGTGATTCCTGTCAGAAAGGTCACAGTTTGTAGTAATAGACGGAAAGTCATGAGAGTAAAACAGAAGTAATATCCGGCTTTCCCCAAGTAAGTGTTATAGGCCCTCTATTGTTCCTGATCTATATTAACGACATAGGAGACAATCTGAGTCGCAATCTTAGATTGTTTGCAGATGAGGCTCTCATTTACTGTCTTGTAAAGTCATCAGGTGATCAAAACGACTTGCAAAATGATTTAGATAAGATGTCGGTATTGTGCGAGAAGTGGCAATTGACCCTAACCAAAGAAAAGTGTGAACGTTTTGACGTGAGTACTAAAAGAAATCAGCTAAATTTCGATTAAGCGATAAGTCACACAAATCTGAGGGCTGTAAATTTAACTAAATACTTAGGGATTACAATTACAAATAAAATGAATTGGAACGATCACATAGATAACATTGTGGGCAGAGCAAACCAAAGACTGCGATTCATTGGCATAACACTTAGAAGGTGCAACAGGCCTACCAAAGAGACTTCTTACACTTCGCTTGTCCACCCTATTCTGGAGTATTGCTGTGCGGTGTGGGATCCGCATCAGGTGGGACTGACGGATGACATCCTAAAAGTACAAAGAAGGGCAGCTCGTTTTGTATTATCGCGAAATAGAGGAGATAGTGTCACAGACATGACACGTGAATTGGAGTGGCTATCATTAAAACAAAGGGGTTTTTCGTTGCGACGGGATCTTCTCGTGAAATTTCAATCACCAGTTTTCTCCTCCGATTGCGAAAACATTCTGTTGGCACTCACCCGCATAGGAAGAAGTGATCATCACGATATAATAAGAGAAATCAGGGCTCGCACAGGAAAATTGAAGTGTTCGTTTTTCCCGCGTGCCGTTCGAGAGTGGAATGGTAGAGAGACAGCATGAAGATGGTTCTTTGAACCCTCTGCCAGGAACTTTATTGTGAAAAGCAGAGTAATCACGTAGATGTAGATGCAGTTGTAGGGGAAAATGTTATTTCACCGTAAATATAGCAGAAGTTGTCTGCATTACTTAAGCATTTACGAGAAATTTTGTACTTGCTTGTAAATAACAGATTGTCAGCTCGAAGTACATCAGAACACAATTATCACGGAAGCACTTCGATACACATCAAAATGGGACCACTATCTTATTTATAAGACATTTCCAATGTTCCTACCGGGCCACAACGCTACTGAATACGGGCTGGACGTTTTTGCGGTTGTACCTCATCAGTTGATGATACTGTTCTGTCAGAATGATGGCGCCCTTATGCAGTGCAGCCTGTTGATTATATGTGGGTCGGTATTTCGCCAGAAAAATAGTAATTATGGACATAGTTTGCAGTTTAAAAACTGGAGCTAACATGAGAATTTTAAAGTAAATTTCAAATTCAGTTGCAGTTAACTAACAAAGCTTAGCCCATTCAATTTCCATAACATCTTGCCTGTAGAACAGCGTAATGGGGGCCTTATTCGACTACCGCATCCTTTTATAACGAATAGAGTGGTCACAGTTTAGTAAATCATCAACTAAATCAGTGCTGGACAAGTGTGCTATGGGACACCGAAACATCCAGCTCGAGGTCCTTCGCAATTTACTAGATACCGCACACAGAGATAATAGGGGTCAATAGAAGAAGGTGACGCTGTTTATTACACGTGATACACAGTGATACCAGAGTTGGAGTCCGATAGATACACATTGATTGTGGAGGTATCCTCATGTGGTGGATCTTGAGATGGCATGAAGATGGTCCCCTGATCTGTCTCTCACTGTCATTCTCCAACGAACTACATTCTCCGATCACATACTTGTAATTATGTGCCTCCATTCAGACAAAGCTAAAGCAGTAATACAGAATGCACATAGGGAAAGTTGGAATAACCTTGCCATCCCAACAGAACGTGATGGAGCTATGGACTTCTCTTATAAATTGTAGGGTAATCTGAATAAGTTGGAAAGAGATACTGTGAATTGTAATGCAAGTTAAGCTTTGGGAGAAACACAATAAAAATCTCTGATGCAATGGTAATCAGGTGACAGAAGAAGAGGTGATGGAAACAACCGTTTATATCCCATGACCATAGAAGTGTTGGCAGAAGCATTAAGGAAGACGAAAGCAGATAGGCTCCCGTTCAGGAGGAAATACTGCGGTACTACTGAAATACAGAGAGATGCTACCGAAACATCGCTTTCTGCGTTTGATAAATGTGTGCTGCCTTGGATACAGGATACCTGAACACTGGAGTGTAACAAATATTGTATCAACTTTCAAGAATGAACATACATCCGGCACAAAAAAATACAGTGGAATAAGTATCTCGAAGACAAAATGCAAAACATATAATAAGATACTTAATGGTCGCTTGCAACCGTAGCAGCGACCAAGTTCTCTGAATTTCAGAGTAGGTTTAGGAGAACAGGATCTTGCTCAGATAATATACATGCAATAAACAGAAACTGAACACAAGGAGAAAACATAACCTTCCGAAATACACACGTTTTGACGAGGTGGATAGGAAGAAGTTACGAGAAATTTTACAAAACGGTGGATACCTTTGTTTTTGAACAAACAGACAGTTTTTCTCAAAAGGAAGAGAGTAGCAGGTGTTAATTTAAATCAAGGAATAAGACAATGATGTATTCTGTCTCCATCACTGTTAAATGTTTATTTACTTATGTGGCAAAGTACATTTACAGCACCAGATTTTAACATAGGACAGAGCAAATTTGTTTTTATACTGCTATTTGTTGGCAACCTGCTACTTACACATGAAACAGATGACGGATTGCAAAGAATATTACGTAAGCTGCAGTTTATGCTACTTGTTAAATACGCTCATGTTCAGAAAAAAATAGAACACCTTGAAATACTAGAGATAGGATGTTTATATCCACAGGACGTGATTGTTTTGCAGAAATGGTTAACGTTTGAATCCTATCGGCTCAGCATCGATATCGCGACGCAACACTACCTACAGCTAAAATGTGCTTACGGATTTCGTTGTCGCTATAAACCGAAGGTAATGGATCAGTGTCTCTTGAGCAGACGTGCAGAATGACTCGCAGACGTATGCACGAAACGCACCCTCATATCATTGAGTCTGACAGTGGAGCAGTGGAGCACATCTTACACGATCAGAGGTGACAGTCCGTCACCGATTATTACAGCTTGGGTTACCTCCGGGTCGTCCACTTCCCTGCCTACCCTTGATATGCTTGCTGTAACATGCTAGATGGCAATGATGATTGGAACGACGTCACTGCGTCGGTCGGATCGAGGTACTGTTTGTGAAAATGATGCCCTCATTTTAGGATCATAGTGACTGCATTCACACAAGACACACAGCGCCAATTCAGGGTCTTATGGTGAGGAGTGCTACTAGGTACAGCCACAAATCACAGTTAGTGTGTGTCCAGAGGACTGTGACTAGTGCGACTTACGTGAATGACATCCTGCGGCCCGTAGCCAAATTCTTTCTGCACAACGCCCCAGACGCCATGTTTCAGCAAGACAATGCACGACCAAATGCTGCTGCACGTACACATGCCTTCTTGGTTTCACAGGATGTCAACTTTTGGCCTGGCTCATCACATCACCAGACTTGTTGCCAATCCGAAATGTGTGGTATACGGTGAAAGTATAGGTGCAGGGCGGTGAAACAGTGCCACAGGACTCAATTCACGTCCTACACGTGTCGATACCAACATGCATGGAACAGGTTGTCACGGCCCATGGCCAACCCTGTGCCTACTCGACAACAGGACAGATACTGAACTAAGGTGACTAAATATACTAGTGTACATGTGCTGTGAATTTGAACGCCATTTCTCTAGTTGCTCAAGGTGTTTTGTTTCTTCTGAACACGAGTGTAGGTGTTTGTTTTTACCACGCACTGTTCGATACTGAAAAAAAAATATTGTGAAGGTGGTTCGATGAAACCTCTGCCAGGCATTTAAGTGTGATTTGCTCAGCATCCATATATATATATATATATATATATATATATATATATATATATATATATATATATATATATATATATATATATATATATTCCTCTTACAAGGGCACATTATTGGCATGAGAGTATATGATGCATCCATCTGGGAAAATGTTTCAGCAGTGCAAAGGGTGTGTGGAGAATGGTTCATGGAAGACCATACAGCATGACAAGATTGAGCAGGTCGCATCTCTTGGATCACCCCGCAAGAAGATCGACACCTCATCCAGATGGCATTGCGGGACAAAACTGCTTTCTCCTCACCTCTGGCGCAGCAGTAGAACAGTGTAACACGTCGTACAGTATCAGGGTTGACAGTCTGTCGTCGTTAATTATGTGGTGTCACCGCCAGACACCACACTTGCTAGGTGGTAGCTTTTAAATCGGCCGCGGTCCATTAGTACATGTCGGACCCGCGTGTCGCCACTGTCAGTGATAGCAGACCGAGCGCCACCACACGGCAGGTCTAGAGAGACGTACTAGCACTCGCCCCAGTTGTACGGACGACTTAGCTAGCGATGCAACACTGACGAAGCCTCGTTTATTTGCAGAGAAGATAGTTAGAATAGCCTTCAGCTAAGTGAATGGCTACGACCTAGCAAGGCGCCATTAGCATTATATTGCATGTATCTAAAGAGTCTAACTTGTATCGTCAAGAGCGATGTACACCAATGATGGATTAAAGTTAAGTATTCCAGCAGCTACGTACTTTTCTTTATAGCATTCATTCCGTATCCTGTTTCAGACCTCACGCCATCCTGCGTGAGTTTAAGTGCGTGCCTTTCGGTTACCCGTCACTGTGGACTGGCTGTCTTGTCAGTCCACAACAAATTACACCATGGGTTACATGCGCGTCGTACACTTCTTCGCCTACGTTTGACGAATGTGCAGAAAAACGCTAGACGGCAGTGGAGTATGGTCCGGCTTCACCGGGGACGGGAATGACATCAGATAATGTTTCTGAATGAATCCAATTTCTTTTCTTTTTAAAATGATGGCCACATTTTGGTTTATCGCAGACATGGGGAGAGGCACCACAGTGACTGCATTTGCGCAAGATCTACAGCCCAAACTCAAGGTCTTATTGTGTGGAATGACATCACCGATGGTGCGTGTCTCGGGGAATTGTGTCCAGTGTGACGTACGTGAATGAAATCCACCGACCCGTAGCCATATCCTTCCTGCACAACATCCCAGAAGTCATTTTTCAGCAAGACGATGCACAACCACATGTTTCTGCACGAACACGTGCCTTGTTGGTGTCACAATATGTCAGCCTTTTGGCATGGTCTACCAAATCACCAAACTTGTTGCCAATCGCTAATTTCTGAAATATGGTGAAAGAATGGGTGCAGCGCAGTGACCATAGTTGAACATTGGAGCCAGGTGAACACAGCATGGATGGCTGTACCACATCAATCCGTTGGTGCTTTATACGTCGCCTTATTCGTGCCTCGACGTCATCACGCATGGAACAAATTATCAGTGCCCATGTTGGATCCTCTGCTACAACAGAATACATGCTTAACAGAGTTACAGATATATAATCCGACCGATAAAATACGACATAACAAATGTAAAGACAACCTAGAATGTTTGAGTGATAGAAGAGTGTGGTGTCACCGCCAGACACCACACTTGCTAGGTGGTAGCCTTTTAAATCGGCCGCGGTCCGCTAGTATACGTCGGACCCGCGTGTCGCCACTGTCAGTAATTGCAGACCGAGCGCCGCCACACGGCAGGTCTAGAGATACGTACTAGCACTCGCCCCTGTTGTACGGACGACTTAGCTAACGATGCAACACTGACGAAGCCTCGCTTATTTGCAGAGAAGATAGTTAGAATTGCCTTCAGCTAAGTTAATGGCTACGACCTAGCAAGGCGCCATTAACAGTTGATATTCTTTATAACGTACCGTCAAGAACGATGTATACAAATGATGGATTAAAGTTAAGTATTCCAGCAGCTACGTACTTTTCTTTATAGCATTCATTCCGTATCCTGTTTCAGACCTCACGCCAACCTGCTTGAGTTTAACGCGTGCATTTCGGCCTTCTCTAGCTATACAACAAAGAGTACCGAAAGATAGGAGTAAATCCTATGAAGCTGGAACAAATCACTAAGGCCAAAGCCTTGTTTGGAAGAAAAAGACAGCTGCCTGCAGCATTCTGCCGGCAATCAGTAACTGGCAAGGCAATTCACCACTCCGACGCTCTTGTACTGTGTCGTGATAGTACGAGGTAAATTTAGGAGCCATGGCAGTGGTTATGCACATACATAACTCCCCCCTTCCTTTTCTCTCCTCTTACACACGTCTCCGAGAGTCAAGCACATTCAGCTACTCACGTTACAGTGCCCAATGTCTAAACACTGGCACTGGAAAATCTAGCAGGTGGGAGCCACTTTCACACCACAACCTAATTTCACGTACACTGTCATGAGCAAGCAAAACTGTGTCAGCACACTTCGCCCCTTATGCTACATATTTAAATGATACTTTTTGCTTAACACACGCCGTTCCATCCCATATTTAGAATTTTGTTGTACAGTGCAGAAAGATGACGTCGCCACCAGCAGATGCAGTAAGGAGCAAAAGATATTATTTATGTTTTGATTTTGCAGTAAGCTCAACCATATATGGATCGCAAGAAACCTGAAAATATTAGGAATGAAGTGCAGATATGACGAAAGCTTAAAGTCTCACACAACCTATGATGGAATTTTTTTTTGTAAACTGATTAATATGCAAAACAATTTAAAATTAAGAACATGTTTTTGAATAGTTTGATGCTGTCCTCCATGTCTACCTATTGAGCCGTGGCCAGCTCACGTTCATGCTCTTTGTTCTTTGGCATTTTGTCGCAGCAAGTGGCGTCTTATTTCTCCTTAAATTACTACCATAACGAGTTGCTGACTTGCCTCCATCACCCATCAGCGGCAGCAGCAGCAATTATCGATACTAGTACTAGAATGAGATTTTCACTCTGCAGCGGAGTGTGCGCTGATACGAAACTTCCTGACAGATTAGAACTGTGTGCCGGACCGAGACTCGAACTCGGGACCTTTGCCTTTCGCAAGTGCTCTACCAACTGAGCTACCCAAGCACGACTCACGCCCCGTCCGCACAGCTTTACTTCTACCAGTACCTCGTCTCCTACCTTCCAAACTTTACGGAAGCTCTCCTGCGAACCTTGTAGAACTAGCACTCCTGAAAGAAAGGATACTGCGCAGACATGGCTTGATACTAGTACTGTTGTACCATCTGTGTTGTAACCGCTATATTTCTGTGTGTTGGTGTGTGTGCCAGTCGGCTGGTTGGGACAGAACAGCGAGGAAGTCTCCGCGGCATGGGGTCAGGACAGGACGGCTGGCGGCGTGCATGCGCGGTCGGATTGTGAGACGCTAGCTGCGAGAGCTACAAAGTTCGTTGCCCACCGAACCTGGTCACTAAAGTTGAGTGGTCAGTTAACTTGTTATGAAACCTCAACTGCTGTGACATCTCTTCGTTCATTGCCGATTGTTGGTTCCTAAGCCGTTCCAGCTAGCAGCAACGTATGGCGTGTTGGAGTCGGCGAAATTTTGCAGCCGTCTTCCTGTATGGTCTTTAACTATTAAATTGATTGTTACTTATCAGTGAAGTGCATCAGCGATACTTTCTGCCTTGTGACTGTTAATGCCCCAGTTACCTGCCCTGGTCGTTAGCGTAGTTTTCTGGCAGTGTGTTTTCCTCGCCATGTTGATGCTGTCTGGCACGGCGTGTAGTTCGACAGCCTTTAGTTGTTTGTTCATATTTTTTCTTAAGAGTGGTTATTGTGCCTTGGCTGTTTTTAGATGCCAATTTTGAAGATGTAGCGCGGCTGGTATCTTCATCCCCGGCTGATACACTCCTGGAAATGGAAAAAAGAACACATTGACACCGGTGTGTCAGACACACCATACTTGCTCCGGACACTGCAAGAGGGCTGTACAAGCAATGATCACACGCACGGCACAGCGGACACACCAGGAACCGCGGTGTTGACCGTTGAATGGCGCTAGCTGCGCGCATTTGTGCACCGCCGCCGTCAGTGTCAGCCAGTTTGCCGTGGCATACGGAGCTCCATCGCAGTCTTTAACACTGGTAGCATGCCGCGACAGCGTGGACGTGAACCGTATGTGCAGCTGACGGACTTTGAGCGAGGGCGTATAGTGGGCATGCGGGAGGCCGGGTGGACGTACCGCTGAATTGCTCAACACGTGGGGCGTGAGGTCTCCACAGTACATCGATGTTGTCGCCAGTGGTCGGCGGAAGGTGCACGTGCCCGTCGACCTGGGACCGGACCGCAGCGACGCACGGATGCACGCCAAGACCGTAGGATCCTACGCAGTGCCGTAGGGGACCGCACCGCCACTTCCCAGCAAATTAGGGACACTGTTGCTCCTGGGGTATCGGCGAGGACCATTCGCAACCGTCTCCATGAAGCTGGGCTGCGGTCCCGCACACCGTTAGGCCGTCTTCCGCTCACGCCCCAACATCGTGCAGCCCGCCTCCAGTGGTGTCGCGACAGGCGTGAATGGAGGGACGAATGGAGACGTGTCGTCTTCAGCGATGAGAGTCGCTTCTGCCTTGGTGCCAATGATGGTCTTATGCGTGTTTCGCGCCGTGCAGGTGAGCGCCACAATCAGGACTGCATACGACCGAGGCACACAGGGCCAACACCCGGCATCATGGTGTGGGGAGCGATCTCCTACACTGGCCGTACACCACTGGTAATCGTCGAGGGGACACTGAACAGTGCACGGTACATCCAAACCGTCATCGAACCCATCGTTCTACCAGTCCTAGACCGGCAAGGGAACTTGCTGTTCCAACAGGACAATGCACGTCCGCATGTATCCCGTGCCACCCAACGTGCTCTAGAAGGTGTAAGTCAACTACCCTGGCCAGCAAGATCTCCGGATCTGTCCCCCATTGAGCATGTTTGGGACTGGATGAAGCGTCGTCTCACGCGGTCTGCACGTCCAGCACGAACGCTGGTCCAACTGAGGCGCCAGGTGGAAATGGCATGGCAAGCCGTTCCACAGGACTACATCCAGCATCTCTACGATGGTCTCCATGGGAGAATAGCAGCCTGCATTGCTGCGAAAGGTGGATATACACTGTACTAGTGCCGACATTGTGCATGCTCTGTTGCCTGTGTCTATGTGCCTGTGGTTCTGTCAGTGTGATCATGTGATGTATCTGACCCCAGGAATGTGTCAATAAAGTTTCCCCTTCCTGGGACAATGAATTCACGGTGTTCTTATTTCAGTTTCCAGTAGTGTATTTTCTGTTGTTGTACCGTTGGTCGGGCGGAAGGGAATTGATTAGGTTGCTGGTCGGTCCTTCAGGGTCATTTTTCTATCCAATTACTTAACATTACTCTTGGCTGCCTGTCTCACCTAACCTGTTGTTAGAGTTACCTCCTCAGGCCGACCCTTGGAACACTTCTGAGCACCACTGTTCCGTTGGTTTTAGATTGTGATTTTCATTTTAGTCTGATGTACTGTGTGAGGCCTTCAGCCGCCGATTAATTTAGTTTGTTTTAATCGTAGAATAAGACCTTCAGCCGATTTCAATTAAAATTTGAAGACTGATTTGCTTAAAAACTAAATTTTGAAAGTTCGTTCCATCTGAAATTTTTGTTATCCAGACCTTAAGCCCTGAGTTGTTCAATGGGCAGTGTGTGGCCTTCAGCCGAGAATTTACGTGAAATATTTTTTTTTTTTGTAAGGCCTTCAGCCGCGTGTATTCATTAAGGTAATTTTTATAACTTGTGTTCAGGCCTTCAGCCGTTCTTGTTTTCGATGTTGTTTTCGGCGTTCAGCCCAGGAGGTATTGCAAGTTTTCTTACTAGGCCTTTCACACTTACTGTTTTAATTTGATCCTTTTAAGGCAATGTGTAATTAAGTGGTTATTAGGAAAATAAAGTTTGTGTGGTTTATGCTACTAACAGTAACCGATTACAGCCCCCTCCAAAACCATAACCTGATCCGCTCTATGCTGCAAAACCAGATTTCACCTATCTTTTTAAATATTTTTAGCACGTTGTGCTACGTTGTGGATCAAGAATGATTGCAGACAGTCATGGCTGTCATTTGTAGTACAGTTGGCAACTCCTAGACTGCATACACTTCCTACAATGGTTATTCGGAGAGGTCAGAAATTTCTACATGAGCAACTTTTCAAGCGACTGACTAGGGAGGGCACTTATCCCACCCTGCAACCCGAGTCAAAAAAATATCTTCCCAGACCGAGCTCAAATCCTGCTCTGCAAATAGGTTTCTTAATTGAATCAATTTTTGAGTGCAACCAGAACAGCTAATCGATATTCAATAGCAACAAGTGTAGTCATGTCTACAATGAAGCATTGTGATGTATAATACATTGTGTGGATCGTACAAATACAGTGTATTTCACAGACGGTATGTAAATGGAAACACTGCCAGATTGGCAGATTTCAAACCAGATTCGAACCCTGACCTCTGCATTTCATGATCAGTGAGCTTCTGTTAACCATATGAGCATTTTCTCGGTAATATAGGTTTCTGTGGAGGTCACTAGCAACAAGTGTACTCATATCCACAACGAAGGATTTGTGGTACTACGCACTGTATGGATTGTACAAGCACAGTGTGCTTCAGAAACGGTGTGCGTCTTGAAAAAAACGAATAATTTAAAACGTTTGAGCCACCTTGGCAGACCTGCAGCCAGATTCGAACCCTGATTTCTGCATTTCGTGGGCAGTGAGGTACTGTTAACCATACGAGCATTTTCTTGGTAATATAGGTTTTGGTGGAGGCCATCGTGACGTACTGTATGGCTGTATTAAACGAGTTTGGTCCCAGACTGCGGTAGTCTTTAGCAGAGAGCCTGGCGGGATCAGGTGGTGAGGACATAATTACGCTCTAGAGCACCAATAAAATATCACTGACAACAACACATTTATTAGGCAGTAATAACAAGACAGTCTCCCAAAGCCCCGGCGAAGCAGTACATCTTCAGAAGTGAGAGGCCGGCATGCGCTCGACTTGCAGTACCAGCAGCGCAGCAAAGCGTCAGGTGGCGGCTGTTACGTCACAGTGCGGTCGTCGACCCATGGACTCTGACGGCTTCCAGCTTTACGTATCGATCTCCCAAGTGCACACGTAGACGTCGAAGATTTGCACCCAGAAGTCAGTCTCATGTCCACTTGAAGCACTCGCAGGCTCAAAGTGGTCGACTCTCAGCCCCGTTTAGGAGACAGGAGCAGGCTGCATCGGTGTCTGCAAAAGGAATGGGATGAGCTTTTGCAGGTCAAGCCTCCAGCAGACTTGCAGGGCGATGGCAGCCTCCACACTGCATCAGAATTACCTCAGAAGTTGGCAGTGCAGCTGGCAGTAGCAGACCCTTCCAGCCGGCATCATGGTCCCACAGACGATCGAAGATAGCTAGGCATGCCAAGGGTTGATCTCCATAGCCTCCCCTCTTACTGGATACTGCAACTTACACAAGAACTGAAACTACGCACTGGGCAGTTGGCACTCAGCACTCAGCGGTCAGACGTTTGTTAAACAAGGATGAGGTATTTGTGTTGTCACTTTCTGTGCTCACTGTGGCGTTGGGGATGGCAGTGGCATCACGTATCCTGGTTTTCTCTCGCTGCCGCTCTCCTAGTGGCTTCAGATTTTCAGAGCTTCACCTTTCAGAGGCTCTTTTCTGGTGGTTTGTCACCTGAATACTTGTTGCTGCGCTGTCCCTAGCCTTCCTTACGACACTACGCTTTGTCACTAGTACGATGGTATCTGTAGCTTCCATGATGTCATTA
Organism: Schistocerca americana; assembly: GCF_021461395.2. Taxonomy (NCBI): domain Eukaryota; kingdom Metazoa; phylum Arthropoda; class Insecta; order Orthoptera; family Acrididae; genus Schistocerca; species Schistocerca americana. Next base: position 326,607,269 of record NC_060119.1, on the reverse strand, counting down.
TGCTTCACTTGCTAACTTGGGACCCTCGACTGTTCTCCTGTGGAGTGACAGCTTCCGTGTTTGCCGCAAGTCGCTCAGTATTTTCCCTTAGTTGGCAGTCTATTGGTCACAGGTACAGGCAGATTGGCCTCTGGAAGCTGCCAAGGTAGAACTTGGACGAACTTTTAGCCTCCGCTGGGGATATTATGCTAGGGCAAAACATAATGAATTAAGAGAAACTTACTTTTTCGCATTATTGTGGCATACATGTTACGACTGCTAATTTTACAAATACTTCAGGAAACACTGGTAAGTTTATTAATAGTAGCATTTTCAAAATCTAATTCAGTGTTTCACTTTCTGATCAAGTCCACTGCATGTGGCTCAATGGCCAGGTCGATTGGATACCACTTTGGCTGCTTTTGTGCCCCGGATCTATTCCAGTTACCCAACTGGGGAAAGGGTACATACGGTTTATTCTGCAGTCCGAGCCACGCGTCGTTCCTGTCGACTCCTCAATCATTGACAATTTATAGGTAGTTAAAATTTAGATTAAAAATATCCGTGGTCCCTCCAGCATCCAGTCCCGCTGCCTTTCAGTTTCCCGGCATGCGCTTTTACCGCTAGACCAGACTGATAAGCCGACATTAGATTCACTTCTTTGTTTTTATTATCAAATGCCTTTTCGAATTTTTCCTTTCAATCCATGATTCAGCTCAAGTACTTTGACCTACCTTTACTGGATCTCACGCTTTCCTCCAATCACATTGATTCTTGTATTTCATCCATTCTCTGAAGGACGGTCTCAACACTGCATCACAACCAACATGTAAAAGGGTTTATAGAAATGACACATTTCTCTGGAATGTCATAATCTATGGGTGTGATGAATCTCCTCTGAAATACATGAGAAATTTCACGTCATGAGAATAACATAATTGAACCGGTGGCAATGGGAGAGTTGAGGTTCTCAGGTAACCTCTGACCATCCACTGTCAATCAATTAGTAACCTATTCTTTCGTAGAAGATATATTTCGTGTGGGTCTAAGTTCTTTATGATTTCAGGACGCCGTGCGGAACTGAAAGCATTCCTGAGCGAAGTGTCCAAAAAAGTTCCCGTCCATTGGTATAAGTGTGCCCCCTTGCTGGTGCTTCCTGAAAATACAGATTTTTGGGACTGACTAAGTGAATTAGAATTGGGATTGGTCAAGGAAGGAAATTACCGAGCTGCTGCCTGCGAAGTGTTTCAGCCAACCAGGAAACAGAATGTTCACGCGTTCTGAAAGAGAAAGAAAAGGGCCTCGTGGAGTCTTAAGCCAGCTATCGTAGCTTTTGAAATTATCCTTATGTGTGAAAACAGTAGCAAGCGAGGAGCTAGGAGCGGCAAGGCTTCAGGACACAAAAAAGTAAAATGACACCCCATAAAAGGCAAATTGACTTTATTTAATAAGTTGAGCAAAATGTTACTACAGATTTCTTTGAAATGTAAAAATTGACAAACTCAAGTGAATGGAGTTATTTAGGGTGATCCAAGAAAACGAGCAATCAATAATTAGTACTTCAAATTTAACCATTGTTAATATGCGATTTCAAACGTTGACATTGCGTAGAGCTTCACCTCACCCAAGTAATTATATTTCAACACAAATTTAATAAAGGCAAGTAGGAATTCAGTTAGTACTAGAACAGACAGAAAAAAAAATTCAGTTAACAAATATTCCAGGATAATACATAGAGCGTCAATAAACATTTATTTAGCACATCAATTAACACCTGCAAGCGCAGCGGATAATAACAGAAAATGAACAGTTATAAATGAAACTGAAGTATAACCTTTACGTTAATCAGAGGGACAAAATTTGAACTGTTATACTTACGTCGCCGTTGTCTCATTAAAGAGCCTGAGGTTAGGAATAAGTTTCCACATATGGAATTAGGCAGACTGCGAATCTCATCCACGTGATAATGTACCAATCTGTGTAGCTTGTTTTTAAGTTGTGATAACTCAGCCTAGTTCTATAAAACAACGTGTAAGTACTATTTAAAAAACAATATGCATGTGGCTTAAACTAAAAGAGCTGGTAGTGAAATTAAACTTCCATTAATCCTGAGTACAAAATATATTACACGTCACCAACACACTGTTAAGATTGTCGATAAGATAGCAAATTGCAGGAAGAGAACTGAGTGTTTCAACGGCCATGATGAATGAGCAAAGGGCAAAGACACGGTGAAAGCTTATGACATGAAGAAGAAGTAACTAAAACAAATTATGGAAGTCACGTCGCAAGTAACAATGACAGTAACAAATCGTACGTGACTGTAAATTAAACTGGAAAGACTTCCTACAAAATTCAGAAACTTTTTGCTTCAATTGTCTCTAAGTACTGTTGGACAAAATATCTGAGGTCATCAGTCCCCAAGACTTAGAACTGCTTAAACCTAACTAACCTAAGGACATCACACACAGCCATACACGAGCCAGAATTCGAACCTAAGACCGTAGCAGCCGCGTGGTTCCGGACTGAAGCGTCTAGAACCGTCTAGAACGCTAGAACCGCGACATACCATTTAAGTTTCGAAAAAGCATCATGCACACAATTCCCAAGATGGCAAGAGCTAACAAGTGCGAGAATTATCGCACAATCTGCTTAATACCTCATGCATCCTAGTTATTTACAGAAATAATATACAGAAGAATGGAAAACAAAATTGACGATGCGCTGGATGACGATCACTTTGGGGTTAGGAAAGGTAAAGGCACGAAAGAGGCAATTCTGACGTTGTAGTTAATAATGGAAGCAATACTAAAGAAAAATCAAGACACGTTCATATTATTTGTCGACCTGGAAAAAGCTTTCGGCAGTGTAAAATGGTGCAAGTTGTTCGAAATTCTGAAAAATGTAGGGGTAAGCTATAGGGAGAGACGGGCCATATACAATATGTACAACAGCCAAGAGGGAGTAATAAGAGTGGACGACCAACAACTACACTCCAGGAAATGGAAAAAAGAACACATTGACACCGGTGTGTCAGACCCACCATACTTGCTCCGGACACTGCGAGAGGGCTGTACAAGCAATGATCACACGCACGGCACAGCGGACACACCAGGAACCGCGGTGTTGGCCGTCGAATGGCGCTAGCTGCGCAGCATTTGTGCACCGCCGCCGTCAGTGTCAGCCAGTTTGCCGTGGCATACGGAGCTCCATCGCAGTCTTTAACACTAATAGCATGCCGCGACAGCGTGGACGTGAACCGTATGTGCAGTTGACGGACTTTGAGCGAGGGCGTATAGTGGTCATGCGGGAGGCCGGGTGGACGTACCGCCGAATTGCTCAACACGTGGGGCGTGAGGTCTCCACAGTACATCGATGTTGTCGCCAGTGGTCGGCGGAAGATGCACGTGCCCGTTGACCTGGGACCGGACCGCAGCGACGCACGGATGCACGCCAAGACCGTAGGATCCTACGCAGTGCCGTAGGGGACCGCACCGCCACTTCCCAGCAAATTAGGGACACTGTTGCTCCTGGGGTATCGGCGAGGACCATTCGCAACCGTCTCCATGAAGCTGAGCTACGGTCCCGCACGCCGTTAGGCCGTCTTCCGCTCACGCCCCAACATCGTGCAGCCCGCCTCCAGTGGTGTCGCGACAGGCGTGAATGGAGGGACGAATGGAGACGTGTCGTCTTCAGCGATGAGAGTCGCTTCTGCCTTGGTGCCAATGATGGTCGTATGCGTGTTTGGCGCCGTGCAGGTGAGCGCCACAATCAGGACTGCATACGACCGAGGCACACAGGGCCAACACCCGGCATCATGGTGTGGGGAGCGATGTCCTACACTGGCCGTACACCACTGGTGATCGTCGAGGGGACACTGAACAGTGCACGGTACATCCAAACCGTCATCGAACCCATCGTTCTACTATTCCTAGACCGGCAAGGGAACTTGCTGTTCCAACAGGACAATGCACGTCCGCATGTATCCCGTGCCACCCAACGTGCTCTAGAAGGTGTAAGTCAACTACCCTGGCCAGCAAGATCTCCGGATCTGTCCCCCATTGAGCATGTTTGGGACTGGATGAAGCGTCGTCTCACGCGGTCTGCACGTCCAGCACGAACGCTGGTCCAACTGAGGCGCCAGGTGGAAATGGCATGGCAAGCCGTTCCACAGGACTACATCCAGCATCTCTACGATCGTCTCCATGGGAGAATAGCAGCCTGCATTGCTGCGAAAGGTGGATATACACTGTACTAGTGCCGACATTGTGCATGCTCTGTTGCCTGTGTCTATGTGCCTGTGGTTCTGTCAGTGTGATCATGTGATGTATCTGACCCCAGGAATGTGTCAATAAAGTTTCCCCTTCCTGGGACAATGAATTCACGGTGTTCTTATTTCAATTTCCAGGAGTGTAGATGCTCGTATTAAAAAGGTTGTAAGGCAGGGGTCTTTCGCCCCTACTGTTTACTCTGTACCTCGAAGAAGCTATGTTGGAAATAAAAGAAATGTTCAGGACTGGAATTAAAATTCAAGATGAAAGGGTATCAGTGATACGATTCGCTGATGACATTGCTGTCTTGAGTGAAAGTGAGTAAGAACTACATGATCTGCTGAATGGAATGAACCGTCTAATGAGTACATAATATGGACTGAGAATAAATCGAAGAAAGACGAAAGTAATGACAAGTAGCAGAAACGAGAACAGCGAGAAAGTTAACATCAGGATTAATTGTCACGAAGCAGATGAGGCTAAGGAACTCTGCTACCTAGGCAGGAAGATAACCAATGAAGGACGGAGCAAGGAGGACATCAAAAGCAAAAGGCATTCCTGGCCAAGAGAAGTCTAGTGGCATCAAACATAGGCCTGAAGTTGAGGAAGAAATATCTGATAATATACATTTGGAGCACGGCATTGTATGCTAGTGAAACATGGACTGTGGGTGAACCGCAACAGAAGAGAATCGAAGCATTTGAGATGTGGTGCTGCAGACGAATATTGAAAATTAGGTAGACTGATAAAGTAAGGAATGAGGAGGTTCTGCGCAGAACCGGAGAGGAAAGGAATTTATGGGAAACACTGATAAGGAGAAGGGACAGGATGATAGGACATCTGTTAAAACATCAGGGACTGACTTCCATGGCCCTAGAGGTAGCTGTAGAGAGCATAAACTGTAGAGGAAGACAGAGATCTTAATACGTATCATCCATGGACTCAGTGACGTTAAAACGGCAAAGTGTCGATACATGCCACTGCTAAAAAATTCATCTGAAGTGCAAGGTGAGTTGATGGTGTGACATTGTCACCAAATTGCGCCACAATTCTGTCCAGCACCACCGTGGACGTGTCAGACGATGGGAAGGTCTTCACACATCCTCTTTCCAAAATTCACTCCTTATTTTGTCGCCTCTGCAGTGGACTGCTGCATCCAGCATTGAAATCGCCGCGCTGGATTAGCTGAGCGGTCTGGGGCGCTGCAGTCATGGATTGTGGGCTGGCCCCGGTGGTGGTTCGAGTCCTGCCTCGGGCATGGGTGTGTGTGTTTGTCTTTAGGATAATTTAGGTTAAGTAGTGTGTTAGCTTAGGGACTGATGACCTTAGCAGTTAAGTCCCATAAGATTTCACACAGCACTGGAAATCACGTGAAGCGACAGAGCAAAGAATTTCAGACTCATCATCACTCAGAAATCACACGAAGAAGTCTCAGAGGCGGGCGTAAGGGTCGTCAATGAAACCACCCCTTTCATTTTGGCACTGACGCTGCTGACACCACCGGCATTCTACCCCTCCGTAAGAACAATATGGGGGCTCAATCCCTACTGAAGGTGATGGTACTCCTTGGAGTGCAGCACGGCCACAATTTTTGCTCTCAGTTGAAAACTATTCGACGAAGTTACAACGTAAAACGAAGCAGCGAAGTGTGCTTATGCTTTGACAGACCTCCTGTTTCACGCTCTACTGTGGTGTGATCACAGGTGGGGTGCGAAATTGCCACATCCTTCTCTGCAACAGTAGTGTGTCCCTCTGTGATCCCCAGTTTGGCAATACCATCAGTGACACCTACCCACATTAATGAGAATTCGAAAAAATAAAAAATAAATAAAATAAATATTCCTTTACAGAAAAAGAGTTGCTGTTAGTCCTAGACCCCCGAAGGCAGGCGTCTGGATCTGCTTGCAGGTTTTCTCTGTACCAGCACATTTCAGAAATTCTCCCGAAATTGCGGTCAGTTGCCACCAAGATATCGCCAAGATGGTGGTTCTCAGGCACACCCAGATGTAACGAATGTATCTATTAAACAGAAACGTTTCTTTAATAAAATTAATGCAACCGAGGTGGATAATAAATATACATTTTTCTTCCCTTTTCACTTATATGATCAGTAGGTATGTCGTCGTAGGCAGATGAACGGTGCGCAGCTCGCAGTCATACCGTTTATGGCTCTTCATCTTGTTTTTGTGGATCTGTCACCCCGTTTCCTGTTATTCAATTTATTATTAATTTTTTTTTATTTTAATTTTATTCGTCGCTAAGTTGCCGGTTTGCTTGCCCGCCAGTGGCAGCAGCAGTGCTTATGGATAAGTGCACTAGCGATAGCTAGTATTTCCGGGTCGTCGTGTGTCTGAAAACTCAGTCGGGCAAGGAGCAGCAGTCGGGACGGATCAGCGGTCGGGGACGATGGAGTGTCGCGGACGGAGCGCAGTGAGAGTCGGACAGCCACTACTTGGCGACCGCTGGAGACACACATGTATTGTCCGACGGAAGGAGATTGAAGCGGGACGACCGTTGGTTGGTCGTTCGGTTGGTCGTCTCATCGGGCGACGTGTATTTGGTGTTTTAATCGTTTCAGGACCTTGTCACATGGTCATCTAGCTGGACGCGGGTCGGTTCCTTCGTCGTGCAGAGATGTCGTGGCCAGTAGGCAAGAGCTACATCTGCATGGTTGGGTCCGAGCTAGGGTGCTCGGGTCGCCGTGTCTCCGAGTTCCGAACGGATATGGGGTTGAGTCGGGTTGGAGCTGTAGTCGGCTTCGGACAGCCAAGACTCGCCCGACCCTTGCCTACACACGTAACTTGAATGGAAACGACCTGCGTTGGTCGTTCGGTCGGTCGTGTCATCGGACGACTTGTATTTTGTCGCCGACCGCTTGTGGAAACTCTGTGTGTCGAATTGATTCGTCCTTCTGATCCCACAGTGATTTATTTTACGATTGTTCGAGTTCTTGTGCAAGTGTGTTTACGTGGAACCGTGTGTAGCTTCTGTGATTTCCACTGAGCAGACAAATGCTGTCTCCGTACTGGAGTAGGCAGTCGGTCGGTTGGGACAGAGGAAACTGATTAAGTTATGAGTTGGTTCTTCAGCCGTCCGTAGGACGTGCTGCAACCCGATCGTTTAGTGTTACGCTTGGCTGTCTGTCTCACCTAAACTGTGGAACACTTCTGAGTGCTATTGTTTGTTGTTTGTCATTTTATTTGGTCACAGGTACTGTGTCACGCCTCCAGCCGTGTATTAATTTTGTCTGTTGTGTGTTTAGTATATGGCCTTCCGCTACGGTCGCAGGTTCCAATCCTGCCTCGGGCATGGATGTGTGTGATGTCTTTACGTTAGTTAGAATTAAGTAGTTCCAAGTTATAGTGGACTGATGACGTCAGATGTTAAGTCCCATAGTATTCAGAGCCATTTGAAACATTTAAGGTAGTCTTTAATTATTCTTGAGTAATTGTTTGGGCCTTCAGCCGACAAGACACTTCAAGTTTTCTTAAGATGTTTTTCTGTTGTACTGTGTAAAAGCTTATCTTTAAAGCCTCTCTTTTATTACATAAAAAAATTTTTATTGGGCTATCAGCCGAAGAATTAATTTGATTTTCCTTAATGTGGCCTTTATCCGAAATTTGTAAATGCTTGTTTTTTAAATAATTTCCTTAGCAGATCTGAAATGTTATTTCGGCCTTTAGCCGAGAAGATATTGTAATTTTACTTAAGGAAGGCCTTCAGCCGTTTAAATCCTGGTGTTTTAAAAGCAATCATTTCAACTTATCCGGAGAAGTTACTTGGGTCCTCAGCCGTGAATTGATCTTCGTTATTTTGAAGAGAAAACTGTGCACTGATTTGATGAATAAAGTTATGTGTATTCTTGTATAACTAACAGTAATTGACCTTGGCCCATTTCCACAACCTGATCCGCTCTGTAATGCGAAACACCAGGTTCGAGCAGACAAAACTAGGCCCCCGCAATTATGTAGCAACTACTGATACAACTCCTGGCGCAGAAAAGGAAAATGTTGAAGAGGTCGCCATGAAAAATGGAATACAGCCCTTTTAAAGACTGCAGTTTCTCAGCAACATAAACTGAAAGCCGCGCACCAGAAAACGTTCCACCTCTAGTCTCGCTGCATCCGGATACGAAATACACGTGTAAACGCGGCCATACAGAACGGCGGCGGCCTTATATTCCCGTGGTCGCAGGCAGCTTCATAAACAAGAGCGGAATGCAACAGTCGTCGCCGGGGATCTGAGCGACCGGACGAGTGCCAGCCAGCGGCGTACGTAATGCGACTTAGCTGCTCCGACGAGGTTGGAGGCTGGAGGCTGGAGCGCTCCGCATGCAATCGTAAACCTCCCGTGCCGTTTACAGGGCGCTCCCCGCCTACGCCGTCGCGGGCGGCCTCGAAAGCCCTTGTTTTGCGTTTGTGCCCGTCCGCCGCTGCCGACGCACTCAGGAGAACCGCAATTTCCTTCTTTCCGCTTCGTTAGTTAGCGATGGAGGCAAAAACCTCCACCGCTCGAAAAGAGAGTGCTAATTCGCGTGTATGTTGCCCTTTGTAACGTACGGTTAAGTGGTACTGCCTTAGGGTGAAGTGCACTTTTTCTCCTTACTGCTGTGTTAATGGTTGAGAGTAATATTTTTTCCCCTCGCCATACATGACTTGAGTATTTTTCTTTTCATACTACGCCATCTGGATGACTTTTACTATGCCAATGAAGATTATACAACGAGATGAGTATAATTTGGGTAAATGGCAGCATCGGTTGTAAATATTTAAATACCTCAATTTAAATACTGAACTATACGTTGGAACGGCAGCTGCTAAAGTTAACTGCTAAGGTTACAATATACACTCTTCTGTAGATTTAAAAATTATTGTATGCAGTAAAAGTGAAGATACCTGTAAGAAGTGATCACCACAGTACATGTTACACCCATTGGAAATGTTGTGCTCTTATGATGTGGGTCTACCAAGTTTGCACTCACGATTGTCACACAGTGACCGAAATCGATCTGTGAAAATAAAGTAGTTCAATGTCTGCGACCGATGCTGCCCTTTATCCCAAATATACTGGCAACGTTCTGATCGTGGTGCTTACGGTTCCCGATGGAATTAGATATCAATGAGATAAATGTTATACAAGGGAAAAATCTCTCTGTTGACTCAATTCTCAGTGTTTTCTCTTATCTCATTGAGCGCTAGGTCTAGTTAGATAGAATATTCTCATTATCCAAACTGTTAGGATCAGGCGACTAATTAGGAAGATTACTCTTTCTGCGTCCGTAATGGGTCGTCATAGTGAAACTTTGATGATGTGTCTGGAATGTGGTGGTGTACGTGGCAAGAGGGTAACTGCAAAGAAACCTTAGGTAACAGAAAAAAGGCTTCAGCTGATCGACGATAGAAGGAAGCACAAAAATGATCAGGGAAATTCAGGAATACAGAAATACAGGTCACTTAGGAATCAAATAAATGGAAGCTAATGCGAAACGACAGCAAGAAAAATGTGAAGAAAGCGCCAACAAAACTACAATACCTGTTGGTGTGTAGATTGTATGAGACTGGGGATATAACATCACACATTCGGAAAAAGATCATCCACACAACTACCAGGATTACAAGGGCCGACGAGTGCGACAACTATCGCATAATCAGCTTAACAGAACATGCATCCGTGTTTCATACGGAAGAATGGAAAAGAAAATTGTGGATGTGTTGGATGATGATCGCTTTGGTTTCGAAAATAAAGGCACAAGACAGGCAATTCTGACATTGCAGTTGATAATTGATGCAAGACTAAAGAAAAATGAAGACGCGTTCATAGATTCGTCGACCTGGAGAAAGCGTTAGACAATGTCAAACGGCGCAAGATGTTGGAATTCTGAGGAAAATAGGGGTAAACTACAGGGAAAGATGGGTGATATCCAATAAGAGTGGAAAACCAAGTACGAAGCGCTTGGATTAAAAAGGGCGGAAGATAGGGGTGGAGTCTTTCGTCCCTACAGTTCAGTCTATACAGAGAAGAAGTAATGACGGATATAAAAGAGAAGTTCAAGAGTGAAATTAAAATTCAGGGTGGAAGGATATCAATGTTAAGATCCGTTGACGACATTGCTATCGACAGTGAAAGTGAAGAAGAATTAAAGGATCTGCTGAATTGAATAAACAGTCTAATGAGTCCATCACGTACTGTACACGCTCTCGTCAGATACACTTAAGACACAAGTCCCACATACTGCGTGAGAATATACGTACTACTGTGTTCGGATGAAGACAACCGATCCCCATCAGGAGGCAGAACTTACCGTTCGGAGCCTCCCAGCTAACATCTACATCTACATCTATACTCCGCGAGCCACCTTACGGTGTGTGGCGGAGGGTACTTATTGTACCACTATCTGATCCCCCCTTCCCTGTTCCATTCACGAATTGTGCGTGGAAAGAACGACTGCTTGTAAGTCTCCGTATTTGCTCTAATTTCTCGGATCTTTTCGTTGTGATCATTACGCGAGATATATGTGGGCGGTAGTAATATGTTGCCCATCTCTTCCCGGAATGTGCTCTCTCGTAATTTCGATAATAAACCTCTCCGTATTGCGTAACGCCTTTCTTGAAGTGTCCGCCACTGGAGCTTGTTCAGCATCTCCGTAACGCTCTCGCGCTGACTAAATGTCCCCATGACGAATCGCGCTGCTTTTCGCTGGATCATGTCTATCTCTTCTATTAATCCAACATGGTAAGGGTCCCATACTGATGAGCAATACTCAAGAATCGGACGAACAAGCGTTTTGTAAGCTACTTCTTTCGTCGATGAGTCACATTTTCTTAGAATTCTTCCTATGAATCTCAACCTGGCGCCTGCTTTTCCCACTATTTGTTTTATGTGATCATTCCACTTCAGATCGCTCCGGATAGTAACTCCTAAGTATTTTACGGTCGTTACCGCTTCCAATGATTTACCACCTATGGCATAATCGTACTGGAATGGATTTCTGCCCCTATGTATGCGCATTATATTACATTTATCTACGTTTAGGGAAAGCTGCCAGCTGTCGCACCATGCATTAATCCTCTGCAGGTCCTCCTGGAGTACGTACGAGTCTTCTGATGTTGCTACTTTCTTGTAGACAACCGTGTCATCTGCAAATAGCCTCACGGAGCTACCGATGTTGTCAACTAAGTCATTTATGTATATTGTAAACAATAAAGGTCCTATCACGCTTCCCTGCGGTACTCCCGAAATTACCTCTACATCTGCAGATTTTGAACCGTTAAGAATGACATGTTGTGTTCTTTCTTCTAGGAAATCCTGAATCCAATCACAAACCTGGTCCGATATTCCGTAAGCTCGTATTTTTTTCACTAAACGTAAGTGCGGAACCGTATCAAATGCCTTCCTGAAGTCCAGGAATACGGCATCAATCTGCTCGCCAGTGTCTACGGCACTGTGAATTTCTTGGGCAAATAGGGCGAGCTGAGTTTCACATGATCTCTGTTTGCGGAATCCATGTTGGTTATGATGAAGGAGATTTGTATTATCTAAGAACGTCATAATACGAGAACACAAAACATGTTCCATTATTCTACAACAGATTGACGTAAGCGAAATAGGCCTATAATTATTCGCATCTGATTTATGACCCTTCTTGAAAATGGGAACGACCTGCGCTTTCTTCCAGTCGCTAGGTACTTTACGTTCTTCCAGCGATCTACGATAAATTGCTGATAGAAAGGGGGCAAGTTCTTTAGCATAATCACTGTAGAATCTTAAGGGTATCTCGTCTGGTCCGGATGCTTTTCCGCTACTAAGTGATAGCAGTTGTTTTTCAATTCCGATATCGTTTATTTCAATATTTTCCATTTTGGCGTCCGTGCGACGGCTGAAGTCAGGGACCGTGTTACGATTTTCCGCAGTGAAACAGTTTCGGAACACTGAATTCAGTATTTCTGCCTTTCTTCGGTCGTCCTCTGTTTCGGTTCCATCGTGGTCAACGAGTGACTGAATAGGGGATTTAGATCCGCTTACCGATTTTACATATGACCAAAACTTTTTAGGGTTCTTGTTTAGATTGTTTGCCAATGTTTTATGTTCGAATTCGTTGAATGCTTCTCTCATTGCTCTCTTTACGCTCTTTTTCGCTTCGTTCAGCTTTTCCTTATCAGCTATGATTCGACTACTCTTAAACCTATGATGAAGCTTTCTTTGTTTCCGTAGTACCTTTCGTACATGATTGTTATACCACGGTGGATCTTTCCCCTCGCTTTGGACCTTAGTCGGTACGAACTTATCTAAGGCGTACTGGACGATGTTTCTGAATTTTTTCCATTTTTGTTCCACATCCTCTTCCTCAGAAATGAACGTTTGATGGTGGTCACTCAGATATTCTGCGATTTGTGCCCTATCACTCTTGTTAAGCAAATATATTTTCCTTCCTTTCTTGGCATTTCTTATTACACTTGTAGTCATTGATGCAACCACTGACTTATGATCACTGATACCCTCTTCTACATTCACGGAGTCGAAAAGTTCCGGTCTATTTGTTGCTATGAGGTCTAAAACGTTAGCTTCACGAGTTGGTTCTCTAACTATCTGCTCGAAGTAATTCTCGGACAAGGCAGTCAGGATAATGTCACAAGAGTCTCTGTCCCTGGCTCCAGTTCTGATTGTGTGACTATCCCATTCTATACCTGGTAGATTGAAGTCTCCCCCTATTACAATAGTATGATCACGAAACTTCTTCACGACGTTCTGCAGGTTCTCTCTGAGGCGCTCAACTACTACGGTTGCTGATGCAGGTGGTCTATAGAAGCATCCGACTATCATATCTGACCCACCTTTGATACTTAACTTAACCCAGATTATTTCACATTCGCATTCGCTAATAACTTCACTGGATATTATTGAATTCTTTACTGCTATAAATACTCCTCCACCATTGGCGTTTATCCTATCCTTGCGGTATATATTCCATTCTGTGTCTAGGATTTCGTTACTGTTCACTTCCGGTTTTAACCAACTTTCCGTTCCTAATACTATATGCGCACTATTTCCTTCAATAAGAGATACTAATTCAGGAACCTTGCCCTGGATACTCCTGCAGTTTACCAATATTACGTTAACTTTTCCTGTTTTTGGTCTCTGAGGACGGACGTTCTTTATCAACGATGATAATGTCCTCTCTGGTAAGCCGTCAGGTATTTTATCGTTTCGCCCAAGGGGGGGTCCCTCTAACCTAAAAAACCCCCGTGTGCACGCCACACGTACTCTGCTACCCTAGTAGCTGCTTCCGGTGTGTAGTGCACGCCTGACCTGTCTAGGGGGGCCCTACAGTTCTCCACCCAATAACGGAGGTCGATGAATTTGCAACCATTATAGTCGCAGAGTCGTCTGAGCCTCTGGTTTAGACCCTCCACACGGCTCCAAACCAGAGGACCGCGATCGACTCTGGGCACTATGCTGCAGATATTAAGCTCAGCTTGCACTCCGCGTGCGATGCTGGTTGTCTTCACCAAATCAGCCAGCCGCCGGAAGGAACCAAGGATGGCCTCAGAACCCAAGCGGCAGGCGTCATTCGTTCCGACATGTGCTACTATCTGCAGCCGGTCACACCCAGTGCGTTCAATAGCTGCCGGAAGGGCCTCCTCCACATTACGGACGAGACCCCCCGGCAAGCACACCGAGTGCACACTGGCATTCTTCCCCGACCTACCCGCTATTTTCCTGAGGGGCTCCATAACCCGCCTAACGTTGGAGCTCCCTATAACTAATAGGCCCGCCCTCTGTGACTGTCGGGACCTTGCCGGAGAATCGGCCACTGGCCCAACAGGCGAGGCACCCTGTGGTGGCTCGGAAACGATGTCATCACCACTAGGAAGCACCCCGTACCTGTTGGAAAGGGGTAAGGCAGCTGCCACGCGGCCAGATCCCACCTTCGCCTTTCGGCCAGGCACGCGCGAGCCCACCACTGTCCGCCATTCACCCTGGAGTGATGGCTGACCGGTAAGATGCTCACTGCCGGAAGACGCAGCGACATCAGGGGTTCCATGTGATTCCAAGGCCACCGAAGTAGGCATAGGTCTCACCACAGTTGCCCCAACGCCACTACGAGCCGACGCCTGCGCCTCGAGCTCGATGAGTCTAACAGACAAAGCCTCCACCTGCCCCCGAAGAGTGGCCAATTCTCCTTGCGTCCGCTCACAACAACCACAGCCCCTACACATGACTATGTTTACCCTACTCTATACGGTGACAAATTCCCAAGATAATCTTCTGATGAGCTACTCTGATAATCAAGAAACACTCACTGAAATACGAGACTCGAAAACTACGCTAGGTTTTCCCAGAAAAACTATTTAAAAGCTAAGCGCAGCAAATAAGTACAAAAACGCTTTATACAAACAGTACTCGCTGCTGCTGGTGCTGTCGCTCTGGCTGTCACAAGACAACTGCTGATTCAAGTGACTAGTGGCTAACGGCCGCGAAACAAACAAAAGACGGTTTTAGGGCGCTTTCTGTTCTAAACGATCAAGAAAACACTAAGAAATCTAACACGAAAACTACGTAAAGTTTTATCAAGAACTGTTAGTTACTATGCAGAGCAGATAAACACAAATAGAACCCCTTCCTTAGTGGAAGGTCGTAAACAAAATGCAAAATAAACGCTTTATACAAACACTACTCGCTGCTGCTGTCGCTCTGGCTGTCACAAGACAACTGCTGATTCAGGTGACTAGTGGCTAACGGCCGCGAAACAAACAAAAGACGGTTTTAGGGCGCTTTCTGTTCTAAACGATCAAGAAAACACTAAGAAATCTAACACGAAAACTACGTAAAGTTTTATCAAGAACTGTTAGTTACTATGCAGAGCAGATAAACACAAATAGAACCCCTTCCTTAGTGGAAGGTCGTAAACAAAATGCAAAATAAACGCTTTATACAAACAGTACTCGCTGCTGCTGGTGCTGTCGCTCTGGCTGTCACAAGACAATATGACTCCTTTCCTATTTGCTAAGGGCTTAATGAAACACAGTACTGCAGATTGTCCAAGTTTCAGAGTCGCGTAGAAGTGTAGAGATTACAGCAACTTGGTACACGATAAACCCTGCGTGCACACATCAAGTTTTGATAAGTGACTATTCGAATGATGGTCTTCTAAAGGTCTATGATCTGGAGACATGTTTCTCTTCACATATTAATTACAAGGGCGCTAACGCACGTACGTAGTACTTTTATTATAAGTTGATAATATTCTAATAGTGTGATTCACATAATTTGTGTACAGATTACAGAAATACAGAATTTTAGCGATACACGGATCATCTGCAACAGTGTCTCACTGCCTCACCCTTTGATGTACTGCGGAGAGGCCTTAACTGCCGAAATGTCTAGAAATCTGACACTTTACTCCAAAATGTTTCCTCCCCTTACCTCTAAATATATACTGGCCCTGAAAAGTTCTAAGCCACCAGGTACTTCCTAGAGGTAGCGTCACCAGCCAGGCGTTCGTAGTTACCTCGGCTGTGGAGACGTGTAAAATTTATCAGTACTTCCGACAACGCTTACCACAATGTGACCCACCACCATAGTGAGACAGGAGAAATTAAAGTTAGCTTACGCCAACATATAGTGAATAACTAAACTGGTATCAATAAAAAAGTTTCAACCCATGACGTGGAGCAAAGCATTTGAAAGCTGAACCTTAAGCTCCGTCGACTTTCAAGTAATCAAGGTGCGGAGTATTTGAGACAGTGGAAGAGAATTAGGGAAGGATGCGGCATTGATACTTCATGAAACAGCCGTTTTTAAGAAATAACCGACTACAAAATACGAGCCAGCATCTTAACCATTATATCACTTAGCTCGGGTGCTCTAGCAAGCTACACTGATATTCCTTTTTTCAAGGAGACAGATGTCGTTTTGGAAAACTGAACGGTGCAACAATATTTCATGATTGTCTAGAGTCCATCGAACTCCAGTGCCCAGAGTCAATGAGTTCTACGGCTTAACCAGGAAACACATCATGGGTTCAGAAAACTGTTCTGTTGGTCCTAGAATGGGTCAAAACCACGCTGGAGATGTTCAATATGTCTTCCAGTATATTGTCATCTTTTTTCTGGCACATTGTTTTGTAAAGATCAGCATCATTTTATTATAACAATTGTAGATCCTTCTCGAACATCCGTTCGGCAATGAAAACTACTCCTTTCTCCATTTATTCGCCAGAGTGCCAAAAGTGCATTCTACAAACCGCCTAGTTCGATGCAGTCAGTTTTTAAATGTTCTTTTATTGTTTGTTAAACTACTTCAACTGTAAAGAGGCATTAAATTTTCAGATACACCCTATAAATCGTCTCCAATATGACGCACGGCATCCCTTATGTGATATGGAACTTTTCTCCTATATTCGTAAATTCTTAATAATGCTATTTTCATGCAAAGTTAATTGCATAAAAATAGATGAGTCTATACATTTACCGTATGTTCCAACATCTATGTAAATGAACTGCAGCACAGAATGCAAATGAAACGATGAAAAAATAATTTTTTAGTTATAGTAAAATAAAGGAATCAGATATTTCATGTCCATCTTGTTCGGCTGATCGGTCGCAACTGACGGTCACGTGACTGACTAAACTGTCTTCTTAACGTTGCGCCTGCCTAGTGAATTACAGCCCAGACAGCTGAGGCCGTCCACCTATAAGCACTATTACGTTTCTTTTGTTGAACGAAGTAAAGCTGTGCTCAACTTGAAAGATGGATTAAGCAGTGCAGTGATTTTCTAAGCATGGCGGTGTGCCCTTTGTTTCTCCCATCTCTGAACAGACTTATACAGCTGGTTATAGGGGGATCTACGTTACATCATGTACTCCGAAGTACCGTGCCAACTGATTTGGCGTTATTGTCATTTTTATAGGTGAAAGAAGAAATAAGTAACAGAGAAAATTTTAGGGCCAAACAGGGATCGAAATCTAGGACTAAGTTTTGCGGTCTACAACTTAAAACACAAAGGCACATTACGGGATAAACTATTAATAAATTCATTATCAAACAGAAACTGTACTAAGCGAAGGGAACAAATACTATTCTGTACAAGAAGTAAACAAAGAACGCATGGTGGCATTATATGTTATTTGTTATTAAATTTACATACAAATTATTGGCGAATAAATTTATTGGAATGATCTACTTATTCGAGTAATTATCCAGATGGAAATACGAGGGCACTTCAATAAGTAATGCAACACATTTTTTTTCTCTGCCAATTTTGCTTGAAAAAACCGGAAATTTCTTGTGGAATATTTTCAAACATTCCCGCTTCGTCTCGTATAGTTTCATTGACATCCGACAGGTGGCAGCGCTGTACGGAGCTGTTAAAATGGCGTCTGTAACGGATGTGCGTTGCAAACAACGGGCAGTGATCGAGTTTCTTTTCGCGGATAACCAGGGCATCTCAGATATTCATAGGCGCTTGCAGAATGTCTACGGTGATCTGGCAGTGGACAAAAGCACGGTGAGTCGTTGGGCAAAGCGTGTGTCATCATCGCCGCAAGGTCAAGCAAGACTGTCTGATCTCCCGCGTGCGGGCCGGCCGTGCACAGCTGTGACTCCTGCAATGGCGGAGCGTGCGAACACACTCGTTCGAGATGATCGACGGATCACCATCAAACAACTCAGTGCTCAACTTGACATCTCTGTTGGTAGTGCTGTCACAATTGTTCACCAATTGGGATATTCAAAGGTTTGTTCCCGCTGGGTCCCTCGTTGTCTAACCGAACACCATAAAGAGCAAAGGAGAACCATCTGTGCGGAATTGCTTGCTCGTAATGTGGCTGAGGGTGACAATTTCTTGTCAAAGATTGTTACAGGCGATTAAACATGGGTTCATCACTTCGAACCTGAAACAAAACGGCAATCAATGGAGTGGCGCCACACCCACTCCCCTACCAAGAAAAAGTTTAAAGCCATACCCTCAGCCGGTAAAGTCATGGTTACAGTCTTCTGGGACGCTGAAGGGGTTATTCTGTTCGATGTCCTTCCCAATGGTCAAACGATCAACTCTGAAGTGTATTGTGCTACTCTTCAGAAATTGAAGAAACGACTTCAGCGTGTTCGTAGGCACAAAAATCAGAACGAACTTCTCCTTCTTCATGACAACGTAAGACCTCACACAAGTCTTCGCACCCGAGAGGAGCTCACAGAACTTCAGTGGACTGTTCTTCCTCATGCACCCTACAGCCCCGATCTCGCACCGTCGGATTTCCATATGTTTGGCCCAATGAAGGACGCAATCCGTGGGAGGAACTACGCGGATGATGAAGAAGTTATTGATGCAGTACGACGTTGGCTCCGACATCGACCAGTGGAATGGTACCGTGCAGGCATACAGGCCCTCATTTCAAGGTGGCGTAAGGCCGTAGCATTGAATGGAGATTACATTGAAAAATAGTGTTGTGTAGCTAAAAGATTGGGGAATAACCTGGTGTATTTCAATCCTGAATAAAACAACCCCTGTTTCAGAAAAAAATGTGTTGCATTACTTATTGAACTGCCCTCGTATATTCGTTTGTAATAGAAGCTAACTTTACCAACCAGAAATATTCGTCTTATGACCAAAAATGTTAAAATACCTTGAATCAACACACAAAGGCGCTGGACAAGGTGATTGATAGCTCATTCCAAGATAGTCTCTTTCTCTACATAATACGAGATGTAGTGCAAAAACGTAAACAGTAAGGACGTAAGAGGAATAACACACAGGGGAAAAAGCTGATGACAAGAATGAACTGAGGACCCCTGACGTGGATATGGAACAAATGGGGGATGTAGTAATAGAGTCATAGTTTAATATAGCCATGGCAGACAAGGATAAGGCTCCAATAAGCTGGAAGGCACAGAAAATATTCCTTAGAAGTTTCTAAAATCCTTGCGGTAGCTGACAATCAAGCAGGTATTCAAGTTGAGCCTGAAGACATAGCATCACATGTCGGAAAAACATCATCTACACAATTTTGAAGATAGTAAGGCTAGATAAGTGCGAGAAAATAAGTGCGAGAACTGTCGCACAATAAGCTTAACATCTGACGTACGAAAGTTGCAGACGAGAATGATATGCATTCGAATATAAAACAAAACTGAAGGTCTGTAAGTGTGCTTTAACATATTCCTTTCCTTGGCCACACTGTGGAGAAACTCCTCATCAGTATACTAAGTTTCCGTAGTCCTGTAACACCACATTTCAAATGCTTCGATTCTTTTCTTTCCCAGTTTTACAACAATCCATGATCGAATCTCAAGCACTGCCTCAAGACTTCTCTATTTATCCCTGTAGTTCGTTGGACGTACTTTAGGCAAATATTGTCGTCGAAAAGAAGAGTACCCTTAGTGTAATGCTGTTCGCCTCTATACGAGTAAATTATTTCAACATGTAGAGAACCGTCACAATACCTTTTCTAATTTACAAAAAATATATTTGCTTCGCAAATATACTAAACGGTGAGCCGCTATCAAATAAACCAGTAAGTGATCGTACTAAACTGAAAGAGAAGCAAATGGAATGAACAATTAAATGCAGAATAAAGCTAAATACATGTTCATGTTACTGAACTACGGGACTAAGAAACAGTTATCATCAAATATTTACTGAAACTCATTAAATGTGGTTAATAAGAGAGTGTAATGGATAAAAGTTGACACAATAATGAGTTGTGAGAGATTTTAGAAATTCTTCCTCTGATTGCACGTAATTGTTTCTGGTTCATTCTTTAACGCTTGTGCAAGATATTGCCACTTGTTTTTACTTGACTTCTGTACTTTTTGTATGCCTATTCTCACTCAAAACATGTCTATATTTGTGGTTCCGGGAGTTCGATAGAGTATAAAGAAGCTGACAAATATTACAGTGTTTGTATTGTAGCTGTACGACTTCTGGCCAAATATTTGTAACATCAAAATATTTTATCAGTCATAACTATAAATTTGGCGTATCTTCCCTGAATAGCCACATTCTTCAGAGTCTGACAATTTGTTCGAGGCAGTCGACCTTCACATCTCAATGACAATTGCACCGCTTTTGCAGTCGCTGCTCCACAGTGTGTTCATACTAGGCGCAGTGGCCTCACCCCATTTCAACTAAGTTAACTTAATCGCTATTCTGTGCTGTTATTACTCTCGGCATTGTACTGTAGCAAGACCAGCGTAAAATGATACTTGCCTTGAGGCCATCACACATACTAATAAACATTTTGCGACTTTACACAACAATGATGCCTCACTTTTTCACTCTTCTTTTCTCTTCCAGTGGAAGAAGGCTTTTTTTCTTTTTCTATCACAACTTCGAAACCTGTGTCATCCGTGTCATCTGTTTTTACCTGTTTCGATAGACATCGGGTTTAAACATTTACAACACTGTAAATTTGGATGCTTCAAATCGACTTACAAACTTTTTTGAACTATTCAGTACCTTATGAGTCAGCTGTAAAGGTGTAAGTTAGTTAACTGCTGCCTCATTCCGAGCTCTTTCTCGCAGAGTTATTTGTGATTTTTAGACAGAGATCGTTCTCTTAGTTTCGGGGACAAATTTTACACACTGCGATCTGCATTAATTATACACGGCTTATATGGTTATAAGTGTAAATGAAAACATACTCCCTTTGATAAAAACATCGCATACGCATAATTTATATTAAAACTGTGTTTTGAGCACACAATTGCACGAACGTTCAGTAAGTATAACTAATTATTTTCCTCGAAACGAGGAATAATTCGAGTAAAACTGCTTTGAATTATGTTAAATTTTGCAATTACGCTCCTCCTTCCCAACCACGTTTCAAATTGATTCCCTAGCCGCCCTACGATAGCAACAAGTGTGTGTGTGTGTGTGTGTGTGTGTGTGTGTGTGTGTGTGTGTGTGTGACGGATGGGAGGGGGTGTTAGGAATACTCATGGCACAGATTTTATCACAACTGATTTTTTTACTTATATTGCTATATTCCTGGTATATATTTGTTGTCTTTCTGCAAATATCTGAAACTCGTTTTCTAAAATCTCTTGTCAGTGAAATAAGCGGTAGCATTCATGATACTTTTGCAGAAATGAAATGCTCTGGAACAGCATTTCACGGAGGTCAGTAGAAGTGTTGTGTTCATAGATAAATTTTTCGAGTATTCTGCGCTCTGCCTCCCTTTAGTTCAAACAGAGCACTGTAATATTTTTAAATTGATAACATTAAGTAAGCCGTAAAACAATTTTTTGTTAATTTATAGATTTAGATTTTTGTAGATTGATACCTTCAGCCCAATCCACCATATTAATAGTTTGCTAAACACACCTGGCTGAGTTTTAATACAATTTTGTTGGACAGTACTTTCTAGACTTACATCTGAATTCTCGAGTTACTACTATCATGTAGAAACTGAATAACACTTTCATCATGGGGCGTACTGCGTAGACGACAACGGACCAGACCGTCATGCAGATTTCCAGCTTAGAGATTTACTACCAATCTTTGCTGACTATAACCCACAAGAATAATTCGAGACTTCTGAATCTTCCTCATGCGTCTGTCGCTGATGTTGAATACCCATAGCACTGGAAAATGGCACCAGAAAATGACTTTTGGGACGGATGTCTTAGAAAAATGGTTCAAATGGCTCTGAGCACTATGGGACTTAACATCTGTGGTCATCAGTCCCCTAGAACATAGAACAACTTAAACCTAACTAACCTAAGGACATAACACACATCCATGCCCGAGGCAGGATTCCAAGCTGCGACCGTAGTGGTCACGCGGTTCCAGACTGAAGCGCCTAGAACCGCACGGCCACACGATATCTTAGAACGATGTAAAACAAGGTAATGCAGTTCTTAATATTTTTAAGTCGTATTAATCGAGTTATACAATACTTGCCGATCATGAAACTATTTTGACGTTGAAACGTCCTGGCGAGATAAAACTGTGTGCCACACCGAGACTCGCACACGAGACCTTTGCTTTACTCGAACAAGTACTCTACCGAGTGAGATACCCAAGCACGACTCACGATCAGTCCTCACAGCTTCAATTCTGCCAGTACCTCATCTCCTACCTTCCAAACTTCACAAAAGCTCTCCTGTGAACCTTGCAGTACTACCACTCCTGGACGAAAGCAAATTGCGGTGACTTGGCTTGCCTGGGGGATGCTTTCAGAATAAAATTTTCATTCTGCTTTGGAGCGTGCGCTGACACGACACTTCATGGGGGATTAAAACTGTGTGCCTGACCGAGACTCGAACTCGGGATTTTTGTGTTTGACGGGAAAGTGCTCTACCGACTGAACTTCTGTGAAGTTTGGAGGGTAGGAGACGAGGTACTGACGGAATTGGAGCTATGAGGAGGTTTCGTGAATCATGCTTGGGCAGCTCACTTGTTAGAACACTTGCCCACGAAAGCTAAGGGGTGTCATATCAAAATGGTTCAAATGGCTCTGAGCACTATGGGACTTAACATCTATGGTCATCAGTACCCTAGAACTTAGAACTACTTAAACCTAACTAACCTAAGGACATCACACAACACCCAGTCATCACGAGGCAGAGAAAGAAGTGTCATATCAGCGCGCACTCCGCTGCAGAGTGAAAACTTCCTTCCCCTCTTCTCTACGTAACTTTTCGGCAAATTGTTGCGTCCATCACGAAGTTAGAAATCACGGGTCGAACATTAAAGGTGATAAACATCTATTTCATTTGAGAACAATCCTAATATACGATGCGCAACGAGAACGAAGTTGGAGAAGATGTAACGATACACAAGAGAGCACGGAGAGACTGCCAACAGTTGTTGCACACAGAGTCCTGATATTCCAGGGGCGCCATGTCTGCGACAGTTTCCACTAAGCAGAGGGTCGAGGCCTGCACCGTAATTAAGGCGCTATCTTTACGGCGATCGGATGTAGCGGCGCCTCGCGTCACGCGGGTAGCAGCTCATTAGGCGCACCGCCGCTTACCGGCTCGCCCCCATCCCATCCCCTTTCATCTTCGAAGGCCACACCCTCCATCCAGTAAGCGTCTTGCCCCAGAATGATGAATCTTACATACTATTACGCAATTTCTGCTACACACTGAATAGGAATTAACGCTAGGGTGCCTCTGGTAAGGTGGAGGTTACCGTGTATTACGAACTCTAAGACAAACAATCCTCTTCGAAAAATTGTCTCCAAAATTGAGGCGCCTCTTATACTTGAAATTAATAAGACAATGCCCGGTGTTTGATTAAAAATTCGCGCCAATCTTAGAAATTATCATGTATTCTATGCCGCGGGAAACCTATCTCTATCTGGTAACAGGATTTAACTGAAAGCAGCTGTGCACCGATACTATGACTTGAAGCTTGCTAACACTGTCTCCTTCCCGCCCCGCCACGACAAACCCAGAACCCTGTCTAGCCTATGATTCGTCACTACACTCTGCGGTGCCAGTGAACTTGAAGTGAAAGTGGTTTGTGTTATTGGTAACAGTACATAATTTTTGTTATAGGCAGTTTCGTAATGGAAAAAGGTAAAAAATATTCATATGATGCAGGATATAAATTCAAAATAATGGCATGTGCAGAAGAACTTGGAAACAGAGCAGCTGAGTGACGTTTTTGACCCCACCAACAGAAAAAAAACATTTAAGATTGGCGGGCTAATATAGGAGAACTGAAAAAAATGAGACAGACTAAATGTGCAAATAGAGGACTGAATGCAAAATGGCAAAAAATAGAAGATAACGTATTAAAATGAGTTCAAGGACACCGTCTAAATGGCACTGAAATTAATATAAAAATGATTCAAATACACGCTCGTAAGCTAGCGCTACGTGGAACTGAACAGACTTTAAGGGTGGAGTTGGCTGGTGCTGCAGTTTTTATGAAGCGTCATGGACGTAGCTTGCGAACGAAAACCAAAATATCCCGGAGAATGCCACAGGTATATGTAGAGAAAATATCTTTCCATCACTTTATTATGCAACATCGAAAGGAAACCAATGTGGAATTAAGACAAATAACGAATATTCACTAAGATCCTCCGAAATTTGATGTGGGGAGTAACAGAACTGTTGCCACGAAAGGTGCTAAAACTATAACTATAAAAACAAGTGAACATGAAAAAATTCACTCTTGTCCTTTCATGTTGTGCTGACGGAACTAAACTTAATCAAATTATCGTCTTAAATGGCAAAACAATGGAGAAACCTTCAGAAATACCACCATGTGTTGGTTTTCACGTAGATGATAAGGGTTGGATGGACGAGGCTGCTATGAAATTATGAATTAACAGAGTGTGAGAGAGAAGCGAAAGGTGCTTTATTGATGAAGAGTTCTCTTCTTGTGCTAGATAAGTTTAGTAGTCATTTGAAAAACTCTGTGAAAGAGAAATTGAGACAGGAAAACACAGAGTATGTTGTTATTTCGGGTGGACTTACTTCCTAATTGCAATCTCTTGATGTCTCGATAAAGAAACCACTTACAGTGTATATGAGAGGGGAGTGGATGATGGATGAAACCCCACATGAATTCTAGTCGAAGGGAGCTTTAAAACAACCTACAATCAAACAAGTGTGTCAGTGGAGAAAATAGTCCTGGTCTAGAGTGAGAGAAGATATTATTGTTTAATCGTAAAAGAAGTGTGGTATAAGTAACAGCCTCGATGGCAGTGAAGACCGACTTATATTTGAAGAGGACATCAATGACGACGAAGAGGAAGAAGAAGAAGAAGAAGAAGAAGAAGAAAGTTCGTATGACGAATTTCAGGGATTTTGAAGGTCAGTTCGGTTTTATAAACTAAGAATCTTTTATCAGTCTGGCTTTGCAATCTAATAATAAAAATGGTAAAAATCTAATTTTTTGAAAAAAGTATCCATAAAAATTATGATGCGTCTTATAGCCCGTAGCGTCCGTCCATAAAATGTTGTAAGTGTAACTCATGCCTCATCATTCTGATACTTCTACAGTAGTTAGCTTTTTCCCATATTCGTCGTCTATTAAGAAGGCTGTCTCCTCATTGCATACAGGTACAGTCCACTTAATTTTTAGCATCCTTCAGTAAGACCTCGGCTCAAATGCTTCTCTCATTTTCCACGTTTCCCTCAATCCATGATTCCCTTCCATACAATGCCTGTGGTAATCTGTTCCTAATAGCTTCCTTGTTTCACCTACCATGCATTATTTTTCCTTTTTCTTAGAATACTAATATTTGTATGGGACTGACATGCAGCTTGTAATATTGCGTAGTCCGACATGTAGAAGTCGCAGATGAAAGTGTACCGTCTTCGGGAAGACTTCCTAATCGCACGAAGAAATTAAAATTTTGCCTATGACTAAGAATAGAAGGTACTCACTTCAGACCCGATGAGCGATTCCAGAAATTCTGTATATTTATTCTTAGTGACACACATTTTTCATTGGTAGACATGCAGTATAGCGGAGAGTACAGGGCTACTAGCGAAGGTTCCCTATGGTACCTTGGTTCTAGACAAGCCGTTTAATTTGTCTGCGAGAAGAAAGAAGAAACTGAAGGCTGATGAATAGCTGTTCATTTGGACCAAGGTAGGCAACAACAATTGTAAAATAAAGATTACTGGTGACTATGTTCTATTGTAGACAATAACAAATCCCTCATATCCTTTCCTAATTTTATCATTCCAAAAAAAATATATATTAATTCACTTATTTACGCTTTTAGCTCATGGTTACGCGCTAGGCGTAGCTGATGTGGTTCGTCCGGTGACGAGGCACTTGGCTACCTTAACAGAGCGTAGCCTCAGGAGCGGCTTGGGCTCTTGATTTCTGATCTGATGGAAGTTGTCGACTATGGTAGATATTCTGCCACTCGACAACGGCTGTACTGCGGGCATCGGTTCCAGAGAAACAAACTGATGAGCTCCAGAAACCTATTTCAGAAAATATTACGAAAAATAAAAGCAGGCATTCATAAATACGGTACAATAGTCAAATTATCTGGAGAGATAACAAGCATGATTTGAAGCAGTTAAAACAACCTTGTGTATATTATAATGCCAACACCTGTGGCCTTAATCTGTTTTATAATGATATCCACCACACCTTGCTAAAGAATCGAGATGATAAGTAACACAGTTGAAGCAAAGAAATTAGGGTTCATAGAATCGGACACATGCGGATGATAAGAACATGAAACAACTTCTTAGAATGTCCTCCTTTCAGCCTAAGGAGTCTTTCACCATGACGGAGGTGGTGGAGTGAAATGAAGTTGAAAGAGTAACAAAAGAATGGCTCTGAGCACTATGGGACTTAACATCTGAGGTCATCAGTCCCCTAGAACTTAGAACTACTTAAACCTAACTAACCTATGGACATCACACACATCCATGCCCGAGGCAGGATTCGAACCGGTGACCGTAGTGGTCGAGCGGCTCCAGACTGAAGCGCATACAACCGCTCGGCCACACCGGCCGGCAAAGAGTAACAATTGCAGGTCTGTAAGACGCGAGAGACATAAGGTACGAGAAAACTGCGTTCATACAGGGTTACCATTTGTGCTACTTTTGCTCCCTGAAACATTTACAGACGGAAAAAAAGGAATATTGTAAACAACACAATCTCTCACGCAGTCAAACTTCCACTTCTCTGATGCCACATCATGGCCAGTTACCAGCTGACTGCTGTTCGTAAAATGAGACAAAAGGAGCAGTTACAGTGTATCCAAGAACATCATCAAGTACATACACTCCTGGAAATTGAAATAAGAACACCGTGAATTCATTGTCCCAGGAAGGGGAAACTTTATTGACACATTCCTGGGGTCAGATACATCACATGATCACACTGATAGAACCACAGGCACATAGACACAGGCAACAGAGCATGCACAATGTCGGCACTAGTACAGTGTATATCCACCTTTCGCAGCAATGCAGGCTGCTATTCTCCCATGGAGACGATCGTAGAGATGCTGGATGTAGTCCTGTGGAACGGCTTGCCATGCCATTTCCACCTGGCGCCTCAGTTGGACCAGCGTTCGTGCTGGACGTGCAGACCGCGTGAGACGACGCTTCATCCAGTCTCAAACATGCTCAATGGGGGACAGATCCGGAGATCTTGCTGGCCAGGGTAGTTGCCTTACACCTTCTAGAGCACGTTGGGTGGCACGGGATACATGCAGACGTGCATTGTCCTGTTGGAACAGCAAGTTCACTTGCCGGTCTAGGAATGGTAGAGCGATGGGTTCGATGACGGTTTGGATGTACCGTGCACTATTCAGTGTCCCCTCGACGATCACCAGTGGTGTACGGCCAGTGTAGGAGATCGCTCCCCACACCATGATGCCGGGTGTTGGCCCTGTGTGCCTCGGTCGTATGCAGTCCTGATTGTGGCGCTCACCTGCACGGCGCCAAACACGCATACGACCATCATTGGCACCAAGGCAGAAGCGACTCTCATCGCTGAAGACGACACGTTTCCATTCGTCCCTCCATTCACGCCTGTCGCGACACCACTGGAGGCGGGTTGCACGATGTTGGGGCGTGAGCGGAAGACGGCCTAACGGTGTGCGGGACCGTAGCCCAGCTTCATGGAGACGGTTGCGAATGGTCCTCGCCGATACCCCAGGAGCAACAGCGTCCCTAATTTGCTGGGAAGTGGCGGTGCGGTCCCCAACGGCACTGCGTAGGATCCTACGGTCTTGGCGTGCATCCGTGCGTCGCTGCGGTCCGGTCCCAGGTCGACGGGCACGTGCACCTTCCGCTGATCACTGGCGACAACATCGATGTACTGTGGAGACCTCACGCCCCCGTGTTGAGCAATTCGGCGGTACGTCCACCCGGCCTCCCGCATGCCCACTATACGTCCTCGCTCAAAGTCCGTCAACTGCAGATACGGTTCACGTCCACGCTGTCGCGGCATGCTACCAGTGTTAAAGACTGCGATGGAGCTCCGTATGCCACGGCAAACTGGCTGACACTGACGGCGGCGGTGCACAAATGCTGCGCAGCTAGCGCCATTCGACGGCCAACACCGCGGTTCCTGGTGTGTCCGCTGTGCCGTGCGTGTGATCATTGCTTGTACAGCCCTTTCGCAGTGTCCGGAGCAAGTATGGTGGGTCTGACACACCGGTGTCAATGTGTTCTTTTTTCCATTTCCAGGAGTGTAGTTACATTCCACCTCTGTTCTACAACTCCCTCCTCCTACCTCGGAATATTTATACACTCCACACCCCGTTCGAATGCTGTTTTAACTGAGTTATTCTTCACGATCCATGTCTCCATGTCGAAACGTAATCCGCTTCTCAGATAACGACCTAGCCCCTTCCTATTAGCTCCACACACCTCAACTTTCCCGATATATCTTCCATTCCCAGTGTTCAACAGACAAACAGCTGAACCCCAGCTCACCCTTCCTACTCGTACAGATCCCAACGCTCAACTCCCCTTCACCCCACGTGTTCCTATACGTTTGTACTGTGCTGTGAATTTGTAATTCACGGCACATCTTTCTTCCTGTCCCACCCAAATGGCAGCATCAGCACTGCAATCGCATTACTGCCTGTCTAGGGGGGCGGTCGGGGGCATTTCTGGTGCAACTACCCCAGCTACTGCGAGTTCTGACGGAGTGGCGAGACAAGGGTGAGGGTGAGTCACCCGTTCCGCTATCAACGTACACCTGCGGGGAGCAACTGGTGTGACCGTGGGGCATCGGTCAGGAAGTATGGGGCATCACCGGTGGTCAGCGCTGGGCACCACCGAGTTGGGGCGGCATTGTCTGCGTTTGCAGATGCTGACAGCGGAGCAGGAGGTGTGGGGACAACAAGGTACTTCTCCGCTGGTAACCCTGGTATGTGCATTACAAGAGCAGAAGCAGCAGGATGCTACAGTGACCGACAACGGTATTTTATTCCCTGGGCTGGCAAACATAGTGCACAGTCAAGAGCTCAGGGTGTGAATTCAATGTGACCAATTTCACTCAGAAGTTTCGTGTGTACAGTGTAGCATATTGAGGTGATTCCGTGTACACACTATTTTCTCTAGGTGAAAGCCATATCGATCTTGTTAAAAATACGTTATGAGCTTGAGTGGTACTGTACAGAAATTGTTTTGCTATTATTACGCTGTGAGCGTGACTGATCAGCTATGTCAAATTAAAAAAAAAAAAAAAAAACTTGTTATTATTACGCTTTGAGCGCTATTCAGTTTTGTATTTGGCATTGTGGAAGCTGTGTAGGTAGTATTGCAATGAGTTGATAGTAGCGTTGCTTTGTTGAGTGTCTGGTGCTCGTAGATCTAATTTGATAGGGTGCTAGTGTAGACAGGCCCTAATCAAGCCATAGGGTTTTAGTCTAGTTCTAACATTATTTTTGGAAGCTGTTTTCCTTTGCAATAACGGTGTCCGTGGCCAAGTACCATCCGTTGTGAAATATTGCTGTTACTGGTCCAATTTTCCTTACTGGGTCTAAGACTAAATATTATTATATGATTCTGAACGAATTTTGTGATGTTTCATGCTTTGCCTTCAAAATCTGTAATTATGTTAAAAATAAATTTCAGGCGTTTTAGCTATTGCCGACTGACAAGAATATTTTATGCTTAGTGAGCTGTTTATAAAATTGTGTCCAGACCTGCATAATCGCCTGTCCGAACACCATTCCACCATAATCATAGGCTACAACACATTCTTTATTGAATTCGCACCGTGAGCTTGCAACGAAACAACTTAAGCTCAGATCGAAACCAGGGTATATAAAACGGTTTAAAGATGAAAATTTTAATTTAAATTAATTATTTGACAACGCTTTACTTTTAAACTGTAGACTTGTATACGTACCTATACCGTAATCTGGTAGTGAGGGAGAGGCAGGATAAGGCAACGATTGTGGATGAGCCGTAATCAGCTACCGTTGGCTACAGTAAACAACGGCTAAAGGCCTTACTAAGAAAGAATTAATACTTTTTTTTGTCGGTTGACGGCCACAAGCACTTCAGAATACTCAGCAGCTGAAGGCCTGAACTACAAGTGAGGAAGGCAATTACACGTTATAACATTAGGTAAAATTTTAAACAATTATAACAACTTGACCAATTAAGACGGAGTGATCCACAGACAGTGCTCCCTGGATCGACCTGAGGAAGGTGACTACAGTTATGTAAATGGTGAAACAGGCAGCCAAGAGTAATGTTCAGATAAGGAGGGTAAATCAAACTTGAGACGGTTTAAACGCCGTTCTACCTTCTTAGTAAACCACCTAACGCCAGAAGTGACAAATAGCACTGCGTCTCCAGAATCCGGTGTTTAAAATACTAAAAGGCAGAAGGAGCCACTATAACCCAGGTAGACAAGGATAAGAATTACCCATACCCCAATCAAGGAGACTGTCGAACTACACGTCATGCCGGACAGCAGCTGCAAGACGAGGAAAAGTACACTGCCGCAAAATACGCTAACCTCCAGGGCAGGTAACTGGGGCGTTAGCGGCCACTAGGCAGTAAGGTACCGCTGGGTGCACTTCAGCAATAATAACACTAATATCAAGCAGTAGAAGGCGGCTAATAGCTTCCGCCAACCTGACAGACTCCACTTGTTGCGGTTGGTCTCACCAACCCTGGGAGCTGCAAACAACAGCGAGATCTCAAACAGAGAAGGTTTCACTATTGGATAACGTTCACTCAACTTCAAACGTCCTGGGTTCGGTCATCGGCTACCGCCCCTCGATCCAACAGTGGTTGCACGCCGCCGGCGGTCCCGGCCTGCCGTCGCGCTGGGTACCTCCTCGCTGCTCAGTCCGAAGCCCCACTGCCTGACACACACACGACGACCCGGAAGTACTACCATAGTACTGGCTTTCGGTAAACGCTGCTGCTGCCACTTGCGGACAAATAACACTAGCAAACCCACTGCCGCCATTAACACAACAAGGAAACGAGACCCCACTACCGCTATAACAAGATGCCAAGTTACGAACGGCAAGAACGCGAGCCGCACGCGGCTCACATACGTTTATAGAGAAAAATGATTTGCCAACACATTTTTTGACGTGGAAGTTGTCTGTTATAATTTCTCAACTTACAAGTATAATTATTTATGCACCTGTTACTCATGAGCAACCTCTGCTGTAATATCTGTGCTCACTGGTTGATTGTACGTGTACTCACTCCAGATTTTGTTTGCACTGATCTGTTTTATCTAAAATGTTTGACACAAGCACTGGCTCAGCCAGTGGGAACTGAAGGGTACTGGACGCAAAGGGAACAAAGCTTTCTTCAAGCTATTCTGTTCTGTCCTGTCACTGAAAGTATGCATTTGCTTCCCTCGGTTACAACGTGTTAATCATCGTGGCTGCTGGGGCTATTCTGAAAAGGAAAGAGATTGGTGTATGAATGCAACTTTGGGTTTGTGTACGTGAAGTTAGGCTGAGAATTATGTGTAACATTTCTCCATGTATCTGCACCGAAAGCAATGTAATATTTTCTATAACTGTAATTTTGGTGAGTCATGTTAG
This sequence comes from Schistocerca americana, assembly GCF_021461395.2. Lineage (NCBI taxonomy): Eukaryota > Metazoa > Arthropoda > Insecta > Orthoptera > Acrididae > Schistocerca > Schistocerca americana. Next base: position 326,575,540 of record NC_060119.1, on the reverse strand, counting down.
AAAAGGATGTTCGTTACGGAAGCAGCATAAACAGCGAAGTGGGACTGGCGGTTACGATTAATGTGAGGCAGTTCTCTTTACGAGGTGTATTTGGTTCGCAATCTGGTCGAGCAAACAGGTTTTTCACATACCAGACATTTCTTGCGTGTTGTTAGTTTCACGAGTGCTCTGTAGAGGCTTTTGTGCCACATTTCTTTCATGACAATAACTATGATGTTGCTTGTACGACTATTTGTATCTTGTATGTTTAACTAATCATCAGATATTACAAAGCCTTGCGTTTACTTATACGTTGTTCCCTTATCAAAGTAAGAAGAAAAATAACTTTTTTATAAAGTTGGTCTTTGAAGTGCATAAGGCCAGGTTTACTTAAATCGTACAAAGAACTGGTTAGTTACGATCTCTTGATATTAGCACGACCGTAATTTCCGTAACAATTATTTCACCGCTAATAGGTTTCTTAAGAGCGAAAAATTACTTGCAGCATTCTTGTAGATTTATTTCGCGTTCGAGAATGTAACCTGGCGTTGAGGACATCGGATCAGGAGTGGTAGCGCTATGTCCCATGAAATGTTCTGTAAATATCTACTATTCTGAATAGAAAGTAAGAGACATGTAGGACGATCAGAATGCAGTTTTTGTGACAAGAAGTTTATTTACTATGAGAAAACAAATTATTCCAGATGCCAAAATAAATCCATTGCACCTAGTAAATGTGTCCCTATCAGCTTATTTTTGAAGATTAATCAGATCGCATAAAAACATAATTTTTTCGTGTCATTAATTACATAGTAAAGTGGTCATCTTTCATCAGGGCAATCTTTTATGGAACTCTTATGTCGACTAGTTTAGACCCTTTTACAGACATTGAAAGGTGGCTGCACTGAGTCACAGCGCCAGAGATTGCGCCAAAGATTATTATTCCGCCGCCTCCACTGGCGCATTAGTAGTTCAGAGCTTGCCGTGGGCAGTACTTGTTGAGAGGATGTTGAGAGCAGTACTAGTTCACAGGATGTCGTGTGCAGTTGTTGTTCTGTTGGGCCAGACAGTAGATGCTATTCGGTTGGTGTGACGTATAGATGGAAGATGTTGCAATGAACACAGTGTAGTTTTCGTCAATATATATGGAGGCAAAAAAAAAAAAAACAATATTTCACATTTCCTTAATGACAATGCCTCTTGGTCACAGGTTCAGTCAACAAAGCATCTGGCTCGTGTTCATGTATTAGACTTGTAATTCTGGTTCCTATGTGCAATTACAGTATTTCTGGTTTTTCAATTAGTTCATTGTAAATGGTGTTTAAAATATCTTGTCGTATTGAGGAAGAACCGTGGCAGATACATGTACGTTGAATCACACTTACATACACAGAACAGTTACATTTGTGCTTTGTTGTTTCGTAGCTTTTATAGTTTCAGGGGACTTAATTAATCAGTTGTGTTAACGGAAATTTCCCTTCATTCCTTATTGTTATTTTATGCAGTCAGATTGCGTACTAATACTACTCAGGGCCAACCGGTTACGAGACTTCGTAACCGGACACAAAGCTACTAAAATTATTGCATTTATTAATTATTAATTATTAATTTATTAATTAATGCAACATACATCACACATGTTGAAGTCCCTGCCATGATAAAATAGCACGATTTTCCAGGGTTGTATAACAGATATAACTTCTCTGTCTAATGAGTACCTCTATCAACGTTCACAAATCGTTTCAGTTACATGTAAAAAGCTTTTCCTATAATAAAGTTATGTTTGATGTACAGTCGATTAGATAATGTTACTCATGTCGAGAACACAGCGTTTGTTCTTTTACGTTAAATATACAGTGAAAATATTTTAGGAAATGTATTATGGGTAGTGTTAAGATATTGATAATTATGTCAGGTAATTTTTTTCTTGTTATTTTCTTGTGCTTCCTTTTACTCTGTACGTATATCTTGATGCTCTAGAATACATTTTTGTTCTGTTCTTAATATGAGACGATGCTATGTTTTTCTTTATTTGTGTTACTACGTGAATCTTCTTTTAACTGAGTATGCAAAAGTTGCCATGCATGTTTCATTTTCTTTGCAATACTTGTGTGTAACGTGCTGTTCAAAACAACATGTAATATGCAACACTGTTGTATGAAATGACATGCGAGACCGATATCGATAGCTGCAGTGGAACAGTGACATTCAGCGGGTGTGTAGTGTCATGGCGTGCAATCCTGCTAGACAGAATCACACAAAAATTCACAGCAGCGTTCGTATTTTTGGGTCACGGCGTAAGCTAAACCTCAACGTGGACTTCATGAAATAAAATGTTATAGTGTGGGAGGAGTGCGAGTTTCGTGGAATATGACGGATAGCACTGAAAACGTATATGCAGTGACTGCGTTGTGGGAAATGAATATTTTGCACTTAACTGCATTGCACGGAGCAACGTACTTTAAGTACTGATCTCGTTTGCTACTCAACAAATTTCAACGCGCATTAAAACAGTAACTGTGGCCATGGAAACTTCCAAATTGATAGTGACGCGTGGCACAGTTTTTCCCAGGACTATGAATTCACGAGCGTCACTGCTAAAAACCTACGGACTGTAACATCGTGATCATCGGGTAGAACTAAATATTATACATTTTAGAGCTGTGTTCTGTGCATTAGAAACAGAAACGTACGTGTAAGGAACGTCGTAATCGGACGTATACGAACGTGGACGTATCCATAAACAATTATTTTCTACCGAGATATGACGTAAGGAACGCGACGAAGAATGGTGCAAATTGCTCTGAGCACTATGGGACTTAACTGCTGCGGTCATCAGTGTCCTAGAACTTAGAACTACTGAAACCTAACTAACCTAAGGACATCACACACATCCATGCCCGAGGCAGGACCGTAGCGGTATCGCGGTTCCAGACTGTAGCGCCTAGAACTGCTCGGTCACTCTGGCCGGCCGCAATGAAGAATCTCATAACTGCCTGGAGGAACATATTGCATGCAACAGGATATATTTTCTGCCATTTCACTGCCGATGGATCCGCTTTAATTGCGTTTACAGCAGCAACGAGCCACCGTTGACGTCACAAGGCACTGTCTTCAGAAACATAAGCCGCAAGAAGAAAGACTAAAATGTTTAAACAGTTCCAAATGTAGTTTCTTATTGCTTTGTAACGAAAGTTTCTCAGCATTTGTTTTCTTTTAAATACATGTGGTTTTGTAAAGTGTGTTTGCAATCAATGTTAACACTGTTAATTTCACCATCAAAAATAGGCATTACTATTTAGTACTTCTGTCTTCCTTTCTATTTTGTTATAGTTGTTATTGCGTGTGTCTTATGTATTCTTTTGAAAGGGCTACTTTTATGGATGTGGACACTGTTTTTCAGGCGTAATGACGTATGTTTGCTATGTGCCAGTCCGTGTAAGTTGCAGCTACCGCCATTGAATTCTGAGCGCCTACCAATAACATTTAAGCGGCTCATCCGCTATTGGCGCAAGGCACGCTATAGGTGGGACTTTTGAATCTGACAACTGTCAACTGCGTAAACTTTGCTTTTCTTCAGTAAGAAGTCATATTACTACATACTCATGATGAAGATACTGTTTATTTGACTTGTACAGCTATAGCTAAACAAAGCTATAGCCATTTCCTCACGGGTCTACGAATTTATTTACTGGATTTTTTGTGGTTTACGTTCTTTTGGTTTATCTTGACAAACTCTGACGTGATTACTTTCGCCAGTTTTGGAAGTAAAAGAAGTTATTTCGAGTTCAAATAATAGAAACATACGTACAAAATTACGCCAAATAAATCTGTGACAATCGTTTTCTTCACATATTCATCAGTTAGTGACAGAACTAGATAAAACATCATGTTATGGATTAATTTCGTCACACTATCGAGTCATTTTCTTCGCAGAAGGCGTTACCACCGTGACTGAACATTTATATTTCTGCAGGCGTAATAACATACCTCGCTTTCTTTTAGTGTATTAATCTCCTGCAGATTTTCTTGCAGCATGTTGAAGCATTGTTCGGTGTCTTGAGAATTGGATCTTAAAGTGTTAACCTTCGTTTTTGATATACGTATATTATGGTTCAGGACCTGAATTTTACGGTTTAGTTGTATTCTTCCTACACATTTGTATGCTGCGTTGAATAAACTTGGATGCCATTTATTTTGTTCAACCTGGAAATTAACCTGCTGGTAAGGATGAGCTTTTCTGGAACTCCTGTGATGTACTTCAGCAGATGGTTTACTGATACCTTAGACAGTGGTACATTTTGTTGTATGGTTCAGCTTTTGTTTACATGCGGTGCAGACAGTCAGAACCCATTTCAGATACACTTAATTAAAAACAAGATTGGTAGATTTATTGAGAAGGCACTGTCAGATAGTTTAAACATTATAAAGTCATTGGATGTACTATAACTTGTCACATTTAATTATTTACTTGCTATTTTGGGAAACTTAGAAACCTTACGTAAGAGTCAAGGTCTGGAATGATAAGTACAGAAGGATTTTGGAGAGTATTTGGGCTATTGTGAGCTGTCACGCAGTACGTCTGATAAATAATTTGTGGAATACGGCTAATTATTTCAATCTCAAAAGGATATTTCAATCAATATCCAGCTCTTCCGGTGGTATATAATTATCTGAAGTCCTTCTATTTTGGATGATCATTAATGTTTACGAAAGGTAGTTCTGAGGTTCAGTTTTCATTATTATGATAATATAGTGCCGTATGTTGAAATGCTGGAGATGTAGTGGACTCCTTTTCATTTGTATGTAAGAGGAGCTACGTTTGTGCTATGTAAGAGGAGCTACGTTTGTGGAGGTTTTTGGTCAACTTGCTTTTCAGGGAGGACAGTTTCAGATTATTATTTGGTTCTTCGTGGTGTTACTATTCAGTACACTATAGAGGAAAATGCATTTAGTAAGAGAGAGACCAGACAAGTACATCTCGGGAAGAGTCACGAAAGAGAAGAAGATTCTAGTATTACAGTGTGTGGCGTGTACGAGTGCACACGATTGGGCGTGAGTGTACGCATAGAACCACACTCCACCAGGATGGAGCATCCGCCCGTAGAGCCGGCAGAACATGGAGCACATTTACGTAATCTTCACGTCTAACAGCGTTCTTAGCAGAGGTCGGTCTGGTCGCGGCCCTAGCTGGCTAACCAGATCACCTGATCTCTCACTGTCCGATTACTTGTGTGGGGATTCCTTATGTTTAAGGTGTATTGCAACAACACTCATAACTTTCAAGAACTGCAGTAGAACGCTTCGGATGAGATTGCAATCCAACTTCGACCCGACTTCAGCAATTTGCTGACCAGGGCCCAGAGCCCAAAACTGGCAAGAGATGAATGATGGTCAATTTCAACATCTTTTATAGTTACGTTAGTACTGTGTTCCCTTTCTTCTGCTGTGTTTCTTTGTACCCTGGAACTATGACCCGCAACCTGTAGAACAATGTGATTCAGAGGGTCTTATGAACTCTTCACATTGTAGGGTGTAATTATGTATATACTAGGTATATAGTTAACACGTCTAATTATTAAGGAGAATGTGTTGCAGCCAGTGATGGTAATCCTGAAATTCAGAAAATTTCTAGTGTAGTCATGAGTGAGATTGGTTATTGGTTGATTTAATCACACGAGTCGTCTAGCAGTTGCGTATCAGCAGATTCATATAAGGAAGCGTTTCTTTGTTTCTTATGTTTTGCGAATAATAATGGTAAACCCTAAATTCATTTACAGTTTTATTTCATAGTAACGCAGTGGAAACACTTTTTACTAATGATGTGTTCAAAATTTTGTCTGTTTCAGTTCTTTAATAATGTTGTGAAGCGATTGGTTTGGTGACGTGTCGACTGCACGCCATCCGCTCTCCATTACATGTGCACTGGTATTTTTCATAAATCGAACCTTGTGATCTAAATTTCTTGTTTCGGAGTCCGAGTGCAGTTTTTATTTGTTGCAATACACGTTATTCTGTAGCATTATGCATCACATTATCTCGGTCTGCAGCCACGAAGCTTTTCTTCCCGCAAACAACGACTCTGCATCAGACTACGAAGAAAACGGGTAACGCGGGAGTTTTATTTGGGCTAAGCGGAGGTTTGACTTTAATCGAAACTGAACTCCTGGTGATATATCTTTCTTTATTACGCTCCTGTTGCGGTCACTGTGATGTATTCATTTTCCGAACAGTCACCTCTAAGTAGAAGGATTAGCAACTCATTTCGTGCCTCTATTTTTATGAGGTATACGTGACAGCAGAAAGCAAGTAGAGCATGAAACGCAGACTAGCACGACCAAGATGGCGTTAACAGTTGACTGTCCATCTCCTGGTAAGAAGAAGCGCCAGTTCAATTATACAGTAACCATCCTCGTGTTCATAGTAAAGTGAATTGTTTAAAAATCTTACTACATTTTAAAAATAATTTTACTCGTTTCAACAAATAAATCTATCGGAACAATGAAATTAACGATGACTAGGCTGAAGATATCTAACATTTGACAAGGATGCTAATAATGTGATAAAAGCGTCTAGCAATAATGTTAACAGAGCCTACCCGCTGGTTTACAGATGCGCGCGAGGAGACAAGGACTGGGAACGGAAGAGCTCCGGCTGCTACTTGCTACAACGTCTGTTGTCAACGGGTGCGCCTGCGCAGTGTGCGCCCCGCGGCTTAAACCAAATCTCTCGCGGAGTGTCCGCCGCGACTGGAATCACTTGAGAGCGCGCCAGCAATAAAAGTCAGCGGGCGCCACATAAAGGCAACACGCCGCCTCCGACAACACCTCCGCCCCCACCGCCGCCTCCAGCTCTTCCTCCGCAGACACCGCCACCGCCTCCGCCTCCGTTGCTCCCAGTCGTTACCGCGCACATAAAGCGGTTTATGAAGTAGCGAGTTTTGAGTCCGTGATGCGCGATGCCATATTCTGTTTTATTAGGTGCGATAAAGCGCGCGCGCCCGCCACACTTAGCGGGGCCTTATCGCGGCGCAACTGTTGCCAACTTTCTTCCTCCGGCGCTCCACCACGACCACCCCACCAACGGGGGAGCAGCCCCGGCAACGCGCCGCCGTGTTTCCGTACGCCATTTCTGGCCGTGTGCTCCCTTCTCTCCCCCCCCCCCCCTCCCTCCCTTCCCCTGCCGTGATATTAAGCGAGCAGTTCAATCTTATGAAACCAATTATTTTGCCATCAAAGTGCTGTTAATTTCGCCAGCGGCACTAATTTATGCCTTCTGCGGAAATCGCCGAAGTTTTGACAGCGACGAGTCTGCCACAACTGAATCACTGAAAGACGACAAAACGTCGCGGTACGTCGTACAGAGTTATCGCGCGTTCAAAACTTTGTTAGTGCACCCCTTCTGAAATCTGTTGGACATTCCCAGCGAAGCACTGGGTACTGAGGCAGCGTTATAATACTGACTTGAGATTCGCAAATCAAGTAAGGGATCCAAAAATGTTTGTAGATTAAATCACCATTATGGCCTATAAGACCGGCAGAAACAATTGGATGCAACATGCTTTGTCTAGAGAATCTGTTAAGCGGATTAGTAAGTGAACAATTGCCAAAAATGTTTGTCGTAAAAATTCTCTGCAGTTTTCTGAACAAGAAAAAGTTTACTCCGAGGAAATGGTACCGAAGAAGGCGTCAAAATTAGATGAATTTAAAAGTGTCTGAACACCGTCCCCAAGTCACTTGTTTATTGTTTACGACTTTTCAGTCTCTGATGACCTAGTGGCACAAGAGTATTAGAGAAGTATTTACATGGTAGGACTCTAAAGCCAAATGAGAGTTTAGCAGCTCTACATGGGAATGGATATCAAAAACTATTCTCGTAGGACTAAGTACTTTCAAAACAGATACCTGGGATCTCTGTTGTGTTTCAGTGAAGTTTTGTAGTGCGGAATTGATGGTGGTGCCTGGTGGACTAAATATACAAAGAACATTAAAGGCGGTTGACCATAGGAGACTCTTGACGGCAGGGAAAGCAATGTGGATGCCACCAAAAAAGCAAGAATAAGAAGAAGTAGTTGGAAAAGGAAATATGAGGGAGAACAACATCAGAAACCAGATGAACATGGATGCGGGATACATTAGTGTTATGCAGGGTGGGTAGGAAACAGTCTTTCACTTTAACTTGAATTTCACGGAAGTTTATTAATGTTATGGTACACTTTGTGCTGAAACATACTTAATTAGAAGACAGCCTTTTTTATGATTTACATTTAATAATTAAATATATTTTAAAGAAAAACAACGAATTAGATACCGACGTTTTTGATAATCATTATTAAACACGTTTTTAACCACAATTTATACCAGCAACACCTTTTTAAAAGCATTCTTTAAACTTAATAATTTAGAGAACTTCCAAAAAAAATCATGCTTATACTTTTTTTATTTCGAGACATGTGTACCTGTGCTGTACATAAATAATGAACGTGCTTTATTTTACTTGCAATACAACACGCAGTACAGAAAACAGTTTGTGACCAAAAGCCGCTGTTCATACATTAAATTATTTCCAAATGATGGTAAGCACAGCATGGGCTTCCAATCGCTACCGTTATTACGTCTCGCTGACTCGACATGGCAAGAATGGGTATTTAGGTATGACTAACTCATATGGAACAACTTCACTGACAGAAGGGATTGGTTGAGAGGACACATTCGAGACATCAAAAAAATGTTCAGATATGTGTGAAATCTTATGGGACTTAAGCGCTAAGGTCATCAGTCCCTAAGCTTACACACTACGTAACCTAAATTATCCTAAGGACAAACACGCACACCCATGCCCGAGGGAGGAATCGAACCTTCGCCGGGACTCCTAGACATCAGAAAAGTGTCACATTCGTACCGGAGGCAGTGTGATTTGGGCAGCTGGGCGGTGAACAGAGTGAGAGCAAATTGACTACAGTAAGTGCCAATGGATATAGGCTGCTCTAGTTGCGAAGAGGTGACGGTCTTGCACAGGATACACTAGCGTGGAGAACAGAGTAAAACGATCCGAGCGAAGTGGCGCAATGGTTAGCACACTGGAGTGGTATTCTGGAGGAGGACGCTTCTGTTCCTTGACCGAAAATTCGCACTTAGGTCTCCCGTTATTTCCTTCAATCCATTAAGGCCAGTACCGGGAAGGTTCACTTGAAAGGCCGCGGCCTATTTCCTTCAAGCTGAAGACCATAACAGCGAATACATTCCGTATAACGCTCGATTATTATTCTATTTCTCGGACTCGGCACTGATATAACTTAATATTTTACTATGCTGTCATATGGCGCATAATTCCAGCACATACAAAGTGGAATAATCATACCTAAACGCCTGTATCATTTTCCTTATTGGCGAATAAATTACCTAATACTGTATAAGTCAGTGAAAGGCGAATGAACAGTTGTTTGTTTCTGATTTATGAGTCATCAGTTGCCTTCAGTCGCGCCGGCCTCGGTGGTCTCGCGGCTCTAGGCGCTCAGTCCGGAGCCGCGCGACCGCTACGGTCGCAGGTTCGAATCCTGCCTCGGTCATGGATGTGTGTGATGTCCTTAGGTTAGTTAGGTTTAAGTAGTTCTAAGTTCTAGGCGACTGATGACCAAAGATGTTAAGTCCCATAGTGCTCAGAGCCATTTGAACCATTTGAAGTCATCAGTCTTATAACTGGATTGATGCTGCACGCCACCAATTAACCGCTTTATCAACTCCTTCATCTCAGAGCAACACTTTCAATCTATGTACTTAATCATTTTTGGTTGGCTGTATTTTGCCCTCTACAGCATCCTCAAGTACCGCAGAAATTATTTTTTGGTTCCTTAACGTATTTCCTATCCTCTTATCCTTTCTTCATATCAGTGTTCTTCATATGTTCCTTTCTTCACGGATGCTGTGGAGGATCTCTTTATTCCTTGTCAGTCCACCTAATTTTCAACATCCGTCAACAGCATCGCTTCTTAAATGCTTCGTAACATTCTTTTCAACATATCGGACGATCGATGATTCACTGTCATACAGTATTCCTCTCCCAACACATATTGACAGATATTTCTTCCCCAAATCAAGGTCTGTGTTAATCCAGCCGGCTAGCCGTGCGGTCTAACGCGCTGCTTCCCGAGTGGGAAGGCGTGCCGGTCCCCAGCACGAATCCGCCTGGCGGACTAGTGGCGAGGTCTGGTGTGCCGGCCAGACTGTGGATGGTTTTTAAGGCGCTTTTCCATCTGCCTCGGCGAATGCTGGCTGATTCCCCTTATTCCGCCTGAGTTACACTATGTCGGCGATTGCTGCGCAAACACTGTCTCCACATACGAGTACACCGCAATTACTCTACCACGCAAACATTGAGGTTACACTCGTCTGGAATGAAACGTTCCTGGGGGTCCACTGGGGCCGAATCGCACAGTAACCCTGGGTTCGATGTGGGCTGGCGGTCGGGTGAGTGGACTGCTGTAGCCTGTTGTGGGGTTGTGTACCACTGAGGGCCACGGCGGAGACGAAGCCTCTTCGTCGTTTCTAGGTCCCCAGTTCAAGACATACACACATACAAGGTCTGTGTTTGATACCAGTAGAATTTCTATGGTCAGGATGTCTCTCTTTGCTTGTTTTAGTCTATTTTTATGTCCCTGCTTCTTCTGTCAAGTATCAGTTTGCTTCCAAGGCAACAGAATTCCTTAACTTGGTCGTACTCAAGATCAAATGTTTTATGGTTAACCTCATTTCTGCTACTCCTCATTATTTTCATCTTTCTTCTGTTTACTCTCAGTCCACATTATATTCTCATTAGACCGTTTATTTAAGTCTGTGGATGAATAGATATGGTAAGAAACGATGAGAAAATAGAGTAATTCACCACTGAAGGCTGTGGAGCTTAATAATTCAAAGGAGAGACAAATCCGTAAGGTATGGCCCTTGGCAGACACGGACGATTAATTTGTCGATAGAAGAATGAGTGGAAAGAGAAAAAGTTATGGGAGTACTCAAATTTTTCGGTTTGTAGAATGAAGTGTGGAATACAGTGAGTATGTAGAGAGGAAAGTGTCGCAACAATACAGAAGGAGATGAAGCATTATGGAAAACCAGACTTAAGATGAGAACCACAAAGGTAAATAAATAAAAATAAAAATGGAAATAAAAGTAATAAATAAATGGTTGCTAGTAGGATACAGATATAGATGTAGATGATGAAATTAAATATTCGAACTGACTATGATTTCATATCGACGTTCTTAGTACTGTATATCTATTAAGGTGAGCGATGACGAGGCGCACGTTAGCGAACAAAGCTGTATTACATGACGTGAAAGCGGATCATTCTATTGGTGCTATTTGTCCTATGTGTTTCATTCAGAGCGTGAGTTCAACACTTAGCAATATTTGTCTTGTTACTACGCGTTTCGACATGGCTGCCTAGCTGCCACAATATTAATTAAGGCTGGCTGGAAATAAACATACATAGTATTTTGTACACAGAACACCGCTGTCACTTTTCCGGTACCTGGTTTCTAAAGAGAGTACCAAGAGCAGATCACTGTTTGGTAGTGAAGCGTAGGCACTAAATGTAACTTGAGACTTCAGTCGCGCCGGCCGCGGTGGCCAAGCGGTTAAAGGCGCTACAGTCTGGAACCGCGCGACCGCTACGATCGCAGGTTCGAATCCTGCCTCGGGCATGGATGTGTGTGATGTCCTTAGGTTAGTTAGGTTTAAGTAGTTCTAAGTTCTAGGGGACTGATGACCAAAGATGTTAAGTCCCATAGTGCTCAGAGCCATTTGAACCATTTGAACTTCAGTCGCCCACAAACGGAGAGAGAATAGCGATAACAGCTGCAGTGTTGCCAGTTTCTCACACGTGTAAAACACGCAATGCGTTCGTTGTCTGGCAACTTAAAAAGTCGTTCTGATCTTCCCACTAGCAGAAAACTTGTGTTGTGCTGGTGATGTCTCTATTATCTTAGGTAAATTCAACATTCATATGGAGAAATTTCCGCAATATATTTCGCTGTAGTTGCGACTTTCCATTGACAACAGTTTAAATACATATCACTCGCAAATTACGTTTTGTCAAACGCACAAAGCGAGATTGTGTATCAGGCTACAACAAGAGAAAAGGAGAGAAAACTGAGGATGCCGCAACGTGTTTCACCGCACAGAAAATGACGCTAAGTCGCATTGTCAGTTGCACACCACTAACCTCTCAAAGAAAAAAGAAAAAAAAGTAATTGCAGAACTAGCTTAACTCTGAATGTATATGTTATTAAACCAAAACTGGGAATGAAAGAAAAGCCAAGTAAAAACTAAACATAAGTTGACTGTGAAATAAAACCAAAAGTAAAGAGAGGAGTTCTTTGAAAGTCTCCATCTTCCCACATCAGTAAAATTAATCTCAGCGACTGGCTAACAATAAAACCCTTGTTGCTCCACACAGTGTAGTGCAGCATGCTTTGATTCTCCTTTGTATATTATCGATAAGGTTGCTAGTACCTTGCTGCTCAAGACGGCGGGGGAGGGGGGGGGGCTTCTGAAGTCATCCTTAGTGAGAAGCTATCGGTGAAATGTTGACCGTAAGGCACATCTCTCAAATTACTGCCGAAAGATGCCAGAGGTATCTGAAATCGACACATGATACAAGCTTAAAACGTAAGTTTTAAACTCCAACCGAACAGGCCTTGGAGGCCTAACGTTACCGACCGATCGCCGTGTCATCCTCACTCATAGGCGTCAGTTGTTGCGGATATGGAGAGGCATGTGGTCAGCACATCGCTTTCCCTGCATTGTCAGTTTTCGTGATCGGAGCCTCTACTTTCCAATCAAGTAGCTTCTCAATTGGCCTCAGAAGGGCTGACTACACCCTCCTTGCCAACAGCGCTCGCCATCCAAATGCTAGCCAAGCCCGACAGCGCTTAACTTTAGTGATATGCAGCAAGGCCATTGACGCTTAAAACATAACCGATGCATTTTTAAATGACTTAATATTCGCCGTTGACTGTAGAAATAACAATCGCAATTTCGGCTCTGGACGTTTACCAACTGGTACTGCAAAATATTTTGCTTCAACACATATCATACTTTAAAAACTTTCCGACATGAACCGAAGCTAAATCGTTTCCAGTACCATTTGAAAATGGCCCAAAGGTCGAAAGTGTAATTGTGAAATAAATAACCATTACTGTCAACGGCGAATACGACGGACTTTAAAAATTTGTTACGTGACAGTTAACCCCGACCATGAGAAATTAGTTAATGCTACAACTCTGGTGAGCCGGGGGGAACTGTATGCCTCAGACATGCATTGGAACCTGGTCGCCTCACTCTTCCACAACTATCATCAGGTGTCGCACGAATCATGCGCTCTTCGTTAAATTAGAAAATATGCTAAAGATTCAGGTTCCAGCCCAGGTAAGCAGCTGTCCAAATTTCTTCGCTCACAACGGTGATTCATGCAACGGAGTCCTGCAGTTCCTAATGGACACTCAGAAACCAAATTGATCGTCTGGAGACCAAGACATAATGTCTAAGTCAACACAGGCCTCACAGTAAGTCTACCACCTAAATGCAGCACATGCTACTGAACATTAATAAAAAATCAATATTTCGGACAGCAGCTATACAGGGTTGTTGGTAAGTACTTCCAGGTTTTCAGAAGACGGCTGCATTAAAACTGCGAAATGAAAAGAATAATGACACGTATTAGCTAGTGGCGCAATTGTGCTAGTTTCGATTCACAATACGCGCTGTGAAGTAGTTGCAGAGCGCACCACTAGAGGATAGGGTGTCAGAAATAAGTACTCCACGAGCCTGCTCCGTGTTCTCAATCGTTTTAAGTCGCGCCTGCACAAAGGCAACACAATGAACAGCGGCAGTCACTGCGCCTTCTTGGACAGAGACAGCAGTGACGTCAATGAAGTGGCTCACGCATATTGACGTTTCTTGCAACATAGACGGTGCCCAAACGGAGCACATATAATCTGAAATAAATTTCGAGCAAAGCTGCTGATTTGTGTCAATTTCCCGTACGTCTTGTAGTTTTCAAATCGTCTTCTGGAACGCTGGATGTCCTTAACAACAACCATGTATAGCAGTTTATGAAAACTTTTATTTCGCTGCAATAGCAGACCAGCCTAATGCATAAAACAACGCATCCATTACAGGACACGGGTCCAGTGACACGCGTCTACGTCATGATATGAAGAAAAGTAGTTGTTATATACACCAACGATCTTGCCGCAGTGGTAAAACTGGTTCCCGTTAGATCGCCGAAGTTAAGTGCTGTGGGGCAAGCGGTCAGCATTTGGATAGGTCTGCCCAGCGCTGTTGGCAAGCAGGATGCTCTTAGCGCTTGTGAGGGTAATTGAGGAACTACTCGACTTGAAAGTAGCTGCTCCGGTTTCACAAACTGACGACGACTGGGAGTGCGGTGGGCTGACCGCACACCCCTCCATATGGAGTATGGTTTCTGGGTCGCTCTACTGCGCGGTCATCACCGCCAACCGGTCCCTATGCGCATCCAGTGACTTCTATTGACTCGGGATTACGCGGCGGTCAGTCGGTACCATTCGGCCTTCAAGACCTTTACAAACTAAGTTTTATACGTTACGCAAAATGGTAAGAGGGCGAAGACTAATGCCTAACCCGCGAATCGGCTACTTTCCTGGATTTCCTCATTTCGATTCAGTTAATTTGTAGCTTTGATCCAGTTACATACTATCAGGATTGCATTCATATAGGATAATAAATCTCTTTTCTAGTTGAGGATGGCCTCTTGTTTGACGGAAAGTGGTAAATTAGATAACGTGATATACAAATATTGCATCAAATTATGAATTTCGAAAAGTATTTAAAAAGTGTTCGTCTTTGCCTCCTTGACATGCTGTTGCCTCCGTCTCGTGGTGTCTACGGGCCTTATCTTTTAGATAACCTTCTTCAGCTGCCGTTGAGCACTGACGTTAACTTTAATGTTGTTATCTTGTGTCTCACATTAGCAGTTCGAGTGACTTCATTGTGGTATATGCCAATTCGGAGGCAGCACCCTATGTTGGTAATCATTCTTGCCGCAAAGTGACAATGGGCGCCCCAGTCTATTGCTTAGAATGGCCACTGAAACAAGCCGCAGTTTGTCGTTCACATTGGAGAAGCAGTACGCCACACTGAACCACACTAACAATGTAACTTTTACTTACACGTCAATTATATGGGCCCAAAGAGTGCTAGTTCTGCAAGGTTCGCAGGAGAGCTTCTGTTAAGTCTGGAAGGTAGGAGAAGAGGTACTGGCAGAAGTAAAGCTGTGAGGACGGGGCGTGACTCGTGCTTGGGTAGCTCAGTTGGTAGAGCACCTGCCCGCGAAAGGCAAAGGTCCCGAGTTCGAGTCTCGGTCCGGCACACAGTTTCAATCAGCCAGGAAGTTTCATATCAGCGCACACTCCGCTGCAGACTGAAAATCTCATTCTGGACCACATATATAATTAAGGCGAAGCTGGCCAATGATTGTTTCAGATCAGGTACACTCCAAGCTCTAACTCTTACGGGAATCGGAGAAACTCCGCTAGTCATGAAGTTAATGGCCAGGGGCACAATGTCAGTAGTGTGTGGGTAAGCCGAAAATTTTTATCTGACGGAATGCGTGCTAGGGTAGTCCGTGCAGTCCGATGCTCACTGCGTTCGGGTGGCTTAGTTGTCAGAGCTTCTACCTAGTGAGCAGAAGAACGCAGTTCGAATCCCGGTCCAGCACGAATTTTCAACTGCTCACATTGATGCCCACTAGCAGTTAAATGTCATTAATTCCTTTGAGTCTTCATTAGTGGTGGCTGCAGGATCAATACGGTGTATGTGCTTTTGGACTTGAGCAGATGCACAAGAACAAACACCACATATATAATTAATTTTTTTGTACCGTAGTTTTTTCTCTGTCGGTATAGGCAACGTAATATTACAGCCAACAAAAATTCAGAAGACGGAAATTTCAACTGCAGTCACAGGCACAAAATTTACCTTAGCTATTTCTGCATTAATTTTCTCATGGCACACATATAACTTACACTCTAGTAAATCGTTTTGTATATCCTTGGACGTAACCTTTCAGACCATAGCACTGTCTATGTGCTCTTTTACAAATGCAGTTAAAGCTGACTCGAAGTTTGCTAGACCTATGAATATTCCAGGACTGTTAGATTCTGCTGTTTTATCGTGTTCACATAAGGCAAATTTACACCGCAGGACTCAATACGGTCCATTATTTTGTAAAGGAAATAGCGAGTTTTCCTTACGCTGTCATTGTTACTTTCGGTATTCTGTCTGAATGCCGAGCTAAGCTGTTGCCTGATTTCTTTTTTTCAAGGGTTGATAAGTCTAAACAAGCATTCTTATCTGCAATATATTCCTTGTTCTTCTTAACCTCCTGTGTAACATAGAACTGATACCCACTGCGCATGGGCAGCTTGCATATTTAGCCTTAGCAAAAAGCAAGAGCGGAAAACAAAATAGTCTATTTGTAGAAACGCAGCCACATTTTCAACTATGACCTGCAAAATGTCTTTCTTCGGTTTTTTGCACTTGGTTCAATTCAGTACGAGGCATCGGCCTACCAAGCTTCTGTATTGCACACTTATCTTCCAAGTTTAACCCTTCCATTGCCAAAGGGGGGCCGGACGAGAGGTGGTACTTCGTGTTCACCGTTAGAAAATATTATTGTTAATGAAGTTTTCTAACACACTCCATAAATATTTTAAAATTTTCTTTTAAACTTAACCCATAAATTTAAATCACAGGACTAGACTTCTCACGATGAACGTCGTATTCAGAACTTGCAGGTTTACTTACTTTAGAAAGTATGTTGTGAGTAAAAGTCAACAATAATTAAGAAAATTTATATGTTTAAAATGGTTGTTAGTGTGTATTCGTTTTTACTAACGTTTTCGTGTCCCAAGCACTTCCATTCTCCGCATAATGCTGAGGTGTTGTGATGCACACGTAACTATAACGAGTATTTTCCACAAATAACGTAGTAAAGCACTTCTCACTTCACCAAAACATTGTGATTGTGGTTTGTTGTGTGTCCCAGCCCAGTCAGTGTTCATTTGTTCACCAGTGGGCGCGGAAACATCGCGACAAACCAAATTACATTCTCGAAGATAGGTTAACTCCCAGCAAAAAACTTTCTCCTCAACACTGTTTGCTTGCAGATGACAAGCTACCTGTAGTAATTAACACACAAGTGATCCAGAAAATTCATGCACACCAAATATAAAGATATTTACAAAAAGAGACGATCTGTTGTTTGAACTAAAGATGCACATAATTTTATAATCATTTAACAAAAATGTTCACATTGCAGAATAAATAGAAACGAAAACCCACTGATGATGTCACAGTGGTGCCGAAACATGTTTGGGTACAGAGGAAAAACCGGTGTTTTGCATAGCTGGCGGACCTCACATCCAAACACTTTAGACCTATATCGTTGGCGTCAATCTGTTGTAGAATTATGCAACATGTTTGATGCTCAAGAATGCTCCTCTATAAAAATCAACATGGATTCCGCAAACAGAGGTTCTGTGAAACTCAGCTCGGTATGTTCCACCATGAGATCCACAGCGCAGTGGACAACGGCGCTCAGGTTGATGCCGTGATCCTTGATTTCAGTAAGGCATTTGACACCATCCCGCATTGCTTTTAAACGAAGAAAATACGATCTTAGGGAGTAGCGGAGCAGACTTGCGATTGGATTCAAGACGTTCTTGCAGATCGAACTGAACACGTCCCTCTTAACGGACCAATATTGACAAGTGTTCACAATATTGTACCTCGATTACAGGTATTGTTGATGAATGACTGCGACACGTTGAGCATTTGTACAAAGAACACTACCTTTGCTAAAAATCAATTGCTATACTAATTATTGCTTTTGCATCATCTCAAGCGCTATCTGCTGGTCATTTTGTGCACATTTGTTTGGTTCCAATAAAACCGAGCGAGGTGGTAAAGTGGTTAGCACACTGGACTTGCATTTGGGAGGACGACGGTTCAAACCCGCGTCCTTCCATCCCGATTGAGGTTTTCCGTGATTTCCCTAAATCGCTTCAGGCAAATGCCGGGATGTTTCCTCTGAAAGGTCTCGACCAACTCCCTTCCCCATCCTCCCCTAATCCGGTGGGAGCAACGAGCGCGCAATTTGGTCATCTCTCCCAGCTCAACTAACCAACCAATCCAATAAAACACTATGTCAGTTGAAGCACGTGTCTCAATTTTTACCTCTCTGCCTACATTATCCCGTGAAGTATTGAATTTTCAAATGTTGACAGACTTTTGGGTCATTCCGTATTACCAGCGACGTTTTCTCTTGTACCTACTTGGCGAAGGAACAACGATGAATTTGCTCACGTAGTGTTAGAAGTTGTAACTTGGCAGATAAAATTACGTAATACGAGCTAGAGACGAAGAATGATTATTTTAATACATACATTTATACACTACTGGCCATTAAAATTGCTACACCACGAAGATGATGTGCTACAGACGAGAAATTTAACCGACAGGAAGAAGATGCTGTGATACGCAACTGATTAGCTCTTCAGAGCATTCACACAAGGTTGGCGCCGGTGACGACACCTACAACGTGCTGTCATGAGGAAAGTTTCCTACCCATTTCTCATACAGAAACAGCAGTTGACTGGCGTTGCCTGGTGAAACGTTGTTGTAATGCCTCGTGTAAGGAGGAGAAATGCGTACCATCACGTTTCCAACTTTGATAAAGATCGGATTGTAGCCTATCCTATTGCGTCATTGATGCTCGCGCTGGTCGATATCCAATGACTGTTAGCAGAATATGGAATCGGTGGATTCCGGAGGGTAATGCGGAATGGCGTGCTGGATCCCAACGGCCTCGTATCACTAGCAGTCGAGATGACAGGCATCTTATCCGCATGGCTGTAACGGATCGTGCATCCACGTCTCGATCCCTGAGTCAACAGATGGAGATGAAACTTCCTGGCAGATTAAAACTGTGTGCCCGACCGAGACTCGAACTCGGGACCTTTGCCTTTCGCTGAGTGCTAGCTCTGCAAGGTTCGCAGGAGAGCTTCTGTAAAGTTTGGAAGATAGGAGACGAGATACTGGCAGAAGTAAAGCTGTGAGTACGGGGCGTGAGTCGTGCTTCGGTTGCTCGATGGTAAAGCACTTGCACTCGAAAGGCAAAGGTACCGAGTTCGAGTCTCGGTCGGGCACACAGTTTTAATCTGCCAGGAAGTTTCATATCAGCGCACACTCCGCTGCAGAGTGAAAATCTCATTCTGGAAACAGATGGAGATGTTCGCAAGACAACATCCATCTGCACTAACAGTTCGACGACGTCTGCAGCAACATGGACTGTCAGCTCAGAGACCATGGCTGCGGTTACCCTCGACGCTGCCTCACAGCAGGAGCGCCTGCGTTGGTGTGCTGAACGAAGAACCTGGGTGCACGAATGGCAAAACGTCATTTTTTCGGATGAATCCAGGTTCTGTTTACAGCATCATTATGGTCGCATCCGTGTTTGGCGACATCGCGGTGAACGCACATTGGAAGCGTGTATTCGTCATCGCCATACTGGCGTATCACCCAGCGTGATGGTATGGGGTGCCATTGGTAACACGTCTCGGTCACCTCTTGTTCGCATTGACGGCACTTTGAACAGTGGACGATGCATTTCAGATGTGTTACGACCCGTGGCTCTACCCTTCATTCGATCCCTGCCAAGCCCTACATTTCAGCAGGATGATGCACGACCGCATTTTGCAGGTCCTGTACGGGCCTTTCTGGATACAGAAAATGTCGACTGCTGCCCTGGCCAGCACATTCTCCAGATCTCTCACCAACTGAAAACGTCTGGTCAATGGTGGCCGAGCAGCTGGCTCGTCACAATACGCCAGTCACTACTCGTGATAATCTGTGGTATCATGTTGAAGCTGCAAGGCCAGCTGTACCCGTACGACATCCAAGCTCTGTTTGACTCAATGGCCAAGCGTATCAAGGCCGTTATTACGACCAGATTTCTCAGGATCTATGCACCCAAATTGCATGATAATGTAATCACATGTCAGTTCTAGTATAATACACTCCTGGAAATTGAAATAAGAACACCGTGAATTCATTGACCCAGGAAGGGGAAACTTTATTGACACATTCCTGGGGTCAGATACATCACATGATCACACTGACAGAACCACAGGCACATAGACACAGGCAACAGAGCATGCACAATGTCGGCACTAGTACAGTGTATATCCACCTTTCGCAGCAATGCAGGCTGCTATTCTCCCATGGAGACGATCGTAGAGATGCTGGATGTAGTCCTGTGGAACGGATTGCCATGCCATTTCCACCTGGCGCCTCAGTTGGACCAGCGTTCGTGCTGGACGTGCAGACCGCGTGAGACGACGCTTCATCCAGTCCCAAACATGCTCAATGGGGGACAGATCCGGAGATCTTGCTGGCCAGGGTAGTTGACTTACACCTTCTAGAGCACGTTGGGTGGCACGGGATACATGCGGACGTGCATTGTCCTGTTGGAACAGCAAGTTACCTTGCCGGTCTAGGAATGGTAGAACGATGGGTTCGATGACGGTTTGGATGTACCGTACACTATTCAGTGTCCCCTCGACGATCACCAGTGGTGTACGGCCAGTGTAGGAGATCGCTCCCCACACCATGATGCCGGGTGTTGGCCCTGTGTGCCTCGGTCGTATGCAGTCCTGATTGTGGCGCTCACCTGCACGGCACCAAACACGCATACGACCATCATTGGGACCAAGGCAGAAGCGACTCTCATCGCTGAAGACGACACGTCTCCATTCGTCCCTCCATTCACGCCTGTCGCGACACCACTGGAGGCGGGCTGCACGATGTTGGGGCGTGAGCGGAAGACGGCCTAACGGTGTGCGGGACCGTAGCCCAGCTTCATGGAGACGGTTGCGAATGGTCCTCGCCGATACCCCAGGAGCAACAGTGTCCCTAATTTGCTGGGAAGTGGCGGTGCGGTCCCCTACGGCACTGCGTAGGATCCTACGGTCTTGGCGTGCATCCGTGCGTCGCTGCGGTCCGGTCCCAGGTCGACGGGCACGTGCACCTTCCGCCGACCACTGGCGACAACATCGATGTACTGTGGAGACCTCACGCCCCACGTGTTGAGCAATTCGGCGGTACGTCCACCCGGCCTCCCGCATGCCCACTATACGCCCTCGCTCAAAGTCCGTCAACTGCACATACGGTTCACGTCCACGCTGTCGCGGCATGTTACCAGTGTTAAAGACTGCGATGGAGCTCCGTATGCCACGGCAAACTGGCTGACACTGACGGCGGCGGTGCACAAATGCTGCGCAGCTAGCGCCATTCGACGGCCAACACCGCGGTGCCTGGTGTGTCCGCTGTGCCGTGCGTGTGATCATTGCTTGTACAGCCCTCTCGCAGTGTCCGGAGCAAGTATGGTGGGTCTGACACACCGGTGTCAATGTGTCCTTTTTTCCATTTCCAGGAGTGTATATTTGTCCAATGGATAACCGTTTGCCATCTGCATATCTTCTTGATGTAGCAGTTTTTTGGCCAGTAGTGTAGTTTTCTCAACCAGCTTTTTCCTGGGGGATCCCTGAACCCCTGGACAAATAACACTCGCCGAAACTTCACTTGTCCGTTCTGACACTTACGCAGAAGTGAGCGCGGCAGAGATGCCTTGCTGGCGGCGCCGCGGCACGCCGGTGGCAGAGCTGGCCCGTGCCAGGTGTCGGTGTGACGCGTGAGCTGGCGAGCCCGCGACAGCTGGTGCGCTAACAGGGTGGCAGGCATTTCTATTAGGGAGAGAGCGGCCGCTAATCAGCTGGCTGGCAGGCGGGCAGGCAGACACCGTGCCCCGCCGCGCCCTGCCCTGCCTCGCCGCGCTGAGCCACCCCCGCCCTCTGCGCTGCGCGTCCGGCCGCCGGCCGCGCATTATTTACGGCATTAACATGCAAATCGGTCGTCAGCGGTAGCGGCTAATTGCCGCCTCCCCGGGGGCCTCCTCCGGAGGTCGCGTGTGGCGACCGCGCCGGGCAGCTCGCGACCAGGGTGTGGCGTCGCTAGATGCGTCGTTCCGCGAAAAAATTGGGGTCCCTGCTGGAAAGCGCAGGTAACACAGTGGCTGACCTAAATGACTTAAACGTGGGGTCGAAAGTTTGCGCTGATACGAAGGTAATCCCAAAAGTAAGGTCTCCTATATTTTTATAAGTGCATAGACCTGTTTATTGGCCGGTCGGGGTGGCCGAGCGGTTCTAGGTGCTACAGTCTGGAACCGCGCGACCGCTACGGTCGCAGGTTCGAATCCTGCCTCGGGCATGGATGTGTGTGGTGTCCTTAGGTTAGTTAGGTTGAAGTAGTTCCAAGTTCTAGGGGAGTGATGACCTCAGAAGTTAAGTCCCATAGTGCTCAGAGCCATTTGAACCATTTTTTTTAATCTGTTTATTTCTACAATGGTTTACATCAATTTACAGCCTGAATATTTAGCAATTTCTGCCGATGCCTTTTTTTAGACCCTGTGGCAGTTTTTTTATGCCCATGTCATACCAGATCGCCGCCATGCTGTTTAGAAAGTTATGAAATTCTTCCTTCATTTCGTCGCCGGAGCAGAATCGCTGGGACTACAACTAAGGCTGACAGGTACTGTGAGACTTTGAAAAAACTCAAACGCGCAATTCAGAACCGGAGAAGAGGAGTGTTGAGCAAGGTTCAAAAAATGGTTCAACTGGGTGTGAGCACTATGGGACTTAACTTGTGAGGCCATCAGTCCCATAGAACTGAGAACTACTTAAACGTAACTAACCTAAAGACATCACACACATCCATGCCCGAGGCAGGATTCGAACCTGCGACGGTATCGGTCGCGCGGTTCCAGACTGTAGCGCCTAGAATCGCTCGGCCACCCCGGGCTGGCAATGTTGAGCAAGGGCCTACACATTCTCCATGACAACGCTCGCCCACGCATCGCTCGGCAAACCGTTGCTCTCCTGGAGCAGTTTCGGTGGACCTTAATGACATACCCACCCTGTAGTGCTGACTTGGCGCCCAGTGACTATCACCTGTTTCCTAGGTTAAAAGAACATTTGGCAGCAAAGCGATTCAGCTCCGACGACGAGGTGAAAGAAGAGGTTCATAACTTTCTGAACAGCATTGCGGCGAGCTGGTATGACATGGGCACATAAAAACTGCCACAGCTTCTACAAAAATGCACCGACAGAAAAGGTGATTATGTCGAATAAGAGCTAGATGTTCAAGCTGTAAACTGACGTAAACCATTGTAGAAATAAACAGGTCTATGTACTTATGAAAATAGGAGACCTTACTTTTTGGATTACCCTCGTATAATAGCGTCGTTCTGACAGTAAGTTTGTCAGGTCGGTATAGCCCATACGAAAGTGTAACGGATTCTCGGGGGCATTAAATGAAAATCATTAGAAAAACACTGTTGGGTAAATTTAGAAAACCTCTGTTTGTATATTACTGCATCAAAATTAGGCCAATACTTACACCATCTTGCTAGTTCCTTTCAGAGCATGCTGATACAATAGCTGCGTATCTAACAATGAATACAACCGCTCGCTCACCAAAAGATTGTACCTAATGACCGGAAAGTTGCACAAGTCACACCAGTACCTAACAAACTAAACAGGAGTAATACGCTGAATTACAGACCTATAACACTAACTTCGATTTGGTAGGATTTTGGAACATATCCCGTGTTCGAAATTAATGAATTACATCGAAAACCAAAACGATTTATTGACTAATAGTCAGTACGGAATCAGGAAAAATCGTTGTTGTGGAACAGAACTAGCTCTCTATTCTCAGGAACTAATGAGTGATATCGACAGCGATTATCAAATTGATTCCGCATTTTTAGATTTCCAAAAGGCTTTCCACACCGCCCTTCACAAACGTGTAATGTGTCAGTTGTCCGACTGGATTTGTGAGTTCCTGTGAGGTAAATCACAGTTCGTAAGTTATTGAGTGAAACAGAAATAGTATCTGGCGTTCCCAAAGGAAGTGGTAGACGCCCTCTGCTGTTTTACCCGTGGCCTAGGTGTAGCGTCTTTGATTCATAATCAAAACGTCTTCAGTTCTGGCTACGAATCCTGCGCTACTCAAATTTTGATTAATATCAGAAATAGCGGCCGAAGACTTCCGGCATAAGAATTTACCCTCATTCTGCCAACGGCCTTGTCAAACAGTGCACTCTCGGGTCCTATGGGGTGGGAAATTGCCCTAAAAGGCGGAAGAATCAGCAATGATTATCAGCATGAGGATGCTGAAAGCTATGGAAATGATTGCATTAAGGACACGTAACGTGTATCCACAGGACATGTGGCATGTAATTGAAGAAGTGTTATGATGATCTCTCCACTGGCAAAGATTCCGGAATAGTCCCCCAATCGGATCTTCGGGAGGGGACTGTCAAGGGGGAGAATACTATGAAAAAAAGATTGAATAATCAACGAAACAATAACATTCTACGATCGTGGCGATGAATGTCAGAAGCTTGAACGTGGTAGGGAAACTAGAAAATCTGGAAAGGGAAATGCAAAGGCTCAGTCTAGATATAGTAGGGGTCAGTGAAGTGAAGTGAAGTGGAAAGAAGACAA
Source organism: Schistocerca americana (assembly GCF_021461395.2). NCBI lineage: Eukaryota > Metazoa > Arthropoda > Insecta > Orthoptera > Acrididae > Schistocerca > Schistocerca americana. The sequence goes on along the minus strand of NC_060119.1, from coordinate 326,550,900 downwards.
GGATTTCTGGTCAGATGAATATCGGGTAATATCAACAGCAGCAGAAAATGGTATAACGGGAGGAGGATTAATTATGAATAAGAATGTAGTGCAGAGAGTGTGTTGCTGTGAACAGTTTAGTGGTAGGGTTGTTCTTATCAGGATCGACAGCAAACCAACACCGAAACGATAGTTCAGGTATACATGCCGACGTCGCAACCTGTAGATGAAGAGATAGCGATTGTGTACGAGGATACGAGTAATACAGTATGTAAAGGGAGATGACGATCTAATAGTCCCGGGGGACTGGAATGCACTTGTTGGGAAAGGTGTAGAAGAAAAGGTTACAGGAGAATATGAGCTTGGGACAAGGAATGGGAGAGGAGAAACATTCTGTAATAAACTTCAGCTAGTAACAGCGAATACCTTGTTCAGGAATCAGAAGAGGAGGAGGTATACTTGGAAAAGGCCGGGTGATACGGGAAGATTTCAGTTAGATTCAATCACGGACAGGCAGATATTCCAAAATCAGATACTGCATTGTAAAGTGTACCCAGGAGCAGACATAGACTCAAATCACAGTACAGTAGTAGTGAAGAGTAGGCTGAAGTTTAATACAATGGCCAGGAAGGATCAGCAAGCAAAGAAGTGGAATTGAGAAGTAGTAAGGAATGACGAGATACGTTTGAAGTCCTTTGAGGCTATAGATACAGCAATAAGGAATAGCTGAGTAGGCAGTACAATTGAAGAGAAATGGACATCTGTAAAAAGGGCCGTCACAGAAGTTGGGAAGGAAAACCTAGGTGCAAAGAATGTAACTGAAAAGAAACCATGGGTAACAGAAGAAATACTTCAGTTGATTGATGAAAGGTGGAAGTACAAAAAGGCCCCGGGAAATTCATGAAAACAGAAATACAAGTCACTGAGGAATGAAATAAATAGGAAGAGCAGAGAAGCTAAGACAGAATACTGAATGAAAAATGTGAAGACACTGAAAAAGAAATGATTTTCAGCAAGACAAACTCAGCATGTAGGAAAGTCAAAACAGCCTTGGGTGACATTAAGAATGCGACGGGAATTACACTGTTAAATGCAGAGGAGAGAGCGGATAGGCGGACACAATACATTGAAAGCTTCTATAAGGGGGAAGATTTGTCTGATGTGATAGAAGAAGAAACATGAGTCGATTTAGAAGAGATAGGGGGTCCAGTATTAGAATCAAAATTTAAAGGAGCTTTGGAGGATTTAAGATCAAATAAGGCAGGAGGGATAGATAACATTCTAACAGAATTTCTAAAGTCATTGGGGGAAGTGGCAACAAAACAACTATTCACGTTGGTCTGTAGAATGTATGAGTCTGGCGACATACCATTTGACTTTCGGTAAAAAAGCATGATCCACACAATTCCGAAGAGCTGACAAGTGCGTGAATTACCGCACAATCAACTTAATAGCTAATGCATCCAAGTTTCTGACAAGCATAAATTACAGAGGAATGGAAAAGAAAATTGAGGATGCTCTACATGATGATCAGTTTGGCATTAGGAAAGATAAAAGCATGAGTGACGTGATTCTGACATTGCGGTTAATACGGTAGCTTGTGCAATGGCTAGATGTACGAGGAAGATCCAATAATTAAGTCGTAAACGGGATAGAGATACCAGAGCCACGTGTACCATCCTGAAATTTATTGTCCTTTTCAACATACTCTCCTTGCACCCTTAAGCACTTTTCCCTTGGTTCGACGTGGCGTTAAAAGCCACATGCATGAAACATAGAATTCTTGTGGCAGCGTTCGCATCTAATAGTTAACTTCTCGGTGTATAACAAGTTTATTTGGTACCTTAAATTGTTGCAGTCCATAAGACCGATATGTCCTGGAGTAACGAAACATCCCAAGACTGTGAAACACTGTGCTTCCTTGCTTGTGCCCTATTTCGTGCTTTGGTGGATTCCTGTACCCAACTGAACAAAATTTTTTATGAAATACTGTTCTGAACATGTACGGGACGAATTTTGCTATGGACATGCACAGCGGACAGTTCCTCGGTTTACAAAAATCGTGTTGTTCTAGTCGGGTACACACTCATAACACACCTTCCATCTTGATCTGACTTCAGATAATTAGCCGTTGGTTCGGAATACTGTGTATCGGTTGCCTTCGACGCAACATCTGCTGCCACCTTCTAGATACACACAGGTGCGAAGAGTGAAACGATATGTGGTATTCTGGCGTTTGCTGTTTATATATTCACTCACCCTACCCTCGTATCTTGGAAGTTCAGCTTTTTAGTAGGCTTCAACTGTTGAATTGCACCTACCCTACCGCATTGTAGCTGCAAGCGATGGAACCACTACCACTACTGTTTTTCACTCCCCTACCATGTCGCATGTGCAGGTTCGGGCTCAGTTATTTTATCCGCACTCCTGATGTACTGTTCGCTATGCGCTGTACAGGGGTTTCCGGGGAACATATATACACATACACACATCAAAAAAAGTCTTCCATCATCCCGATTCCCAGAACTCATGAAGATAGTCATTGACTGTGGATATTGTATCACAGACTGAGTCACTTTGACTGTTCAGAGAGTCATTAAACCCATCCACAGATGTAAACAAAAATGCATGAGCAGCGCCTATTGGACGAATGCGGTCCGACAGCCGATCAGTTCCAGTCATTCCAGTAGGAAGGAGGTACACGGCTCGTGTTGTCTGTTGTTCAACCATGCCTAGATGGTCAACACCGCGGTCCGATTGCGTTCGCATTGTGCTTTGTGGCAGGAAGGGCTCTCAACAAGGGAAGTCTCCAGGAGTCTCGGAATGAACGAAAGCGATATTGTTCGGACATGGAGGAGATACAGAGAGACAGGAACTGTAGATGACATGCCTCGCTCAGGCCACCCAAGGACTACTGCTGCAGCGGATGACCGCTACCTACGGATTATGGCTCGGCGGAACCCCGACAGCAACGTCGCAATGTTGTATAATGCTTTTGTGCAGCGATAGTACGTCGTGTTACGACTGAAACTTCGCGCAATATGCTGCATGATTCCCAACGTCACTCCCGACGTCCATGGCGAGGTCCATCTTTGCAACCAAGACACCATGCAGCGTGGTACAGAGGGGCCCAACAACATGCCTAATGGACCGCTCAGAGCTGGCATCACGTTCTCTTCACCGATGAGTGTCCCATATGTCTTCAACCAGACAATGTCGGCGACGTGTTTGGAGGCAACCCGGCCGGGCTGAACGCCTTAGACGCACTGTCCAATGAGTGCAGCAAGGTGGAGGTACACTGCTATTTTGGGGTGGCTTTTTGTGGGCCGACGTACGCCGCTGGTGGTCATGGAAGGCTTCGTAACGGCTTTACGATAGGTGAATGCAACCCTCTGACCGATAGCGGCAGCATATTGGCGATTCATTTCTCTTCATAGACGACAATTCGCGCCCCCATCGTGCACATCTTGTGAAAGACTTCGCTCGACTAGAGTGGCCAGCATGTTCCGCAGACATGAACCCTATCGAACATGCCTGGGACAGATTGAAAAGGGTTGTTTATGTACGACATGATCCACCAACCACTCTGAGGGATCTAGGCCGAATCGGCGAGAGGAGTGGGACAGTCTGAACCAACAGTGCCTTGTGGATGCCATGGCTTTTTTGGTTGATATCTTGCTATGAAATTTGTTCATTCGCTGGAACTGAATATGTCACAATTCCTGCGGTTGTTTCTTGGTTTCTGGGCCTTATTAGACTCTAACCCAGCGAAGAAGACCATTTTAACATGAAATGTACCATAACACCTTCGAATTATGCTGGTCGTGCCTCGTTCATAAACACTCATCTCTCGGCTTATCTTCAGCTTAACTTGTTTCCGGTTCTACTGACGTTGTGGTCCTCCTTCAATGGTGAAGCAAGCAGCCTTGAATCAACGCATTCAGGTGTTAAAAGTACTGTACGAAGTGCTTCTCCTGATGTTTGTGAATTTCTCAGGGATGTCAGCAAATTCCCCCCCCCCCCCCCCCCCCCCCCCAAGTCACTTCCATCTCACAACTTCAGTCTCCACGGACATGAAACTTGCCTGTGTGTCTGTCCTGCCCAAATCAAAAACATAGTTTTAAGACTAAAAATATGTTATATTTCCACAGTTAGATAATGAGATTTTCGTAGGGTACCACATTCTTTTTACATTCCGACTGTCGAGGAACTTTTCAGTACCTTCTTATTCTCTACGAAAGTGCAGTCCATCTTGTCCATGGCAAGGAACAACATCCGTCAACAGCTCTTAGAATCTTCGGTGTAGCGACTAATATTGCCGTTCCGAAAACCTTTTCACTCAGCTGATAAAAATATTTCGAATTTACGAAACATTGTGTGAATCGGACGTCGTCATCAGCAATGCCTCGATTACAGACTTTTTGCCATTTACTAAAGAAACTAATTTTACGTGTTGTCACTCTGTCTTTGATGAAGATTTTAATGGGTCGCTTTACCTCTTGAACGATGATGTAGTGATGATTACTATGGTCGCTGTCTTTCTGTATGGCAAGAGGGAAGCTAGAAATGTTTTCCGTTGATATGAAATAGTGCGGACACGGTGATGCGTCATCCAGAACAAGAGCTGTAGTCACGCCGTCTTCCATGAAGTTTATAATGGGTCACTTTACCTCTTCGACAATGATATAGTGAAAATTGTTGTGGTCGTAGACTTTCTGTATGACGATAAGGGATCTAGGAATGCAAACCGTTGCTATGAAAAAGTGGGGACACTGATGTGCCGTTATTAACAAGGACTATAGGATAATCACTATAGACAATGTGTTGATCCATAAACATGCTTACCCATGTAGGGTTCACTTGACACAGTATCCTATAGTGGCTGCGGTGGGTGAAAATTACGCATCCGTCCTACAGCTCAGATTTTATGTCCATTGATTTCCGTATTTGTCTCAAACGTGATAGCTGTGTGATACGCTCCTCATTACGACCCCCAGACGGCTGTTACACACTAGTTCCAATCGAGTGTGGCAGACTTTCGTAACAAATAAACATAATAGTTCAACAAAGGGCGTGACAACTTTGTAAATCGCAGTGAAGATTGTGGTGCATAATACATCATGACTGCTATAAGCGTTTCAACCGTTGTTTTTGACGCATCTACATTCTCTTCTTAATACGCAGATGTAGGAAGACCTTTGGTGGAATTCGTCGTGTAGTTGCGGTATACTCTAGTTTTACGCCTAGTTTTCTACAGTTCTGTTGTAACGTCTTTTCCGCTTAAGATACAAAAGACGAACACATTTTTGGAAGTACATCGAAACTTTTACTACTCATAGATATATTAATATCGTAAGTAATCAACGTATTTAAGTTAGTTCATATGACGACCGTTGTGACAGTTCCAAGTCAAAGAGCATGTTTGGTGAAGCTATGTAGGGTTCAACTGTTCGTTTATTGTCGAGTGTAACAAAACAGTTTTATCAGACTTGGATCAATTATCAGGCTGCCTTGAATTCACGTTACTTAGAATGTGCTTACACGTCTCTACATAAAACAACATATTTCTTTATTTCGCAGAACAGACTAAACTAATGCAGAAATTCAGATAACTGTAATTTATTAGCAAGCTTAAGGCCAGCATAAATTCCACTGCAGAATTGAGGATACATTTAAGAATAATTTTTTTGTGGACGTAGAGTTACTCCTAAAAAGAATAATGAAACTCCTTACTGCTATTCACTTTCTTCTTTTGATGGGAAATAACAAAAATAGTAACATCGGGTGTATTGGCTACTTGCACTTCAAGTCCGTTGTAGGAGAGTACTGAGAAGCTAACGATGTGATATAATAAGCCTTTACTTCATTTGGAACTTTACCTATTGCATCCCTGGTAAATTTTGTTTTTTCAGTGTAAGCAAGCGGCGCAGGAATCAGTGAGACAGTAAAGTGGTTGGTGTTGTGTTGGCATAGTTACTTAACAAGTTTTAAACACATGTTTTCACAACAGAGCTCAATAAATTAGAAAGCCTGCGTTAAAGTAAAAGAAAATGGCAAGGAAACGATCAGCGTTCTTTGTATGAATACGGATTAACTTAATACCTAGTGTGAGGTACTAAATGACAAAATCTAAACCCTTCAAAATAATTTTAGCATTCCAATAACAAGGAGAGCACAAGATAGGCCACTGTAATAATAATAACTATACAACCTGGAAGAAATGACTAGAAAAATACATTAGCAAGATTCGACCTCAGGATACAGTATCGAAGAACAAATCAACTACAGCCGACACACCGAAGCCACAAAACTGATATTATCCTGTCAACAAGAGATAACAGTAAATACACTCCTGGAAATGGAAAAAAGAACACATTGACACCGGTGTGTCAGACCCACCATACTTGCTCCGGACACTGCGAGAGGGCTGTACAAGCAATGATCACACGCACGGCACAGCGGACACACCAGGAACCGCGGTGTTGGCCGTCGAATGGCGCTAGCTGCGCAGCATTTGTGCACCGCCGCCGTCAGTGTCAGCCAGTTTGCCGTGGCATACGGAGCTCCATCTCAGTCTTTAACACTGGTAGCATGCCGCGACAGCGTGGACGTGAACCGTATGTGCAGTTGATGGACTTTGAGCGAGGGCGTATAGTGGGCATGCGGGAGGCCGGGTGGACGTACCGCCGAATTGCTCAACACGTGGGGCGTGAGGTCTCCACAGTACATCGATGTTGTCGCCAGTGGTCGGCGGAAGGTGCACGTGCCCGTCGACCAGGGACCGGACCGCAGCGACGCACGGATGCACGCCAAGACCATAGGATCCTACGCACTGCCGTAGGGGACCGCACCGCCACTTCCCAGCAAATTAGGGACACTGTTGCTCCTGGGCTATCGGCGAGGACCATTCGCAACCGTCTCCATGAAGCTGGGCTACGGTCCCGCACACCGTTAGGCCGTCTTCCGCTCACGCCCCAACATCGTGCAGCCCGCCTCCAGTGGTGTCGCGACAGGCGTGAATGGAGGGACGAATGGAGACGTGTCGTCTTCAGCGATGAGAGTCGCTTCTGCCTTGGTGCCAATGATGGTCGTATGCGTGTTTGGCGCCGTGCAGGTGAGCGCCACAATCAGGACTGCATACGACCGAGGCACACAGGGCCAACACCCGGCATCATGGTGTGGGGAGCGATCTCCTACACTGGCCGTACACCACTGGTGATCGTCGAGGGGACACTGAATAGTGTACGGTACATCCAAACCGTCATCGACCCCATCGTTCTACCATTCCTAGACCGGCAAGGGAACTTGCTGTTCCAACAGGACAATGCACGTCCGCATGTATCCCGTGCCACCCAACGTGCTCTAGAAGGTGTAAGTCAACTACCCTGGCCAGCAAGATCTCCGGATCTGTCCCCCATTGAGCATGTTTGGGACTGGATGAAGCGTCGTCTCACGCGGTCTGCACGTCCAGCACGAACGCTGGTCCAACTGAGGCGCCAGGTGGAAATGGCATGGCAAGCCGTTCCACAGGACTACATCCAGCATCTCTACGATCGTCTCCATGGGAGAATAGCAGCCTGCATTGCTGCGAAAGGTGGATATACACTGTACTAGTGCCGACATTGTGCATGCCCTGTGGCCTGTGTCTATGTGCCTGTGGTTCTGTCAGTGTGATCATGTGATGTATCTGACCCCAGGAATGTGTCAATAAAGTTTCCCCTTCCTGGGACAATGAATTCACGGTGTTCTTATTTCAATTTCCAGGAGTGTATATAATAAAATTAAAGTACTCAGAGCCAGTCTACACAAAGCTGGCCACATGACAAAATAAATTAGACCACTAACTCAACAAATCCAGAAATTAGAAGGTAAGTCACTTGAGCACTATTGGCAGCAGAATAAGATACGTCATTAGGATTTAAGTCACACAGAATCTTCCCCATCTAAAGCTTATTTCGGAGACCAACATTAGGCCTTGCGGTGGCCCCACAGTTACAACAATATAATAATTATCACAGGCAAACATAGCTTTGTACCAAGCACAATTGCCCCAACCATCCAAGAGCACACACTACAGATAAAATTTGCTTCAGTCGCGTCATCATGACTTTCCCTGCAGCCAAGTCACCAGGCACCATCTGCTTTCCCCAGATTGGAACTGATGCAGCTTGTTGAAAACAAATCCCTGCTAGCACAGGTCCAGACTCTACCTGGATGCCTCTACTGCTGCGCTCCATCTTATGCTGTTGATTCCTCTGTCTTCCACCCACTTTTTATTGTGCTTCCTCGCTGGCTCACTGTAAGAATCTCCACTGACGCTCCACTAGTTATCAGACTCCATGATAAAGAAAGTGTCATCGACAAACATGGAGCTGCAGTCTTCTCAGGCACGAATACTCGCTGGTCAACTCCCTGGACATGCCACTCCAGGATGTAAACAAGACTGTCCAGCGTGCCACCCACGAACTGGCCCTACACAAAAGCTCTAGTCTTGCCGCTGCTGCCCACAGCCCCTGGTGCTGACTCCAAATAATTTTTGTGGCTTTGTCACACACAAGACCACTTTCACTTACCGCTTCTCCTTGCATTGCTGTGGCAGTGTGCACAAATACTTTGCAATTTCATGCATACTCCGCTGTGGTGGGAACGCTGGCACCAACTGACAAGCGGTGTGGTACTTCAACTGCTCTGTTAAACAGTAATTCATGGAACCGGCATCGGGCATGTTTCTGTATCTAATATTTTGTCTACTGATTCTAAAGATATGATCAGAGACTTAATTTGAGACTTAAATAAACTCAAGAAGCTAAATGTTAATATGTGAGAAGGGTTCAGAGTGATGAACTAGCTTAAGTTAGAATCTGCCATCTACGCCCTTTTAGTCTCCGATGTTGTCTTTAGAAATGGAAGATATATATTGGACCGTGTCCTAGTGCCCATAAAGTAAAATTTACCGAGAACTCTTAGACCGGCAGCGAAAGCCGGCATTCTATGAACTTTACTTATTGTCTTTTAGAACTCGAAATTTTCGCGCGATTCACTAATTACTGTGGTTTGAAAATTTAAATCTTCATTTTTTCCACGCCCTGTTCGAGAGTGGAACGGTAGAGAAACAGCTTGAAGGTGGTTCGACGAATCCTCTGCCAGGCACAGAATCCTGTAGATGTACATGCATAAAGTTTAACAAATGACGGATGTTACGATATAGTTTTACTTTGCGATATGATGTGGGCTTTTCTGTTCGTCTATAAAACTTGTATGTGAGTGAATGAGCACCTCGAAGTATTTCTCATTAAAATACGTACCTATTCACATTTACAAATGTAATGGAATGGCGCCAAATCCTCTGCCGATGTGTCAGGCCAGTGAAGTCAACTGCCGGTTTGGATTGGATTCTATAAGTACTGTATGTTTCTGGCTAGAATTTTTATTCTTTATTTACATGAAGATATAGTTTTGTTAAATTTATTAAGAGCAGTACTCTATTATAGTAGTCGCTCTCTGTCATATTAATACAAAACAGGGTTATTTCCGAGTTCATAACCAGCTGAAGTTCTGTATGATTTAGAGACAGGGTCAGTTCAGTTTTGGAAGAATCTTGACAATGAAGGGGTATAACACTTAAAGTGGACGCTAATCTTAGTGGTAATTAAAAGTAAAACAGATATTTCTTTCCGTGTTATAGTCCTCCTCGCTGATATAAAGCTTTCTTACTCTTATTAGCTCTAGCACTAGTATCATTTTCCAATTAGCTGTCAGTTAAGAAACTTTCATAATAGTTGTAACTGCATTAAGTTCCAGCAAATACTCTTCCTCTACAACAAATAAAATGGAATATATTAATCAATGAATGTATTTGTACCCGAGAATTTTAATTGGAGTTTACTGGTTTCAATAATCACTCGTCATAAAACTGTACGTGACCTCTCATGAACTATTAACAGTGAACTGGTGACTTACAGGTATAAATATCTAACTCTTCAATTTTTTACTGGCGCATAATGTGAAGTAAAAGTTCCAAGCCGAACGGATGGATGGTCGTGTCACACACGCTCAAGATTTCAGCGAAAGAACGTGTCGTTAGAATGTCGTTGTAGCCAGTCAGTGAGCTTTCGAAGTACTGTATTACAGATACTCTCATTTCATCTTTCTTGTCATTAGAAAAGAGTACATAACGTATTTTACGTTAAGTCAGTGAACACATGCCGTTGTTATATACTTGTCTATTAATGCCCTCCCCTATTCGTGTAATTTTGCTTCTGAAAATATTAAGGAACAAATTTTGCTGGTTAAATTCGCCTCTTCGCTTCTAATTTGTTCATATCAGTCCTGGAAATTATGCCTGAGACACTGGGATGCCGGAAAGTGCACAGTTTTGGAATGAACTAATACTTTCAAGAAAATCAAGATGAAATGGTCGGAAGCGTTTGACAACAAATTTCGAATTAAAAGTAGGTTTTCCATATAACAGTGATCGCAGGCGAGGGTATTCATTATATATCCATTCATTGAAGACAATGTGCTGTACTTCTACAAATGTAAATGCTTGCTATTCTTGCTCGATTAACACTGTTTGAACGTCGAAAAGTCCAGATGAATTTCATTCCAGCCGCGTGATACTCATTTCACACGTCTGGTGCAGCCAATTAATTCAGTGTTTTTACGTTAATACATTGTATTAATACGAAATACTTGGCAGTCGGATATCTCACCTCATACCTTTCACACAGATCACAGATCATAAGATTATTACATCCTCAGCTATAAAATTCTCGTGCTACCAACAACATTGAAAAGCACCGGTACAACTTTCTCTGAACAGACACTGTACTTCGGTTTATCTCTGAAATTTTCATGTGAATAATACCGTTTGATTATGCGCTACATGACCTCTACTCCACTCACTCTCCCACATAACTCTTCCACACATAATAATTTTGCTGGCGTCTTCCATTTAAATATCACTGCGGCGTGTTGACACTTGTGATACTTCTTAAACATGGAAGATCAAATCGCATTTGGGAAGACTTTCTATTTGCTTCCAGTCACACTCCGTAACGTAGTTTCTTTATTTAGTAGTTATAAAGCGCTCTTTTTTGCGTAATAAATCGTACTGGCCCCTCATGTAATTTTTCCCGCCAGCAGATAACGATATACGGTGCTTAGCATTTCTCTAGGGCCATTTACATGTGCACCTGGCACGGATGTCCAGAGGATACATCTCATCCTACGAACACAACGCTGTTCTGCAATTCTAATCATTACATGTCATACATCCCCTGCTTTGTATGTGCTGTAAGCTATGCGCCATTTCCATTCTTCCTTCCCGTGTTTCAATTTTCGCTAACAGTTGTATGATGTATCCACATGTCCAGTGCTGTTCGATAAAACGACAATTGCTTAAACCCTGCGTGTAATAACGGTCCGACAGCTTTTCATGTCATTCTCTTCGTACACAAACTTGTCGAAAGTTGCATCGAGACGATACTGTTATTCTGCTGATATCTTGACAAGATGCCATTCCTAAATTTACTTACCATGCAGCTATAAAGGCTTCACAGTACTAATTCTTATCACATCTGCAGTTGTTTGTGTCATTACACGTTATTAAACACTTTCTTTTATTTTCTGTGACTGGGATTTGATCTTTTCTCATACTTGCGGTACATGAGACTACACGTCAATTCGCAGTTTTCTCGATAATCGATGCAATTTTATCGAAAACTCTATTGCAGTTATTGACTAGACAGGGAGAGAGAACCAGAAAAGAGATGATAGCACGTGACCTTCAGAAAAGAACCGTGATGATAGTGTGTTAATTAACTAACGCAAGGCACTAAGAACTAAATTAGGATATGTAACGCAGATTCCTTCTATCCGGAATTCTGGTGGCTTAGCCTTAGTACTACTTAAAAATACTTCTGTTTTAAGGGATTAATTATTCCTAAGTGTTCTGCGCCTCTTTGTCTTAAGAGTAACGCTGTCTGTTGAACTGGCACTAGTGTATGGTTAACACTTTCATGCATTCAGCCACAGTTGTTACTACAGTGCTATGTATCTTACAGAGGAGAATACGTTTTATTTGTTGTTGCAACTGAAATGTTTGCGTACTTTTAAACCATGCATATGGGATCTAACGCTAATATCCTATACAAGATAATATTTGGTTTTCAGGTACGTAGGTTTTCTTGGGAGAATATTAAGGTTTCCATACTATATTTGTATAGGACTGTGATTTTGTGTTTAAATTTAAGTCTCATACCATTTACGTGTGCCCATTGGCTAATGTGTAAGCACTTCTGAACTTACTGAATACTTATCAAAGAAGTTTGAGGTATAAGTGCTTATCGAAGAGCCAATGGAGACATAGATCATAAAAGACATAAAAGAAAATGTTAAATCACGAGCCTGTACGCATTAATATTCAGTTAGTTAGTTAGATCTCTGTTTCACAGATATTTTGTACGTGTAATTGGAACGAAATCGAATGATTCTAAACTAACATTACGCAGTCATGTGTAAATACAGCTACATTTCGACTTTTTACGTTCTTAAAATAAAGGGTTTGAATTAGTAACTCCGATCCATCAACTTTTACACACTACAAAAAACAGGCACTGTTCCACAGAAAATAAATATTTGTCAAGCAGAAACGTTTCCAGTTTGTTTTCCAATTTTTCTTTGTTATCTGTCAGACATTTTGTAAACTTGGGTAAGTGATCAAAACATTTATTGGTAGCATTATCTTTTTGGGCTAAACACAATCATAACGTGGAATAATGAAGGTCACACACACACGAAAAAAATCGTAACAACAAAAGATAATATCTGCCGTGGTCTTGAGGTAGCGTCTTTGACTTCTAATCAAAACGTTTTCGGTCCCGGCTTCGAATACCATCACTGCTTCAGTTTTGATTAATAATCAGCATTGGCGGCCGAAGCCTTCCAGCATAAGAAGTCACCCTCATTCTGCCAACGGCCTCGTCAACGAGGGCAGATGAACAGACAGAGGTTGAGGGCACTCTCTTGTCCTAGAGGTGGGAAACTGCCCCTGAAGGCGGAAGATCAACGGACTGAGGACGCAGAAGGCAATGGAAACCACCGCATTAAAAACAGGTAACGTGTATCTACAAGACATGTGGCCTGTAATTGAAGAAGTGTCATGATGATCTCTCCTTTAGGAAAAGAATCCGGAATAGTTCCTCATTCGTGTCTCCGGGAGGAAACTGTCAGGGGGAGGTTACCATGAGAAAAAGATTGAATAATCAACGAAATAATAACATTCTATGAGTCGGTCGTGGAATGTCAGGAGCTTGAACGTGGAAGGGAAAGTAGAAAATCAGAAAAGGGAAATGTAAAGGCTCAATCTAGATATAGTAGGGGTCAGTGAAGTGAAGCGGAAAGAAGACAGTGATTTCTGGTTAGATGAGTATAAGATAATTACAACGGCAGCAGAAAATGGTATAACTGAAGTAGGATTCGTTTGGAATAGGAAGGAATGTCAGACAGTGTGTTATTGTGAACAGTTCAGTGATAGGGTTATTCTTATCAGAATCGACAGCAAACCAACACCGACAACAATAGTTAAGGGATACATGCCGACGTCGCAAGCTGGAGATGACGAGATTGAGAAAGTGTATGAGGATATTGAAAGGGCAATACAGTATGTAAAGGGAGATGAAGATCTAATAGTCATGGGTGAATGGAATGCAGTTTTAGGGGAACGAGTAGAAGAAAAGGTTACAAGAGAATATGGGTTTGAGACAAGGAATGAGAGAGGTAACCGATTAATGGAATTCTGTAATAAACATCAACTGGTAACAGCGAATACTCTGTTCAGTAATCACAGGAGGAGGACGTGTACTAGGAAGAGGCCGGGTGATACAGGAATATTTCAGTTTGATTACACCATCGTCAGCCGGCCGCTGTGGCCGAGCGGTTCTAGGCGCTGCAGTCCGGAACCGCGCAACAGCTACGGTCGTAGGCTTGAATCCTGCCTCGGGAATGGATGTGTGTGATGTCCTTAGGTTAGTTAGGTTATGTAGTTCTAAGTTCTATGGGACTGATGACCTCAGATGTTGTGCCATAGTGCTCAGAGCCATTTAAATCATTTATTGATCACAACACAGTACTGATGAAGAGTAGGCTAAAGCTTAAGTCATTAGTCAAGAAGAATCAATACTCAAAGAAGTGGAATACGGAAGTATTAGGAATGACGAGATTCGCTTGAAGCTCTCTAAGGCTATAGATACAGCAATAACGAATAGCTCAGTAGGTAATCGAACTGAAGAGGAATGGAGCTCCCTAAAAAGGGTGATAACAGAAGCTGGGAAGGAAAACATAGTTACAAAGAATGTAACAGTGAAGAAACCATGGGTAACAGAAGAAATACTTCAATTGGTCGATGAAAGGAGGAAGTACAAAAATGTTCTGGGAGGCTAAGAACACAGAAATACAAGTCGCTGAGGAGTGAAATAAACAGGAAGTTAAGTCGAAACGGCTGCAACAAAAATGTGAAGCTTTGGAAAAGAAATGATTGTCAGTAGAAATGACTCAACATACAGGAAAGTCAAAACAACCTTCGGTGACATTAAAAAGCAAGAGTGATAACAGAGTGCAACCTGAATTCCACTGTTAAATACAGAAGAGAGAGCGGATAGGGAAAAGAAGGCATTGGAAACCTCTATGAGGGGGCAGATTTGTCTGATATGGTAGAAGAAGAGCAGGAGTCGAATTAGGAAAGATGGGGGATCCACCATTAGAATAAGATTTTAAGAGAGCTTTAGAGGATTTGAGATCAAATAAGGAAGGAGGGATGGATAACATTCCATCAGAATTTTTAAAATAATTAGAGAAAGTTGGAACAAAACGACCTCGTTGGTGTGTAGAATGTACGAGTCTGGCGACATACCATCTGACTTTCGGAAAAATACCATCCACATAATTCCGAAGACGGCAAGAACTGACAATTGCGAGAATTATCGCACAATCAGCTTAACAGCTCATGCATCGAAGCTGCTTACAAGAATAATATACAGAAGAATGGAAAAGAAAATTGAGAATGCGCTAGGTGACGATCAGTTTGGCTTTAGGAAAAGTAAAGGGACGAGAGAGGCAATTCTGACGTTACGGCTCATAATGGAAGCAAGGCTAAAGAAAAATCAAGACACTTTCATAGGATATGTCGACCTGAAAAAAGCGTTCGACAATATAAAATGGTGCAAGCTGTTCGAGATTCTGAAAAAAGTAGGGGTAAGCTATAGGGAGAGTCGGGTCATATACAATATGTACAACAACCAAGAGGGAATAGTAAGAGTGGACGATCAAGAACGAAGTGCTCGTATTAAGAAGGGTGTAGGACAAGGCTGTAACCTTTCGCCCCTACTCTTCAATCTGTACATTAAGGAAGCAATGATGGAAATAAAAGAAAGGTTCAGGAGTGGAATTAAAATACAAGGTGAAAGGATATCAATGATACGATTCGCTGATGACATTGCTATCCTGAGTGAAAGTGAATAAGAATTACATGATCTACTGAACGGAATGAACAATCTGATGAGTACACGTTATGGATTGAGACACGAAGGTAAGTAAGATAAGTAGTATAAATGAGGAGAGCGAGAAACTTAACATCAGAATTGATGGTCACGAAGTAGATGAAGCTAAGGAATTCTGCTACCTGGGCAGTAAAATAACGAGTGACTGACGGAGCAACGAGGACATCAAAAGCAGACTAGCAATGGTAAAAAGGACATTCCTGGTCAAGAGGACTCTACTAATATCAAATATCGGCCTTAATTTAAGGAAGAAATTTCTGAGAATATAGTCTGGAGTACAGCATTGTATGGTAGTGAAACATGGACTGTGGGTAAACGGGAGCCGGCCGCGGTGGCCGTGCGGTTCTAGGCGCTGCAGTCCGGAACCGCGGAACTGCTACGGTCGCAGGTTCGAATCCTGCCTCGGGCATGGATGTGTGTGATGTCCTAAGGTTAGTTAGGTTTAAGTAGATCTAAGTTCTAGGGGACTGATGACCTAAGATGTTAAGTTCCATAGTGCTCAGAGCCATTTGAACCATTTTTTGGGTCAACGGGAACAGTAGAGATTCGAAGCATTTGAGATGATTTTGTCTAAGTTACATATTTAAGTGATTAACATTGCAAGGTTACAGGTTTACGTAAGCGCGAGATAAGACATTGTAAATGTGAAATGCTGGTACATTTTAAACCGGTGTAGTCACAAAAATGCTAAATGCAAGCATGCAAATGTGCGTGCATTCTGTTTTACAGGCGCCGGATATTAGTTGTAAGAGGGAATTCACTTAGATCTACATATATATGGATACCATGCAAATCACACTTAAGTGCCTGGCTGAGGGTCCATCGAACCACCTTCACAATGATTCTTTATTACTCCCATCTCGAACATCGCGTGGTAAAAACGAACACTTACACTCATGTTGAGAAGAAACAGAACACCTTGAACAGCTAGTGAAAGGGCGTTCAAATTCACAGAACTTGTACACTATTCTACTCTGTAGAAATGATTGTCATTTTAGTCACCTTGGTTCAGCATGTGTCCTGTTGCCTAGTAGGCACAGGGTCGGCCATGGGCGTGACAACGTGTTCCATGCGCGATGGTATGGACACGTGTAGGGCAGGAATGGAGTCCTGTGATATAGCCATACATGCTGCATTCACCTGGTTCGAAAGTTCATCTGTGGTGGTTGGCATTGATTCACAGCGCTGCACCCGTCGTTTCACCGTATAACCACACATTTCGGATTGTTCACAAGTCTGGTGATGTGGTGGAACAGGCCAAAAGTTGACTTCCTGTGAGACCAAGAAGCCACGTGTGCGTGTAGCAACATTAGGTCGTTCATTGTCTTGCTAAAAAATGGCGTTTGGGGTGTTGTGCAGAAAGAATTTGGCTACTGGCCGCAGTGTGTCATTCACGTATTTCGCACTAGTCACAGTGCTTGGACACACACTAACTGTGATTTGTGGTTGTACCCAGTAGCACTCCCAATCACAAGACCTTGAATTCGCGCTGTGTGTCTTGTGCGAATGCAGTCACTGTGATGCTAAAATGCGGGCATCATTTTGACAAAGAGGACCTGGATCCGACCGAAAACCGATGCTATTCCTGTCCCCAGTGACGTCGTACCGATCACCCTTGCCATCTAGCATGTTACTGCAAACTTATGAAAGGTAGGCAGAGAAGTGGACGACGTGGAGGTAACCCATGCTGTAATAAACGGTGACGGACTGTCACACCTGATACTATAAGATGTGCTCCACTGTCAGAATCACTTATTTGACGGTACGCTTTGTGCATACGTCTGCGAGGTATCCTGCACGTCTACTCAAGTCGCACTGAACCATTACTTTCAGTCTACAGCGAAAACCAGAGCCGCAGGCACATTTTACCGTTATGTGGTGTTGCGCCGTGATATCGATGTCGACCTTGAACCCTTCAGCCGACAATGGTCAAATGTTAATCATATCGACCTTGAACCCTTCAGCAGACAATGGTCAAATATTAATCATATCAGCAGAACATACTAATGTACATGTCGTGTGTAAATGTCCTATCTCTAGTCGTTGAAGATGTTTTTTTTTTTGTTTTTTTTTTTAACTTCAGTGTATGTCTTTCCGCGCGAACTCTGATTCCCCTTACTATATTATGATGATCGTTTCTTCCTCTGCAGGTCGGCGTCAACAAAATATTTTCGCATTCGGAGGAGAAAGTTTGTGACTGAAATTTCGTGACAAGATTCTGCCGTAACGAAAAAACCTTTGTTTTAATTATGTCGACCTCATATCCTGTATCACACCAGTAGCACTCTCTCCCCTATTTCTCAATAACACAAGACGTGCTGCTCCTCTTTCAACCATGTCGATGTACTCCGTTAATTTTATCTGGTAAGGATCCCACACCGTGCAGCAGTACTTCAAAAGAGGATGAATAAGTGTAGTGCACGGAGTCTCTTTATTAGATCTGCAGCATTTTCTAAGTGTTCAACTAACAGAACTCAGTCTTTGATTCGCTTTCCGCACAACATATTCTGTGTGTTCTTGCCAATATAATTTGTTCGTAATTGTAATTCCTAGGTATTTAGTTGAATTTGCGGTCTTTAGATTTATCGTTTAACTGAAGTTTAACGGATTCCCTTTAGCACTCGATGGATGACTCATTTAAGGTCAACTGTCAATTTTCGCACCATGCAGATATCGTTTCTAAACCTTTATGCAGTTTGGTTTGATCTTCTGATGACTTTACTAGACGGCTGCTTAGATTGTCACCTAAATCTTTTACATAGATCAAGACCAGCAGAGTTACTGTAACACTTGTTTGCGGAGCCTTCTGGATATCTAGCAATACAGAATCAGTTTGAAGTCCCTTGTCAATAGTACTCAACATTTCGTGTGAGTAAAGAGAAGAACGATGGTTTCTAAATCCGTGTCGACTGTATGTGAATAGACCTTTCGAGTACAATATATGTTCCAAAATCTTACTGCATATCGACGTTAATGATATGGGCTTGTAATTTACAAGATTCTTGAATATTGGTGTGACGTGTGCAACTTTCTATTTGGGTGCTTATCTTCTGTCGAGCGAGCGGTTGTATGTAATTGTTATGTAAGGAGCTCTTGCGTCAGCATACTCTGAAAGGAATCTATATGGTATGTAGTCTGGACCGGAAGACTTGCTTTTATTAAGTGACGTAAGTTGCTTCACTACTCTGAGGACATCTACTTCTAAGTTATTCTTCTTTGCTGCTACCCTTGAATTCTCGAATATATACTTCGTCTTCTTTGGCGAAAGAATTTCGTAAGGCTGTGTCTAGTACGTCTTCCATGCTTTTTGCACTTGGTGGGTCAACCCTGTTCATGGATGACGCTGGAGTTGTTGTCCGAGGTTCTCCTGTATGTGCTCTGTTGAAGACAGATCTGGTGATCGAGCACGCCAGGGCAACATGCCGCCTTGTGGACGCTCTGTAAAGCATGTTGGGTAACAACAGTGATATGTGAGCGAGCGTTATCCAATTGGAAAACAACACCAGGAGTGCTTTTTATCAATGGCAACACAGCAGTTCGAATCACCAGACCTACACACAAATTTGCAGTCAGGGTGCATGGGATAACAACGGCAGCGCTTCTCCTTTCGTACGAAATCAAACGCCAGGCTGTAACTCCAGTGTGATTACCAGGGAGACAGAAAACACAAAGACCTCCACCCTCCCATCGGATGACCTCTCGCTTGATACCATTGAAACTGTACATGACGGTGGTTTGGGGTCGGTGGATTTCCCGCTACAAGGTGTCTGGCTCGAAGCTGCCCTAGAAGTAACCGATTTGTAACAATCCTTTGTGTCACTGTGGTGCCAAATGCTGCTCAAATTGCTTGTGCCAGATTGTAAACACAATGGTCTTCCCTCTTGGTGGTGCCACGTGGCCGTCCAGATCCCAGTCCTCTTGCGATCGCTCATTCTCGTGTCCACCGCTGCCAGCAGTCAAAGTGGCTATGTTCCTGCCAAGTCTTTCTGCATCGTTCCAGAAGGAACATCCATCTCCTCGTAGCCCTATCACCCGTCCTCGTTTAAACTCAGTGATGTTTTGATAATGGCGTCTTTGTCGCCTTCAAGCCATTCCTGACTACCATCAACTCGCCACGTCCCTTCTGAAAGGTAACTAACGCTCACAACCGTTAAAACGTGTATTTAAAGCAAGCCCGATTTGCAAAAAAAATGGCTCTGAGCACTATGGGACTTAACATTTATGGTCATCAGTCCTCTAGAACTTAGAACTACTTAAACCTAACTAACCTAAGGACATCACACAACACCCAGCCATCACGAGGCAGAGAAAATCCCTGACCCCGCCGGGAATCGAACCCGGGAACCCGGGTGTGGGAAGGGAGAACGCTACCGCACGACCGCCCGATTTGCATCGTCATAGTGGCGCTACTAGTTCGTCTCTTATATGACGGGCGCAAAATCTGAATACACATCATCTTTCAGACGCAGAAACACTCCTTCTTGGTGTAGCGATATTTTTACAGCCAGTGTATTTTCCTCGGGTACGTAACTGTTCCTATTCGGTTTAGTGGATTATTTACAACAAACTTCGTGATGTAGTATGTACAGAGTGTGTCCCATTATCGTTAGGACTGCTTACGTGACATTCCAAACTGCAATGCTATCTCGTGGTGAGTTACTGCGTTACATTCTTTGAAGTTTGAGCAACAGCTGTGTAGGAGGTGAAAGTAGCTGCAGCAGGCTTCCTGGTCGCAAATGCAACAGTACGTGTCTGACACCTGTCGGAAATGGCGGTGGAACACCGAGGGAAGTTCAGGTTTTGTGTTAAGTTTTGTGTTTGTGGGTGAGAATTCGTCGCATTCGATCCTAATACCGAGAGGTAGGTTCCTGATCGTTCCTCCAACAACGGTCTGATTCAAGGGCGACTATGTTCAATAAATACAGTGATATTGTGAACACAGTCCATGATGTCTACTTTTCATAACAACAGTTCTAACAGGACTGGGACGCACTGTGATTACTATAATGCAGTACTTCAAATCCCTAACTCCTTAAACAGATGGCTTCAGCATGGTAGTGGGTGAGCATCACATATTATCCTTACAGCACATTATTGAACAATGAAGATATTCTTTCCTAGAGATGAACATTATTCCATACGACATCGCTCAATGAATATAAGCAATTTAACTAACTTATTGATTTGGCTCTCCGCAAGATGTGCAGGAACTGAAGTGGAAATCTAGCGGAACTACGTTGTTTTAGGAGTTCCTAAACGTACTTTTCCTGTTTAACTGCCCGGCCGGTGTGACCGAGCGGTTTGAGGCGCTTCAGTCAGGAACCGCGCGACCGCTACGGTCGCAGGTTCGAATCCTGCCACGGGCATGGATGTGTGTGATGTCCTTAGGTTAGTTAGGTTTAAGTAGTTCTACGTTCTAGGGGACTGATGACAGCAGATGTTCAGTCCCATAGTGCTCAGAGCCATTTGAACCTGTTTAAATTCTCATCAGGCCGGCCGGTGTGTCCGTGCGGTTCTAGGCGCTACAGTCTGGAACCGCGTGATCGCTACGGTCGCAGGTTCGAATCCTGCCTCGGGCATGGATGTGTGTGATGTCCTTAGGTTAGTTAGGTTTAAGTAGTTCTAAGTTCTAGGGGACCGATGACCTCAGAAGTTAAGTCCCATAGTGCTCAGAGCCATTTGAAC
This sequence comes from Schistocerca americana, assembly GCF_021461395.2. Lineage (NCBI taxonomy): Eukaryota > Metazoa > Arthropoda > Insecta > Orthoptera > Acrididae > Schistocerca > Schistocerca americana. Next base: position 326,529,679 of record NC_060119.1, on the reverse strand, counting down.
CAATTCTCATCAACACTTTTTTTGAAACTTCCACGCTATTTCTGATGCACTGAATATCTTACGTCCTGCGTGAGTGTACACTTCCCCGACAAATACTGTTGATTAAAAGCTCTCGGCATTGCAGCTGGAAACCTGAGTGCCTTTTACCATGTTGTGCCCTCTTCGAATTGAGAGCGAGGCCATTTGCAAGAAAATCACTCAATAATCGTTTTGATAACATTATTTACGGTTTTTCTCTGTTTCTGTGTGTATGTTTGGATTGAATACAATACTAGCTTACAATACTAGTGTCCTCTGCAAAAGCAACTAACTATGCTTCTTATATTTAACACTGAAGCTCATTTATAGATGTGAAAAACACTGACGGTCGGAAGACTGAGCCTTGTGACACCCCATAATTGATTTCTCTGTGGTCGGAAGAATATCCCCTGCTTACATAGGTTGAAATAGTAATTAAGTCTTTCTGGATACACGTGGTTAGATGTGGCATTACGTATTAGTTAGGCATACCATCAATTCCACAATATCTTAGTTTATAAAGCTGGAGCATCGTGACTCTTCTCAGGCACTCTGAGTAGACTTCGTAGTATACAATGACTACCGGATCTTTGCTTGTTCTTGCCAACATTTCCATCTCCATCTTCCTTTCATAAAATGATTCAATCTCTATAGTGATTTTTATTTTTCTGGCTGTTTAGTGTCTTTTTTCATTAGATTCTGAGGAAAGCTATTTTGAAATAACGATGTGAATTTATCATGAGGATTAAATTTTGTTTAAGCATTTGGTCAATTACAAATTTCGTCACTGGTCGACCCTTGTAAACTGTTCTTAAAAACATTTGTCCTGGAGTCATTAGTTAATCTAGTTGATTTGTAATGAGGAGAATCTATAGTATAAGGTATTATCATTATTCATGCTGACTAACTGTGCTTTGATGTTAGAGAATTTGTCTCTGGGTCAATAGATATTTTATTGCTCTGAACCCATAAAAGAAAACTGTGTCAATTAGTGTCCTGCTGTCTCTATCCAGCCATGGTGAAATTTTAATCACCGAGATTAAATTGTAGGACCAAAATAATGTTTTCAGATCATTCCTGGTACAAAAATTCCTTAGACTATCTGCAATGGAGATAGTACAGACAGTTATTTGCATTTTACTTCTGACGGGTAACATTGGCTCATATACCGTTGAAAACGCCCCAGTAGGGAGCCTATATACGGTTGCAATTAATTGTGATTTTTTTCATTATTATTTCATAAGCAGACACTTCTATGTGCTGATACCGACTAAATTTATTTGTGTCAATGGTTTTGAACGTACATTCTGTCTGTCTCCGGGAGAGTTATCCCATAGATAACTAAGAATTTCGAAGCAAAGTAACTAAATTGGAATTCATTAGATCCCTGTGTGCCCAGTGACCGTTGAGAGTTTCAGTATTAAGAACAGGATAGCAATCAGTCGCGAAATCCGTCGTTTATTGAAGCAGATTTATATTTCGACTATAGCGTAGTCATCAGAGGCGAGAAAGAATATAAATACTACTAAATTAGAGTGTCAAGCAGTGATTGTCAGAGAAAATGGTTCAAATGGCTCTAAGCACTATGGGACTTAACATCTGAGGTCATGAGTCCCCTAGACTTAGAACTACTTAAACCTAACTAACCTAAATACATCACAAACATCCATGCCCGAGGCAGGATTCGAACCTGCGACCGTAACAGCCGCGGGATTCCGGACTGAAGTGCCTGTAACGGCTCGGCCACAGCGGCCGGCGATTGCCAGAGAACTGAGGTCTCAGTTCTCCTTCAGTCACATGCGTGTCAGTGTCATTTATTAGTGTTTCTACTCCGACACGTCGATCTTTGTCACCTGTCGGCAACTTCACTGTTAATGTTATGCAATAGTCTAAATCTAGATCTGCTCCAATAAACGACCTATTTGGCTAGTGATGGCTGATCTTTTCTTAATATTAAAACATAGCGTATTAGCTATTTATTTTACTTCTTTGAGGATCAGTGAATTCCTGACATAGATTGCTGAAACTTGTTTGCGTAAAACAATGACGACTAAAAATTTTTCATAATTACAAAATGAACAGCATTTTTGGAACATCATGGTCCGCACACAGCTGTATTGTCACTCTATTAAGCAACCCTTTTTCGTTAGAAACGAATCGTTCTGAGATATGACATCGTAATCAGATGATTTCAGCACATACTACTGGCAGTAGAGTTGTACTGTATTTTCTGCTTAATAGTGCTTTGCCACAAATCTACAGTGTGCTGAATGTGCTCCGTAACCATAGTTAATTAATATGTTGGTATATGGTATGATGCTAGTTATGGTCTACCACGCATCTGTGTATGATGTCACATTATGCCTGAGGATGGTCCGTTTCCGACCGAAACTCGTAGCTTGCTAAAGTGAACAACAGTGTGAAAACTATGGTTTTCCAAAAACTTCTACAGGATATAAATCATCGCATACTCGAAATAACCATACATCATTAGTAGTAGATTGCAGTCGGTAATGAAACTAACGAATATACACTTTAAAACAAAAACAGGAAAACAAAACCAGTAAAATAAAATAAATCAAATAAAAATTAAAAATTACGCACCACGCAGCAATTGTCCGTCTGGATATCGGTAGATATGGTATACATGTACAGACTAACTTGGTAACTTTCAGAATAATTGGACACTTTATTCCAGATACAGAGTTTCACAAATTAAACAAGTCAGTATCGTGTTGGTCTGGCCCTTGTGCAAGCAGTTTTTCGGGGTGGCATTGACAGAGTTTTTGGATGCCCTTTTGAGCGATATAAAGCCATATTCTGTCCTATTGGCGAGCTAGATCGTCAAAATCCCGAGAAGGTTGGAGTGCTCTGCCCATAAGGCTATAATTTCTCAATTGGAAAGAGACCTGGAAACCTTGCAGGCCAAGGTAGGTTTAGCAAGCACGAAGACAAACAGTGGAGACTCGTCTTGTGTGGGTGGGCATTACCTTCCTGCAATGTAAATCAAGGATGGCTTGCCATAAAGGGCAACAAGACGGGGCATAGAATATCGTCGACGTAGGCGGTGCTTTAAAAGTGCCGCGGATGATAACTGAAAATAGACGTGTTGGGCGGTGAGAAACAGAAGAGAATTTATAATTCTTGGAGAGGGAGAGTCCAAATGAAACATAACGGCTACTTGCTTTCCTATACCTAGTCGTTATGATCAATCTTATTTGCCTCTTCTTTATTATTATTCAGACTGTTCTTTGGGACACTCCCCTCTTCTATTGAAACAGCCCGCAAACATGCGTGGAAATGCATTACTTCCAGTCCACAACCGGGGAAGAGGCCGAGAATGAGAGAAAACTGGCAGTTTATGGCAATAGTTACTTGAATTAATGTTGCCCTATATTTTAAGCGCGCAACGGATAACTGGGGAGAGAATGAGGGATGTCCAAACAGAAGAAAAAAAAATGCTTGAAATGGCTCTGGGCGCTATGGGACTTAACTTCTGTGGCCATCAGTCCCCTAGAACTTAGAACTACTTAAACCTAACTAACCTAAGGACATCACACACATCCATGCCCGAGGCAGGATTCGAACCTGCGACCGTAGCAGTCACGCGGTTTCAGACTGAAGCGCCTTTAACCGCACGGCCACACCGGCCGGCCAAACAGAAGAGCAGAACGTGTCTTTACTCTTTCGTGTGGATGGCGGCCTACTAATTCTACTGATTTACAGGGGATATTTGTCTGAAATGTTAAAGATTTTTCTATTCATCATTTAATTATTTATTAAATGAATAATATAACATCGTCATCGACATATACACCACGATTAAGACAAATATTAACATCACTACGATTTAGCCAAAACTTTCACTTCCTCAACTAGCCTAACGAGGTTGGATGCACCCCTTTTCAAATCTTTCACCAAAGAAAACCCCTATCACTACTGGGACTGAATTGAACCCAGGCTTTCTGCATGGCAGTCAGACACACTGACCGTTCATCTGATGGACGCTTAAGTTCAAATGAGGCTAAACATGTTACAATATCTATAAATGTATGATTGCCTATACTATTGGTTCGGCATTCATAATTATTCTCTCCCATGGTTCCATAGGTACACATCACAGCAATGCGAGAAGGTGAGAGTTCAGTATCAAAATTTCAAGACTTTCGTTTCAGGTGCTGCAGTTCGTGAACAGAACCCACCTACAAACGGCTGTCTGCGAATGACTGGAGGATTGACGTGAGTGCTAAATGATAATCAAAATTCTCTGCCTGTGGTTATGCTTGGCAGTTCACATTCACTAGCGTTGAAATCATTCTGGAGTCTTCTGGCTACGCTGTTCGAGATCATGTGTTTGTAACTCCTTCTCGTTCCCACATTACCAGCGAAACGCTCACAGACGAGCGTGGTATCTGAAATTCGCTCGGAATCTCAACGATGGAACTGCAGAGTTGTAGGCAGCCGTAATCCTGCCTGTTCCCGCTGCATCCATCCCTCGTTGTATACGTCTATTACAACCACTGCAATTTACAGTTACAAATTTGTAATCTACGAGTTGCTTCACTGACAAAGGAACTATTTTTTCTTTTTTGTTTGAGGTATTAGAATTTTGCGAAATCTAATACCGTAATGTCTATTATGGATTTCGTGAATAATGATTTTAGAAGACCTCTGTTGTGATCGCTTGAAGGAGTTTGTGTTAGGTGAGGTTTTAAGCTGTTTAAAAGCCTTCACAGCAAACTACTCAAAACTATTACCGTCATAATAGCCGGTCCGAAACAGTAGTAGTAATCTTAAGAGCCTTACTTGTGGCTACGTCTCGCCGTTAGATTCAGCAGCTGGCAAGTATTGGTACTACATCCCTTATGTTACTGCAAGCCTCCACTTTTTCCCAGTCGGCATCCTAGTGCGAGGAACTATTCTGTACTGACTGATACTTCTAGCCTCACTTTATCTTGAGGTAATGCGTGGTTGTCGATGCAACGCTGCAACTTGAGTAGTCTTTGACTGAAATTAGCGAACCATTCTTTAATGAATTCCATTCGAGCACGTGACTGTCAATTACAAACGCCAGGTCCTTTTTTTCACCATGATGATTACCATGAGGCTACCAATGGTCCACAGAGCAATCAGACGAGAGCATTTGAGCCGTTACTGCCCGGAACGGGACCTTTGGAAAGGCGTTCTGCTATTGTGGTATGTCTTCTTCTCCTTTGCCACTGAGTTTTACTGTATCACGGGATAACATGTGTAAGAAAATCATCCCAGAACTCTAATTTTCCGGTTTCTCTATGAGTATGCGTTACCTTTTTAATGGTAGCGTGTCATTAATCTCAAAGATTTCAGTTTGAGTATATTAATAAAAAAACTCAGCTATGAAACGATCGCAACAGTTCTGATCAGTTGATCCTTCACTTTTTGCCTGTCCTGATTTGTCTTATGGAATGGGAATTGTAGACAATTGAACTATGGTAACTTTCCTGCTGGAAACAAACCACAGAAACCGAAGGTTATTGCAGATATCAGCGGCGCAGAAGTAGCCACGTAGGACATTACTGTGAACTAAGTAGTAGCAGTTTTTTGGTGAATAGCAGCTTATTGGATGATATGCGAAATCTTTGTTACTTAGTGTCCTCTACTGTTGAAAATCAGCTAATATCGGAAACTAGTCCAGAGATTTAAACACATGTTTGTTCAGGAGATTTCTAGTAGGAAATGGAAAAATGAAACCAAAGTGGAAACGTTAATTTCAGATAACACTTCAGCGCCGGTAGGGTATGAAAGATGACAAGCAGTGGCCTTATTGAAGCTTATGTCCCAAATTTCACCGTAAGGGATTTCGAGAAATGACAACGGCTGCTCGGAAGCTTTAGCCCTGCGCAACGTTCTCACCAAGTCATCGCATTTGTCGAGAGAGGTTCTAATCGTTCATTCGTTTACTCATTTCACTGTTTCAGGCTGACTCTCGAAACCGGGACTGACTACTACTCCACATATAGCAGGGGCGATTACATAGACATCTCCTGATAATAGATGTTCAGAGTTGCTCAGTTGCTCATGTTTTTCGTTTTAGTACCACCCTTTACGAGTCCGGACGTACTCTTTCGTTGGTTATTTAATGTTTTTCTCATGGTCACCTCGCCCTTCGCAGTCCCCTCTCGGAGATCCGAATGGGGGACTAGTCCGGAATATTTTTCCAATTCAGAGATCATTATGAAACTTTATGAATTACAGGCCACATATGCCGGAGATATGTGGATATACATTATGTGTTAATTGTTCCCATTGCCTTCTGGTCTGATGCCTGCGATTATTGCCGATTCTGCCACCTGTTAGGTGCAGTTTTCCACCCTAAAGGCAAAAGAGTGCTCTGAACGTCCGTCCGCTCCTCCGCCCTCTTACACAAAGCCTTTGGCAGAAATAGGGTGACTTCTGACACCAGAAATCTTCGGCAGCCATTTACGATCATTTATATTCATTACAATATATATATACACGGTGTTACAAAAAGGTACGGCCAAACTTTCAGGAAACATTCCTCACACACAAAGAAAGAAAATATGTTGCGTGGACATACGTCCGGAAACGCTTACTTTCCATGTTAGAGCTCATTTTATTACTTCTCTTTAAATCACATTAATCATGGAATGGAAATACACAGCAACAGAACGTATCAGCGTGACTTCAAACACTTTGTTACAGGAAATGTTCAAAATGTCCTCCGTTAGCGAGGATACATGCATCCACCCTCCGTCGCATGGAATCCCTGATGCGCTGATGCAGCCCTGGAGAATGGCGTATTGTATCACAGCCGTCCACAATACGAGCACGAAGAGTCTCTACATTTCGTACCGGGGATGCGTAGACAAGAGCTTTCAAATGTCCCCATAAATGAAAGTCAACAGGGTTGGGTTCAGGAGAGCGTGGAGGCCATGGAATTGGTCCGCCTCTACCAATCCATCGGTCACCGAATCTGTAGTTGAGAAGCGTACGAACACTGCGACTGAAATGTGCAGGAGCTCCATCGTGCATGAACCACACGTTGTGTCGTACTTGTAAAGGCACACGTTCTAGCAGCACAGGTAGAGTATCCCGTATGAAATCATGATAACGTGCTCCATTGGGCAGTACATACTGACGAATCTAAAATGAGCTCTAACATGGAAATTAGGCGTTTCCGGACACGTGTCCACATAACATCTTTTCTTTATTTGTGTGTGAGAAATGTTTCCTGAAAGTTTGGCCGTATCTTTTTGTAACACCCTGTATATATAATTAAATAATTTTCTTGTATGTTATAGAAAACTGCAGGTTCCTAGCATTAACAGGCGAAACATGTTTCGTACATACATATAAAGCATTAAACTGCAAAAGACGTAGGTTTCTTTCATATCTGTTTGATGGAGTGTAATTGAAGTAGCAACTAAGGTGCAAGATCTGCAAATGTTAGCGGTCGTTCAGTACCTTCAAGTGTGCTAGTGCTTGCTGGAGGCCACTGTTGGGTGTGAATGTCCCGTGAGGAACAGTGCATACACTCCGCTCAAATACCTTCCAACGTCTTAAGCACTGCTCCACCTCAGTCGACGACGTTGTCACAGCCAATCTATACCTTCTCTTTGAGGAAGGATTTGGCAATTGCATTTTCGGATGAAACGCTTAAGCAGATGGGAGAAATAAAAATACAGTTCGATAATTGGGAATCTGAGGTACATTAGTTCCGATGGAGAATTCTTTGCTTTAGCCACTGTGGTATTTATCTCGGTGCATAAGTTACGTAGTATAAGGTATTCTCAGTGGAGAGGGGATCTTCAGTGTAGCGGTGTTGTATGTAGTGTTTGGGTGAATGTGTTTGCCGATAGATGGCGTAAGGTTATTCCCAGTTGCCCAAGCGTAGTTGTCGGCTTCGCAGCAATTCCTCATTTATGAATAGTTATTTCCGCATTTCGTTGCACGATGGATTCCTCCAGATCAACACAAAGAGCGGTTATCGAATTTATTCTTGCGGAAGTTGACCATGCTTCACAAATTGATCGCTGGATTAAAGTGGACAGAGAGGAATGTCTAGGATGGTATCAGAGTCATGAGGTGGGACGTTTAAACATCAAGGACGTGTCACATCCTGGGCAAGTACTCATTGTTACAGCCTCTGCAGTGCGGGAGCTCATACAAACGAATTGTCGGATCACCGCGCGGGTCATTGCTGTATGTTTGTAAGAAAAGGACTGTGAGCCACTTAATCCCCAAGCTTATTTACGGAAAAATTTGCACACAGTGGGTTCCCAAGAAGCCTTCAGAGAATGAGGTGACGGTGAGATTTGCTGTTTGCCTGATCCATCTGTTGAGGTACGAAGAGCAAAGAACAGATCTAATTGGAAATGGAAATTTGTGGTAAGGTCTTACGGGACCAAACTGCTGAGGTCATCGGTCCGTAAGCTAACACACTATTTAATGTAACTTGGATTAACTTAAGCTAAGGACAACACACGCACGCAAGCCAGAGGAAGGACTCAAACCTCCGACGGCGGGAGCCGCCCAGACCGTCACAAGACACCGAAAACCGTGCGGCTACTCCGCGCGGCAGGTTTAACTTCACAGATTGTGCCATCGCCTCGACATTGCCTCCAAACGGATGAGCATGGAGTGACGGCATCATCGCTCCCTAGTTCGAAAAATTCCTACACTCTTGCGAAGGTGGGTAAAGTGATGCTCAGTTTGTTTTTCGGCGAACGAGGGCCGATGTGCGCCGGCTTTCTACCACGTGGTTGTAACAGTTACCGTTGTGCGGTGCTGCAACACTTTGCTGAGACTCAAGCAGGCTTGTGGAGCGGCAAGCACTGGATTAGGACACCTGGGACACCTGTGACAAGGAAGTGCAGGAAACAGTGGAAACTGAATCCGTCTGCGACACAAGATTTTCTACACTGAAGCCAATCACTCCTTTCCTACTCGGTAGTATCTGTGTGCTAATGTCAATGGCAATTATGTACAGCTGCACTGTTCCATATGGGATGTAATTATAATATTGTTATTAAAGTTTTTACATACGTTGACAGAAAAAAATCGCGACACAGGAAATAAGTGAAGTCGAGTAGTGAAATTTCGGCGATACAAGTACGCCGGTCAAGGTAATATAAGTTCAAAATTTTGGTAACGTTTTCGAGAAGCAGCGACCTTTCAATCTATATAAAATCAGTGAAGAATCTGTCTAGATTGCAGTGGTAGTTTATTAAAATGACCAGTTTCGGCTTAAGCCATCTTCAGATAGAACCATCAGCTGAAATTGACGATACGTAGAACAGTTACTTGACCTCAATCGCTGAAACTGCCAGCAGCTGATGATGCTGTTTGAAGACGGCCTAAGCCTATGCCGAAACAGATCACTTTAATAAAGTACCATCGCGATCTAGACTGTTTCTTCACTGTTTCTTCAGCGAATAATGTTGCAACATCACAGGTTAATGTAAGTGCGAGAAAAGTCACTGCAGATGTGAAATGCTGGCACATTAATAACCGATATAACCACCAGAATGTTGAATGCAAGCATGCAAACATATGCGAATCTTGTCGTTCAGGTGTTGGATGTCAGTCTGCGGGATGTAGTTTCACGGATGTTGCACCTGGTTAGTCAATACAAGGACAGTTAACACTGGTTCATGAAGACACTGGTGTTGTCGTCCGATAATATCCGATACATACTCGGTTGGAATCAGATCTGGTGTACCAGGAGGGCAAGACAACACGTCGACACACTGTAAAGCTTCTTGCATTACGATAGTAGTATGTGGGCGAGTGTTGTCCTGTTGGGAAACACTCTCTGGAATGTTCTTCATGAATGGCAGCGCAACAGGTTGAATCACCAGAATTACGTCCAGATTTGCAGTCAGGGTGCGTGGGATAACCTCAAGAGTGCTCCCGCCGTAATACAAAATCGTACCCAGACCATAATTCCAAGTACAGGTCCAGTGTGTGTAGCACGCGGACAGGTTGTTTGCAGGCCGTCAACTGGCCTCGTTCTAAGCAGCACTCGCCCATCACCAACCGTCATTAGAAAAGACAACAGATGACCACGTTGCCCTCCAATGAGCTCTCGTGTGTTGGTTTGGGGTCAGTGGAATATACACTCCATGGCGTTTGGCCCGGAACTTTGCTTGAAGTAACCGATTTGTAACATTTCGTTCTGTCACTGCGGTGCCAATTGCTGCTAGAACTGCTTCTGCGTACGCAATACGATGTATCAAAGCCATACGTCAAAAACGACTGCCTTTCCTCTCGATAGGGCCAAGTGTTCATCCACTGTCCATTCTTCTTGCGACTATACATTCCCGCGACCACCGCAGCTAGCAGTTGCGTACATGTCTAGATTCATACCAAGTCTTTTTGCGGTATCACGGAAGGAACGTTCGGCTTGTCGTAGCCCCATTACTCGACCTTGCTGGAAGTCAGTGAGCTGTCGAGAAAGGAGTCTTTGTCGTCTTACAGTCATTCTTGACTAACATCGACTCTCTACGTTCAGTCTCGAAGGTCACTAGTATTAATCATCTTGGGGTTGAAGCTCTTTTCTTCCGTGTTCACTTTAACAAAACGTATGTTTTTGGATAGGGTCCGCCTTCAGCAAAACACAATTTTGTTTTTTAATCCAAACATGTTTCACTGCAGTTGCAGCATCTTCAGTGGGCTTTTATTTTTCATGTGTTAAAGACAAAGAGTGTTCTTTGCTGTTTGTATACATGTAGCTCTTAGTTTTTAAATGTAATTACAAATATTTGAAAAAACACATAAATTACGAATTCGTACCTTTTTACCACACGGTGTGGTTTTTCTGATGTCTTGTGTTTCTAGAGGACCGTTTTGTTCCACAGTTTGTCATCTGCACCACTTATACCTTAAAGTAGATAAATTGTTTAAGCCAAAATTAAGATTTGAAAACTTGTTATTTCTATGCCTGAAATTAAATAATTAAGTGTGTGTGTGTGTGTGTCTCTATTTACATAATGTTTCACTTACATTTTCCTTTTAATCATCTTCATCACTGTCGAACACTTGCCACTGTCACTCTCACTGTAACTGTTTCACTGTTTCACACCTTCAATTGTTCCACTGTCCGCCATGTCTGTTTTTATAGCTGGCAAAGCAGTGAAACAGTTACACTGAAAGTAACAGTGGCAAGTGTTCGACAGTGATGAAGATGATTAAAAGGAAAATGTAAGTGAAACATTATGTAAATAGACACACACACACACACACACACACACACAGTATTAAATAATTTCAGGCACCGAAATAACAAGGTTTCAAATAGTAATTTTGGCTTAAACAATATATCTACTTTAAGGTATAAGTGGTGGCAGATGACGAACTGTGGAACAAAACGGTCACTGTAGAAACACAACACATAAGAAAAACCTCACCATGAGCTAAAAAGGTATGAATTCCTAATTTATGTGTTTTTTCAAATATTTGTAATTACGATTTAAAAACTAATAGCTACATGTATACAAAGAGTAAAGAACACTCTTTATCTTTACCAGATGAAAAATAAAAGCCCACTGATGATGCTGCAACTGCAGTGAAATATGTTTGGATTAAAAAACAAAATTGTGTTTTGCTGAAGGCGGACCCTATCCAAAAACATACGTATTGTCACTAGCATTCACGAGCATTACAGTAGGTAGTTAAAGCAAAATCTGATTCGCATCCTCATAGTGCTGTTACTTGCCTTACTCTTAAGATACTGGCGCGAAATGCGAATGGACACCATCATTCCGGTGTAGAAACACGCCTACCAAATTTCGTTTATGTCGCACGAGTCCTTCTTGGCGCTGCATTTCTTTCTACGGTCACTGTATGCAACTGTAGTCTCCTATTCATCTGGGTACACCTTGTAGTAGCTGACCTGTTCCCCAAAGCTACTGAGCGCTATGATTACTGCGTCGGTTGCACCGCTCGCTTCACATAATCGCAAGTCACGCCGACGAATAACTTAGGCGGCAGGAGGCACCGCTTAAGTTCGGCCGCCGCCGAGCCAAGTTGCAGGGACGGCGGCTTTTCGGGCGCGGTGCATCATCATCACCACCATCATCATCATCGCCATCGTCACCTCACGGCTCTAATGACGCACCCGGCCCGCGGCCTCATTACCGGCCCACGCATGCCGCGTCAGCGCCGCCGGCACGCCCCCACAGACGAGAGCCGAGGCGCGGCTAAGCGGTCCAGCCTATCGCCGAACGGGTTCATACCACATTGCCTCCCCGTGGGAACTCCAGAAATTGTGTTAATTAACACTTCAAATAAATCACTTAAAGCTGACAGTTAGCCAAAGAAATGGAAGCAAGAATTTGGTAAATACGTTCTAAAGCCAACATCCATCAATATTTCTTTATTTACATCAGCCTGTTTCGACAGACTTTTCCATCATCTTCATGTCTTCGAAAACTTTTGTTATACAGCTGAAGATGACAGCAAAGTCTGTCGAAACCGGTTGTTCTAAATGAAGAAACGTTTATGCAGTCTTGGCTTTAGGCAAATTTAACCAAGTAAAACAAGTCGCTCTTCCTGGCTTCTGAACATGAGGAAATTCAATCAAATTGGAAGAAACAGACTTGTGAGTATAATAAATCACGCTAATTATGATATTTAATGTTACTTATGCTTTAACGTATCATATGGTCTTTAGAAACTTTCTATATCAAGCAATGAAAATGTCAGTACGGAGCCTCACATAAATTTTGCATATGTTAATTTCTTGTAATAAGAAGACGCGTAGAGACTCACTGACATTAACATTTCAACTGGACTACAGTAGCTATTCATGGGGTCAATAGGTAAAAGTCGTTAACAACATTCATTAATACATTGAGGTGTCAAAACTCACGGGATAACGAAATGAACATCTACAGATGACGGTAGTATTGTGTACACAGGGCATAAAAGGGCAGTGCGTTGGCTCAGCTGTCATTCGTAGTCAGGTTATTCACGTGAAAAGGTATACGACGTTATTATGGCCGAACGACGCAAATTGACACACTCTGAACGCGGAATGGTAGTTGGAGTAGGCACATGGGACACTCCTCCTCGTAAATCGTGAGGGAATTCAATATTCCGAGATATACATTGTCAGGAGTCTGTCAACGATACCAAATTTCAAGCTTTTCCTCTCACCACCGGCAACGCAGTGGACGACGGCCTTCACTTAACGACCAAGAGCAGCGGCGTTTGTGTACAGTTATAAGGGATAAGAGACAAGCAGCGCAGCGTAAAATAACGACGAACGTATCCGTTAGGACAGTGCGGCAGAATTCGGCGTTAATGGGACTTTGACAGCAGATGACCGAAATGAATGCCTTTGCTAATAGCATGACGTCGCCTGCAACGTCTTCCTCGGATCGTGATCACATCGGTTGGACACCAGACGACTGGAAAACAGTGGCCCTGGTCATGCAAGTCCTGATTTCAGTTGGTAAGAGCTGATGGTAGGTTTCAAGTGTGGCGCAGTCCCCACAAAGCCATGGACTTAGGTTGTCAGCAAGGCACAGTGCAAGCTGATGGTGGCTCTGTAATAGTGTAGGCTGGAATGGGCTGAGTCCGCTGGTCCAACTGAACCGATCATTGACAGGACGTGGTTACGTTCTGCTACATGGAGGCATTTTGCAGCCATTAGTGGACAGGATGTCCCCAAACAAAGACGGAATTTTTATGGATGACAATACGCCATGTCAATGGGCCACAAATTCTTCGCGAATAGTTTGAAAAACATTCTGGAGTCTTCGAGTGCTCGACATGAATCCCATCGAACATTTATATGTCGTAAGCGAGAGGTCATTTCGTGCACAAAATCCTCCACCCTTGACATTTTCACAATCATGGGAGGCTATAGATGCAGCGTGGCTCAATATTTCTGCAGGGGACTTCCAACAACTTGTTGAGTCCATGCCATGTCGAGCGAAAGGGCGAAAGGAGGCCCGGCACGATGTTAGTTGGTGTCCCATGAGTTTTGTCATCTGAGTGTTGTGTTTATAATGAAGCCTGACATGAAAGTGGAACGTGGGCAGTAGCGAGTACAGACTAGAAGATTTTGAAATGTGCTACAGACGATTACTGAGGATGGCATTGGTGGGCTGCGTATCTAATGAAGGGACAGTGAACCGGAACGATTATAACGTTGTGACATAACTAGGCTAGCAGAACGAAGACCTTCACATGACACAGACTGAGAGATCAATGGGCAGTTAAACTAATAATGTGGGGCTGTCTGTTGGCTGGTGGACTAAAAATTGTGAAGATAAAAACTTGACTACGTTCAAATGGCTCTGATCACTATGGGACTTAACATCTGAGGTCATGAGTCCCCTAGATCTTAGAACTACTTAAACCTAACTAACCTAAGGACATCACACACTTCCATGCCCGAGGCAGGATTCGAACATGCGACCGTAGTGGTCGCGCGGTTCCGGACTGAAGCTCCTAGAACTGCTCGGCCACATCGGCCGGCACGCCGGCACTTCACTGAGGTACAGAGGTTCAAGCGGCCGTAGGTTCCTGTAACTGTAGACAGATGACAATGCTTGTACAAGACAGTTCAGTATGGAAAGCATTATCAACCCAGCCTTCGACCGGAAAACACAACAACAATAATTAGAAAATGGTTCAAATGCCTCTAAGTACTATGGGACTTAACATCAGAGGTCATCAGTCACCTAGACTTTTTTTTTGGTCATCAGACTGGTTTGATGCGGCCTGCCACGAATTCCTTTCCTGTGCTAACCTCTTCATCTCAGAGTAGCACTTGCAACCTACGTCCTCAATTATTTGCTTGACGTATTCCAATCTCTGCGTTCCTCTACAGTTTTTGCCCTCTACAGGTCCCTCTAGTACCATGGAAGTCATTCCCTCATGTCTTAGCAGATGTCCTGTCATCCTGTCCCTTTTCCGTATCAGTGTTTTCCACATATTCCTTTCCTCTCTGATTCTGCGTAGAACCTCCTCATTCCTTACCTTATCAGTCCACCTAATTTTCAACATTCGTCTATAGCACCACATCTCAAATACTTCGATTCTCTTCTGTTCCGGTTTTCCCACAGTCCATGTTTCACTACCATACAATGCTGTACTCCAGACGTACATCCTCAGAAATTTCTTCCACAAATTAAGGCCGTTATTTGATTCAGATTTTCTTGTTTCCCTACCACGTTCAAGCTTCTGACATTCCACGCCCCGACTCGTAGAACGTTATCCTTTCGTAGATTATTCAATCTTTTTCTCATGGTAACCTCCACCTTGGCAGTCCCCTCCCGATGATCCGAATGGGGGACTATTCCGGAATCTTTTGCCAATGGAGAGATCATCATGACACTTCTTCAATTACAAAAATGGCTCTGAGCACTATGGGACTTAACTTCTGAGGTCATCAGTCCCCTAGAACTTAGAACTACTTAAACCTAACTAACCTAAGGACAGCACACATTCGTACCCGAGGCAGGATTCGAACCTGCAAACCGTAGCTGTCGCACGGTTCTAGACTGTAGGGCCTAGAACCGCTCGGCCACCCCGGCCGGCTCTTCAATTACAGGCCACATGTCCTGTGGATACACGTTACGTGTCTTTAATGCAGTGGTTTCCATTGCCTTCTGCATCCTCATGTCGTTGATCATTGCTGATTCTTCCGCCTTTAGGTGCAATTTCCCACCCCTAGGACAAGAGAGTGCCCTGAACCTCTATCCGCTCCTCCGCCCTCTTTGACAAGGCCGTTGGCAGAATGGGGCTGACTTCTAATGCCGGAAGTCTTCGGCTGCCAATGCTGATTATTTATCAAAATTTAGGCAGTGGCGGGGATCGAACCCGGGACCGAAGACGTTTTGATTATGAATGAAAGACGCTACCCCTAGACCACGGGTACTAAACTTAGAACTACGTAAACCTAACCAACCTAAGGACATCACACACATCCATGCCCGAGGCAGGATTCGAACCTGCGACCGTAGCAGCTGAGCGGTTCCGGACTGAAGCGCCTAGAACTGCTCGGCCACAGCGGCCGGCTACAAAAATAAACTTCATTGAAGCAGTTCCTTTCTTTTGTTAATGTTCATACCTTGTTTCGGGCGTTGCTGCGTAAAACGATGCATCGCTATAGATGAAAAATTGCAATTCTTATCACGAGTATTATCAGGCTATGTTATTCAGGAGGACTTTCTCAGTCTGCAGGTTGTAATCCTAGGCTTTAAGAATCTGAATACTCATAGATATGAAAAGGATTTTAAAGTAATGGAGCTGCGCAGGGTAGCCACGCGGTCTTCGGCACTTTGTCACGCTTCGCGCGTCTCCCCGCGTCGGAGGTTCGACTCCTCCCTCGGGCATTTGTGTGTGTGTTGTCCGTAGCGTAAGTTAGTTTAAGGGAGATTAAGTAGTGCATAAACTTAGTGACCGATGACCTCAGCAGTTCGGTCCTGTAAGACCTTACCAACAAATTACTAAATTGAGGCAAGGTATCGTTCATTTTCTTAATTAACTGTTTGTTGTCTATTGGAACTATTAGGCACACTACGAGGCACAGCTAAGAAAACAAAACTTTCGAGAATGAGATTTCATCCTTATGTCTTGAATCAGTAAACAAAAACATTAAGGTACATCTCTATCCATTTACATGGGGGATCGCTAAACGCATCTCCATTTTTTTTCTGTGTCCCTGCATTTGTAACCAGAGGCGGTATGTAACACTCAGGATCTGTGAGATCGGTTTGAATATATTTGTGTGCTGCCTGACATTAAATCACTTTCTAATTGCTTCCGTACAATTTCTGGTAACGATAGCTGAGACGGGACGGAAATTTTCGGAACATGTCGAAGGTTTACGGCGGTTCAAAAGGGCTTACACATCCATGTAGAGCGACTAAACGGCAGAATTTATTCATGCGTGACATAGAACCCACTCTCTCGGCTAAGTTGGGGTTGCTTTGGGGAAGGAGACCAGACAGCGACGTCATCGGTCTCATCGGATTAGGGAAGGATGGGAAAGGAAGTCGGCCGTGCCCTTTCAAAGGAACCATCCCGGAATTTGCCTGGAGCGATTTAGGTAAATCACGGACAACCTAAATCAGGATGGCCGGACGCTGATTTGAACCGTCGTCCTCCCGAATGTGAGTGCTGTGTCTAACCACTGCGCCACCTCGCTCGGTCTCTCTCGGCTAAGTCATTTAAACATTGCGAACGCTAGCTTACCTGCATTCCTTATTGCCGCGAATGAGCTTTTTAAACTCTACTCTACAGGAGTAATATTTGGGACAACAGAATGTCTTCTGACGTTATACACAGTCTCTCAGTTTCGACTCATTTTCTGGTGAGACTGAGCATTCGATTCTGCGAACGGTGAGAACCCTTTATCAATGCAGATCCGAACATGTCAACTGTCGAGAAAGACGTATATGTTCAAGGGAATCTGCATGGAGGAAAACTTTAGGTGGTCGTTGTAGTGGTAGAAACAGAATTATAAATTCGCATCTTGGCTCTCTAGGACTCGGCACATCTATAGTATCCGATTTCCCATGACCTCTTAAACGACGAAAATTTATTAAATGCAATAAGCGCATTCGAGCTCTACACAGACTTGATGATAGCTTGTAGTCGAGCCTTGGTATCAAAAATACTCCGCGCTTTCCCGGAAAACAATTTCAATGGAAGACAATTTGAACGAAGAACGGAAAATTCTGAGAAGGTAACATCATGAAACTGATGGAATACTTGTTAGAAGAGGTAGATGGGGCCCTAATGGCACAACAGATTCGTGGCTAAGATTGTACCGTCCGCAGCAGCCTCAACGTTCAATCTAAGTCAGGGCTTACAGCATGCAAGTCCGAACGGAAGGTACATGCCTACTGTGCGTTTTGGGAGAAGCGTGGGGACTGGTCACAAGACTGAGAGAAAGTGAAAGAGCTCATATCCCTAAGAAGATTTTGAGATCCAGCAACGTAGGTCTCTTTACCTCAAGCAAGGTTACACAATAAAAGACTAGAAAGAATGGAAGAGAATTTTGCCTCTCTTAAAAAAAAAAAAAAAAAAAAAAAAAAAAAAAAAAAAAAAAAAAAAAAAAGAGAAGAAGAAGCCATATCCAGTCTGCAGCAATTCAAAATACTGTACTTCATCTACTACTGCTATCGAGCACATTTCAGTTGTCAACGGATATACCGGATGTTTAGGATTCGCTTACCTCAAGACAGCCCGTATGTATATAATAGGACCAACGGGTGTAAGTGTACTTACACACTGCTGGTGGCAGATGGTCTAGTTTCATCAGCAGAAGACTGATCGACAGTTTAAAACTGGAGGTTCTTGCGCATCGCCGACTGCTAGTCCATGCCTAACAATTTTCATTCTTAATGTGACACATCCTTCGGTTGGTCCGACTGAATTTTAGAATCACATGTAACAATAGACAAGTTACAGTTACCGCACTTGATTCATTCCTTCTAGAGACATCCGTCAGTACCTCAATAGTTACTTACAACTGGCTGAATCGGCAGAAGGATGCGATGATCTCCCTAATAAGCAACTAAATGTAGGGGATCACTATAGGAAAACAATTAAGGACACTGCGCCGATACACGTCTTTCCTTTACCAGCTTTACTGCCTTCGAACTTCGGTTGCACCTACGGTCACCCGCAGCGGGAGGGGGAGTGCGCAATGGGAGCTGATACCCCTTGTGAGAAACATCTTAATTTATGAACTTTAAAAAGGACGTGTAACCGCAGCGCCTAGATTTTTATGACCTAAAATACGTGGAAAATTTTCGCTAGAATAACCTGAAACTATAAATAAAATGATGCAAAAACCTTAAACATGTTATCAAATTAACTAGAGTAATAGCAGGTTGGAACTTACGTTAAATAAACGGTAATTTAAACTTGTACGTTTTTCTTTAAGAAAACTCAACCTTTGAAAATACACGAAAACTAACAGACAACCATTTTAGAGCTATTATAGTGTATGATAACATGCAGGGATTTCCGAAAAAGAGGGAATATCTGTTGTCGAACACGTGCTTGCAGTCAGAAAATCTTTCAAAATTTGTTGAAACAACTACAGCGTGCACTTAGATATTTTCTTTTAGTGTGAAAAACGAACCCAAAAGACCGATGTTTCACAAATGGATATTATCTTTTGCATAACGTATTGATGCCACACAAGATAACGATGCCTCATTTCAGTACCCATACCAGGTAAAAGTCAACAACAATAATTTTACTAGCAGTAAAAAAATGGTTCAAATGGCTCTGAGCACTATGGGACTTAAAATCTGAGGTCATCAGTCCCCTAGAACTTAGAACTACTTAAACCTAACTAACCTAAGGACAGCAAACATCCATGCCCGAGGCAGGATTCGAATCTGAGACCGTAGCGGTAGCGCGGTTCGAGACTGAAGCGCCTAGAACCGCTTTGCCACATCGCCCGGCTACTAGCAGATAAGGCAGCCAGGGTGGCTGACTAGTGGGATAAGAATATGTAGCACAAAGCGGGAATTATGTCAGACTGTTAGAAGTAGTCACAATCAAGCTACAGTTGCCCATTACAAACAGTATTGTAGGGTGCTTAAAGATATTATTAAGAAGGCAAAGAGTATGTGGTGCGCAAATAGAATAGGTAATTCACAGGATAGAATTAAAACCATACGGTCAGTTGTGAACGATGTGTCTGGTCAGCAGCACAAGATCGATGACATAAAGTCAGTTTGCAGTAAAAATATAACTGTTACTGATAAATCATATATATGTACAGAATTTAACAATCATTTTCTGAACATTGCTGATGAATTAAATAAAAATTTAGTTTCTACAGGGAATCATACAACTCTCTTGCAAAATGCCTCTACGAGACTGATGCCTGAAATACTCGTCTGTAATACTGGCAAGGGGGAGATGGAATCAATAGTTAAATCACTGAAGGCTTAGGACTCTCGTGGATATGATGGGCTGCCTAGCAGAACATTGAAGTACTATGTAGCGCATTTTAGCCCTGTACTTAGCCATATCTGTAATTTTTCCTTTAGGAATGGTCAGTTTCCTGAACGATTAAAGTACTAAGTAGTAAAGCCGTTTTATAAAAAGGGAGAAAGGGTTAATGTAGACAATTTTAGACCTATTTCTATGCCATTAGTATTTGCTACAGTTATTGAAAAGGCTGTGTATGTAAGATTAATTGGTCATTTTATATCACATAATTTGCTATCAAATCTACAGTTCAGCTTTAGAAGCAGTTTAACAACATAAATTCTGTATTCTCTTTTCTCTGTGAGGTACTGGATGGGTTAGACAAAAGGTTTCGAACGCTATGCGTATTTTTTTAATTATCTAGGGCGTCTGATTGTGCTGATCACAAAATATTGCTCTAGAAGTTGGACCATTACGGAATACGGGGAGAAGCTCACAGTTTGCTCACCTCTTACTGTAACAACAGACAGCAAAAGGTCATTATTCACAGTGTTAAGAATGGCTGTGATGTGAGGTCTGCGTGAGGTATGGTCAAATGAGAAGTCCCCAAGGATCAGTGTTGAGGCCACTCCTGTAATTATTTATAAACAAGATATGCCCTCTACTATTACGGGTAACTCTAAAATATTTCTGTTTGCTGTTGACACTAGCTTGGTAGTAAAGTATGCTGTGTGCAACATTGGCTCGGTTTCAAACAGTGCATTTCATGATATAAGTTCATGGCTTGTAGAAAATAAACTAACTCTAAAGCACAGTAAGATTCAGTTCTTACAGTTTCTATCACACAATTCAACAAATCCCCATATTTTGATTATACAGAATGGGATTATGATTAGTGAAACTGAACAGTTCAAATCTCTAGGTGTTCATATTGATAGTACACTGTCGTCGAATGCCCACGTTCAGGATCATGTTCAAAGACCTAATGCTGTCATTTTTACTATTCGAACGGTACCTGAAGTAAGTGATCGCTCGACAAGAAAATTAGTCTACTTTGTTTATTTTCATTCGCTTATGTCGTATGGTATTATATTTTGGGCTAACCCTTCCCATTCTAAAAGGATATTTTTGGCTCAGAAACGGGCGGTTCAAGTAATAAGTGGTGTAAGTTCGCGAACCTCTTGTCGACCCCTGTTCACGAGTCTGGATATTTTGACATTGGCCTCTCAATATGTATATTCTTTACTGTCATTTCTTATTAACAATATCAGCTTATTCCCAAGAATAAGCAGCTTTCACTCAGTTAACACTCGGCAGAAATCCAGCCTGCATTTGGATCGGACTTCCTTAACCCTTGTGCAGAAGGTGTGCAGTATACTGCTGCTACCACAAGAATTCAAAAATCTTAGCAGTAATCCACGCGCTTTCAAATCAAAACTGAAGAATTCCCTCACGGGTCACTTCTTCTATTCTGTTGAGGAGTTCCTTGAAGGCCGGCAGGTGTGGCCGTGCGGTTCTAGGCGCTTCAGTCAAGTGTTATTAACTTTTTTTATTTGAAGTTATTTTTTGTTATTTATTTAGATCACATAGGACGCCCTCCAGGCGAAAAATAATGATGTGTAATTAGCATCAATACCAAAAAGGAAAAGGGAATGAAAGAAAAGGCCCTCCTGGCAAAACAAACAAAATGGCATTCTACCAACTTGTAGGTGGACGCCCTCAGAATCCCAAGGCAGACAGGTGTCTTCCAGGCACATCTTCGTGAAGAATAATCCATTTTGTCCGTACATTGGACCGAGTCCTGGTATTACACAATCACCCTGAAATCACCTTCTCAGACATCCCAGCTGCAGGGAGGATCGAAGAAGGAACTACGCAAAAAGATGACATGAGAAACGTAAAGCGATGTTGCGGAAATTTCCAAAAATCAAGAGCACTCATATCGCCCTCATGGTACAAATAAGAGATAGAGAGGCATTTTATACAGATCAAAGCGTTAGTCATCGTACGTGGGGAAATAAGTCTCATCTGGGAACAGAAGTGATTTTCGTTGCAATGGAATCACGCGCAGTAGGGTTCCTTGTACTAGGCAAGTCTGCATGGACGTAAATGTATTCGACGAAAAGATCCTGACATGTGAGATAGAGGAAGAAATATGGGCTACTGCAACGGGTGCCACTCGAGAGGGAGGGGCCAGTTCGTCAATCAGGCTTGCCGATAATCCGGTTCGGCGGCGGGCCCACGATTTAATCATCGTACTTATGTAATGGGCAGCTGCTCTCGCTTGGACGTTGACAAGGCCGAGGACACCATTTCGGGGAGGAAGTGTCAGCGTGTCGTAGCGGACTTTGAAGATAAGAACAGCACTTACAAAGTAGCTGAACGCCGCCGGAATTCTTTGTCATTGCCTTTGGCTTTGGTAAAATGGGGTTAGTCGCGGATCCAGGTGAGTGTTAACAAAATCCACTCTCTGTAATATGTCCAATGCTCTTAGAAGGTTGCCTCGAACGCTCGTGTGGATAGCTTGAAGCAGGAGTTTATAGTTAAATGAGATCGTGCGCTGTATATCACGCGTGAAAGGGATCTCTAAACATTGGAGCTGTCCACTAATGGCAGTGGAGGTACACTCCCTGCTGGAAGACCTCTACCAACGAACATAGCACTAGATTTCGTCAGGTTCACATGGCTGCCCACAACAGTCCCGTACTGGTTGATCGATGCCAATATCTATCGCACTTCATCCTCCGATAGAACCAAGGACACCACGTCATCTGCATAGGCTCGGATGATGATAGCATGCCCCTTTATTTATACCCCTGTCAGCCGGCTCCTTATACCGTGTAAAAGTGGCTCTAGGACGATGGCGAAAAGGAGCATCGACAACGGACATCTTTGACGGACCGACCACGTGGTATTAATAGGGTCCGCCTCACGGCCATTGAGCAGCAGGCGCGACGTGGCACCTCGAAGGAGCCGCAAGAAGATCTGTATAAATCTGTGGGGGAAGGCCGTCCGTCGGAGTACGTTTTCTAGAAAGTCATGACTCACTCTATCAAAGACGTAGTCGAAGTCCACTGTCACTAAGGCATCGCAACTGCGGCAGGTCGTAGCCAGGGCTACGACGTCGCGATAATCGCTTTAGTGCCGTCTGTATGTTACCACCGAAGCACGTTTGATCAGAGAGATAACTTGAGGGATGACGCGCCGAAAGCGAGTGGCAAGAATACGGGTAAAAACCTTGAAATCACAATTTAACATGGTCGATGGCCGATAATGTCCAATTCCCTGACCTCCCGGTGGCTTGGGGATCGGGATAAGCACCCCTTCTACGAATTCGGGTGGGAGTGGGTCAGGGTTCATCAGTTCACATATCGCAGTCCAGCACGGAGCCATGATGTAGTGGAATGTTTGGCAGAACTCCAGCGGAAACCCGTCGGGACCCGAGGCTTTGTTCACCGCACCATTATGAAGAGCATCAGCGACATCATCAGCCGTAATTGTCGCTGTGAGAATCTCCGCAGCAGCCCCGTCAAGGGTATCTGTCAGCGAACGGAGAACACCAGTCGTTACCGCCATGTTCTGGTCTTCTACTGCATAGAACTGTTTGTAGTGATCCACTAAGGCGTTTACGATTTCATTCTGGGACGTCAATCGGCGACCACTTGGCATGTCAAGGGCGTTGACCAGCTTTCTCCAACACCGCTGCTTCTCTTGGATGATATGGGGCAAGGACGGGGGCTCTGCTCGTACACAATCTTGACATGTTGCGCGTACTATTGTGCCTTCAAGGCGGTGACGCATGACGCATAAGAGAAACTATCTTTGCCTTGATTCGCCTTGATTCGTTGAATTTGAACCTGAACAGCGGGGGGGGGGGGGGGGGGGGAGGGGGGGGGGACTTGAGAGTTTGAGAAGAATTGTGAAGTATTCCATGGTATGTCGTTGCCACAGCATTTTGTCGCGACCGTAATTTATCATCGAACGACGTAAAGCAGGCTTGATGCAGTCGAGCCACCACTGGAGTGTTGAAGGATAATCTGGAATGCGTCTCACACAGTTGTTCCACGTCGTATCTATGACTTGCCCACTTGAGGTGGGCGACATTCAGCTTCCACAGGCCTCGACTGCGCCACACCTTCTGCCTCCGCAGGGAAACAGTGCAAATATAGGTGATATAGTCGGAGAGGGCGGCAGGCCATAGATCAGCATCAAGGGTGCAGGCTACGATTCGTTGGGAAACGTAGACACGGTCAAGACGACTTGCTGAATGACTGGTGACGTACGTATATCCAGATCGATCACCATTCACGCGGTCCCAAGTATCGGTAGGGCTCAGTTCAAGCACGAGCAGCCTGAGTTCCTGGCATGTGGTGAAACGGGGATGTTGGTCCTTATGGGATAACACGCCACTGGAGTGACCGCCAAGAATAATATGGTCGTAGCGGCCTACAAACAAAGGAGCGACATGTTCTTAACAGAATTGCTAACGTTCCCGTCGCTTTGTCGTGCCCGAGGGAGCATAAACGTTGATAATTCGGACACCGTGGAAAGTCACAAGATCCCTAGACGATGCTAGGTAAATCACGTCGTCTGCCTCAATGCCTTTAATAGGATAGCCAACCCACTGCCACCGTCAGCACACGGCATGAGGTAAGAGGCATAGTTATAGATATTAGGAAACATTGCTAGGCGAACTTCCTGCAGAAGGGTAACATCGAGGTGCGACGCCCTCAACATTTTGTGGAGCAATTGTAGTTTTCAAAAATGGTTCAAATGGCTCTGAGCACTATGCGACTCAACTGCTGAGGTCATCAGTCGCCTAGAACTTAGAACTAATTAAACCTAACTAACCTAAGGACAGCACACAACACCCAGCCATCACGAGGCAGAGAAAATCCCTGACCCCGCCGGGAATCGAACCCGGGAACCCGGGCGTGGGAAGCGAAATTGTAGTTTTACAGGGATGGCAATGGTGTTGACATTGATGCAGTCAATCCTGTAAGCTTCGGCTATTGAGACGCTCATGAAGGCACGAAGAGCAGCAGCGAACAAGAGCGTAGTCCCAGCAAGCTGCGCTGGCCGAAGTGGCCGAGCAGTTCTCGGCGCTACAGTCTGGAACCGTGCGACCGCTACGGTCGCAGGTTCGAATCCTGCCTCGGGCATGGATGTGTGTGATGTCCTTAGGTTAGTTAGGTTTAAGTAGTTCTAAGTTCTAGGGGACTGATGACCTCAGCTGTTAAGTCCCATAGTGCTCAGAGCCAGCCAGCTGCACATCCACATCCACCCTGTCGATTAGCAATCATGGGTTCGAGCAGCAGTATCCGCTGCTGTCAGAACGGTGGGTGTCTGGTCGTCAGAAAACGCAAAGCTACGTGGATAGTGTGCTGTCGAGTCCGAAGGCGACGTCACATCGGCGGTGGTGGAGAGGTGCTGGATCAGCTGCTGTTTAACGTCCATAGGAACAGCGCCTGGTGCTTGCAAAGATGGTTGAACCTCCGACGGGGCTAAGCTGGTACTTCCACCACGAAATCGTCCATTGGGAGAACATCTTAAGAGTTGCGATCCTCAGCGTCTTGAGACTGCTTCCCATAGGTGTCAGACGTTTCCGACGTCTTTTCGGCGATCGTTGCTTGCACATGTGATGTTCAGTGTCCGAAGATGCCTGGGAATCATCCGGATTGTCAGGCACAAAAGCATCGATAGGCACAACCATGGAGTCAAGGGCTATCCCCTGCACTAGAGATTGCTCACCACTGTACATGACGGGAGGAGGAGGCATGGGCGTCAGTCCGTATGCAACAGCCTCAGGCGTTACCGGAGACGACGGTGAGTCAGTAGTAGGAGCCAGTGATGTTCCGAGTCGGCAGTCGTTATGGAGAACTTCGAGAAACGTCAGCGGGTGCGTCGTCGAAGCGGTTGTGACCTGCAGGTCCCCAGGCGGTAACTGTGTGATTCTGTGTTGCAGACAGCTGGAACGGAAGTGTCCTTCTTGGCCACATCCCGAGCACGGCTTCGGCTGGTCACCATAAATTACAATTGCACGGCAGCCACTAATATATGTTGGGTGGCACATATTTTGTTAGCTCTGTGAGGATCTGTCGTACTCCATCGAGAACCGGGAATGAACTGAACAGACTTCTCAGTTGTATGTCTAATCACCTTTCCATACGGACGAAATGCAGATACCACTACCTCTGAAGGCATCTCAAAAGAGAGTTCAAATACACGGACCGTCCGCAGTTCAAGTCCCGCATGTTCCACAATTACGTCATCGATGTGTCCATCAGAGTGACGGAACTTAAGACCACTTCGAGTTGCACTTAGAATTTTGTCACTTATGCCTTCGTTAATCAGTTTCGCGTATACCACACAGCTCGCTTTAGATATGTCGATGCCAACAAGCTCTTTGCAATCGATCTGGACTTCCCATGTTATTTACAATCCGCCTTGATTGCAAAAATGTGTATGCATATGACCGGTTTCGATTCCTCTAGGACCATCTTCAGATTTGAAATTTCGGTTACAGGAGTAACCCGCCCATACACAGCAATCTTCACATGCTGCGTAACATCATTTTGCAATCAAGACGGATTATAAATAACATAGGAAAAACAAGTTCAAAAAATGGTTAAAGTGGCTCTGAGTACGACGGGACGTAACATCTTAGGTCATCAGTCCCCTAAAACTTAGAACTACTTAAACCTAACCTAAGGACATGACACACATCCATGCCCGAGGTAGGATTCGAAGACTGTAGCGACTATAACCCCTCGGCCACCCCAGCCGGCCTAGTCAGTTCTTCATCCAGGCGATACAGACCTGATAAGAATTTCCTGTACTGAAACTATCATCACGGAGAAAAAGAAGAAGTCGGGATGCGAAGAAGAAATGCTTACCAATTCAAACTACCCTTTGTGCTTAAATGTAGGCCGTTCCTACTTTTAAGTGCACTGAGGGAATTGACAGCCATATCCCACCATACCTGTGTAACTAGGCTGTAACACTTACGTACATGGCCGGCCGCAGTGGGCGAGCGGTTCGAGGCGCTTCAGTCAGGAACCGCGCGACCGCTACGGTCGCAGGTTCGAATCCTACCTCGGACACGGATGTGTGTGATGTATTTAGGTTGGTTAGGTTTAAGTAGTTCTAGGTTCTAGGGGACTGATAACCTCCGATGTTAAGTCCCATAGTGCTCAGAGCCATTTTGAAATAACGTACATGAATTTTCAACAGGCGCTACAGACTGCAATATAGCGATAACCCTTTACTAAGAAATGACCTTACGAGTCCTGTCCAGCTGCCTGTCGAAATAGGCGATGAAGCCTTAGCCACTGCTTGGAATATGGAAAAGAAAATGATGAGAGATTACAAGAACTTTGAACCTGTTGTAAACTCAATGAAATTCGTTAGATGATACATTTTGTGTGGATCAATTTTAAGTCATCGATAAAATATCACTGACAATAACCACAGCAAGAAGCAGCTTGTTATAAGCAACTGACAGATTTTAAGATTCTTCTGAGGTTAACAGCCCCAGTATCCACAACGGAATGTTTTTCAGTATATTTGGACTAGGATGCCATTAACTTCTGTCTCATCATCTCGCCATTTGGTGCCGTATTTGAACGTTAGCCCTTCTAAGTCTAAAACTAATTTAGATACCAAGATGGCTCGGAACATCTGAGGAAGGAAGGTTTCACACCTATGTTTTCTGAGAGCGAGCATTTGGTGCAGTCTTGTTAGTCTCAGCTCCATTTGACTTATAGCTAAAGCAGAGTACCACCTGTGAGGATGGTTAAGCTGCCACGCCTGGAAATGCTGGCAGGTGAGGATGATGTTTCTACGTTGCGACTGTAATCACAGACATAAGCTGAATCACTATTCTGGCTGACACCATGGTGACACTTGCTTGGATAAGGGGATGTCCGAATACCAAAAAAACCTTCGTTTGAAATACGTACACCTTGTAAGGCGTCCGGATTTTATGGACCTTACATGAGTCTGATCCATAACGACAGGACAACGCAGTATGAGATCCTCAGAAAATAATAATTACATTATATCAACAAAAGGCAATTGTAGTTAATCTCATCTACCGAAAACTAACAAAATGATCTCTCAGTAGAGAGATGCCATTGGACAAAAAAGTTAAAGTGAAACACATTTTGGAGACGAACCTAGCAGGTGTTAAATGATATTGTAAAACTCCCATTTAACAAGAGAACGTCGAGCTTCAGCGCAGAAAGGGATAAGGCCAGAACAATACATTATTCCTTTTAACGTAAATAAGGCCTGGACCAAAGGCAAGTGGCTGCACGTCATTAACAGGGCTAGGCTGCGACCCAGCAAGAAAAATAAAAATGTATTCACCTCTAGCGAAATGGTGATTGGCTGAAGCCATACTTGGCGACGCAGACGCGACACAGTGGGGGGATCACATTATATAAAAGCATTTTGAGATCCAAAATTAAGGCTCTATCTCTCTCTCTCTCTCTGTCTCTCTCATCTTGCGGTGGACTGCAGAAGTGTGTGGGAATAAGCGAGGACATTGAGAGCTTGGCTTTCTGCCAAGTGAGGACGATATGCTTCACGTATTGTGGCGACAGATAGCGAAACAGTAGTTAATTATTCCTGCGGGAATTTTTTCCGGGAAAAGAATTTGTGCACGTCGCTCCAACCCTTAGCAAGTGCGCAATAGCCATTATTTCGACTAGGGAAAGATTAACGTCCTACAGAACGCATGAAAGTTGCAACAGAGTGAATTCAGTCAAGGCCAGAGAAGAGCATTAGCGTTTCAGATCCAGCTCGGAGACAACGCCGTTGCAGATGCCGCTTGGTAGTCTAGATTGTTCACTCCAGCTTGCGTACACTTTCACCATTGAATATAAAAAGCTAGGATACTAACCCTCACACTAAGTACGTTTTTCATTTGGACAAAGAGGCCGTGCGGTTCTAGGCGCTTCAGTCTGGAACCGCATGATCACTACGGTCGCAGGTTCGAATCCTGCCTTGGGCATGGATGTGTGTGATGTCCGTAGGTTAGTTAGGTTTATGTAGTTCTAAGTTCTGGGGGACTGATGACCACAAATGTTAAGTCCCATAGTGCACCAAGCCAGCCATTTTGTCAAATAATAAAATTATTCGCCACCAACTCAGTGCATTGACCAGCTATGACAATGTACATTTAAAGGAGCTAATGAGGATTGTAATATTCATTCTTTCCTGTGATAAAAAATTTTTCATGTGTGGAGATAACTATTTTAATAATCGTCATTTCAATTGTCCAATATTTAGCTATTAAGTGTCAAAAGTAATTGAACATGAGTGTTGTTTATCACTTGACCTCCGAAAGCAACAGTTGATAAATTATATTTAGAATAAAAAAGGGAATAGCTGTGTTGTCTTTCACTTTTATTAATTCATGCATTCTAGGTGCAAAACAGCAGCATTTCTAATGATTTTTGTTATGATCCTCACCTTAGCTGCCTTATTTAGAGAGGACAGTTGAGATATTTTGTCCATTTGCGCGCTAAGTGGTAAGATAAGTTTGCACACATTAGAACACTCACTGTGCATGTACAAAGGTCAGACATACAACAGCCTCACTATCACAGTCAAAGTCTATGTAGAGACTATCATGCAGATCATCTGTCATGAGGACAAATGACTCAAACCTTAGACACAAAGGACACATTGTAATATGGGACACATTAGCCTTTGCATCAATCCTGTCACTGGCTAAATGAATGTCACAAGTATATCACATCTGTTTCTTTCCTGGGAACTAAAAATTCACAGCCAGATCCACAGGTTCTCCTCATGGAAATACCCCAGCCACTGCTAGATACTGAGATATGTAGAAGCAGCTGCGAGTCAGTTCCCACGTTCTCCTACTGAAAGAAAATTTATTGACAAGGTTAATTTGCACGGTTAATTTACAGGGAGTGCAATGTTGGAAGTAACTCTGCCCACAAAAGCCTACGAACTTAAAAATATAGTGTGTTTCACGCACGAAGGAAATTAGTTGTGCGTGAATCAACAATGGGCATGCAGGCTCCGACT
This sequence comes from Schistocerca americana, assembly GCF_021461395.2. Classification (NCBI taxonomy): domain Eukaryota; kingdom Metazoa; phylum Arthropoda; class Insecta; order Orthoptera; family Acrididae; genus Schistocerca; species Schistocerca americana. The sequence goes on along the minus strand of NC_060119.1, from coordinate 326,499,685 downwards.
GCATTAACTGATTGTTCCATCAGTTTTTGGTGGAATATTTTATACCTTAAAAACGAAAAATACGACCCTGGTATAATCCTCAATAATATTTATTGTTTTAGAAACCCGCTTTCGACTCCATATGTAAGAAAAATAATTTTGAATGTGGCCAGAAGGTTAAATCGATGAAAACCTCATTTTATTTGTACCACTGTACACTATTTTCACTGAGGTTTGGAACAGAGTGTAATACACAAAATCACTTGTGATTCTGGCAGTGTAACCAGTCTTGGAGAGCTGTATCCACTCGTTTGAAGGAAAATCATAGCAGGTGAAGACAGAGAAGTAGACTCCAGTTTTGCAGACGTCCTGCTTAAAGAAGGCCACAGTGTGGGATCCAACATAAAGTTTTACGTAACATCCACAAGGGAAGGAAGCTGAACTATATTTTAATAATGGAAATTAATACAACTGTGAATGATTCTTACTATGAAATGCGTGTTGACCACTGTCAATGATTCCTACCCAAGTTTCACCAAAAGGTCCCATTCAGTCATCAGGATGAAAGCGAGTCTAATGCTCCTTTATTCTGAGTGAGTATCAGTCAAATAATTTACGAATTTATAAATAAGTAATTCAGTTAAAATTAAACTCAACTGTTGGAATTTTATTTCTGTGCTTAACATTTGATCAAATTCGTAGTATTATCGTGTTAAAACATCAGATAAAACACGAAGAAATCGAATCGCTATTAAGGATGCTGATAATCAAACGGCTTTGTAGAAGCCACACTGAAAAGGATTGCACGAAACATTAGGATCACTATTAAGAAACCACTGAACGTTTATTTACTGATTAAGTTACACAAATAATATCAAATGAACATCATAACCCCAAAGAAATGTCGGTGTTTGATTCTCGTGATACGATACAATTCGTAAATCGTGTCTCACCACGCGCAAAGGGTACAGGATGAGTAAAAGCAGTGATTTGTCAAAGCACACGCACACGCACAGTCATGCCATAATCCATACAGAAGAACAATCGGTAAGGATAATTCCGTAGACCCTACTAATACGAATTGGGCAAGACAGTAACTAGTTTTACCGTTCAATCGCGTGATCAGTGACCTCCATAGGAATTTCCCACTTCGGAAGTAAGAAAAATACAGAAACATTTGGAATAAAAGCAAGTTGGCTCACGATTTGAATTTTAGGTGAAACAACGAGCTTGAGTAAATGATTATGATGGGCCGACAACTCACCACGTGGAGAATACGCGCGTAGTCTGACTCAGATAAGAAACGCAATGCAAAACCCGGAACTAACGAAAGATATTTGTGTTAAATAAAATTACACTCACGCGGGAGATAATTGTTATTTTAGTAAGTGAAGATGAATTATCAGAGCTGAAGGTTCAATACACCATATTATTACTATAAGTGTAGATGAAATATCAGAGCTGAAGATTCAGTAGGCCACAAGAGAAGCAAATTACTGCTATCAGCAGCACGCACGCTACCATAAGCACTAAACTCGCGAAACGAAATGAAATTGAACAACGGAAAAGGAAATTCTAGCTCAAGTATAGTGAGGAGACAAAACGCATGCGTAAATAAGAGACATACAAAAGTTCACCTGAGATACAGATTGACTGAAGTACTCTCTCATTGCTAAGAGGCAGGAGGTTACGGAATCGAGTTCAAGAAACGGAATATTAATAAAAATGAAGTCACTCCCTAACTAAAATAAATTGTACAATATGATTTTCGATTATTACATCAGAAAGAAACAGCATTAGGACCTCATACTTACCTAACCCTTACACATTCCACCTTCCTAACTCACAGTGATCTGAAAAGACATCCTGATTTACCGAAGCCCCAGAGATCAGTGCCGCTACTCTGTACAAGAACGAGATCCTTAGGTAGGAACGTAAATGGTCAGAGAAAATACGCCCCAGATAACTGTACGAACCTGTACGGTAGTTGCTGACCAGTGTCCACTAATGTCTGTCTGACTCAGCAGAACTGTATCTAAACTCTATACAAAAGTCGGTTTAACTGCTGCTATCACTCAGTTGATTGATGGAAGGAGGAAGTACAAACCTGTACCGGGAAAATCAGGAATACCGAAATACAAGTCGCTGAGGAATGAAGTAAATATGAAGTGCAGGGAAGCTAAGACGAAATGGCTGCAGGAAAAATGTGAAGACATCGAAAAAGATATGATTGTCGGAAGGACAGACTCAGCATACAGGAAAGTCAAAACAACCTTTGGTGACATTAAAAGCAACGGTGGTAACATTAAGAGTGCAACGGGAATTCCACTGTTAAATGCAGAGGAGAGAGCTGATAGGTGGAAAGAATACATTGAAAGCCTCTATGAGGGTGTTGTCTGATGTGATAGAAGAAACAGGAGTCGATTTAGAAGAGATAGGGGATCCAGTATTAGAATCGGAATTTAAAAGAGCTTTGGAGGACTTACGGTCAAATAAGGCAGAAGGGACAGATAACATTCCATGAGAATTTCTAAAATCATTGGGGGAAGTGGCAACAAAACGACTATTCACGTTGGTGTGTAGAAAATATGAGTCTGGCGATATACCACTTTCGGAAAAGCATCATCCACACAGTTCCGAAGACGGCAAGAGCTGACAAGTGCGAGAATTATCGCACAATCAGCTTAACAGCTCATACATCGAAGCTGCTTACAAGAATAATATACAAAAGAATGGAAAAGAAAATTGAGAATGCGCTAGGTGACGATCAGTTTGGCTTTAGGAAAGGTAAAGGGACGAGAGAGGCAATTCTGACGTTACGACTAATAATGGAAGCAAGGCTAAAGAAAAATCAAGACACTTTCATAGGATTTGTCGACCTGGAAAAAGCGTTCGGCAATATAAAATGGTGCAAGCTGTTCGAGATTCTGAAAAAGTAGGGGTAAGCTATAGGGAGAGACGGGTCATATACAATATGTACAACAACCAAGAGGGAATAATAAGAGTGGACGATCAAGAACGAAGTGATCGTATTAAGAAGGGTGTAAGACAAGGCTGTAGCCTTTCGCCTCTACTCTTCAATCTGTACATCGAGGAAGCAATGATGGAAATAAAAGAAAGGTTCAGGAGTGGAATTAAAATACAAGGTGAAAGGATTCGCTGATGACATTGCTATCCTGAGTGAAAGTGAAGAAGAATTAAATGATCTGCTGAACGGAATGAACAGTCTAATGAGTACACAGTATGGTTTGAGAGTAAATCGGAGAAAGACGAAGTTAATGAGAAGTAGTAGAAATGAGAACAGCGAGAAACTTAACATCAGGTTTGATGGTCACGAAGTCAATGAAGTTAAGGAATTCTGCTACCTAGGCAGTAAAATAACCAATGACGGACGGAGCAAGGAGGACATCAAAAGCAGACTCGCTATGGCAAAAAAGGCATTTCTGGCCAAGAGAAGTCTACTAATATCAAATACCGGCCTTAATTTGAGGAAGAAATTTCTGAGGATGTACGTCTGGAGTACAGCATTGTGTGGTAGTGAAACATGGACTGTGGGAAAACCGGAACAGAAGAGAATCGAAGCATTTGAGATGTGGTCTATAACGAATGTTGAAAATTAGGTGGACTGATAAGGTAAGGAATGAGGAGGTTCTACGCAGATTCGGAGAGGAAAGGAATATGAGGAATACACTGACAAGGAGAAGGGACATGATGATAGGACATCTGCTAAGACATGAGGGAATGACTTCCATGGTACTAGAGGGAGCTGTAGAGGGCAAAAACTGTAGAGGAAGACAGAGATTGGAATACGTCAAGCAAATAATTGAGGACGTAGGTTGCAAGTGCTACTCTGAGATGAAGAGGTTAGCACAGGAAAGGAATTCGTGGCGGGCCGCATCAAACCAGTCAGTAGACTGATGACCAAAACAACAACAACCATTCAATGAACCCGTTCCCTTGAACCTAAGTACTGTTAACATCATACATACTCACGCACCCTCTCTAGCAGGTCAGATAAGAAGTAGGAAAAGGAACGCCGAAATATAACAAGGGACACAGAAGTATAACGTGGATGTAAAATAAACATGGTTACAGGGGCAGATATCCACGTAATAGACCTGTAGGTATGTGAAATTAAAAAATCGCAAGGTCTGAATACTGAAATTCCGCTGTGGCTGTCCAGTTAAACACTCTGATGGTCATCTTTCTACTCCGATTAAAGCGCAGATACACCAACAGATAGAGATGCTAAAAAATACCATACAAACCGAAGTCAATTCAGCAGAATCAGTGGAATGGCTTAAACAGAGATGTCTCAGTTTCAGCACTTGCCCAGCCTTGCTACTGAATGACCCCACACAGTTCCTTCACTTGCCATTTCTAACTGCACATACTGATAATAATTCGATTTGGACCACTTTGTAAATTATCCCTCCTACCAACATAACCCAGTTTTCGTTCACTTCAGTTACTGCAGTTTCACTAGTTTCATAAAATTCTACTTTGTTTAATTGCAGTTACTTCATCTATTTGCTTAGCCTCACTTGTTTAATTGTACCTGTTTGAAATATTGGACATTTTAAGTACAGGATTATCTTGTTTAGTTACCCCCTTAGAGCATGTCACCGAATTTCACAACAGAATGTTCAATTTATTTTTCCTCTCAGAAAATTGTTGTACGTTGTCATCTACTTCATTATTTAATGTGTGACATATTTTACCTAACCTAAATATTTATACATCTCATTTTTGTTGATATAATCCCTCTCGTATTAACCCTAAGTTGAAAATTATTGTCATTTATGGAAACCATCTGAGGTAATCTATGGTTCGTAATACATAACATCAATAATATGTATATTGTGACTTGTCATCCGAACGGTCTTTTGTCATCATTCTGAAGACAATGTCACTGAAGGACAAGTTCGATTTAGTAAAATACGGAGTCGGTTGTGAGCTCTGCAACATCCATGTACTAATTTATATTTACGTGACAAACCCTATTTGTAGGGCTATATTTAAATTTTGACAAATGGAACTATGCCGACATTTGTATAAACGGCGATGATACATCAGTCCATACTAATGTAAAATTGCCACCTTCTGAAGAAGACAAATTTAAATTTGTTGAAACCTAGGTAAAGAATTCTTTATCCATTGCAACTGGTCGGCTGTTTATTATTTTATTAAAATACGACTTTTTACTTAGCTGATTCTCTTGAAGTTGTCTCATTGCCTTCTTATCAACAGTATGACTGTGGGCACATATCTTGATTCTCTGAAGAATGCATATTGAGTCCAGGGATGTAAATGTTAGAATGCACTACTAACTTCGAAATGAAATAAAAGGTCTATTCTATTATCTTTTGTGTTTTCCACTTTGTAAATATCGCCTTAATAATACTTAAACACACTCTTGAGCCGCTATTTCCAACGAAACGTGCCTCCTTTCCACCGCATCGCATAACATGACTCGCCTCCAATACGTAACAACTTCGTGCGGAGTCCCTATAAGAAGAACAACAGAGATTACATTTGAAGCAATGAAGCTAAAGGATTTACAGTGTTGCCAAAGATATTGTTTCTATTAACTAATACAGAGTTCAGCAAAACACAGTGCAACAGATTTACAGATTTTCATGTCTAACTGCAAAGTTATTGTAGCCTTATAAAATATAAATAGTGATTCAGGTGATAATGAATTTTAATACATTGCGAGATGAAATCAGAGCTCAGCACTTGCAGCATGGTCGATAGGACCGATTGGGGGACTCTGATACAGAGCCGAATGGAGGGTCTGAATCAGAGTCTCAGACGGTTCTGCGACCATGTAGGCTGCAGATTCCTCTACTTGCTCCATAGGATGGTTGGCATGGCGTGGCGTGGCGTGGACTAGGCGGTTTTTTTAGGTTAGAGGGTCTCGAGGAAACACAAAAAAAGTTTCAAACCGTGTAGGTCGAACACAGGAAGAACGTAGGTACAGGAACCATCCTTATAACAGTTGGAAATTGTCGTAGCTGTGTTGGAAAGTACCAGAGCTCCAAGCACTAAAAGAAAAAACTCATGCTCAAATCGCTGTAGGCACTCAAAGCTGTCTAAAGCCGGAGATAGGTTCCACCGAAATTTTGGTGAAGAACCTAAATGTGTCCTGAAAGGATAGGATAGACATAGTTGGCAATGGCATGTTTGTTGCTGTTAGTAGTAGTTTACCCTGTAGCGAAAGTGAAGTGATAGCTCCTGTGAGATAGTATGGGCCGAGGTCATTTTTGTCAACGGGAATAAAGTAATAATTGGATCCTCTTACCGACCTCCCAACTCAGATGATAAAATTGCTGAAATGTCCAAAGAAAATTTTTTTCGAATGTGTACCAAACTCATACAATTATAGTTGTTAGTGACTTTAATTTACTCTCGGTATGTTGGCCAAAATATATGTTTCAATCCCGAGATAAGCAAAAGGCATCATCCGAAACTGTGCAAAACGCTTTCTCTAAAAATGAGCCCACGCGAATAACAAACGATTGTGAAGGAACACTTTACCTTTTAGCAACAAATAATCCTGAGCTAATAACGAGCATCAAAGCAAACAAGGGGTTAGTGAGTAGAGGGTTGTCGTAGCGAGAGTGAATATTGTAGCCCACAATAAACGAAAAATATACCTGTCCAAAAAAGCAGATAAAAATTCACTTCACGCCTTCCTGCGGGACGAACTCCACTCCTCCCAAATTAACGATATAAGTGTCGACTAGATGTGGCTTGATTCAAAGAAATAGTATCGGCAAGTGTAGACAGTAATGTCAGAGCATCGACTCACCAATTCAGCTACTGTTGCTCATATCAGTGCTGAAAAAGTCTATTGCAGTCTGCGGATGACTGTGAGACTGACCCTGAAACTCATTCTTCTGGCTGCATTTAACAGAAAATGTGAACTCATAGAACAATGGACAATAGAGATCCGAAAAAGATCACCAGTTACAAGTGCATTAAGTGGAAAAAGGAGTATGGTGCACTATTAGTGTAACACGAACTACTGGACCTACACTACTGACCATTAAAACTGCTACACCATGAAGAAATGCAGATGATAAACGGGTATTCATTGGACAAATATATTATGCTACAACTGACATGTGATAACATTTTCACGCAGTTTGGGTGCAGAGATCCTGAGAAATCAGTACCCAGAACAACCATCTCTGGCCGTAATAACGGCCTTGATACGCCTGACCAATGAATCAAACAGAGCTTGGATGGCGTGTACAGGTACAGCTGCCCATGCAGCTTCAACACGATACCACAGTTCGTCAAGAGTAGTGACTGGCGTATTGTGACGAGCCAGTTGCTCGGCCACCATTGACCAGACGTTTTCAGTTGGTGAGAGATCTGGAGAATGTGCTGGCCAGGGCAGCAGTCGAACATTTTCTGTATCCAGAAAGGCCCGAACAGGACCTGCAACATGCGGTCCTGCGTTATCCTGCTGAAATGTAGGGTTTCGCAGGGATCGAATGAAGGGTAGAGCCACAGGTCGTAACACATCTGAAATGTAACGTCCACTGTTCAAAGTGCCGTCAATGCGAACAAGAGGTGACCGAAACGTGTAACCAATGGACCCCATACCATCACGCCGGGTGATTCACCAGTACGGCAATGACGAATACACGCTTCCAATGTGCGTTCACCGCGATGTCGCCAAACACGAATGCAGCCATAATGATGCTATAAACAGAACCTGGGTTCATCCGAAAAAATGACGTTTTGCCATTGGTGCACTCAGGTTCGTCGTTGAGTACACCATCGCAGGCGCTCCTGTCTGTGATGTAGCGTCAAGGGTAACCGCAGCCATGGTCTCCGAGCTGATAGTCCATGCTGCTGCAAACGTCGTCGAACTGTTCGTGCAGATAGTTGTTGTCTTGCAAACGTCCCCATCTGTTGACTCAGGGATCGAGACGTGGCTGCACGATCCGTTACAGCCATGCGGATAAGGTGCCTGTCACCTCGACTGCTAATGACACGAGGCCGTTGGGTTCCAGCACGACGTTCGGTATTACCCTCCTGAACCCACCGATTCCATATTCTGCTAGCAGTCATTGGATCTCGACCAAAGCGAGCAGCAATGTCGCGATACGATAAACCGCAATCGCGATAGGCTACAATCCGACCTTTATCAAAGTCGAAAAGATGATGGTACGCATTTCTTCTTCTTACACGAGGTATCACAACAACGATTCACCAGGCAACGCCGGTCAAATGCTGTTTGTGTAAGGGAAATCGGTTGGAAACTTTCCTCATGTCAGCACGTTGTACGTGTCGCCACCGGCGCGAACCTTGTGTGAATGCTCTGAAAAGCCTGTCGGTTAAATTTCGCGTCTGTAGCACGTCATCTTCGTGGTGTAGCAATTTTAATGGCCAGTAGTGTATCTTTTTCCAACAAACCATGATTTGTGTTAGGTACGCGAACAATTGTTTTTTTTTTTTCGTTACATAGAAATAACAGCAAACGAAAAACTCCGATTGTTTTATGCTAGAGATCACTCGACCATGCAAAGAAATTGTGCCTGAAGTATTGCACAGTAGGTTTGGTGATGGAAGCTGTACTACAGTCACTGACAAGCGAATCGGAAGTGTTAAACGGCGCCACGGGTTTCATGGTCGTATTTCCAAGGCTGCTCCTATTGTGTCTTTTTTTCGGCGAAAACTCATATGCTAACAACCACAGATCGATAAACGGGTCAGAGTATGTTCTTCGATCGTCTCTTTCCCTGCCCACGGTGGGATTTGTACCCTGGAAACGCCGGACATGGGCTTGCGTCGTACCCGAAACATTGTGTGTAACGGTTCTTGACTAAGCGTCAGCATTTAAAACAACTTAAAAGCTGTAATGGGTACAGTTTCTGATTCCAGTATCATGTAGTGATTCATACCAATTACGCGTCACTGGCTCTCTGACACAGAAGGAGGTGAGCACGCCTTTTCGCGGAAGGTCGTATTGATTTGCTTTTGTGTTCAACAACGCCCAAGCGCTGCCCTGTAGAGGGAAAGGCGGGGAGAGCTGTTGTTCAGGTTTCACGTGAAACGGTCGTATGCAGACGAGTCGCGCCAAGAAATATGTGAACAGAGAGCAGATATTGATAAAGTGTAGTTGACATTTTTCGTCGAGTGCATGGACATTAGACGGTAGTTACACACGAAATCAGCGAACATACCAGTATCGTCATTCTTACAAGTAACCGTTAGCAGCTTATATTATTATTTTCGTTTTAGGCAATGCGGCCAGGTTTGGTATGAAGTGTGCTGTCTCTGTGCTACTCCTGTCCCAGCTCTGCAAGGAAAACCCAATTAAAAATCAGCAGATATACTGAAAATGGGTGCAGAGGGAGTCAAATAGTATTCAAGTTACTTTTATGCAGAGAGTCCACTAGAACCGAGTGCCTCCAAATACTAGCGGCGAGCGTAGATACGACAGATTGCTAATGTGTTGGTCCTGCTTACTGGCTGTACGATGAGAAATAACAGGAGTTGGGCTTGTTTTGTCGTATATTAAATTCTAAGGGGAACTGAGTTGTTCAGAACACCTGTTTTCCTCCACAAGCATATGTGGGACCACTTGTGCGGTTGGGAGCAAGGGTACAAGGGAATGAAAGAAGAGCTACAGAAACATTTTCTATGAAATTAAAACGAAACAGTAACCCAAAGCGAAGGCAGTCTGTTCGTACATGTACATGTCTGCCCATTTGAGAAAGCAAAATCTTATGCTGGGACTTACTTCGTCCCGTGCGTTGAACACACTTGCATACTTCGTGTGACGGTGTCAAGTAGGTTCTCAAGACTTTTGCTGTTCAAACTTGTCTCTTTATATTAAGACGGACCTTCTGAGATCATCCAGTATCTGAGGATTATCCAGTCTATGTGGAGACTTGCTTTGACAATGCACTGCAAATTTCAGCTGGTTCTAATAATGGCCGATAAGGCATACAGTCCCTTGATTCCCGCTTCCTGGAAGCGGGAATCCTGGAAGAAGGTGGTCACCAGGTGGGCGCGCTGTGCTCGTGCTCTATCGTCTTGAATGACAAACCCTTCGACGAAAATTTTACTTTAGATCTGCACAACAGATTGTCGCATTCTGACCCTGTGCTGTACAAGGCACTATCTACCCTAGACAGCTGTGCGAGGTGTCTGATATTTGTTCTTGATACCATGCCAAACATAACTGACCGACGTCACTAATAAATCCGCGAACGCTTATATCTGAGACGTGCATTGGTAGACGATCACCTCCACACTCTTCTACGACGATCAACAGGCCTCAGAAAGATCCTGCACTGGTCGGTGAAGAGGGACTATCAGCATGTTTTAATCTGCCAGGAAGTTTCATATCAGCGCACACTCCGCTATAGAGTGAAAATTTCATTCTGGAAACATCCCCCAGGCTGTGGCTAAGCCGTGTCTCCGCAATATCCTTTCTTCCAGGAGTGCTAGTTCTGCAAGGTTCACAGGAGAGCTTCTGTGAAGTTTGCAAGGTAGGAGACGAGGTACTGGCAGAAGTAAAGCTGTGATGACGGGGCGTGAGTCGTGCTTGGGTAGCTCAGTTGGTATAGCACTTGCCCGCGAAAGGCAAAGGTCCCGACTTCAAGTCTCGGTCAGGCACACAGTTTTAATCTGCCAGGAAGTTTCATATCAGCCCACACTCCACTGTAGAGCGAAAATTTCGTTCTACAATACAGTGCAGTTGTTCAAAGTTTCGTGTCTCACGACAGCGATTCAAAACCTAAATGAGGTGTCAGGACTGCTCGCCAATTCAGCGGGCAACTTATCGCGCTGACAGCCCTACTTTCTTTACACAACGCGTGCATATTCAAAACTTCACATGATTCTTCGATGCATGTTAGCGATCGGAACAATGCACACAATTCGTATTGTCCATAGCCGGCCGTGGTGGCCGAGCGGTTCTAGGCGCTTAGTCCGGAAGCGCGCGACTGCTACGGTCGCAGGTTCGAATCCTGCCTTGGGCATGGATGTGTGTGATGTCCTTAGGTTAGTTAGGTTTAAGTAGTTCTAAGTTCTAGGGGACTGATGACCACAGCTGTTAAGTTCCACAATGCTCAGAGCCATTTGAACCATCGTATTGTCCTCTTCACGATTGAAGACACGGATGTTCAACTGAACTAATGTGAGGATACCGGTTTATTTTCACTTGCACTATTCGAATGGCTACACGCAGCCTTTTACTGCCATAAAAAGAGTGTTGAATAACTGGATGGTGCATTCTTTAAGCAGCTTGTAAAGTGGGTGACGTGACGGAGCTGTGCGCCACTGAAAGTCTCACACTCTTCTATGAACTTTAAACACTGGACAACAAATTTATTAATGTGAACATCAAAAACTCTGGAATAGTTGTAAATTACAATAAAATCTGCAATAACGCATGGGACAACTAGTCTTAATTCTTATTTCATTATTTCCACTATTGTCAAAACATTAACCTCTCTTCCGCTTTATTTAAATAGCACAACATACAGCTGTGCTACACCATTATTTTGACTTACACTGCTTCCATATTTTACACAGCGTTTAATGCTGCCAGTCGACTATTTTAAATTTATCCATTGATTTCAGTTAAATATGAAAAATTACAGAATTTAATCCTTACGGCCGTCAAAACGACCACGATTTCCTTAGTCAAGCACCAATACTTTAAACTTTTCGTCGCCCTTTATTTGTCATATATGTTGTGTAACATTTCAATTACGTTAAGCAGAAGACTAGCACCAAACAATGCCAGTTAATTTTTTCGCTCTACCTGTACCAAAGAATATGGAGGCAAATAAAAAACGACACGTTGTGCAATATACCTGTTTACACGGAGGAGCTTCAGAAACTAAGTTACACTTGTCGCCTACGCTAAGGCGATTGCGCAGCCATACTGCGTGATTATCAGAAAAGAGTACATGTTCCGGGTTTCTTGCAGAGACAGTCCTACTTCGGTAAGGACAAGAGTTGGATCACAGAATGGAAATGACGATGTCCGCCGACTGGAAACGTGCCCCAAATTTGAACTGCGCGGGGCGGTGTGATTCTTGTGGAAGCAACGGCTATATTACGGACAGAGTCACCGCGAAATTCTGGAGGCAGACCAAATGCAATATCGCGTCTAACCTTAGAGAAATGGTGCCAACAATTTGTTCAGACCCTCACAGGCGTGAGAGATGCTGGTCGGAAAGTCCAGATCTTGTACCTGCGATTTCCATCTTTTCGTCAAGCTGAGAGAACATCAGGAGAAAAACCGATTTTCCAACGATCAGGAAGCTTAGCTAACGGTTCTCGGCTAGCTTCGTGACGGTATAGTGGATTTCTGTCGCCTAAGAATTGAACGTCTGGTAAAACTTTCCGTCTGTTGTAGTGTCATGTGCCCGTGTCACTCTGAGCTGTAGTGCAGATATTTCACTTGTGCTAATATGTAACTTACTTTTTGAAGTTCTGTCCTATTTAAGTAATGCTAGAACTCGTCTGCAAAAGTTCATCTCACTCTTATTTTATTTTTCGGGTAGTTTCATGGCACTGGCGTCGTACAATTCAAAGGCTTATAAATTAGAGTGGCAACCTTTCATGTAAGAAGATACTTTTTTCCGCAAGAGCGTGAGTTCTCTGCGCTACACGTCTCCCTTTTATTCAGGACGGAGACAGCGCGCACACACAGACTGACCAACCTGGAAACACAGACCGCCGTCCGCGTGACGCGACCTTTGGAGACCTGCGCCGCGCAGCTCATATCGCTAATAGAGCGCCAGGGTGGTTCTGGCTGTGGCGTGCTGACGTACGCCTGTGCCAACTTCTGGCGCCAGCAGGCGATCTGCGGATTACTTCCGCTCCGCGGGCTCCGATATAAACAGGACGCCCCGAATAACATTTCCGGAATTTCTCTTGGCGGTTGCCCCGGGGAAGTGTCGTCCGTAATATCTTCCTCGGCTGGGGTGACAGCCGCCAGAAAACTTCGGTGCCCCGTCGTGGCTGGTCCTTCATATGGAGAGGTTGAATTGGCTTTGAGTTGGATCGGTCCATTTATAGCCGCTGAAATTGAAGGAAAACCCTACGCGCCTCTTTGATGCCATTTCTGTTATTATAATTCTTTGCTCTCCTGTACCGTCCTGTGGCTGTGGTTACAACAGACGCAAATGAGTTACATATCTACACATCAAGTACCCAAAACACGACCGACCGAGGTGCCCCAGTGGTCAGCACACTGGTCTCCCACTCGGGAGACTGTTTAGGGTTTTCCGTGATTTTCCCAAACTGCTCTAGGCAGATGTCGGAGTAGATCCTTCTACATCCTTTTGTAACCCAATCTTGTGCCCCTTCTCTAACAATCGCACTCACAACAGGACAATATACTACCTCCCTTCAAAGCTCTATAAGTAAAGGCCGCTTATCTGCATCCTTACCACGCTAAAATGATTAATATTATGCGCCTGGAATAAAATCAAATATATGAAAATAAATGTTTGTTTGTTCGTCTTCACCATATTCGTATACCACACATCCGATTACAATGAAACTTGGGTGAGAGTTATGCTTACGCCCGCGAAGGGGGTAAGAATCATCTACGACCTATAGGGGTGGAAGTGAAAAGAAAGTGACATAGAAGCTTAACTCAAGTACGTCCTGGAGCATTTTCATCCAAATTTGGCAATTAGGTGACTGGAAATAGTTTGATAGTAAGGCGCGCAGTCTCTTCCGTAATTGTCGTTGTGCAGTACTTCAACCGTATCTTGTTTCGACCCAAAGATTATGCCACAAGGCTCAATATGGAAGATGTATTTAACGTCCCTTCTAGAGTTGCTTCGTGTAAAACAGCGGAGAATCTGTCAGTTATCAGCGATAGATTTCGCTCGAAAGGACAATCAGATATTGGCCGAATTTTAAGTTCCCGGAGTGCTGCACTGAGGAGAGGTATCGATGACGGTCGGTGAGACCTGGCACGAAGTTGGCGTTCCAAAAACCCCCAAAGAGGTCCCATAGGATTCAGGTGCCGGCACGGTAGCTCAGCGTGTTCGGTCAGAGGGTAAACGTAACACCACCGCCTCCGAATTTTAGTGTTGGCCTATACACGCTGGCAGATGACGTTCACCGGGCATTCGCCATACCCACACCCTGCCATTGGATCACCACATTGTGTATCGTGATTTCTCACTCCACGTAACTTCTTCCATTGTTCAATCGTCCAATGTTTAGGCTCCTTACACCAAGCGATGTGTCGTTTGGCATTTGCCGACGGGATTGTAATAAAAAACTGAGTAAACGGATCAATGAACAACCCGAACGATTGTCATCGGACGTCCGCCACGAACGAATTCAACGAACAATTTAGAACAAAATGAGATTAAAAAAAAATAAAGGTCAGGACTCTGTGCAGGCCAGTCCATTATAGGCCGTGCGTTATGAAAAAGTGCTCGATCGTGTTGAAAGGTACAATCGCCATCACCGAATTGCTCTTCAACAGTGGGAAGCAAGAAGGTGCAGTGTAGGCCTGTGCTGTGATAGCCACGCAAAACAACAAGGGGTGCAAGCCCCATCCATGAAAAACACGACCACGCCTTAACACCACCACCTCCGAATTTTACTGTTGGCCTACACATGCTGGCAGATGACGTTCACCGGGCATTCGTCATACCCACACCCTGCCATCAGATCTCCACACTGTGTACCGTGATTTGTCACTCCACGTACCGTTCTTCTACTGTTCAATCGTCCTATGTTTACTCCCCTTACTCAAGCGAAGCGTCGTTTGGCATTTGCCGACGTGATTTGTGGCTTATGAGCACCCGCTTGAACACGAAATCCAAATTTTCGCACCTTCCGCCTAACTGATGCAGTTTGGAATTCCTGTGTCATGGTCTGGATAGATGTCTGCCTATTACACATTACGACCCTCTTCAATTGTCGGCGGTCTCTGTCAGTCATCAGACGATGTCGGCCTGTGCGCTTTTGTGCTGTACTTTTTTTCTTTTATTCTTTTTCACGTTTCCTCTTCACTATGACATCGGAAACATAATATGACTACTGAGGTCGCTGATATGGAGCACCTGGCAGTAGGTGGCAGCACAATGAAGAACATAATTTTTTTGGGGTGTCCGGATACTTTTGATCACATAGCGTATCTTCTACCAAAAATTTGTGGTGTGCATTAGAGTGTCCTAGCAGACGTCACACTGATGTTAGGTATAGCTGTCTTTTTTGATTAATTAACTAGATCTTTAAATTGAAATACACTACTGGCCATTGAAATTGCTACACCAAGAAGAAATGCAGATGATAAACGGGTATTCATTGGTCAAACACATTATACTAGAACAGACTTGTGATTATATTTTCACGCAATTTGGGTGCATAGGTCCTGAGAAATCGGTACCCAGAACAGCCAACTCTGGCCGTAATAACGGCCTTGATACGCCTGGGCATTGAGTGAAACAGAGCTTGGATGGCGTGTACAGGTACAGCTGCCCATGCAGCTTCAACACGATACCACAGTTCATCAAGAGTAGTGACTGGCGTATTGTGACGAGCCAGTTGCTCGGCCACCGTTGACCAAACGTTTTCAATTTGTTAGAGGTCTAGAGAATGTGCTGGACAAGTCAGCAGTCGAACATTTTCTGTATCCAGAAAGGCCCGTACAGGAACTGCACCATGCTGTCGTGCATTATCCTGATGAAATGTAGGGTTTCGCAGCCTCTCGGCTGGACTGGCCAGGACGCCTCTGTCCTATTGTAACAGCTTCTGGCATCCGTGCCACCACCCGATACCACTCGAAACACTGTGCGATGAGACCTTGTCACGTCACAAGGCGAACTCGTCACTCACGAAGAACAAAAAGCCTCATGCAAGACCTGCATGTAAGGGGTAGAAGTATGTTTCTGACAACGACGAATTCTCAGGAAAGTGTAATGGCGTTCTTTGAAGTTCCTGGCTAACAAGAAATGAACGTTTAGCGTCCGAGACAATTATTCTTACTGAAGCAGTGCGGAAGTGGTGATGTCGCTTTTGTAGGAGTGTAACTGTGTATCTATATTGCGTGTCGTGCATATTTCGTAGGGAGAGAAATCAGGTGGGGAAACCTGGTAACGTCACAGAGCCTATTCCATTTTAATAGGACGAAAGGCGCTCATCTATCATAAGTATGGTTTTGCATCAAAATCGTAACACCCCCCAACTACAATAGACACTGTCAAAATGCTTCGGCCTGAAGCGTGGACTACGTCGCAAACTCTGATGGTCAAGAATTGTGCTCCAAAACTTATCCATCATTTGCTAGTCAGTTAGCTGTTATAGAAAAACTGATAAAGTAAGAATAGCGTATGTTAACTATCTTTGCTGAAGAGGTACTGGAAGGTCTGGTAGAGAAAGAAACCACTCATAAACAGCAAGAATGAGATTTAGGTTTCCGAGCAGAAAAATCAGGAACAGCTACATCTTCACAGTGAAGCTAACATGTGCCAAACGCACGAAGGTTGGACTGGAGACCGACGTTGCACTGATTGACCTCCAGAAAGCATATCATAATTTACCCACCAGCAAGCTATGGGAGAACTTGAGAGAGATGTAGATCAAAGACTGCTAAATTGGATAGAAGAATTGAGATGAATTCGTAAGCGGCAGGGACTTGGGTTGTCACCGACCGTCTTTAAGCTGTATCTAGGACCAATGTTGCAGGCTTAGGGTAGAAATTGTCAGGTTATCTGGTTGGCGGTAGAGGACAGCAAGATATTTAACCTTCGTACATCCATATTTAAATTAGATGATTGTGGGACATCAGCTGGTATAATTTTTTATTAAAAATGAAACTCCTCCTGCTGTATTTAAGTTTTCATATTTATTTGGCTACTAGTTTCGACGTTGCGTCAACGACATCTTCAGGCCCGTACACTTTGATGATATCAATTGTGTGTGGCTGTGTACCAGAAGTCCGTAACTAGTTACTGCCCGCCATCCATGTGGAGCACGTTTTGGTCTCACCACGCTGGAGGAGTTTCATTTTTAATAAAAAGCAAGATATTTAGCCTGTGTTTTGCAGATGACCTGACTGTACTGACAGAAGATGAAGATAATCTGAGCTTAAAAAAGGATGGTTATGAATCTGACCTGAAGATGAACGTGAAGAAGTGTGAGTGCTTGGCTGTTAGAACAAAAAGAGTAAGTAATTTGGAGGTAGATGGAGAAGTAATTGTAGGAGAGTAAAAGGCAAAATATCTTGGGCTATTATGTAATAAGCAAGGCACAAGCAATTTTGAAATCAATAGTGGAAGTAATAACGAACGAATTACCAAGCGAGGAGGCGCACTGGCTAGCGCACAGGAGGACGACGATTCAAACAAGCGTCCGGCATCCTGATTTCAGTTTTCCGTGATTTCCCCAAATCACTTCAGGCAAATGCCGGGATGGTTCCTTTGATAGGGCACGGCCGATTTCCTTCCCCACCCTTCCCTAATCCGATGGGACCTATCTTTTCGCTGTTTCATCCCCTCCCCTCAAATAGACCAATCAACCAAAGGACGAACTGTAACAATGGCGATGAATTCCGTTCTCTGGAACAAAACAATAAGAACAACAGAGAAGAGAATGTCTAAGTGTATAGTCCAAAGTGTAGTTTTGTACTGAGCAGTAACAAGGGACTTTAGCACAAGATATAAGAATAAACTGATTGCCACTGAGATGATTTACCTAGGTCGAATCTCATGCTGTAAAAGGACGGATAGGATAAGAAAGGACGTTAACTGACAAAGAATTAAAATGGGCAGGGATATCTGTATTAGCAACGAAACCAACAAGTACTATGGTCAAAATTGCAAAAGAAGGGAACCGGATTAAAAAATGCCAAATTTGTTGACGTTATGGGACCTGAACTTAGAAAATTGTTTGGGCTTGCTATCCTTATGGGAACTGCAAAAAACGCAAGGATCGATGATTACTGGTCAACGATTCCGTTGATAGACACACCGATATTTCGCAAAACTTTGTCCCGCAACAGATTCAGATAAATATTATCATTTTAACATTTTTCCGACAGCACCAACCAACCGGATAATGCCGACTGGCTTGTTAAAGTGCATTTCGTAATTGATTATTATTCCAAAAAGTTTAAAAAAACGTTTAATCTAACTCAAAAAATCTCAATTGATGAAGGAATGATAGCTTGGCGTGGGGGGTTAAATTTTATAATTTACAATCCGTCGAAAATTACGAAATGCGGCATACTCATTCGGATGCTGTGTGATTCGAGTACGGGATACATTTTCTCATTCAAACATGCCTTTAGCAAAATCAGTGATGGAACTTTTGACACCTTGTGATGGAAAGTGGCATCACCTCTGCATGAATAATATATTTTAATAGTGTAGAACTTGCACAGAAGTTACTTGAAAAGAAAATTCGAGCTTGTGGAACGATACAGCAAAATAGAGGATTTCCGGAAAATTAAATCGCGTAAAAGTCAATGTGTTTGAAGCTTGTCATCAACGGAAAGGTAACAAGCGGCCGGCGACAAGCCAAGTAATTCGAATTAGCGCTGCCGGCGCCAAGCGAATAAATTTGTACGAGATGTGCGGACAGCAAAGTGTTAAATAGGGTACTACGACGGATATCATACAAGCAAGTGGCAAAAAGAAGAGGAGGTGGCAACTGAAGGAAGGAATATGAATGTTGAGGAAAGCTAAGGCAATGAATATGATGACTGGGGGGACGGAGACGCGGTGCCATACGTGGATAATCCGGAAGAAGAAGTAGAAGAAGAAGAAGAAGAAAAAGAACGTAGAGGCTGACTGTAATCACTGCCCGACAAGTTTCTGCTGGGACGTGACTGATCTCTCGCTTCCTAGAACAAACATTACTCCCATCTGGATATGTGGTTTATTTTATTTAAGGGAAGCTTTCCCTCGCAAACCCTACTAAAAATGGTTCAAATGGCTCTGAGCACTATGGGACTCAACTGCTGTGGTCATCAGTCCCCTAGAACTTAGAACTACTTAAACCTAACTAACCTAAGGACATCACACACATCCATGCCCGAGGCAGGATTCGAACCTGCGACCGTAGCGGTCGTGCGGTTCCAGACTGTAGCGCCTTTAACCGCTCGGCCACTCCGGCCGGCCCGGCCGCGGTGGTCTCCGGCCGGCTAAACCCTACTAAGCAAAATGAAGCAAAGGTTATGACAGAGGACCTTCAGTGTCAAGGTGTGTGTGGTATCGATAGCTACGATGCCACCGCGTACGTGCAAGTTCATAAGTGGGCACTACGAGACACCGTCGACAGTGCCCTCTAGCCAGCGCTGTGGAGCTCTACGAGCGTCGCTCCAGATTCACCCCATTTTATCAAGAGCAGACGGCCTGGAAACATCGCTTCAATCTCAGAGTGTGTTGGCTTGCTATTGAGACTATGTACTACTTACGACGGGTCTAAGGCTTTGCTCATCATTGCAAAGTTATGCAACCATTTATTAACTTGTTCAAATGGCTCTGAGCACTATGGGACTTAACATCTGTGGTCATCAGTCCCCTAGAACTTAGAAATACTTAAACTTAACTAACCTAAGGACATCACACACATCCATGCCCGAGGCAGGATTCTAACCTGCGACCGTAGCGGTCACGCGGTTCCAGACTGAAGCGCCTAGAACCACACGGCCACACCGGCCGGCTTATTTACTTGTTTTTGCTTATAGTAAACATCTATAATTCACACTGCAGTGCACTATAACTAGGCCACACAGTGCCTGAAAGTCCCTGTACGAGACACACAGTTCTGTCTCCCATTCAAGTGATTTCAATCCTACGAATAACACTGCAGAAGTATTCAGAAGGAATCGATATCCTTCGCCCGGCTATCGTGGTGTGTGGATGTTTTGATGGGAGGCGCTAGTGTTTGCGCACGGACTGCCGATCTGCGACAGTGGCAAGCTCGCCGGAGCTTATGTGGTACCCCGTCAGCCACACAGTCTGCCGAGGCGTGAGACAACAGCACGGGATGTGGGCAGGAGTAATGCTGCTGGCTTTTCCGCTCAGTGCCAGCAGAGACGCGGGTGCGGCAAAAAGTCGCCGCGGCGCCTCGGTCGCCGCCGCCGCCGCCGCCGTCGGCCCCTGCGTGGTGCGGCGGGCGCTGTCCGCCGGCTGACGTGGGGAGAGGCAGCCGCGGCCGTGGCGGAACGTACAGTGGGCGCCGCTCGCCGTCCATTGTGCGCCGGCGGCTGTTTTTGCAGCCCGGCGCCGCTGTCAGAACTTGTCCATTGTGCGCGCCGGCTCCGCGTGGCTTCTTGCGACGGACTCGTGGCCTTTGTCGCAGCGGCCGGATATGCCTGCCCTCTTCCGGCAGCAGTCTTAGCGAAGCTGCCCACGCAGACGCCGCACTGCACGAGGAACTACTCTACTTGTTACGACTCTGCGTCTGCGGATACTGGTTCGAGACTGGACTCTGGAATGAAAAATAGAAGGAAAGAAACATAGAGTAAAACAATCATGGCTAGGTCTAACATACGAGGTTACAGTACCACCAGAAGAGAGAATGGAAAATGGAAGACGTTGACCTCGAGGACGATCAGTTATTGCTCTGGAGAAACGTAGAAATGCTCGAAGCAATAGTGATACTAAGACTTATTCTCTTTTGCGTATATGGAGTCAGTCTTTCACAGTTCTGACTGGGGTATATTCTCTCGAAATACTGAATCTACAGGTATAAAATACAGGGAGCGTAAGGTTGTCTACAATATTTAGAAACAGCAGAGGGCAGCTATAGGTACAGAAAAATACCAAAGGGAAGTAGTAACAGAAAGGGAGTAATTGACGGAGTAATTGACACCGCATTGTAGCATATCACCCCTGTTAAGATTAGAAGATGAATATTAACAAATTTAAAACAAAGATAGTAGAAAATAATGGAATTAAATCAGGCTATACTCTCAGACTTCAAGAAGAATATAATAATTCCAATCCCAAAGAAAGCAGGTGTTGACAGATGTGAAAATTACCGAACTATCAGTGTAATAAGACATAGCTGCAAAATACTAACACGAATTCTTTACAGAAAAATGGAAAAACTGGTAGAAGCCGACCTCGGGGAAGATCAGTTTGGATTCCATAGAAACATTGGAACATGTCAGGCAATACTGACCTTGCGACTTATCTTAGAAGAAAGATTAAGGAAAGGCAAACGTACGGATCTAGCATTTTTAGACTTAAAGAAAGCTTTTGAAAACGTTGACTGGAATACTCTCTTTCAAATTCTAAAGGTGGCAGGAATAAAATACAGCCAGCGAAAGGCTATTTACAATTTGTACAGAAACCAGATGGCAGTTATAAGAGTCGAGGGGTATGAAAGGGAAGCAGTGGTTGGGAAGGGAGTGAGACAGGGTTGTAACCTCTCCCCGATGTTATTCAATCTGTATATTGAGCAAGCACTAAAGGAAACAAAAGAAAAATTCGGAATAGGTATTAAAATCCATGGAGAAAAAACGAAAACTTTGAGGTTCTACGATGACATTGTAATTCTGTCAGAGACAGCAGAGGACTTGGAAGAGCAGTTGAACGGAATGGACAGTGTCTTGAAAGCAGGATATAAGATGAACATCAACAAAAGCAAAACGAGGATAATGGAATGTAGTCGAATTAAGTCGGGTGTTGCTGAGGGAATTAGATTAGGAAATGAGACACTTAACGTAGTAAAGGAGTTTTGCTATTTGGGGAGCAAAATAACTGATGATGATCGAAGTAGAGAAGATATAAAATGTAGACTGGCAATGGCAAGGAAAGCGTTTCTGAAGAAGAGATATTCGTTAACATCGAGTATAGATTTAATTGTCAGGAAGTCGTTTCTGAATGTATTTGTATGGAGTGTAGCCATGTATGGAAGTGAAACATGGACAATAAATAGTTTGGACAAGAAGAGAATAGAAGCTTTCGAGATGTGGTGCTACAGAAGAACGCTGAAGATTAGATGGGTAGATCACATAACTAATTAGGAGGTATTGAATAGAATTGGGGAGAAGAGGATTTTGTGGCACAACTTGACAAGAAGAAGGGACGGGTGGTAGTGGATGTTCTGAGGCATCAAGGAATCACCAATTTAGCATTGGAGGGCAGCGTGGAGGGTAAAAACCGTAGAGGGAGACGAAGAGATGAATTTACTAAGCAGATTCAGAAGGATGCAGAGTGCAGTAAGTACTGGGAGATGAAGAAGCTTGCATAGGATAGGGTAGCATGGAGAGCTGCATCAAACCAGTCTCAAGACTGAAGACCACAACAACAACAACATACTCACAATCAATTGCAGAGTGACATATGAAATGTAATGGATGAATTTTAATATTTTGGCAGGAAATATAGTGACGATGGCCGATGGTGAGGGTATACAAAATGCAAAGTTGGAATAGCAACGTAGGGGAATGTCCATAAGATATGATGGGTTCTGAGGAAATAAGGTACTCGTAGTAGATCAAAACCCACACTGTTGCCTCAGTGGCGAGGAGAGGAATCTAAAATAGCTGAGGGAGAAAGACCTCAACAGAAGTAGACCCAGTTCTCCAGGTTCGGTGTTGTACACGGGACCCGTCGCCAGGTTACGGGAATTTTCAGGTTTAAGATTATGGCACATTTGCCTGGGATAAAATACGGAGCACAAAAGATGTCGTTGAGCTGTAAAGTGGACATGCGAATCGGAGCATTGAATGTGTGGAACCTGTATAAAACAGAACCCCCTAGAAGTCTCAGTAAGCTAATAGACATTTACTGTGTAATAACAGCAGCAATATAGGAAAAAACACCGTTGGGCATCAATGTGGAAGATAGAAATAGACAAATTGCAGCCAACAGTGCGCTTACCTTATGTGAAAAATGTTACTGACCGAATAGGCAGACACCTTGTCCCCGTTGGGGTGCAGCCTGTCTTCTATAGGGGTCGTAGGATCCAGGACGTGCTAGGCTCCACTAAGGACAAAGTGGATGCATTACACACTGTAGGCGTTTACACGGTGCAATGCGAGTGTGAAGAGGCATACATCGACGAGACTGGTAGGCCAATAGCAAGGTGCGTTCGGGAACACGAGCACTATATTCGTCTAGGGCAACACAACAAATCTGCAGTGGCAGAACATCAGCAAGATTGCAGAAAAGAAATAAAATTCAGCGAAGCCTGTTTGTTGGTCAAGCAGCCAGTTATGACAAAACGCAAAATCAGAGAGGACATCGAAATACTTAAACACCCTAATAACATGAACAGGGAGGATGGACTCAGGCTTGCCCCATCTTGGCTGCCAGCAATCAGAGCCCGACACACCGCACTGTTAAACATGAAGTACCAGCACTACCGGCCAGTAACTGCAGCCGCGCGGCCGACCTCCAGCAGTTGGTAAACAGTGGCCAACTTCTCATTCAACGGTGACCACCAATCACGCCACATAACCCAAGAGCCAACAGATAACAGATGTTACGTCCTCTCTCCAACGCAATAACCTATTAAAATAAAGTTCCCTCTCCTTCTTCCTTAAGTGACCAATGAAACTAAGTTTTTAAAATTATGACGTAACGGCATGTGCAGTGAACAGTAACAACGAAATATAAAGGACACTGCATCGCTAGAACGCACCATTAGACCCACAAGAAGGCCGCTGATACCGTGGCCAAAGCGTTGGTTTTTCTCCAGCAGCAGTAGTTTTATGCATTATGATGCAGTGCCATACACTGAAAATTTGTATGTCGACAGACTCTGGTCACAAAAGCCTACATAATTAAATCTTTGTAATCTACCAAGCTTATTCTGTTTTTAATAACACATTTCTTAACTTCTTTATATTATTCTCAATTTTTATCACCAACTTATTTTTGCTCTCAAACCATAAAATTCTACCAGCACTTTTCCAATACATTCATCTTTCATTTCACATAAAACATTCTTGTTTACTTGTGAATATTATCTACTGGATAATTATTTGTATCAAAGTAATCAATAATCGATTTCATGTCTTCATAAAAATCTTCAGTATGTATACTGTAGATACAACTATCTGTATCTTGATAACACCACTATTTCCTCCATATTTCAGTTTCATTATTCAATAGTGAAAATCATATATAAATTCTTAAGTTAAGTATGCTCATTGTGACATAGATGAGCTTATTAAATGTGATTTTTGTCTTGTTGATATGAATAGCTACAGGATTTTCACTAAAAATTGTTCTTCCTTTAAAGTTAGGATTTGTTATTAATTTATCACGTTTTTCTCCATATCATACTAATTTTATATCCCTTCTGATTCTTATGTTTTCCATTGTCCTACGAAACAGAATTGTTCATTAATTGATAGAAATTTTTTTCAAAATCATTTTTGGCTTCATTTCTCACATGTATATTCAAGTCTGTATATCTCTTCAACCAGTCAGATTGTTGAAATTTTAAGACCGTGCATTTTTGTGAGCTTCATTCTAGGAAACAGATACTGTTTGAGGTTTCTATAATGAACTACATAATTCAGCTTGTCAAGAAGAGTAATTGTCAACTGGCTTTCTTTAGTGTTAGAAACAATTTTATTTTAAGGCTTGAGTGGTAAATCTTTATGTAAATCATGTAATTCTTTTGGATCCTCTAAAACTTCTTCAAAATATATCCATTTTTAACAGTATCTGACATTTAACTTACTTTTGTACAGTCAAAAGAATCTGGGTCACCCAATTCAAATCCTCCATTTGGTAAATATTGACTCACAGCATAACCATATAGACTGTTTGGTGATCTAAATAAGCTAAATAATTTGGTATCTTAGTCGTATTATAATCACTCACATATTTGTTGTTGGCCAAATATAGCTCTTGCAGCATTGTGATATTCCTCCTTTTATTCTCCTTTCAACCATCAGAATCTTATCATAATCATGTAACAAACCAAGTGGTTTTGAGTAATTTTCTGTATCACATCCCATGAGAAACCAGTAGCTGTAAAATACCAAGCAGGATCTAAATCATAAGCTTGCATACAAGTTTTTCTAAAATTTTGAAACACTTCAGCCAGTAACAAAACATAATTTTTCAGATACAAATCATGATATTCATCAAGATCTTTCATATTGAATTTCTGCCAAACAACTTTTGTGTGATTGCAATCTTTATCATTATTTCGCAGTGATTCAGTTTATTGTAAAATTGTTCTTTTGCTGGCAATTGTGTATCTTCAAATTTCTTCCAAGAATACTTTTAATCATATGGATACATACTTTGACTGATCACTAAATCGAATAATTCTGCTTTGAAAAACGTATTAATATTTTTCATTTGGTCTCTCTTCAAATTTGATGAAAGTTAGTCAAGTGAAAACGCCATAAATTTTAATTTGTCAATAAATCTGTCACTTTACCAAAATTAGTATATCTACATTGTTGGACATTAAACCTATGTGTTTCTTATCATACACAAGTTCTTTCACAAACAAATGAAAACCATATCCAGATACATTGTGTAAATAAATTGGTACAAAACGCGAATATTTTAACTGTAATATAGACTTATTACATAATGGGTTTATATATTTTCCAGTCAAATAATCATGATGTCTAACCTTTTTTTATTTCTTGTATAATGACATCCACACAGTGTACAGACTTCTGATTTATTATGCCTTGATTGTTCTTCAGTAGTTAATGGACTCATTTCTTCAATTTCAGAATAAATTCTGCCTCTTTTTCTATGTATGATATTTCATTGCATATGGATTTTCTGGCTTTGGTTGACAGTTGTCCATGTTCAATAGTAAACTTTCTAAATCATAATAAATAATGAAAGGAAGTTTTTGTGTATGTTGATAATTTTTAAAATTATCTATTTCTGGCATTCAAACTTTTAATGGTTTGTTAGTCAAACTATTTGGTTGTGATTATCTATTTTTTCTTTACTAGTGAAAGGGCGTAAACATAAATCACAAATAAATTTTGCCTCTTTGTCTTTATTAATTTGATTGGAACCAAGTTCAGATCAATATTTTATGTAACAATAGTGTGAATTACTTCCTTCCTTGAAATAAAGGTGGTTTAAATGTGTCTCTTTCTTATGTTTATTAATTTTTAAGGGATATACTTGATATTTTCCATGAAACAAATAGACATTAATAGATACAATAATTCTACTCTCAGTTTTAGGAATATGATCAACCACTACAAGACATTCAAAATTTTCAAGTTTCTTATCAAGATCAAGACTAACATTTTTATATATTGTTACTCTTTTTGAATTCTTCTATACTGGATATACTGCAGATTCTATGGACAACAGAAGACACTTGATCATTACTTTTTACATTAATACATGATATTTTATTTTTTATTTTACCTGGCAATGTCATGTAAGATAATCCTTTCAGTGGAACATACCTGTTAATTCCTAATTGTAAACGAATAATTCTTTTTAATGACCATGAAGATCCGGATGTTTGATTGTCATCCATTCTTTATAAACTTATTGTTTATCAATTTTAAAATTGTTAATTAATTCTCCTTTATTTCTGATTGTAAAGGTTCGTGTTTCAAAACTATGTTTTATAATATTTCCATTTGGTTACAGTCGATACTCACAACAAAATCTTAAATTTATCTTCAATCAGAGACATATTCTTATGTTGTCTTTTCAAATTTTCATAATTTTATGGTTTACTGCAGTTAAGAAATGATAAGGTTCAGCTGAGACTGTTATTTTCAAAATTTATTGTTTGTAATCTGTTTATAAATGCAGTATCAACTACACAATCTCTAGCTGTTTTCCTGTCTCTTGGTTTCTCGAATAAATTAGTGTAAAATGGGAATAGTTTGTCTTCATTATTTTTAGTTTTATGCTTTGCAGACACATCAGTAGACAATGGAAATATTTCTTTCAATGGTTTCTGTTCAGTTTTCTGTTTCACAAACACATAGGGAGTAAATGGAAATATTTCATTCAAAGGTTTATCTCCTTTAGTTTTTTTAAATTTTGTCTCATTATCATTGTTATGATAAGGTAATTTTTTTGTAAGGTTTGTTCTTGAGGGGGAACTCACTTTTGGGTTGTGATGTCTAACAATAAGTGCAAATAGATCAGCTTTCCTTAATTTTCTCTACCCTCTCAAATTCTTTCTGTGACAGTAATTGCAAAGTTGAACAACCGTAAAGTTCTCCCATTGGTGTGTGCAGTAATTGTTAAGTTGAGCAACTGTGAATCCCTCCATTTAGCCTGTCTATTTAAAGGAAATAAAATTCATTAAATTTGTAATAAATAATTTTTCAAAGTTTATCAGTTAGGGAATCTGGATTTAATAGATATTTAATTAATTAGTGTGACATGCTTCTAATTTACTATTCTTCATTCATTCTAAAGTATGCTTCTAATATTTATTATTATGTTTATCTTTATGTGAAGGATTTACACAAAAACAACTTAAATATTTAATCTCTTTACAACCCTTACATTATTCTGTTTATGAATCAATTGGTTCTTCATTATTCTTCATCGATAATAATATTTTCGAATGTTCTTCACTTGGAATCCGCCATAAATGTTCTTTGTATTAATACTTAGCAAAACTCTTTCAACATAAATAAGGAATTCGATTTTCAGTGTAATTTTTTACATAATATTTACTTACACATGGTTTAGACATTGTTCTGTAACCATCTTTTGTGTTATTCAGTAATGTAAAGTTGTCAATAGACTTTTTACTTTTGCAAAGTTTAGATTTCACAGAAGACTGTGCTAGTTGTTGTTTAATCTTCTCTTCTTGAAGCTGCTCCACTTGTATAGAGAACAGTTTGTTATATTTGAGAGAAAGTACAATTTACTAATTTCTTTAATATGTCTTTCAATACGTTTATAACCTGAGGAACTAATTCCCTACAATCAATACCAAATAAAGACGAATCACTTGCACCAGCACTAAGAACTTTTTTTAATAATTGATTATATTCATAGAAAGTATCACTCATGAAAAAATATAACTATCCATTAATGTACCAAAATGCAGATTCATTATAGTTTACAATCCAGGAAATTGTCTATTTATAGCACCTCATGAATCATATGTAAAATTACATTCATGTAATTTGACATAGAATAAGTTCATTAAAGAATGAAAATGTTCTACTCGAATAAGTGCAAACTACAACCTTTAATAAAAAAGGATTTACGTAATCCTGTACTAGATATGGATTTTGCTAACCTGGAATGAATTAGAATGTGTGTAAATTCATCACATATATCGTATTGTCAACAAAAACCTGAACTTGGCTACTTGGACTTCGATATATTCCATGTATTTTTGGAGATTTTGATGTAAGAATGTTAACCAACAGGTTAACAATTGCAGCTACCTACTCAAACCCAGTTCTTATGAAAAATGTATTAAACCCCCTTTTACAAAATGAAGTGATCAAACTTTCTCATTCTACATAATGAATTAGTTCATTTATTTGGTGTAATAGGTTGTGTTAATGATAGCTTGACTGGTATAGTTGGTTGTGTTATTATTTTTTTAACATATAAACTTTGAAAATCATCAACATCATCTTGAAATCATTCTAAATGTGAATCATTGTAGTATGAAAACATTGTTGATTCATAAACATCTGGATTATATAAACCTAATGAATGACCAATTTCTGGAACTAAAACTTCAAATAAATTTGTAAGATGTTTTGGTGTAATTTTGTCAATTTCTAAGTACCATAACCATCATCATCCACATGTATTTCTACTGGATCATTGTTTTTATTTGGAAAACAACATGACCTAACATATTTCCTTTCCCATCTATATTTTTCGAACTACATTGACCACATATTTAATTTTTATGTAACCGACTTTTATTTGAAATTAAAATATCAGGGCTATTGTCATTGAGGTGAAATTTCATATTGGTGTATTTTTGGCACAAGTTAAATGCTTTTTCTGTCACTTCTCATACTTTCTTATTTGCCATTTTATAGAACCAGTTTACATTCACTTTGTTCCATTTATACATACTAGTTCTGACACTACCAAAAGAATCTTCTACACTGCATCTAGGGCGATTGATTAAATGAGAAGTATCTTTACATAACTCAGCAGTTATTTCCAGATTGTGTGTTATTTAAAATAACGTTAATGGATCTCTGAATACATCATCATTCACTTGAGTTATTTCAGTTGTTGAGGGAATATCCAAGTAACCAAAATCAATTAAATATTTAGCTTACTTATTCTTCTGATTGGCAACTACTATTATCAGAACTAATGTTAGTAGAAGTATCTTCATTTGTATGCAATTAAAATTTAAATGATCTGTGTATAGTTTTCATTCTTTTTAATAGGTTTTCTGCAATACGGACAAGTTTCCTGTTCCTTTATTTATTCATCAATACATTGTTTATGGAAAATATGATTGCAGCCTCTTTTTAAAAATTGATTATTTTTGTCACTTAAGGATGTAGAACATTTGCAACCTTCAGACTTCTCAATCAGTTCATAAGGCTTAATTATTTTTTTAAGAACTATGTAGATAATTGTTGACATTCTAAAACTATTTCCCAATTAATCTTAACTTTAAATTCACTTATGAAATCTTCAAACAATCTTTGTGCACATGATATGGCATCCCATTTTATGATGTCTTGAAATTCTCTTATAAAATCTTCAGTCATTTTTTGTGTAAAAAATAAAATTGTCTAATTTAATTGGTCTTGAAGTTCTCCCATTAAATTTTCCGGTAACTTGTGAATTTGAAATTCATAAATACATTCCCAATCTAATTTGTCTTGTAATTCTCTCAGAAACTTTTCAGGTAAATAAAAATATACTGAAATGGATTGTATCCATTCAGGTTCACTAAATGGATTTTCCTTTTTCACATAATCAACAACTATGACAATTTCTTCATTGCTAATATGATTAATTCTGATAAGATTAATAAGTTCTCCATTTTCCAGTCCGGTTTCTTTTGCTCTAGCTTTCAACTCATTGACATTCAGACCCATTAGGCTCAACATTCATTAGAATTAATTTTTAACAGGTTTGTAAAAATCGAATATATCTGGACTTGGCGAATTATTGGGTCTAACTTATAATGAAAAAATAATTATATTTATCAATGAAAATAAGGTGTCAGTCAATCGCTACCTCCAGAAAGGAAATCAAAAAATGTACATGGTACTGTTGTTGATTAACACAGAAATTTTAAGTTTTTTGTATGGATTTGCAGGCGGTAAATGAGTAGCGCCTGAAAAATTAATACAAAACAAAAAAACATTTTGTTAAATACATCAGAGAAAATAAAATTGCATTTATGGAAATTAAACATGATGATTCTTTAGCTGTTGAACATGATGTCATTTGCAGTGATGTCTGTAATTTTTCAGGAGTGAAACAATTCACCTCTGAAAAGATAACCAATTTGAAAACCCTGAAAATTTAAGGGTTACCAATTTGGTCACCTTAAGGCAAACAAAATATCAGCTGTTTTTACCAATGAACAATGGCAGCTAGCACAACCACATCTTCAGTTGTCGAATCATCTACGCTGAATGTACTTGAATTTATTCATGAAAAAGAATTATGAATTAAATTTTTGTAGGAGGTTTAGAACCATTTGAGTTCCTTTATTTGAGCAGAAAAAAGTTTTAATACCAAACGACATTTTAGCATTTTTTGTATAGAATTCGAGTCGCTAGTCTTTTGCCCTTTGTAGATCTTACATAAAGCAAGAGCATACAAGAGAACCCTTCGTGTGTCTTGTAATATTTTATTGTTTTTATGCAATATTGAACAATAAACCGTTTGTATGAGTGAACCAATGACTGCTAAAACAGTCTTAGAATGCACCAAACGTATTCATATTGTTGATTAATTGTTTTTGTGTATAGTTATTTAAAATATTGAAATAGTTGAGATGACAGACAATCCTCAAATTTTCTTTCATTCATTGATATAGAGTTATGGGGTTAGGATTTTACTCAGGCCACATCAGTTCTTCACAGTTTGCATGACTATCTGTAATTCCATATAACTGTTTTTGTGTATTTCTTCTTTTTATTCTAATAACATGGTTATCATATTCACACTCATTATCAGACAACCTTAAAAGAAAAACACATGTCTCAAATTAATATCTTCAGTTGTTGGAATTACATATAGTTGTATTTCTCTAAATATTTCATTTTTCTCATTAATTTGTTCTTTTAAGTTTTGAATGTCTTCTCTTCTTTTCCTCAGAAGAGAGACAGCCATTTCTTTATCAATTTGTAAATCTTCAATTTGCACTTCTAAGTTTTCAACTGTTGATTGTATTTCATATTCACCATGATTCCTTATTGATGGTAAAACATCATGCATAACCCATTTTCTAAATTGTTTTGCTTCTTCTTTTTTAGACTTTAAATTCAATGAATATTAACCAGATTTACTGATAAATATTGTCTATTTTTTGTTGTAAGTTAGACCCACCTGGGAGGTGACCCCAATATATCTGCATATTTTGTCTTATCTTCAGCATCTACATTACTTCTAATTGCAGTGTCTTTATATTTTAAAATTTCTGCAATGTCTTCCTTTCAACTATGGATTATTCTATTTATCAATTATCACAAACACCTCTTTATTGTTAGAAACAATTCCATCATTAATTTTCATACTTTGAAAATATTCAACATAGATGATCTTGAAGAAACGACAGCTGAAGTAAATGGCTCCATTTATTACAAATAATTTTTGTTAGGTTTGCAAAAAATAAGAAAAAGTTGACATAGTCAATGACTGCTTTAACTGTCTCCGATCATCAGAGAGAACAAATGTATGACATTGTCTTTATTTACCCAACTACTGTGTGAACTGAAACATCCTGGCAGATTCACAGGAGAGCTTCTGTAATGTTTGGAAGGTAGAAGACGAGGTACTGGCGGAAGTAAAGCTCTGAGAACGGGGCGTGAGTCGTGTTTGGGTAGCTCGGATGGTAGAGCACTTGCCCGCAAAAGGCAAAGGTCCCGACTTCTAGTCTCAGTCTGGCACACAGTTTTAATCTAACAGGAAGTTTCATATCAGCGCACACTCCGCTGCAGAGTGAAAATCTCATTTTACCATGTGAATTATCAAATCAGAACCATTTAAGATACACTTTATCTCCTATCATTCTCAAAACTTTTTCAACAAAATATCCATCTCAACAATTTGTTTCCTATAGCTGTTGCTCATAAAAGTTTCTTTCAGTATCTTTCAATTCCAACGTGATTGGATTAGAATGAATAACATCTTCAGTTTCAAAAATTTCTGTTGACTAATTAGCAGTATACAATTTGTCAAAAGTCCTTGAAGTTTACTGATTCTTACTTTATCTCCTTTTTTATAAATTCAGCCTTACCATTAGGCACAATGACACCTATCTTATAGTTCTTTTTATTAACTACTGCTGGCTTCATTTTTATAGTTGAATGTTTTGTGTTCTTGCATTCATCAAGACTAAATTTCTTCCACATGTTTTCTTTAACCCTTCAGTGGGTGCACCTGCAGCAGATAGATACATTACAGTTGTGTCCATGTCCTGATACATATTTTTAATCTCAACAGATGTCACCACTTAGTACATCTGCATGATTCATGCTCTCAGTAGTTTGGTCACTATTGTTGCTTGAAACGTGAGTGCTGCGTTTGTGGTGTGTTTGCAGCCACACACCTTGTATGTAATTATTTTCTATACTTGTGTTTTTCTTTTGCCTCAAGGCAATCTTTCTTTTATATTAGTATATAATAAATATTTGAATCGAATCAAAGTTCCCATATGTAATTTTCATTACTTGTTAGAATCTTGGATATTGATTTGCTACAAAATATTACTTTTACAAAAACATGTTTTTCATTAGGTCTCATAAAAGCATGGAAATGGAGAAAAAGAAGGCATTTGACAGGCAACGTCTAATTGTGCATCCTGAAGACTATGAGAATGTATTGCGAGAATTTTCAGAAGGAGAATGACAAGAATTGTCAGATTCATGTGAATCTGAGTTTGAAGCTGAAGTTATTGAAGAAGAAAACCACAACAGTGACTCCACACAATCAACAGTGGTAACAGATGACCACCTGGTTGAAAAAGCTAGACAACAAACAGATGATTACCGATTTTACTTAAGAATAGATAAAGAAACTATTTGGATAAGTGAACCGCTTTCTTCTTCTTCGAAAACCAAGGTCAATAACGTCCTAAACGTTGTAACTTTGTTTTGTAACGATAACTTACATTTATCAAAAAAATGGTTCAAATGGCTCTGAGCACTATGGGACTTAACTTCTGAGGTCATCAGTCCCCTAGAACTTAAAACTACTTAAATCAAACTAACCTAAGGTCATCACACACATCCATGCCCAAGGCAGGATTCGAAGCTACGACCATAGTAGTCGCGCAGTTCCAGACTGAAGTGCGTGGAACTGCTTGGCCACTCCGGCCGGCTTACATTTAGCAGAGGCATTCTGCATTTAGCAAGAGTTCAGTTATAGCGAGTAAAAACAACGTAAACAAAAGGCTTTGTAGCATCAATACATACAAATCCAAATCGAATCATTGACATGTAGAACTGTAACTGGCCGCTACGTTAGTAAAAGGAAAATGAGAGATGTATCCTGTCCTGTTGTCGATGCAGTCATTTAAATCAGGCTACATGCTCATACTGTGTGAGGATGAAAAAGAAATTTAGGAATTAGGTCATAAGAATTTCAAGGGAAGTATCGCGAAAGTTGCCTCGAGCAACTCGGGAAAACTTTGAAAAGCCTGAAACTTGATAACTGGAAGGCGATTTATAGCCTAACATTTTAAATTGCTGAGAGGTTACTAAAAACGTTCGTTCCCGAGTAACAGCGACCAAATCTTGCACCAAAGTAATGACCTTTAAGTCTTATGTGTAATGTTTTTATTATTATTATTGAATTTGTCATAGGGTACATTACTTAGAGCAAATTTCACTAATGCTGAAATATACTGAGGAGCAGTAGTTAGTAGACCCAACACCTCCAACCGCATTCCATGGATGTTATCGAGTTTGTACTGCAAGTAACTTCTGTTACATACTTTTCGACTTATAAATTTTAACTTGGTTTGACAATTTACCCAAACCTTTAATGTGTTATTAATTTATGTGTGTTATTAATTGTTCATAAATATATAATTGCTTAGGTTTTTGAGTATTTCTGTGAAACACTTCTCCCAATTGAGTTATCTATCAAGTTATAGTTTCTAGAATTTAATTCTGTCAACCTGTTGTTAGTTCTTATGATTTACTCACTTGCTGGGTGGAAATCACTTACAGGTTCTCCACTGCTTTTAGGCATCATCTTCAGTTCAACAGCTGGTTTGATGTGGGTCTCCACACCAGTCTATCAGTGAAAAACTCTTCATTGCTGCACAACATCTGCAACTTACATCCACATGAACCTGCTTGCTGTAATCAAACCCTGCAGTCTCCCTGTAAAATTTTGGCCCCAAATCATGCATCATCAGTGCCTCAGGAGGTGTCTTGCCAAGATGTCCCTTCATTTAGTCAACATGTACCATCCATTAATTTCTCCTCTATTCTATGCATTACCCTCTCATTAGTTATCCAATCTACCCACGCAATTTCAAACATTCTCCTGTGGTACCAGACTACAAAAACTTCTATTCTCTTCTTGTCTGAACTGTTTATCATCCACATCTCACTTCCATACATGGCTAAGCGTCAGACACCATCAGTCAATATTTCCTAATACTAAAATTTGTGTTACTGAAGTATTATGAAGCTGATTTGGGAATCAAAATGTACTTGGGAACATAAAAGAAAGTGTACTAGAATAATGATTTATTAACGCCACAAAATTAGTCATTTTTACAATTAAAATATACATGTTTACATATTGATAGGTTATTCAGAAACATCGCCTGATAATATTTCGCAGTTGCACTAACGACTAAAGGTTGTAATATTTGTAATTTTCGCCTCACAAACATTAATATACGCTCAATAGTAAAGCCTGATGGCCTTAAGTTATCGAACAATTGTAAAGTAAAAGAAATGAACCATCACATAGTGGTGACAGAATCTATTATTCTTTATCTTCGCCTTTCTTGCTTGGTTCCTGTAAATCTCTATGTACATTTGTCGGTTAATGATATAAAAAGGAATTCAGTTGTTTCAAGACAACTGTTTGTATTCCATGAAAGGCGGACGCGGACTTGCTGTGTTCCGCATCGGTATTTTATATTTTATTTGAAAATATTCAGAAAATATGCTAATTGTTATTTTTCCAATGCGAAAACATGTATTTTCTTGTAACTGATTACGAACAGACAGCATCAAGAGGACATTTTGACTGTTATGTATAAAGTATTTAACCACAATAGTCATCTATCGTAATTTAATATGAAAAGGTACATAGCAATAAAAAACGTGTGTTAAAGATAAGTGTGCTTATTTTAGTAAATTAACCTTGATGATTTCCATCTCCTCAATTACTTGAATGTTAATTTTGTTGTGTTAGTTCATCACCAGAAATTATGATGACGCTGATGGGCTGAACGCAGCATAAGGCAGAAGGAACATTATCGTTTTCCTATCATTTCTGAATCAGCTATTTTTTAAATTGTGTAGTGCTACATTTCCTTTAAAGTCTATAAATCTTCTGGTCTCTTAGTGTTGTTCTGGGTATGACTACATCGCAACTATAAAAATGCACAGAAATGATAATGTTTCTTCCGAATGATCTCAAATAAATCAATCTGTTGCTCTTGTTCAAAATAATCCAACCAGGTATTTAATGCTCATCGTATGTTATTATAATAGTGTAATCAATCCCTAATTCTGTTGCCAAGTGGCCCACCAAAATATTCACTTTTTCGACACTGTTCAAAAACTATAAAATAACAATTCTTCTTCTTTTCGCCCCCTGAGAGCAACGCTACAAGGCCTAACGATAAACGTCTTCACTATGAAGCCAAAATTACGAAGCAGTTGTAATATGAATGGTTGACAAAAACTAACAGGTCAGCGCCAATCAAATAATTATCTTAGCAACTGTGGAAGCAGCTTAAGACCCGACTACAATCGCCTTCCTCGGCAAAGCTAATATAATTCAATGTGTTAAGCATTTGTAATCCATCTGGTTGACAAAGAGTAACAGCCCAAGAACATCAATTGATGGAACCAATAATTACACTTATAAATTACACAAACGGCTTACTGCCTGAAGAAAAAAACGTTAACTTTAAGGAACTCAAAACAAAATTTTGCAGTACTAAAATGTAACATCGAAGACATTTCAACACCGCCTTAAAAAAAGAAAAAAATGTACAGGGTAACTAAATTACCGGTCAGTGGCCGTGAAACAAGCTTTACAATTGGTGAAGGTGCTTTAGGATTTGCCTAAAATTTGGTTAAAACACCAGAAGCCCATAAAATACTGTACAGTGAACTTTATGACTGAAAGACCAAACAAAAAGTAGGTTGAACGTACACTAAACGTCACCTCCACGCAGTGTTGCTTAGATTTACTAAAATAGAGGGGGGCGATGAATTCAAAAGAAATTATTTATATCAAACGACATATAAATAAATATTTGAAAAGTTGAGGGAAATTGCAACATCAGGCGCAAGAGATATTGGCAGTACCCAGTCAAATACACAGACTTAATGGGCAAGGCCCGATGGTCAGGAAGGCAAATAAAGGAATTACACAACAATAATCACGCAGGTGCCTAGCACGAAAAGGAGCCAGTGTTATCAGCTGGCTGGCTGCTTTACCCAAATGAAAACCTTTCCCATAGACGTATTACAAAACCTGTTTGGTGGATGTCCCTAGATAGACTGAGACATACAGGGAGATTCATGATACAAAACACATTTTATAAGAGTAATGGCTAATCTGTCCTGCAACATATAGACATACAGGCAGAGTTACTCAATGTTCCAAATAAATTTCGAGCAGTGACAGCAGTGAAACTGCATGCTAACAAAATATAGGTAATTTCGCAAGGAAGGAATCCTAAACAGTATTTTAATGAAATGCCAAACCCATATAAAGACTGATGAACATTGAGTAAACTCTAATTTCGTAAAAACCAAGCAATAGACAACATATAATGCAGGCAGATTGTAGTTAATCTAAACAGGAAGTAAATTAAACACTATTTTAATAAGACACGAAACACCTTAAATAAAACGAAAAGACGTCACACGAAAGGAACAGGGTAGCTGAACCCGAACACCATATCATGGAAAGCACCTCTTGTGCGCACTGAAAGCCAGCCACACTGATATGTAACATGGCTGGTAGACAACAAAAAAAAAGGTTCAAATGGTTCTGAGCACTGTGGAACTTAACATCTGAGGTCATCAGTCCCCTAGAACTTTGAACCCAAATAACCTAAGGACATCAAGCACATCCATGCCAGATCCAGGATTCGAACCTGCGACCATAGAGGTCGTGAGGTTCCAGTCTGAAGCGCTCAGAACCGCTAGGCCACAGCTGCCGGCTAGACAACAACATTTCAAAATTTAATACACGTTAGCTACAAATCACGAGCATACGTACAGAAACCAAACGAGCGCCTTTGGCTCACACAGCAGAACGGAACAATTACACAGATATCAAGCAGGTCGCAAGGGAAATAGGATGAAATTATCCAAACAAAGTTCGAGGCGTCACCATAGTCCACAATATCTGCGGGTGGCATTTTCGCATTTCCTTCATCGTCCAAGTAACTGACAGTTAACTCAAACAGGCTTAATGGCGTGATAACACTCCACAGGCTGGGCCACCGCCTTCCAGCTCTGTTCAGCCAGAAAGAGCAATGAAACGTCCTCGGTAAATATGGACCTCAAACTGCCTTTGCTCGCAGCCGAGCACGGCCCTGTGTCTCCGTGCACCGTTGCTAGGGCGCCCTCCACCGGCCAAGCGTCTTTTGCGCTCCCTGCAACTGACCAGAGACAAACACAGGGCAGATACACAGAACATCCAGAAGAACTTGTGCTCCCACCTAACATAGCATAGGGCCCCCACGAGGACGCAGAAGTGCTTCAACAGACGTGGCATGAACGCGACTACTGTCTGAAGCAGTGCTGAAGGGAAGAGACACCACAAATCCTGCAGGACTGTCCACAAATCCGTATTGTGCTGGAGATTTCTTCTGAACAGCAAGTTACAAGGCATCCAAGATGTTTACAATAATGTTCATATGTGGGGAGTTTGTTGGCCAGTGAAAGTGTTTAAACTCAGAAGAGTGTTCCTGGATCCACTCTGTAGCAATTTTGCACGTGTGGGGTGCCGCACGGTCCTGCTGGAATAGCCTAAGTCCGTCGGAAAGCACAATGGACATGAACGGATGCAGGTGACCAGAAAGGATGCCTACGTACGTGTCACCTGTCAGAGTCCTATCTAGACGTATCAGGGATCATGTATCACTCCAACTGCACACGCCCCACATTGTTATAGTGCCTCCCCTTGCGAAAATGCTGGGTAGTTTCAAGCGAGACTCGTCAGACCACGGAACCAGTTTGTAGTCATCAACAGTCCAATGTCTGTGATGACGGGCCGAGGCGAGGTGTAAAACTTCGTGTCGTGCAGTCATCAAAGGTACACGAGTGTGCCTTCGGCTCCGAAGGCCATATCGATGGTGCTTTGTTGAATGGTTCGCACACTGACTCTTGCTGATGATCCAGCATTGAAACCTGCAGCACTTTGCGAAGGGTTCCGCTTCTGTGAAATTGAACCATTCTCTTCAGTCGTCGTTGGTCCCGTTCTGGCAGGATCTTTTCTCGGCCGCAGCGATGTCGGAGATTTGATGTTTTACTGGATTTATGATATTCACTGTACACTCGTGAAATGTTCGTACGGTAAAATCCCCACTTAATCGTTACCTCGGAGATGCTGTGTTCCAATGCTCCTGCGCCGCCTATAACACTACGTTCAAACGCACTTAAATCTTGATAACTCTCCAATGCATTAGCAGTAATCGGTCTAGCAACTGCGCCAGATACTTGTCTTTTAAAGGCGTTACCGACCGCAGCGCCGTATTCTACCTGTTTACATATCTCTGTATTTGAAAAGGCATGCCTACATCAGTTTCTTTGGCCTTTCAGTGTACAGTCAATATTAGAAGCCCAAAAAAAAAAAAAAAAAAAAAAAACAAATGTGCACGGCACAAATTTCTCAATTAGAGAAATGCTTTTCTTTCTACTCCCAGTCTGCGTTTCATATCAGGTATCTTGCTGCCCGAATAGCAGATCTCATCTAATATCTTTAGTATTTCATATCCTAATAAAATACCCTCAGCGTCACATGATTCAAATAACAGTCACTCTGTCACATTTGTTTAACTATTTTGACTTTCATATTATAACTTATTTTTAAGACACTGTCCATTTCTTTGAGAAGATCTTCAAAATCCTTTGCCCGCTTTACGTCATTTTAGCGTCATCAGAAAACTTTAAAGTTTTAATTTCGTCTCCAGAAACATAAATCCCGCATTGAAATATCTCTTCGATGTCCTTTACCACGTACAGGCGTTTACAGTCAAGAAAACTGTAGCAACCTGTGTATCAAACTTTTTTATCACCAGTTTCTAAATGACACAACTGCATCTCTGGGGCACTGACGAAATAATTCCATAGAGGCACGTATATATTTAACAAACTTCTCCGTTTCAGAAATATTGCTAATATAAGCCCTAAAGATGAGGATCATATTTGTAACTCAGTTAAATACTCGCAATATCGTTGGATGTGAGGTCCGCCAGTTATGCAAAACATCGTTTTTCTCAGTATCAAAACATGTTTCGGCACCACTGTGCCATCATCAGTGGGTTTTCGTTTTTATTTATTCTGCAATTTGAATATTTTTGTTAAGCGATTATAAAATTACGTGCATTTTTAGTTCAGACAACTGATCATTCTTTTTGTAAATACCTTTCCATTTGGTGTGCATGAATTTTCTGGATCTCTTGTTTGTTAATTGCTACAGCTACATTGTCATCTGCAACCAAACGATGTTGATGAGAAATTGTTTTTCTGGGAGTTAACCTATCTTCTAGAATGTAGTCCAGTTTTTCGCGATGTTTTCGGGCCTATATTCGTATTTACTTACGTTTTCGTGTGGCAAGTACTTCCATCTCCGCATAATACTTTAACACAAAGACAAAATGCAAACAAAATTCAAATTTGCCGCCGAACACTCTGGTGAACAAATGAACACCGACTTGGT
The DNA here is from genome assembly GCF_021461395.2 of Schistocerca americana. Classification (NCBI taxonomy): domain Eukaryota; kingdom Metazoa; phylum Arthropoda; class Insecta; order Orthoptera; family Acrididae; genus Schistocerca; species Schistocerca americana. The sequence continues at coordinate 326,459,480 of NC_060119.1, read as the reverse complement.
TGGGACACATGACAAACCACAATCACACTTTGTTCTGGTGAAGTGATAAGTGTTTAACTACGTTATTTGTGAAAAAATATTTGTTATAGTTACGTGTTCATCACAACAACTCAGCACTAGTAACCCCGCTATGAGAATACAAATCAGGTTTTCTTGGTTGATGTTAGTTCAGAATGCCTTTAACGCGACAAAGACGCCGTTATCAATACCTCACTGAGTTTGAGTCACGTCGTGTAATAGATCTAGGACCAGCTGGATGCTCCTTGTACGATACTGTAGAAACATTTGGCTGGAATGTAGCCACTGTACATGACTGTTGGCAGCCGTGGTCACGAGAATGTGCGATTGCAAGAAGACCGGGTTCGGACAGCCACATGGCACTACCCAGAGAGAAGACCATCGTGTTCTGCGTATGTGTCTGACACATCGTACTGCATCTGCGGCAGTAATTTGAGCAGCAGTTGGCACCACAGTGACACAGAGAACGTTGACAAATCGGTTACATTCAGGAAAGCTCCGAGCCAGACACTGTGCAGCGTGCATCCCACTATCTCCTAACGCATCGCCATTTGCGACGTCAGCGGTGTCAAGCGAGAGCAAGCTGGAGGACAAGTTGGACGTCTGTTGAATTTTCTGGTTAAAGCCGATTCTGTCTCGGAGCTAGTGATGGATGGAGGGGGTCACTTGAGGGTATGCGACCAGCTTGTCTGTATGTTAGGCACACTACACGTACGCCTCGAGCTATAGTCTGACAGCCGGCCCGAGTGGCCGAGCGGTTCTAGGCGCCTCAGTCTGGAACTGCGCGACCGCTACGCTCGCAGGTTCGAATCCTGCCTCGGTCATGGATGTGTGTGATGTCCTTAGGTTAGTTAGGTTTAAGTAGTTCTAAGTTCTAGGGGACTGATGACCTCAGAAGTTAAGTCCTATAGTGCTCAGAGCCATTTTATAGTCTGAGATGCGATTTCGTATGAGCACTCTCGTGGTTATCTCACACATCATGGCTGCTAATTAGTACACCAGTCTGGACATTCGAACTGTTGTGATGCTATCCACGAACAGCTTTCTAGTGATATTTTCCAACTGGACAAAGCTCGCCCACATACAGCTGTTGTAACCTAACAAGCTCTGCAGAGTGTCAGCATGTTGCCTGGGCTGCTAGAACACCAGATTTGACTCCAATCGAGCGTGTATGGGACATCACTGGACGACAACTCCAGCGTTATCCACAAACAGCATTAACTGTCCTTGCAAAAGGCACGGAACTCCACCCTACGAACTGATATCTGGCACCTGTAAAATGCATTGCATGCACATGCATGCTTGCATTCAACATTGCGGTAATTACACCGGTTATTGACGTATCAGCGTTTCACATTTACGATGGGTTATCTCGTGCTTACGTTACTCTGCGATCTTGCGATGTTAATCAGTTAAATATGTTACCTAGACAGATGTATTCACGAAATTTTATTACCGTACATTAATTACTTTTTGGTGTTGCGATCTTTTTTTCCGTCAGTGTAAAAGCAATCCTGCATCACTGCCGTCAATAGTAAAATGCTTTATATGGTCAACTGTGACATGTAAGGATATAAAACGGGACAAATGATTCAAATGGCTCTCAGCACTATGGGACTTAACATCTGAGGTCATCAATCTCTTAGAACTTAGAACTACTTAAACCTAACTAACCTAAGGACATCACACACAACCGTAGCGGTCGCGCGGTCCCAATAAAGCGGGATATGCTTGTCACAGGGAGCTCCCCGTTATCCGTATGTGCAGAAAGTATACTTACTTCCCATTTGTTGACCTGTTTTTAGTGTTTTAAACTGACCCGTTCAAGGCAGTGTCGCCCAACTTCACATAATTTCTTGAACCGGCTTGTTAAAATTAACATGGAGCTACTCACAAAGGTACAGTGTGAACTGTAATTATTGTATGGCAGCGAAACGTGATAGATGTGTGTAATGCGTTAGTAAAAAAATCCGCCAGAACAGGCTCTGAAGACCAAAAGGTATCAACCGGTCGCCGTGTGATACTCAGCCCAGAGGCGTCACTGGATGCGGATACGGAGGAGCATGCAGTCAACACACCGCTCTCGCAGCCGTACGTCAGTTCAATAGACCGAAGCCGCTACTTATCAATCAGATGGATCCTCAGCTTGCCTCACAAGGGCTGAGTGCACCCCGCTTGCCAACAGCGCTCGGCAGACAGGATGGTGATCCTTCCAAGTGCTACTCCAGCTTGACAGCGCTTAACTTCAGACTCCTTCCAAGTGCTACTCCAGCCTGACAGCACTTAACGGCGACCGGTTTTACCATTCCGGTAAGACTGTTGGCTGTAATATGTTAATGCAGAACCGATTTACGCTGAAAAAGAATTAATTGCAGCCTTGGCCTCCAGGCGCAAGTCTGGTGCTGTACACTGTTCGTATGACGGTATAACATCCACGTTGGCATCTGACAAACCATAACGAGAGTGAACAGTGTGTCTATCGAGATGAGAGACCGTGCACTGCTGGTGAAACTTCTGTATGCAAACGGCAGCTTTTACAGTGCTGCATAGAGAGAGTGTCACCGACTGAAAAGTCTGAGGAGAGCCTCGATGGCTTAAAGAAGAAGATAATGAAATCAGAAAGCACTGTTGAGCTTGGCTTGGCACCTGGATGTGGAGCCGTCTTATCCTGGTGGAAGTTACTGACGAGGTTGCTGTTGCTGTAACTGTCCATGAAGCATGTGCCCCGTATGGTGCTGGGGCTCGTGCAGTGTCACGAGAATGTCCATCCCATGGTCAGCAGTACGAAACGCTTTTCGGTTTGTTTTACTCTGGTACGCGTACAAGACCCGGACGGTGCCGAAAATGATACTTCCTGCTCCTCAGCAACATTCTGAATTCGCTCTTCGGTTTCTGATACGGCTCGAAGTTGATGACATGTATCCAGGCAATATTATTTGGAGTGACGAGACACATTTTACACTACAGGGTGAACACACAGAACAGCCGATTTTAGGGTACTGTTAAACCGCGTGTTGCGCATGAAGACCCAGTACACTCGCTATTTGTGACTGTGTGGTGTGGATTCATAAGCACTCCATCTTCAGGCCATAAGTGGCCCATCGGGGCCATCCGACCCCCGTATCATCGTCAGCTGAGGATGCGGATAGGAGGGGTGTGTTGTCAGCAAACCCCTCTCCCGGTCGTTATGATGGTTTTTTGTGATCAGAGCCGCTACTATTCGGTCGAGTAGTTCCTCAATGAAAAATGGCAACAGCGCATGGCATCCCGGACGATCAACCATCCAAGTGCCGGCCACGCCCGATAGCGCTTAACTTTGGGGATCTGACGGGAAGAGGTGTTTCCACTGCGGCAAAGCCGTAGCCCGTGGATTCATAAGCATCTTTATTACCGGCCCGTTCCTCTTTGAAGAGAATACACCCAGAGGTTGTGTGTACAGTGCCGTCTGCACGTTATCGAGACCTCCTTGTAGAGCGTGTGGTTACTGCTTTGGAACAGATTGGTTGAAATGACTCTAAGCACTATGGGACTTAACATCTGATGTCAGCAGTCCACTAGACTTAGTACTACGTAAGCCTAACTAACCTAAGGACATCACACACATCCATGCCCGAGGCAGGATTCGAATCTGCGACCGTAGCACCCTCGTGGTTCCGGACAGAAACGCCTAGAACCGCTCGGCCACAGCATCCGGCGCTTTGGAACAGCCTAACTGCATGGAAACCACTGTTTTTACACAAGACAGGGCAACATTTCATGTCACTCGCCCAGTGAAAGATTTTCTCAATGCGACCTTCCACGAACGTGTTATCTCCAGAGGTTTTTCTGATCCGTGGCCTCTAAGGTCACTTGATTTGAATCCACGTGACTTTTGGCTCCGGAGTTATTTAAAAAAACGCGTTTATCAGGGACGCGTTCGGTCTCTACCTGTTCTGAAGACCAGTACACAGAAATACCTTGCTGAAACTCCACTCGAGCTATTGCGAGAAGTTGTTGATCACGTCATTTTACGGATAGGCATCAACTTGCCGACGTCTCCAGTGGTCATATTGAAGAAATTGTGTAAGCACTGATTAATAATAATTTCAACACTGTGGCTTTCTCACTTGTTTGACTTCTTCTACTCACGTCCTGCTCCTAATTCATTTCTATTCGTCTTTCTTACTTTCAAGAGCCCTATTTGCACATGGTGACCAAAATGGGAACTAATTTCCTTTTCCTAAATAAATCGATCTCACATTAACGCATTAGAACTGAGACGGTACAGTAGTTTCCGCTCTATAAGCAGCATGTTCCGCTGCTCGCTTGCACCGAGAAATACAAAGAGAGGCGGCTCTGGCGCCAATTTTAGAGCACGACGCGGCTGGCCGCGGGTGCAACAGAACCCATGTGGACGGGTGGAAAGAAATGTGTCAGGCTTCATATTACGTATTTATATGTGTAGTGTATTATGCATTTCTTGTACGTGAATGTGAATCTTCACATGAACTTTCCGAATCCTCCTCACACTTTTCCGTAAAGCGTGGCCAAATCTTAGTTGGGAAGTAGTTCTGTAGTATAGTGGTGCCAACCTCACTCCTGGGTAGGGGATCAGAGACACAGTACAAGCAGGTCAAAGTCAGAGACTTTCCAGTGTCACAAGATTTGGGGTGGAGAGGTTGGTCACGGCAAAGTGGTTCGACCATCCCCTCCACCGGGGCCCAGGAAGACCTCCGGGTGCCCCCCATATTCGTGGAGGGTTACAGAAGACGGGTAAGTGAGCAGACGTGCCCTCAGTGCGCCTGTCTCAATGTACAAGAATGGAAGAGAGGTATTTGAATATTTGTACTAATTCTTTTATTTCGAGCTTTGGATTGTGTAAGGAAATGAATGTTCTCGTTTAATTTCGGAAATTTGACCCACTGTGTTAATGTATCTGGTTCCCAGTTTGCCCGTTATCCTCCTCACACAGTGAATGTCCTATGTAAAACATTGGGAGACTTTGGTGGTACACATTTGGCCAACGCAATTCCGTCTTGACCGTAGAAATGTGCGTGCAGATTAGTATATAATATACGCGAGCTATAAGTTGTAAAATTGTAATATCTGTAAACTGGAACAATTGCTGCAATCGCTGTAAAGTCGAGTGATAATGTTCAAAATAAATAGGCACTCAATTGTCATCAGTCTTTAACATACCTTAAAAATCATAAAGAAGTCAAGTTAAAGGAATTCATTTAAGATAAAGAATGCAGGTACCCACACATCAGCGGGTGAGCCCTCCAGCCCCTTGCGTAGTATCGTACAGAAAGGGCACGCTCTCTAGGTAGCGCTCTGAAGCTCCCCTCCCCAGTTATCCGTTCCGCAATTTTCATTCAGGGCTTGACGACATCAACTTTCATCTGGCGTCCCTAGGCAAGGACGTTTGACGGTAAACTTTCAGAACATCTACCAAATTTCTCTGCCATTTGGTAATTACAGCTCATAGTGGACCTCTGTGAGTAGCTTCACTTAAATTATAGCCACCTGGCAGCTGCAGAGTAACAAGTCTTAACGGAACTGATACAAACGAAGCAGTCATCATAAACTGTCAATAAGGCTCCACCTTTTCTACATTCAACAGCTTCCTTAGCCGGTGCAAACGACGAACTATCTATTGAGCTACGTGCGGTAGACGTCAGACAGTCTAGGCTGGAAGTGGTCCTGCGCAAAGTTCTACGGTCGGTGGTAGTGGAAACGTAGAGCGACAGCAGTTCCCTTTGCAGCGGGCACGTGAGACGCAGTCGAGGCACCTGTTCTGTGGCGGTGCTCCCGGCGGCTAATCCCTGCCGATTGCCGGCCTAGCGGCACAGGAGGGAAGTGTGGAGTGGGGAAGAGGGGAGAGGGGGATAGGGGCGAGGGCGGAGAGCTCAGGATTAGCCTGGGAAGGAGCGCCGCCGGCAGATTGAATTCCGGCGACAGCGGCCACTCTGGGGCGCGACGTCGGCCCGCGTTACTTCCGCCCGCTCTCGCATGTCCCACCCACGCGGCCGCGCACCCCTGCCACCACCCTGTTGTCCCGCGCTGGCGGCGGAAGGAGAGGCCACGCATTACCCTCGTCCGTGTCTACATCACTTCTGCATTGGAAAGAAACATCTCTCAAGGCAGACAAATCAGCAGCTTCAACAATTGCGTCTGGAAATGTGCCAATTGGGTAAAATGCTACAAACAATACAGTAACGTCTCTGGTAATAAAAGTATCTACAGCATTATAAGCACATACCCTGAGATTACAAAAGTCACAGGATAGCGCTATGCACATTTACAGATGGCGGTAGAAGTGCATTGGAGGACCTGTGATTTGTACTCAAGTGATTCATGCGAAAATGTTTCCAATGTACGGAAATCACCAGACTTTGAAAGCAGAACAGTAGTGCAGCTTGACGCATGGGACGTTCGATTTCGAAACTCGGTAAGGGATTCAGTATTTCGAGATCCAAAGAGTCAAGAGCCTGCTCTCACCACGGACAACACAGTGGCCGATGGCCTTCACTTGACGACCGAAAGCGGCGGCGTTAGCATAGAGTTGTCAGTGCTGACAGACAATGAACACTGCGTAAAATCGCCGTAAAAATCGATGTTAGTCGTACGACGAAAGTATCTATTGGGATAGTGCGGTAAAATTTGGCTTCTAAAGGTCTAAGGCAGCAAACGAGCGACGCGAGCGCCTTTGCTAACAGTACGACGTCACCTGCAGCATCTCTCCTAGGCTCGTGAGTGTGGTGCAGATCCTCCTAAGCGATGGACCAAAGTTGTCAACAAGGCACTGCGAAAGTTTGTGATGGCTTCATAATGGTTTGGACTGTGTTTATATGGAACGGACTGTGTCCTCTGTCCAACTGAACCAGTCATTGACTGGGAATAGTAATGTTTGGCTACTCGGAGACCATTTGTGGTCGTTCACGGACGTCGTTGCTGTGGATGACTGTGCGCCATTCCACTGGGCCATAACTGTTCGCGAGTGGAGAATTCGAGCGAACGCTGTGGCTGAGCCGTGGCCGGCTCACGTTGATGCCGCTTGTTCTTTGGCATTTGTCACAACTGAGTGGCGTATTTCTCCCTGAGTTTCTGCCATTACGAGTTGCTGACTTGACTCTTTCAGCGGCAGCAGCAGCGCTTATCGATACTAGTACTGCTGTACCATCTTTGGTGTGACCGCTATATTTCCGTGTGTGGTGTGTGTGGCAGTCGATCGGTTGGGACAGAGCAGTGAGGAAGTGTCTGTGGTGCGGGGTCAGGCAGGGGCCTCTGGCGGTGTGCACGTTTGGTCAGATTTGTGAGGCGCTAGCTGGGACAGCTACAAAGTTCGTCGCACACCGAACCTGGAGACTGAATTTGAGTGATCAGTTAACCTGTTATGAAACCTCAACCGCTGTGACATCTCTTTGTTCATTGCCATTTGTTACTTTCTGGGCCGTTCCCGCAAGCAGCAATGTGTGGTGTGCTGGAGTCGGCGAAATTTTGTAGCCATCTTCCTGTATGGTGTTTAACTATTGAAGTGATTGATACTTATTAGTGAAGTGCACCAGCAGTATCTTCTGCTTTGTGGCCGTTAACGTTCCAGTTACCTGCCCTGGTGGTTAGCGTAGTTTCTCGGCAGTGTGTTTCTCCTCAGCATGTTGATGCCGTCGTAATTCGACAGCCTTTGATGTTGTTCATATTTTTGAGTAGTTATTGTGTCTCGACTGTATTTAGACGCCAATTTTCAAGACGTAGTGCTGCTGGTATCTTCGTCCTCGATGATTTGTCCGTTGTTATGCTGTTGGTCAGGCGGAAGCTAGCTGTCCAGGCTATGCACGAGGACGACTCTCGAAGACAGCCACGGATTAAAATCGACCCACAAATATTCGCAACAACCTCAGGCCGGACTCTTGTGCCAAAGACGCTTGCGCGAGTCCTCACCTTACTCGCCGGCTGGAGGGACACCCCGCGACAGATCGATCTAGTGGCGCCAGAAATTCAAAACGTGACGCCAGCAACCCCGCCACTGCTCAGAGGCAAAGCAAAATCACACAGCCCACGGGAATATGGACTTCGTGCAGTACATTGTTTTGAAGGTAGCGAAAATTTTGCAGCAGTGTTACGACATTTCACATGTATTTGCAGAGGTAATCATAAAGACTTCATCACTCTTGTTGTGTTGGTTTTCAGCTTCAACAACTACTCTCGTTTAACAATCAAAGTAAAAACACAATTGAGACATTAAGACTCCGATATCCTGCTATAGATATGTCTGAATCAACTGTGTCTTCGCCGGCCGGGGTGGCCGAGCGGTTCTAGGCGCTACGGTCTGGAACCGCGCGACTGCTACGCTCGCAGGTTCGAATCCTGCCACGGGCGTGGATGTGTGTGATGTCCTTAGGTTAGTTAGGTTTAAGTAGTTCTAAGTTCTAGGGGACTGATGACCTCAGAGGTTAAGTCCCATAGTGCTCAGAGCCATTTGAACCAACTGTGTCTTCGAAAAAGAGAAAATATGTATAAAAAATAGAGGAAGCATTTTAAATGGTACGGAAATTACACAAAATAGCAGCCATTGGCTTTGACGTTAAATGGAAAATCCTACTTGCACGATGCAAATGTGGGAACGTTGAGCTAAGGAAAGCCAACGGACTGTCTCCGTACGGCTCTAAAAGAGTGAATACAAATTCCTCAAAATGTGAATGTCGTTGTAAAAGAATATCCAGCAGTGTTACCTTACAAAAATATGTACTCGAGTGCGCCAGCTATCTTACCTACAATGTATCCCTGCACGCTATGTAACTTGTACCAGTTGGCAGTCTCCTCTCTCATGTTCTACAGTGCCAAAATATCGATCTACATCAGGTCGCTCCAATTCTTTAAGCTCCTTGTAAACGCACTGTCAGGTCAGACAACGCATCATAGGATACACACCATTAACGAAATTCCATTTGCAGACGTTGAGGACAGGTTCCTTAGGCAAAAAGTGTTATGATGTGAGTCGACTACCGTTATATTCCACGGAGCCTAACGTTATATACTTTTCGCTTATAGTAAATGGACGAAAGGAGACCAAAGGCATTTGTCGCATTAGGAATCTGGACAGGCAAGAAAAAGAAGAGTTGACATAAGTGCACTTTAAATGAATCTATTTTGCTCACTTTGTTGCTGACAAGTATGGACAACTTGTAGCAGCAGTGGAAACCTGTAACCAGAGGCCTGACACAGCCGTGATTTATGTACGCTGAATGTTTGGTGGTTGAGCTAGCTATCGATAGCTCGGTGTAACGTTCGACACCAATTAGAGACACGGAACTAATGTCGAACTAGAAGAGGTTGGCTCTGAGCACTATGGGACTTAACATCTGAGGTCATCAGTCCCCTAGAACTTACTACTTAAATGTAACTAACCTAAAGATATCACACACATCCATGCCCGAGGCAGGATTCGAACCTGCTACCGTAGCGGTCGCGCGGTTCCAGATTGTAGCGCCAAGAACCGCTCGGCCAGACCGGCCGGCTGAACTAGGGGAGGGTGCCTAGCTCCCCGCCGCTTATAACACCGTCCTAGCGGTCCTCATTGGACGGCACTCTGGAGGTTCTTCATTGGTCAGATCATTCTTTTGGTGGCCACGTTCATAGCGTCGCTCGCGGAGGCCATAGAAATATTCGTCGAGGCGCCGGCTCCGCCAGTATCGATAAGCTACGACAGTACAAAAAGGAGAGAAAAATGTCTACTAAACATGGACTCTAAAATGCATATGTTGAAAGTTATGAGCACATATCATTCCTACCGAACAAGTGCTCATAACTCTTAAGATACACACTTTCGAGCGCCCATTTGCATTTAATTTTTTTTTACACCATACTACCTCCTCTCACAATATGGAGAGCAAAGAGTTTGCAGTACATGTGTTTCACAGCATTAGAAATGAACAAACTGTCATAGCTCTTTTTAAAGTATGCATTTTGGAGCCTATGTCTATTGGACATTTGTCTCTTGTTTGATACACATAATCTCCGCCCGAAATATGGAATGCAAAGAGCTTGCGGTGGAAATGTGTTTCACAGAATTGAATTAGAATAAGTGCTCATAGCTCATATGGTATGCGTTTCAGAACCTATGTTTTCTAATAATTTTTTCTTGTTTTGGGCTAAGGAACCTATCCTCAAACTCTGTAAACGGAATTTAGTTAATCCTTGTACTAGTGCAGAAACAAGACAACAGTATCAAGCCCACTTGCGTATTAAAATATATCAGTTTTGAGTATGAATTAAAGACGAACGGTGCACCATCGTAAAAGCTTATGAGTTTTAATATGGAAAAAAAAATTTCACTTCTGTTACTTTTATAAAGTTTTATACCTAAGGTATTGGAACATTTTCAGTAATATGTTTCGATGACCGTCGTAATTATTGTAATAACTTCATAAAATGTCGGATATGCAATGATGAAAATTGCAATTTTTCCTCTGGTATTTCGGTCGCGTATCTCCCAGTCGTCCCTGGAGAGAGCGAAGAAGATGACCGGAAGATACGCGGTTGAAATATCAGCGAATCAGTGGAAATTTGCGCGGCTACGTCCCCGAAATGCAGTTCATGTGCTTACCTAGTACTTTTCGTAAGGTGCAACTTCAATAAGAATATCTAGAATCGTCTGATGGCGGCGTGATCCGGTTAGTGATGCCAAATTGCACATCATAGTATATTGCTATTGGTGTGAAATTAATTGTCACACATTCGTATAAATCGAAAGATTTTAGTGCAGACGTCGGCAGTTAATATCGGTGGGTACAATGCTCGCTGTTTCAGTTCTTGGCGTTCTTTCTTTTTGCTGCTAACGCTGCTTTCAAACACAGGTGCCCTTCAAACTCTATAGAATTTCAGTGCAACTTGCGTGATTTGTCCGCCGCTCGTGGTGTCCCGGTAGCGTTCTCGAGCACGGGGTCCTGTACTCGATTCCCGGCGGGGTCAGGGATTTCACCTCCCCGACATGACTGGGTGTTCTTGTGTCGTCTTCCTCATCTACATTCATCCTCATTACGGTTGGAGGAAGGCAACGGAGAACAGCCTCCAGTAGGACCTTGCCTAGTACGGCGGTACCTGTCTCCCGCATCGTTCCCCTACGCTCAGTCAAGAAGCGTGGGACTTCTTTCACATTTTCATAGCGTGATTTAATGGAAGGAGTATCCGACGTCACAAAGACATTTTTCTAACCTTTCCAGAATGGCTACTACCACACAGAACATAACGTAAGTACAAAGTTTTTCATTCAGTTACAGTTGGCATGACTGATCTTAAGAACAAAGGTACAACTGATCACCAAATTTTTAATAATATTCAGTTTAGTTTAACTAAACAAACCATTGTTGTTGTTGTTGTGGTCTTCAGTCCTGAGACTGGTTTGATGCAGCTCTCCATGCTACTCTACCCTGTGCAAGCTTTTTCATCTCCCAGTACCTACTGCAACCTACATCCTTCTGAATCTGCTTAGTGTATTCATCTCTTGGTCTCCCTCTACGATTTTTACCCTCCACGCTGCCCTCCAATACTAAATTGGTGATCCCTTGATGCCTCAGAACATGTCCTACCAACCGATCCCTTCTTCTGGTCAAGTTGTGCCACAAACTTCTCTTCTCCCCAATCCTATTCAATACTTCCTCATTAGTTATGTGATCTACCCATCTAATCTTCAGCATTCTTCTGTAGCACCACATTTCGAAAGCTTCTATTCTCTTCTTGTCCAAACTATTTATCGTCCATGTTTCACTTCCATACATGGCTACACTCCATACGAATACTTTCAGAAATGACTTCCTGACACTTAAATCAATACTGGATGTTAACAAATTTCTCTTCCTCAGAAACGCTTTCCTTGCCATAGCCAGCCTACATTTTATATCCTCTCTACTTCGACCATCATCAGTTATTTTGCTCCCCAAATAGCAAAACTCCTTTACTACTTTAAGTGTCTCATTTCCTAATCTAATTCCCTCAGCATCACCCGACTTAATTAGACTACATTCCATTATCCTTGTTTTGCTACCGAGCGAGGTGGCGCAGTGGTAGCACACTGGACTCGCATTCGGGAGGACGACGGTTCAATCCCGCGTCCGGCCATCCTGATTTAGGTTTTCCGTGATTTCCCTAAATCGCTCCAGGCAAATGCTGGGATGGTTCCTTTGAAAGGGCACGGCCGACTTCCTTCCCCATTCTTCCCTAATGCGATGAGACCGATGACCTCGCAGTTTGGTCTCTTCCCCCAAACAATCCAATCCAATCCTTGTTTTGCTTTTGTTGATGTTCATCTTATATCCTCCTTTCAAGACACTGTCCATTCCATTCAACTGCTCTTCCAAGTCCTTTGCTGTCTCTGACAGAATTACAATGTCATCGGCGAACCTCAAAGTTTTTTTTCTTCTCCATGAATTTTAATACCTACTCCGAATTTTTCTTTTGTTTCCTTTACTGCTTGCTCAATATACAGATTGAACAACATCGGGGAGAGGCTACAACCCTGTCTTACTCCCTTCCAAACCACTGCTTCCCTTTCATGTCCCTCGACTCTTATAACTGCCATCTGGTTTCTGTACAAATTGTAAATAGCCTTTCGCTCCCTGTATTTTACCCCTGCCACCTTTAGAATTTGAAAGAGAGTATTCCAGTCAACATTGTCAAAAGCTTTCTCTAAGTCTACAAATGCTAGAAACGTAGGTTTGCCTTTCCTTAATCTTTCTTCTAATATAAGTCGTAAGGTCAGTATTGCCTCACATGTTCCAGTGTTTCTACGGAATCCAAACTGATCTTCCCCGAGGTTGGCTTCTACTAGTTTTTCCATTCGTCTGTAAAGAATTCGTGTTAGTATTTTGCAGCTGTGACTTATTAAGCTGATAGTTCGGTAATTTTCACATCTGTCAACACCTGCTTTCTTTGGGATTGGAATTATTATATTCTTCTTGAAGTCTGAGGGTATTTCGCCTTGCTCACCAGATGGTAGAGTTTTGTCAGGACTGGCTCTCCCAAGGCCGTCAGTAGTTCTAATGGAATGTTGTCTACTCCCGGGGCCTCGTTTCGACTCAGGTCTTTCAGTGCTGTCAAACTCTTCATGCAATATCATATCTCTCATTTCATCTTCATCTACATCCTCTTCCATTTCCATAATATTGTCCTCAAGTACATCGCCCTTGTATAGATCCTCTATATACTCCTTCCATCTTTCTGCTTTCCCTTCTTTGCTTAGAACTGGGTTTCCATCTGAGCTCTTGATATTCATACAAGTCGTTCTCTTATCTCCAAAGGTCTCTTTAATTTTCCTGTAGGCAGTATCTATCTTACCCCTAGTGAGATAGGCCTCTACATCCTTACATTTGTCCTCTAGCCATCCCTGCTTAGCCATTTTGCACTTCCTGTCGATCTCATTTTTGAGACGTTTGTATTCCTTTTTGCCTGTTTCACTTACTGCATTTTTATATTTTCTCCTTAAACAAACCATAGAGACACTAAATAAAGAATAAATGACTTTTACGATATCATAGAAAGCGGTGAAACGCTATAAGTTGGCTAGTCTTGGTCACTTCACCGGACAAAATATTAGTCATCCTTTAAAATGGAACACAGGCCGCTTGAAAAAACGGTGCTTTGTGTAGAACTGATACCGGGCGGCCATGTGATCCTCCGCCGATGACACAACCCATTTTACTGAAATGGCATGTACAGTCTTAGACATACAAACTGCCCGCCGGGCGGCCGCCGCAGAGACTAAGTCCGAGAAGTTCACTTAAGGTGGCCAATAACTGACTGCCCATGACAACTCTAAGTCCGGGTATCTGCATAATCTGGCAACACTGTAAGATGCAGAAGTATTGGGAGGAAATGTTGTCAACATCAGAAAGGTTGTGCGCTTGTGTGAGCCCGTGGTGTACTGGCAATCGTCATGCGTTCTAAACTTATAGTCACCTGTTCACGTCCAACTGTATTATTATTTTATTTTATTTTTTTTACTACATTTCAGCTCTCGTCTGAAGTTTTCAGTCTGATTGAACATCGAAGATAATTCGCTTCACATTCTACCCACCACCAATAACAAGTACTTTCAGAAACAATTCCGCACGACAGTTCGTGGCTGCGTCGCGATCATAACAGCTTACGCTCGAGCGTTTCCTCGCGCTGCAGCGGCTACCGGCCACCGGCCAGACGCCACCCGCCGCCTGAAATCCGGCGCCACGCATATGAACGCAGCGCGACGCTGTCAGTGTATGTATCAACTACCATTTTCGAATTTGAATTCTTGTTATTACCCTGCCGTTAAGCATTGGACTTTGAATACTTGAAAATCATGAACTACGGTTCACCCTTGTAAAATTGAGTCGCAAGTGGAAATAGGTGTATCATCTGCAACACAATATTTACTTTTGGTATAACAGAGGGGTGAATGCAGAGGAGGCAGCTAGAGTGATGTGAACTGTGGGTGGAGCGAGTGCTTTTGCGAAAAATACGCCAGAAAAAGATATTCTTGTTTCTACAAAGATCGTTCTGGCATGAATGATTTTCCACATTAAGGAAGTCTCGACTACTGATGTATGTGATGGATTACCATTTTAACCATCATGTGACATTTGCATTCAACGGGCAAAGTTCAGAAGTCTGGTGTAGGAGTAGTGCATGCTGTAATTCGAAACAACAAAAATCAACGGAGTGACTATTATTGAACGTCATCAGGTCGCTTCTAACATTCTGCGTGGTGTCTGTTTGTTCTATGTCGTATCTCCCTACCACTTTCGCGCAACGACGCTGTGAGCGTGTTTTTTAGGGAATTGGATAGTTTGAACCTGGGACCTGTTGCTGGTAAGGAGACGCCAGACCACACATGACATGTAGAGTTCAGAAGCGTTCAGTGAGACTAGCGATGATATAACCAAACACTTAATGATTTCAGCGTCAGCTCCACAGCACTCCCTGTAAAAGAATCTCAATACTAACTAAATTTAGTGGAAGGGGTTCAAGGCTTTCCTACTTTTAGTTAGGTGGTAAAATAACGTCGAAAAAGCAATTATGTTTGCCACTGGAAATTTTATTCTACTCACAAACATTGTTTATAAATTGCACTATTGATAAAAGGAAATGTTATAATACAGGATGGTAAAAACCAACTGCGTTCAACAAAAATGTGAACGAATATTCCCTGAATGGGTTTCAAAGTTCTACAATGGATCGAAGGATGACCTATGCCATATCACGTCTATAATCTAGGTTTAAATTAAGTTTCACAAATGAGAAAACTATCAAATGGTCTACAGTGACCCTCAATTATCTTTAATTACTTATCTAACTTGTCGTAAATTACAGTGGCTGATGTGGCTTCTCAATAACTATATAACAGAAAAATCATCGCGTTTCAGATTTTTACTTCAAGTGGCAAATGTGAACACCATGAGCTTTAATTGACGATCAACACTAGTATTACGCAAAAAGGGGGTGTAACAGATGAGACTTCTGCAGTTCTGAGTGAAGCTTTATGCGCTGTTATGTGGCATCGCGTGCGTTCATTACCTTGACGGTGTTCGTCAGAGGGCGGCGGACAGCACAGCTCTGCTCACCTCGCCGTTTCGGAAGCAACTCTCTCCTAACTTCTCCTTACTACAATTTACCGAAGTTGGTTTAAAAAAACTATTTGGCTGTGTTTTCATCTGACCAATCAGGGTCTCAATGTTAACCTTAAGCTCCGCCTACAAAAATTCTGTCTATCCAATGAGAAACATCATACTTTTCATGGTGAGGCAATGTTTTTAAAGTTTGCAACGTAACAGACTCGCGAAAAAGTCTCACGCTAAAACTTGCAGCTGGTGTGGTCCTTTTAGTGTTATCGTAAGATCTATACTGTTCTTCTGGAGGGGTCTATCTTTTAACATGGGCTGGGGGTGGTCCTGATGTAACAGAGATGCGAAAAAGTCTCACGCTAAAACTTGCGGCTGGGGTGGCCCTTTTAGTGTTATCGTAAGATCTATACTGTTCTTCTGGAGGGCTCTAGCTTTTAACATGGGCTGGGGGTGGTCCTAGCGGTTAGCTGGCAACGTGGGTGTCCGTCCCCTACTGTAGGGCCTTCCAGCTTAACACGGTTTTGCTCTCGGCTTCTATTCTCGTTTCTCCCATCGGAACTGCGTCTGTCTCACGGTGGGAAGGTATGACATGCATTTAGGCATTGTTGTGTTAGTCTGTGGTATTCCGTTTGCTCACTCGTTACTCGTATTACTTTGGTTAATTTAATGTCACGATTTATTCGGAGCTATGTGAAATACTACTGGATTTGCTTATCATGTCAGGGTTTTCATGGAAGGTGTCGGATTTGCGTGACACCTTACATATCACCACCCTTCGAACTTAATTTTTGCACTGAAGTTAGGCAATAATTGAATCGTTGTCTAAGTCAGTCAAAAATTATTCCGTTATCTAAATTTTGTTGCCTACTGTTCAGCCACGTTATTCTGTTCTGTGCTAGTTTGTATTACTAATTTATATTTTTATATTCTTCCACATTATTATCAAAAATATGTTTATATTGACGAGGGAAGAATATTTTTATTCTATTATAATTATTATTTTTAATTGTTTTCTTCTTCTTCTTCTTCTTCTTTCAAATAACCCATTTGGAGGGTACGATGAATCAACTTTGGATACTCTTCATTGTATTAGATTCCTTCAGTTTCCAAATTTCCTTCATCCTTTTAAAGTGTTGTTCCCTTTCTTCTTGAGTCCACTTTCATCTAGTTATTTTCTTTCTCTCCTGAAATTCTGCCTTTTGAACTGCCTTTCTGAAATGTGTTCTGTCTTCTATTGTGTCTATTGTAACTCCAGCATTTTTGATGTCCTTTTCAGTCTCTACGAACCATGCTGGCTAGGATTTGTAGCTATTGAGTAATGTGAATATCCGCTTGGTTGGTCTGTTGTTATCCATTCTGAATATATGTCCAAAAAGCTGTAGTCTCCTCTTCCTCATTACATCAGTTAGTTTCTCCGTTTTCAGATGTAGCTCTCTGTTTGGTCTTAACCTGTATTCAGCATAATCGTTTCTTTTAGCTCCCAGTATTTTCCTTAAAATTCTTCTTTCGACCTTATCTAATTTCTCAAGATCTCCATTTCTTGTTAGTTTAAGTGTTTCTGCCGCATAGAGAGCTTCAGGTCTGTCCACTGTTTGGTAGTGTCTTAATTTCGTGTTCCAGGACAAGGATTTTTATTATAAACGTTTTTGGTCATATGAAACACTCTTTCCATTTTGTGCACTCTAGTTTCTATAGCTATCTTTTCTTTGGCATTGTATGTAATCCACTCTCCTAGGTATTTAAAGAAATCTGTTTTGTGTATTGTGTTGTTGTCAACTGCAATATTTTGAGGAGCATCACAGATGTTTGTCATAAACTTTGTTTTTTCATAGGATATTTGTAGTCCTACTTTGGGTGCTTGTTTTTGTAGTTCTCTTATTTGTTCTTGGGCATTGTCTAGTGAATCTGTAATCAATGCCATGTCATCTGTGAAGGCTAAACAGTCAACAGTGATCTTGTTTGGATTTCTCCCTAGTTGAATTCCTTTAGTATTGATGGCTTTCCTCCATTCTCGAACTACCTTCTCCAAGACACAATTGAAAAGCAGCGGTGACAGACCATCTCCCCGTCGAACACCTGACTTTATTTCAAACGATTATTTTCTTTCTTTATTTAATTGTGAAGTTTGTTTTTTAAGAAGTTTGTTATCGAAAGTGAGGAGTCTTTCACATCGATTTTCTTAGAAATATTGTTTTTATAAATGTAGTAATTAAGTAAAATCTATTCCTAACACATTTTCTAAATATCACGTGCACGTAAAATGTTTTTGTTTCTAGACACTCATTTCAACATTGTTACTCTAATAAATAAGAATCATTTCCAGGAATTGCTTTGACAAAGAAATATACATACACAAGTATTGAGATATTATCCTAACAAATGGTACAAATGTTAAAAAAATGGGAAAACATCCAACAAGACAATTTTTTATTCTTTGCTTTTAAAAGGAGAAAATAAGTAAAATATAGTTATTCTTTTATTTTTATGAGGAGAAAATAAGTGGCATATAGTTCTAGTGTTTATTATGCCTTACTTTTGTTCTTTATATAGTGTCAATTTCAGAACTAATGACTTATTTTTATCGATAGTCTATTTTTTACTTAAGTCCATAGTCAATGACCGTTATTTTGTAGTTTATTAGCTGTCTGGTGTGCTTAACTTATTTAGTTTTTCACATGTTTCTTTTGCACAATTCCTACACCACATAATTTGATTTCACGCATTCACACAATCCTATGAATGTTTAAGCATGAGGTTGGCGAATGTTTTTTTGAACGAAGGTGATGGACTTGAGCGAGATGGATGTGGGCAAGTATTTGATGTACAGCTTCGTTTGTCATTCCTTGTTGGCTTTGCAAGTGTGTGTTGCTGTTGTGGAGGTCCCATAATGGAATGGAGCTGTGAGTGCAGAATCTCGTGGTTTACTGGCTTTGTATGTGTGAAAGTCATCGTTATGTGTCGCTGAAAGCGGTCGTTTTTCTTTGTAATACTTCACAGACAACTAGTTTACAATAGGATAGGGGTTTGGGAAGGTATGTCATCTATTCTTCACCCATCTTCTTTCTTGGTCTCAATCTTGCAAATCTTCAACTTCTGTTCTTCCTGCTTTTTCTCTGCTTCTTACTTGCTTCTTGGTTCTTCTCTGGGCATGATATTGAAATATTTATTGATAACTAGTTGCTTTGAAGTTCTCCTCTAAGTAACAGTTTGATAAATTGTTTGGGCATGTCATTTTTACTTTGTGGAAGTTTTCTTCAGTTTCATGCATCAGCGTGCTGTTTAATAGCAGTAGTGTGACTGTTACACATATTTTTTTGCCAGTGGTGACTTGCCCAAGCGGTCTTCTCGTCGGGCCGTTTTTTGCTCGCTCCACTGAGTCGGGGGGCGTTCAAGACCCTTCTGGCATTCGGTGTCCTGTCGTGTCTCTGCAGGGTTCCACCACTGTGTGGTTCCATGTTCTATCCCAGCAGGGTTCCGTCACCCTGTGGTTCAGCTTGGCAGCAGATTTATTTACTGCCCACTTCGGCTACAAGGGACTTCTGTTGGTCTCGCTGTCCTTTCCCTTCTCTCGATGCTTCTGCCTTGTTGGAATCGTGTCTTGCTAATTACGTCCTTTCCTTACTTGATACTTCTCACGTTGCAACTTGTGGGTTGTTGCATCTCGTCCTTGCTGGAGTTTTTTTACAATGGTTCTTACAAAAAGTTTTACTTATAGTCATCTAACATATGTCTAGTATCTACATTGTTTTACAATTCTTAAAAGCTTCACAAATTTCGGCGCACTTTCCATGTTATAATTCTAAGATATTTTGAGTCTTAACATCTACAAGAATCCTTAAATTCGTTTTTTTATTTTTTTGTAGTGTTGTGGTGTGTAGCATTTTAGTATTTCATGCTGTTAGACTATCTACGCTTTATCTCGTCACCTTAATCTATGGTACTATTGGTGTTATTTTTGTTTTTGCTTTTATTGAAACTACTTTCTTTTTCCCACCTTCCTCTCTCTTCATTCTTCTTTCTCCTGACGATCTTATCTGCAACATAATCTTGAAATATTGTGCTGATTATTTACCAGTAATAAAATTAATCTTCAAACATTTTGATATGGCTCACATGGTGAAGTCCTAAGGTTTTGCCTGTTTTTGGGTTCATTAGTTCCACAGCATTATCATGAGCAATTCGGCTAATTATGACAGGTCCTTTGTATGCAGCGTAAAACTTATGTATTTTGTGTTTCTGTTTGCTGGAGAGATGGTGTCTTTCTACAAATACTTTCTGGCCTACTGAGATTGTTCTTTTAATTACTGTTCTATCTCCTCTTTCTTTTCTTTTAATGGCTGCCTTTCTGATGTTGGAGAGTGCTGTTGCTATGACTTGTTTGTGCTGTCTACATGCTACAATAGGAAATCTAACATTTTCTCTGGTTATGTTTGGGGGTTCAATATTTTTAAGTTCAGTAACTGGAGGTAGTAGTGTAGTGCTATGTGGCATTTCATTTATTACTTCTTGAAAATCCTTAAGGTATATATCCCAAGTGTTGTGTCTTTTGTCTGCATATAATCGGCATAAAGTGCCTATGTCCTTCATAGGCCGTTCTGCTGGATTTACGCTAGGTTTGTACTTAGATATGTAGATGGATATTATTTTGTGTTGTTTTAATGTGTTCTGCCATTGCACTGATTTGTATTGTGGGCCATTATCCGAAATTATTCGTTCCACTCGACCTACTTGTCTGAGGTCTAAATGCTTTACTTATAGTAAGACCTATTGCCTGTTTTAATGGTGTCAAGGTAACATATTTAGAAGTAAGTTCCAAAACGATAAATATGAAAATATATCCATTTTTTGTGCGTGGGAGGGGCCCCATCAAATCTGTTGCAGCTACTTGTTTTAATCTTTTACGGATTATTGGAAACATAGGTGGTTTGGTTTGGAAAGTGACGTGTTTAGCCCTCATAAATTTTTTGCATTTGACTAACACTGTTCTAATTCGTCTTTCCATATTAGGAAAATGGCTTGTTTGTTTTATTTTTAAAAAGCATTTCTTTGGTCCAAAGTGGCCATTACTTAAATGTGTATACCATATGTACTTATTAATTAGTTCATCTGGGACGTAAATTAACCATTCATTCGTTGCAACATTTCGTCTAAAAAATAAAACATTGTTTTTTTACGAGATAGTGCTGTCGAATGTCTGGAAAATCCTTACTTCTCCATTTGTGTTTGATTCCTAGTATTTCGGGATCCTTGTCCTTTTCTTTGCCTATGTTTTTTAATGCTGTCATAATGTAGTTTTCGAAAGGTATTTGTTTCATATAGTACATTGTAAACTGGTCTTCTGCTGCTTCCAAACCTATGTTATTGGATGCAGCCTGTGGACATCGTGATAAAGCATCTGCTAATACATTCGCTGGTCCTGGTATGTGTGTAATAGTGAAGTCAAATTCTTGTAGTATGAACATCCATCTGGCTAACCTCCCATGAGTTAGTTTGGCGGATAACAGAAATTCTAATGCTTTGTGGTCAGTGTATACTTTTGTTTTTCTTCCGAATAGGAAGTATCGAAAACATTGGAAGCCCCATACAATGGCCAATGCTTCCAGTTCCGTGACTGAATAGTTTTTCTCGTTTTTTGTAAGTACCAGACTGGCAGATGCAATTGTTCTATATGATCTTAGCCTTGCCTGTTCGTATTCTTGGAATAAAACAACTCCTAAACCTGTTTTCGCGCTATCAGTGGCCATACAAAAATTTTGTGTTAGATCAGGACGTGCTAAAATCGGTGCTGTTGTTAGTGCGGTTTTCACCTTTAAAAATTCTTCATTGGCTTGTTGATCCCATACCCATGGCGTGTTTTTTCCAGTCAATGCACATAGGCGTGGTGTTGCGGGAGAGTCGATCCAAATAAAATTTTTATATAATCCGGTGAGACCTAGAAATCCTCTGAAAGTTTTCTTATTATATGGAGTACAGAATTCTTTGATTGCCGTTAGTTTTTCTGGGTCGGGCATTACCCCTTTCTCGGAAACTATGAGCCCTAGAAATTTGACCTCTCGCCTTCCAAATTTGGTTTTTGTTAAATTTACTGTGACCCCATGCTCTTTCATGATCTGTAAAAACTGATTTAATGTGTCGTTGTGATGTTCCCAAGAGGGTTCTGCTATAATCACATCAACATAACAAGTAAGTTATTGTAAAATTTCATGACTGAGTATAGTATTAAATCCTATAATAAACGCTGCTGATGATATGTTTAAACCAAATGGCAATCGTTTAAATTGGTAACATCTACCGAATACGATAAATGCTGTAAATTTTCTACATTCTGGGGCCAATTCTATTTGCCAGAAACTACTCCGTAAATCAATTGATGAAAATATCTTAGCACCATGGAAGTTTTGTATCAATTCCTCTAATTTTTCTGGGCGATCTGTCTCAGTGAATATGATTGTGTTGATCTGTCTGGAATCAAGCACTAACCTGATGCTCCCATCTCGTTTTTGTACAATATGGAGCGGGCTCTTATATGTGGAGGTAGCTGGTTCAATAATATCGTCATCTAACATTTTAGATATCTCCTGGAATACTTTATTACAGTAGCTTAATGGGATTGTATAGGGTGGCACTCTAAATGGTTTGTGCTGTTTTACTTCAAACTTGTATTGAAAGTGTTTAATACTGCCAGTCTTAGGTAAAAATACCTCTGCTTTATCTCGTAAAATACCCTCTAATTCTCTTTTACTGTGTTCCGAAATACCTTGAACTTCTTGCAATTTTTCGTCGATTTCTTTATGGACTTCTAACATGAGTTGAGACGATTCCCCCTTTTGTGCATACCATTCTAATTCTTCATCCTCTTTATCTCGCGTCATTCTTAATTGTTTGTTTATAACTGGTATTTCTTCTAATTTTACCTTTTGCTCAAAGAGAAGTGTGACATTCCCGAATGTTACGCTACCTTTCCCCATATCTATTATCGCTCGTCTCTCATTTAAAAAATCTGCACCTATAATCAAATCTACAGTTAGTTTAGGTATAATCACGAAGTTGGCTTCGATCTTTTGACCTTGAAACGAAAGAGTTAACCTTGTTTGTCTCGTAACTTCCGCAGCATTGTTTCTAATAGGACCTCTTACTTTAATCTTACGTGTTTTCAGAACTGGAAGTTCCTCATTGGCATTACACTGCATGAATAAATTTTCTGAGATCGCGGTCAGTTCACTTCCGCTATCAATTACAATGTTGACTGGGATATGCTTTACCATGGCCTTTACAATGATTGAATTTGAGAGGGTTGGTTCTGTTCTTCTTCTTCTTCTTGGATCAACGAATACTCCATTGAATCATACATGAGTCTTTTTAGGAATTTCCCTTGTAAATTCGAACTTTCTGTAGGATAAGCTTCGACTGCTACTTCTCTCTCTTTTATTTCCTCTTCTCTATTTCTTCCTTCATTTACGCTTTCTTCAACATCCTCTACTTTTTCCTCATCCTCGTCTATCTTCTTCTTCTTCGTCGCTACTTCCACATAATCGCATCTAAATGCTCTAATTATCGCTTCATAAGTTCCTTCATTATATACGTTGGGTTGTGTGCCCACTCGTAACTTATTTTCAACTTCTGTCGACTGTGCATTATCCTCATTGAATTCGCTTTCCCTGGTTTCCATCTCAAATAGCTCTGCAATACTCATTTCTTCGTCCTTTCCTCCTACATTCGTTGTGCATGCTTCAGATAATTCATCTTCCTCGTCAGTATTCTCCCAATTAATTTCGTCCCAACACGATATTGTTATTTTCTTGTCTTCGTTTTCATCTGGTTCCTGCGGATTTGTTTCTTCCTTCTTCTCTTCTCGTGATAAGGTATTTACTTCTCTGTTCAAGGTGCTGCAATTGTCCTGGGTGGGTGCGTCATTCTCTTTGGCATGGGCGCTTAGCTGTCAATTCGAACGTTTACCGGGGTTTGGTGGTCTTACCTCCACCTCTTCTATATGTATTCTCTTTCCTTGTTCAGCTTGTTGATAGTGGTTTATGTGTTGATAATTTGTCGGTGTATTGGTTCTCCAGTACCCGTTCCGGTTGTCGTTATTCCCTCTGTAATAGTTGTTGCCGTTCCTGGGTGAATTATAGTTATTGCCATATTCTCTTTTAAATCCATAACCTGTTCTTCGTTGAAATCTATTGTCGTTTCTTGGTGCGAAGTTATCACATGGTTCGTAATTATTGTTTCTTTGTAATGTGTCTTGTGGATTCCACTGCTTTTTGCTTTCGTTTTCACGTGCGCTTCGTCTTTTTCTTGCGTCATCTTCCGAAAATACGAACTCTAGTTCCTTAGAATACCTTTAGATGCTTCGATGTCATTGCCTCCGCGACCTACTAATGATTGCTGGTATTCCAATGGTAGCTTCATCGCGCATAATTTAATCAACTCTCCGTCACTGTATCCCGTCACTGTATGGTACATCTAAGCATTGATTTTTCTTTGCCATTAATTCGAAAAATTTCACGGGACTCTTCTCTCCTGAATTTTCAAAATATGGGTTCTGTAATAATTCGTACTTCATTCTGTTCTGTGATTCGCTGGACCAATACCGTGAGAGAAACTTCTCTCTGAAATCTTCGTACGATCGGCATGTCGCTGCAACATTTTGCATTGTTTCTGGGACTGTTCCTGACATGTGTGCACATATAAAGTCTAATTTGTGCGCTAGCGTCCAGTGTTCTGGTAATCCTACTCAGAATTGATCAATAAAAGTTCGTGGATGTAATGAGTTTCCTTCTCGAAAGTGTTGAAATTTTCTGACTGTGAGGAAATGATCGTTGTCGTACTTCGTCATAGTTCCATATGAAATTCGCGATTCTTCGCCACTTTTGTTTCTGATCATTTCTCCCGTCGTTCTTTCCGGTTGTGGTAGATACATTGGATATTGTCCACTGTAACTTTCGCCTACCCTTGCGTAGTATCGTTGAAGTGGTACGCAATAATTTTCTTCCATCGGTTGTGAACGTGTAGCTGAATGCAATGCACTGTACTCTTCGCGACCTGGCTTTCCATTGTCAGGTATTGGTTCGGTATCTTGTCTGGCTAACCTTGCTGCTTCACTGCACTATCCAAACTGTCTTGAAACATACATTTGTGGTTCTGCATGTGTTTTTGGTGCCGTTTGTTCATCAAGAATTTCGAAACGTGTTTGTTGCTGTGCAGGCTGTCTGATTTCACATATGTTACTTTCCGCCTGTGATTGGAATCGCAAATGCGTAATATCTTCGTGAATTGCTTGTTTTTCCGGTGCTGTTACAGATACGGATGCGGTTGCAGACTCTGTGCTTGTTCGATCCTGTTTACTATGCTCTTCAATTGTTTGCAACAACTCTGTTCGCAATTTCTGAAATTGTCGCTTCGTTTGCGCTTCTATTTTGACTATGCGGTTATCATATCTTTTCAGCGCTGCTTTTGTGATACGTTTGTGTAACACACTGTTTTCAACAACTTCACGCGCTGTACCTGCTGCTTGTCTAGTAATTTCGTTTATCTGTTTCTCTAGTTTCTTGACTTCTCCCTGGGTGTTGATACGTAATGTTTTGATCTCGTCCTGAATGTCATTATGCAATGTTTGTACGTCCGCTTGTACCTTGTCAATGTCTGTTCTCAATCGATTGTGACCTGTTATTAAGTTTCCTATCACTTCTCGAGATTCTTTAGCCTCGTCTTCAATATGACTTAAGTGTATCTGAATTTTTTTGTTTTGTTCTTTAATCGCACGCATTTGTCTCGTGGTTTCAGCATTCTGAATTTGAATTTGGTTCGCTATGTCTTTATTTTGCCTTGACATGGTTTCCGTAATTTGTTGTAATAATTCTGGTAGACTGGTGGGTCCTATTGCGTTTTCTTCCGACGTCCTACGCTCTGTGTTTTCGCCCAAGTGTTGGTTCGCAACCGATTGCATTGCACTGTGCTGTGACACGTTTCTGCTCGCATTCCTTATACTCTGTTGTGAGGGAGCTCTGATTACTTGTACTATGGGTTCTACGTATTCAAGACGCAAGTTAGAATCCTCATCGAGTGTCTCTCTACTTTCCTGCTCCTCTGTCGTATGCCGACTTACGTTTTCTATGCCTTGACGTACATAATCCTCGTTATGGTGCGTTATATCTCCTATTTCTCGCGATACTGCATCGTCTGTTGTACTGTCCTCTATTCTCTGTCCATTTTCATGCTGGGTCTCTACATCAATTCGGTCAAGGTCTCGATCTGCCATTGCTAATCTTTCCGAATCCCTTATTTTCTGTTTTAAAAGCAGTTCACGCGCCCTAGTTCGAGTCAACATGCGCTCATACGATCTCACGCGTTTCATAAACTTTTTATTCACACGACTTGACACTTATTATACCCAAGACTGACAAACCATTCACTTACTTGTTGGGTCAGAACCAACTTGTCAACGATGTATCCGCCACCTGCGCGCTTGCATTGAGGAGAAAACTTAATTCTAACAAATTTTAAAATTCATAATTTAATTATGCTATTGTCTCTGCTAGAATGTCTCACTATCTATCGTTGCAGCTACTGTTTTCAACTATTTATGCCTTTCAAAAAAATTTTTTTATATTAGGAAAATTTTTGAAAAGGATATTTCTCTGCCTAGTTAGGCATGTGGTCGACCTTCAATCAAGGTATTTTACCATCCTGGCAGGGTCGCCATTTTCTAACATTCTGCATGGTGTCTGTTTGTTCTATATCGTGTCTCCCTACCACTTTTGCGCAATGACGCTCTGAGTGTGTTTTTTAGGGAATTGACTAGTTTGAACCTGGGACCTATTGCTGGTAAGGAGACGCCAGACCACACGTGACATGTAGAGTTCAGAAGAGTTCAGTGAGACTAGCGATGATATAACCATATACTTAATGATTTCAGCATCAGCTCCACAGCACTCCCTGCAAAAGAATCTCAATACTAACTAAATTTAGTGGAAGGGGTTCAAGGATTTCCTATTTTTAGTTAGCTGGTAAAGTAACGTAGAAAAAGCAGTTAAGTTTAGCATTGGAAATTTTATTCTACTCACAAACATTGTTTATAAATCGCACTATTGATAAAAGGAAATGTTATAATACAGGATGGTAAAAGCCAACTGCGTTCAACAAAAATGTGAACGAATATTCCCTGAATGGGTTTCAAAGTTCTACAATGGATTGGAGAATGACCTATGCCATATCACATCTATAATCTAGGTTTAAATTAAGTTTCACAAAAGAGAAAACTATCAAAATGGCCAACAGTGACCCTCAATTATCTTTAATTACTTATCTAACTTGTCCTAAATTACAGTGGCTGATGTGGCTTCTCAATAACTATATAACAGAAAAATCATCGCGTTTCAGATTTTTACTTCAAGTGGCAAATATGAACACCATGAGCTTTAACTGACGATCGACACTAGTATTACGCAAAATGGGGGTGTAACAGATGAGACTTCTGCAGTTCTGAGTGAAGCTTTATGCTTTGTTATGCGGCATCGCGTGCGTTCATTACCTTGTCGGTGTTCGCCATCTCGGAAGCAACTCTCCCCTAACTTCTCCTTACTACAATTTACCGAAGTTGGTTTAAAAAAACTATCTGGCTGCGTTTTCATCTGACCAATCAGGGTCTGAATGTTAACCTTAAGCTCCGCCTACAAAAATTCTGTCTATCCAATGAGAAACATTATACTTTTCGTGGTGGGGCAATGTTTTTAAAGTTTGCAACGAACAGAGTCGCGAAAAAGTCTCACGCTAAAACTTGCAGCTGGTGTGGTCCTATTACTGTTACCGTAAGATCTATACTGTTCTTCTGGAGGGCTCTATCTTTTAACATGGGCTGGGGGGTGGTACTAGCGGTTAGCTGGCGACGTGGGTGTCTGTCCCTTATCGTAGGGCCTTCCAGCTTAACACGGTTCTGCTCTCGGCTTCTGTTCTCGTTTCTCCCCTCGGAACTGCGTCTGTCTCACGGTGGGAAGGTATGACATACATTTAGGCATTCTTGCGTTAGTCTGTGGTATTCCATTTGCTCACTCGTTACTCGTATTACTTTGGTTAATTTAATGTCACGATTTATTCGGAGCTATGTGAAATACTACTGGATTTGCTTATCATGTCAGGGTTTTCATGGAAGGTGTTGGATTTGACTGACACATTACACGCTCATTGCGCATTCCTATGCAGTACTGTTACTGGTGACGTGTTATGATGCCTTTATCGTTAACTTCCTAAGAAGAAACGAAAGGATGAGCCCCATCAAAAGACGCAAACTCGAGCAAAGAGTAGTGTGAACATAATATTTTACATCTGATAGCCTCAAAAGAGTGTTTTGGGCTACGAATTCTGCCCCAAGGGGTGTGTGCATCACAACAGGAATTTGTTGCCAACAGCTGAGACACCTTTCGGTCTCACGTGTAAGAAAATCGAGCAACAAAATTGCATCACCTGTGCTACTGCATGATAAGGCACTCTGTTGATTTGAGAAACAAAACTACCCAGGAGATTAGTAGGAAAGTCGTCTCTCAGGCACTTGTATTGATAGGGAAGTCCTATCTCAAACACTTGTCCCTCTCGTCATATACTCGTAAACTTTTACCTTTCCCGCTCTTGATCGATCAACCGTCAAGGCAAGTCATTTCTAGACGAAAATACTCTTAAAACTACACTGGTTTAATGACATCGTTAGAACCAGTAGGTTTCTACGGGCGTAGAATTTTTAAACAACTTTAGCATTGCTGATTGTTTTAGATATCGTGAAAGAAAATTCTGATGCTGATTAATTTCTCTTTGATGATTACTTTTACGCTTAGTAAACTAATGGAAAACGCAACTAAAATATTCACTATTCTAATACAAACTTAATTCAGCTTACTACAGAATTATCACGACGGCAGTCTATTTTAATAAAGCATTAAGTATCTGTAAGACGATTGAGCCTATTTTAACACGACTAGTAGGATATTACCGACTTTTGACTTCGAAAAGATCTGTATTTACTTCATTTCCTGTATCATTCGCAAGTATTATGAAAATGTAGCAGTTCATAGATAAAATTATGTAATCACAACAACAAAACACATGTCGACAGAAAACTAAAGTGGCATTATCAATTTGGCAGTACCGTAAGGTTTTCGCTCTGACACTAAGGATTAGTGAAAGCAGCAAGACGAATTTTGCTCGAGCGTTTTCTTACGATTTCCTTATTGAGTTTGTATCTTCCTTCTTGTAGCTCTGCTACAAAAGAATTAAAAATCTGGCTTTCAGCGAGTCTCGATAGGCGAACGAAAGCAGCTTGCACCTGGTAACCAAGCATGTTACCTGGGAACTGGTTTTTTCCTAAAGTGGGTAGACATCCTTTTGAGGTTGTATTGTTGGCAAATGTCAGTCGCCGGCTGAAGTGGCCGAGCGGTTTAGGCGCTACAGTCTGGAACCGCGAGACCGCTGCGTTCGGAGGTTCGAATCCTGCCTCGGAAATAGATGTGTGTGATGTCCTTAGGTTAGTTAGGTTTAAGTAGTTCTAAGTTCTAGGGGACTGATGACCTCAGAAGTTAAGTCCCATAGTGCTCAGATCCATTTGAGTCACTTTTTTTTTTTTTGAAATGTCAGTCAGACTCAGACGTGTGCCGTTGGTGTAAGTGTTTCGGTCTGTTGAATTTGTACCTATGATTTTTCTATAGGTTTTTCCTGTCCCAAATAGAGAGTTGAAATCTCCCATTGGTATTTTCACATCATCTTGGTGAAGTGTGCCCATAGTTTTTTCGAGTGTGTTTCAGAATTTTTCGACATTTTCGGTGTTTTTCCTATTTTCGATTTTGGTGGAAGCATGTGCATTGATGAGTGTATATTTTTTACTGTGGCTCTGAATGAGCATAGTCATAAGTCGATTGTTAATGGGTGTGATTTCTTTGACAGAGTTGATGACAGATCTGTGTTCGAGAAATGCCATGCCGAAGATTGGTGGGCCTTTTGCTACCTTTTGGTTTATTTTGCTCTTGAAGATGCAGTAGTTTCCGTAATGCAAGGTTTCATTGTCAGATAGTCGTGGGATTTGAAGAGCAAGGATGGGAATTTTTTTGTCGGTTGATTTCTTATGTGAGATTATTTAGTTTTCGTGTTTGGATCAATGTCTCGATGTTTAGTTTTCAAATGCATGTTTTCTGCTTGTAGGGAAATTTACCACAGATCTTCGACATTCTCTGCTGTGCTAGCCTGGACGCCCCAGAATCCGAAAATCCAGCTGCCGCCTGTCTACGGGCGGGTTGTGTACCACCTGGGGTAAAGTAGACTTTGCTTGCACAGTTCATGTTTGCTTGTGTTTCATTTGTTTGGCCTGGGTGATATCAGGACCGGACAGGACCAGAGGATGTGAAGCCATTCGAAGCAAATATTTTTAGCCGATCTCATTGAGCTAAAAGACGGTGACCAAAGTAGCCGTGATTTTCACTCAGACGTGTCTGGAATTTGGATTCAACGGATTAAGTAGCGGTTCAGCATTGTGTTACTATTTGGTTCACCCTAAGTATTTGATTTCCTCGGTACCACCCATATGAGGGATGCTTTCCCCTACCCGCCACACGGGATTATTATTATTATTATTATGTCATCAGCAGATCCGATAAGGTGCATCGTCCCACCACTGAAATAGATGTGTATTGTTCGATTCAATATTTCCATCACATAAATATGTGTTATAATTACGTTACATTGCTGCTAGTACATATTTCTCACTTTTTCTTAGACGATTCCTACCTCTTACTCCATCAAAGGAATTTATGTGCGCAGCATTCTTGCAATACAGACGTTCAAATTATCCGATTTCTGTAATTTCATTTGAATACCAAATCGTTCTAATCGGATTCAGCCAGTCAGTCTTAATGTGAATATCCGACTACGGGTCTCATCATATGATAAACTGGTAAACCACATTCTTAATCGGATTATTGACTCAAGATCACTTAACTATGCCAGGGCCTGAATTCTTAAACACTATGGAAAATAATAATAGAATGTGCTTATTACAAATACGCTATTTAAAAATAAATATATGAAGTAACGAGATAACAGTTTATTTACAGTAGGAGAGTCCCATCCTTCATAGCAGAACAGTGCAAGATTGGTTTCAGGGCCAAGAGAGGATAAAGCGTTGCCGTTTGTTCCACGATCACCGAACATCAACCAGATAGAGAATATGTGGGCAGAGGTGACATGGTCATTGCCACGTGAACCTACAAATGCAAGTGACCTTTGGACGAATATAGAAAACAGATAGTGGGAAGTAAACCATCACGCTACACTGTCGACGACTTAATGAAATCAGTGCCCCTAGGCCTTCGAGAAATGATGGTGAGTGGGCTGGTTACTAAAAGTATACTCGTCCACAAAACCCATGTGGACAATTATCTGATAATCGGTCAAGCTTTGCTTTGTCGGAGCTCTTTAGCATACAAGTCCATTTACTTTCAGTCTCCTCCTTAAAATTCTTGCAATGCAAGGTAATTGAAAAATTTCATCCACTCAATGCCAACTGAGGAATTGATTGGTGCATGTGTTGTTCAACAGACAATAGTCGTCACCCTCATTGGAATCAATGACTGTTTGTGTGTGTGTGTGTGTGTGTGTGTGTGTGTGTGTGTGTGTGTGTGTGTGTGTGTGCGTGTGTGTGTGTGTGTGTTTACGTGTTCACGCACAATCTGAATCAATACTATTAACATTAGAGAGACAACCAACAATAAATATTTAAATATTGCATCAAATATGACTGTAAAGTATTTTAATGCGATGAGAAGTTACAACTAAATTTTTACCCAACCCACGGCTTGCATATTACGTTAAGTAAGATGTATTAACTCCATAGTATCGTTAGCAGAGACAGTGCGCTCTTGTTGTCGAGGCTCGTGGCAAGTGCTGCGTTTAGCAGTGCCCTATGCCGCCGCGATTTGTTTATGTTGGCTGATCGTGGAAACTGCAGTAGACGCTTCGCCATAAACAGAAAGAAATCACCTTGGCTCTGACTGCAGTCAGCGGACATCACTGCCTGCGTGTTCTTATAGTAACCAACGTGAGACTCTACTCACAGGTGTCATGGAGCAATTGCAACGGGTATCGTGTCATTAGTCATCAGAATATTAACCAGTGATGAAATATCCAGTCTATTTGAATCCCAAGAAAATAGGAACCTTCTCACAAAGGAATGTGAGGTGATATCAAAATTTATCCAACATACAAAAATTAACTGCAGGGCTTTCATGTACGCAGCACACAAGGAAATATTATGTCTTGGAAGTGTATGTTTTATTTCTTCTTCTCATATCAACGCCCTTGTTTTAGTATGAAGTGAGAAAATAAATACGAAAAACTAAAGTTCCTGAGAAGCATATGTCATTTCCTCTTCTCATGTAGCAGTTTTCGTTTTAGTATGAAGTAAAGAAATAAACAGTTTAGCGTTCTGAAGCATAATACGACACCAGATTCTTATCGTAGACGCTATCGGAAACGCCAGAAGCAAGGAGCTGTCCATTCTTTTGTCCAACAGTCTGTTTCCTTTCTTGCTTTACTCTCGCTCGGAGATTCTTATTTAAGGACTTGTGGGCATCAAGTTCTTCAGCGGAATATGCCTTACGTTATTGTGCTAATTACGGTATGGAAAAAATGCAATAAAGACGAGTTTCCCTAGGGGGGATATTTGCACATGTCTGTATTCAGCAATGGCTGTCAGCTGCCACAACACTTCACAGAATCCATGCGGTAGGCAACACGACTGTGCGTGCACTTTAGACTTTATTCAGTAAGACTTCAGGAGATGGACAGAAACGTCAAATTAACGTCGCTTTCCGAGTCGTATTCAAGTCAGAATGAGGTGTTATTATGGTAGTTGAGCGTTCTAGCAATTACACTTTGATAATTCCCACATGAGTATTCCGATAGCCAAAAGAACCCGTTAGTGTGAAACCATCGAGAACTGCATTAATATCAAACTGCAAGAACTTGAGACAATACGTTGACTTTTCTCTTCGCTGGGTGGCCTATTTCTGTTATTTAGGATTCTCTCCGTCCTAGGTGTAATGCAAATGGAACTCCACATTCATGAGGCGCTTTCCGCTATTCTTGACAAACATCAGCAACTCGTAATCACTGCGAATTACAACTGTGTGATGATAATGGTACAGGCTGCCAGTAGTTGTGGTGGTGTTGTTGTCAAACTGCTTGCAGTAACGTTAATAGTGTCGCATATAATTTAGCGCTGACTACCTACTTAAGTAAAGATAGTGTTGTGGCGTCGTCGCTTCTCTTTATTTGGCATCAGCTTGAGTAATCCGATTTAACGAACATAGTACGCCTTTCGTGAGCTGCTTATGATACAGTATGACTACAGAGATCATCGTGTGTGTGTTACATTAATTCTGCAGTGAATTGCTTAACAAATATTACCCTCAGCTATGCAGCTGGAATGACTCATTACACAGACAGTCTATGTTGCACTTGGTTAAGTGATCAGTTCGCTGCACTCCTGCTTATACTGTTCGTAAATACTTGTATACTGACCATTCGTTATTTGACTAAATATGCACTACAATCTGATCAATCTGTTTCGCATGTACATGACATGGGGTAGCGCCGTCACAAAGCAATGACTAACGGTTGGATGCCGTTGAAGTCCCGTTACATGGACGGCATGACAAATGTTTGCAAATTACCTCTATTGCCTCAAAAACCAATTGCATCTTAAATATCGAAGGACCGACGTTCACACTGTCACAGCGCGTTGAAATACAGAAACGACAGCAGATGAAAATTTGTGACCGACTGGGCTTCGAACCTGGACCTCCTGCTTACTAGACAGACGTACTGACCACTGCACTATTTTTTTTTTTTTAAGGTTGAGAAGACTTTCAGCACCAGATAAGCAGAGGCAAAGAGGGCAGGGGTCGAAGATCCGAGGCCCGGCCACAATGCCTTCCCCGTGCATGTCACTAAGTAGCTGCATTATGCCGAAGTATTCCATGTTTGTTCCCATATATGCCTTAAATTGTAGAACAAAATTGAAGTAGTAATTAAGGTAATAAATTACAGATTACCGCCTCTAATGGCGTGCGTTCCTTGTAGAACATAACTTACAACAGTGAAAAGGATGACCGAAAAATACATAACAAACATTCATTCAGAAATATGTTCACAATTTAAGATATTATGCACTGGATGCATAAGAGGTCTGTAAGAAAGCCATATATTTTTCAACAAATGAAAGAAATTTTGGAGCCGGAGCGGTTTTGCCAAGTTAGAACAGTTCTGATTTTAGAAGCAACATAAAAGAAGATTCCAGGAATAAAAAAATGTGAATGAATAGTATTCTGCTTCTAATCAATAAAACTGTCCACCAATTTATAGCCTACATAAAGCAATAGATAAAAAAATTTGAAACCATTCCTTATATTTGTTATTCTTCTTCAGCTTAAAATGTTCTTCTGCAATATAAAACATGTACTCTTCTAAGTTCGAAGTTTTGTTTCTTAAGACGTAAAACACAAACTGTCCCAGAAGCCATGAATAACTGTTATTCTTTGCGGACGGGGAACATTTTCCAGTCGGGTTGTTAAGCTGCAGTTATCGGTGTATGACTTTCTGTTGATATTGCTAATTTCTTCCTAGTCCAGTTGCAAATTGTGATTCTATTTCCACATAACAAGATGTGCGCTACAGTTTCCACAAGCCAACATTTGTCACAGTATGGAGATGGTCTCAATTTGATTTTCCATAATCGTTCCGCTGTGGGTATGGTTTCGTTTACAACGTCGTACCATACAGCACTGATTCTAGTTGATAGAATATTATTATTGATATTTTTACAGACGTTCATCCAGTTTTTAGTAGTTTAATTTACCAGAATTGGGTTATGAAGACGATATCTGGTAATAAAATCGTGGCCGAGCGGTTCTAGGTGCTGCAATCTGGAACCGCGCGAGCGATACGGTCGCAGGTTCGAATCCTGCTTCGGGCATGGATGTGTGTGTTGTCCTTAGGTTAGTTAGGTTAACGTAGTTCTAAGTTCTAGGGGACTGATGACCTCAGAAGTTAAGTCCCATAATGCTCAGAGCCATTTGAACCATTTGGTAATATAATCATAGAAAGTTCTAATGTTGGTTTGTGCTAGTGGAAGTCTTATACAGCTCCAATCGATATAGTACTTTCGGACGTAATCTAGGCTGGCATGCTACATTAACGGGAGCATTCCTGTCCCCAGGATCTAACGAGAGGAACAGAAGTTTCGTGATGCCTGTCTTAGTGGGATGTATCAGTTTAAAAGCACGTCTTTAATTCCAAGTCCTCCGTTTTGCCTCTGCAGAGTCACCGTGTGGAAGGATAGTTTGAAGATATTTTGTTTCCACACATACCAAAACGCTACAGCTAATATTTTATGTGCGGTGACCGGCGGTATCGGTAAGACTGCTGCGACATGATATATTTTGCTATGTATGTATTTATAAACTGAACTTTCTGCAGTCGGTCTAACGGTCGAATGTCATGGTCCTTCAACAAGATTCCGATGACATTAAGTTTCCGCTCCCAATTGTTCGTAGCCATGCACTTGGGATTCGCCCTTAACAACAATCCGAATTGGAGTCTCTCTTCAGTTACATCTAACCGGTGCGCACCTACTGCACTATTGTAAGAACCGAGATGCAGTATTTTGCATTTAATATTTTGTAAATTTTGGTATGATACTATGGGACCAAGCTGCTTAGGTCACCGGTCCCTAAGCTTACACACTACTTAATGTAACTTACGCTATGGACAACACACACATCCATGCCGGAGGAGGACTCGAATCTCCGACGGTGGGCACTGTCGGGACACAGCAGCCAACCTCTCTGCAGCACCTATCTACACATGCTCCTCGTCAGACGCGAATTCCTATCTTTGCCGCATACCACATGCGCGGTACCTCCCCCCTCCAGCCCCCTTCCCGTCACCCCACCCGCATCCATCGTCCATTATCCCACTCGCTTGCGGCCACACTGTATTCCCGCGAGGGTTTGGACGATGACGTTCGTCTAGCACTGAAAACTTTCGATGACCCGTCGAGACCCGAATAATTACACAGGTGTTTCAGGAAGAATAGTAACTATTGTAAGAGGTGGTAGTAAAGACAAATTGCAGAAAAAATTCCATATAACATGTGTCCAATTTTTATTGAGTACATATAGCTGGGTTCAATGCATTTTCGTTTCTTATGTTGGTCCTTACAGAACCAGTTGTCTACACCTTCTTGAAAATGAGCTTCCAGCGTTATTGGAAGAGGTTCCTTTGGCTGCAAGAGTGCGTATGCTCCTCCAGCATGCCGGGGCTCCTGCACATTCTAGTCGTCAGATGACACATTATCCAAACTTAACATTTCCCGGAAGATGAATCAGTAGATATGGGCACTCTCCTTGGGCACCAAGGTCCCCGGACCTTATCTCTTTGGATTTTTCCCTGCGGGGATGGATAAAGGCGAAGTCTACCCAAGAGCCGATTTGCTCGTTCGGATTATGAATAGCGCAGCCCTCATAAAAGAACGCAAAGACGAGCTCAGCAGAGCTAGACGTGGTGTTATCATGAGAAATCATATGTGCATTGAAGTTGGTGGGGGATTTTTGAAAATCAGCTTTGAACGTCCTTCATTTGCCTTTGCTTTGAGTTTGTTAGTGTTACCTACTAACAGCCGTATCTCTGTACTCAATAAAAAGTGGGCGCATCTACATGGAATTTTTTATGCAATTCGTCTGTGATACCACCTGCTAAAACATCTACTATTCCTCCTGAAACACCCAGAATATGGACATATGTGTGGTGTCTGTTCTTTCGGACATGTCCAAGAGAATGACACTACGAATCCGGGTTCGAACCTAGTCAGGCAGAAATTTTCATCTGACCCCGTTCTATTTTAACGCTCATGACAGCCTGGACATCTGTCCTTCGATATTTAATTGATTAACAAGGCTGTCTGTCTCGATTCGTAGTGTCTGTTCTTTCGGAATTTCGGAAATGTCCGAACAGACACACACACACACACACACACACACACACACACACACACACACACACACACACACACACACATACACACAGACACTTAAGTGTTATTCGGAAAATGTTTGGCAATTCAGTGATAGTGCCAGACAGGAGCCGCAACAATCTACTCATTTCACTAGATATAGTTGTAATTTTCTGAACAATTCCTTTTTAATAAGTGACAGCGACAGTGTCTCTCATCGTTTACTTTGTCGGAAACCTGCTTCTCTCTGCCCTAGCCTATACTACAGCAATGAGTGATTGCTCACATTCTTGATACCTCACTGGACGTGCTACTGCAACTGTAGCCGTACATTCAAATCCCGCTGGAAAAGAATGTTTCGAGTCAGATGGGTTTGGTCCTCCCCTACTGTTATTGAAAACGATCACAGCGAAATTAAGTATAGGAATCCTATGAAACCCTTGATTTCATACTGCGGTGTTGTGCAGATGAAGAAAGTAATTTTTCACAATTATCAAATGACAGATGGAATTTGTCAGATTCCACTAATTATGGCAGCAGTATTAATTGTTGGTTCTTTGAATGTTGGAGCTGGAAGAATAGGAACATCAAATTTTCGCCATATGGAATGTTCGAATTCACCTTAAGTCTTCACTTTTAGAGAAAAGGCAGAAAATCCGCCAGAAAAGCTGGCAACTATAAGCCATCTCATGTCTGTCTTCTGGCGGATGTGACAATGACAGTGATCTCAATAACAATATTGTACTGCAAAGATACATTGCTAACTCAACCAATGGAGAAGCTCCAAAATTGTGAATCGCTTCTGGTGAATACGCTTTCAAGGTTTCGGTCCGATTAAGACAGTAAAACACAAATAAATTGTCGCAGTTATTAATTTATGACATATAGTTTGCATTCAGCGCATCGATGTATTACAAGTAATTGCACTCTAGCCCCGAAACCTAGTTACAGAAATGCAAATAAGACTCATTGACATATAATGAGGATCTTGCGGCGCTTTCCACCCGCAACTTTGAGACGCAGCTATAGTCACTTATGAGGTCAGTCACAGAACTCATCAGCTGGTATCCTTCCTGGAAATATAACTGAAACTTGGCAACAGTGCAGAATATGTTTGGCAACTCTGTGAGCGACGAGTTACTTCCTTGATGGCACAGAACTATGCTGCTAAATTCACTTGATAATATCGTGTCATTTCAATTGAATACTTTGAGTGATTTTCCCTTGAGATGTGACAAGGATATGAGTCAATGCATCTGAGTCAACGAACGAAATTTGTGTTTTGTTTTACAATGATTATTTTTTTTCTTTTTCTTCCTCAGAGGTTGCATTTCATTTAGTGTTTGTGAACTCACTAATTTTGTATCCAAATAAAATACCAATAAATAAATGTTCAACCAAAAAAATCCAGGTTCCTTTAAATTTGTGTTTTGTTTTAGAATGATTTTTTTGGAGAGGATGCATTTCATTTAGTGTCTGTGAACTGAATAAAAAAAAAAGTGGTCAGCGCGACATAATGTCAATCCTAAGGGCCCGGGGTCGATTCCCGGGGCCGGCCGAAGTGAACGTGCTGTTCTAGGCGCTGCAGTCCTGTTCTAGGGGACTAATGACCTCAGAAGTTGAATCACATAGTGCTCAGAGCCATTTTTTTTTGTTCGATTCCCACCTGGGTCGAATATTAAAAAAAAAAAAAAAAGAAAAGAAAAACAAGTAACATGCTTGGCTACCGGGTGCAAGCTGCTTTCGTTCGATTTCGAGACTCGCTGAAAGCCAGATTTTTAATTCTTTTGTAGCAGAGCTACAAGCAGGAAGATACAAACTCAATAAGGGAATCGTAAGAAACCGCTCGAGCAAAATTCGTCTTGCTGCTTTCACTAATCCTTAGTGTCAGAGAGAAAACGTTACGGTACTGCCAAATTGATAATGCCACTTTAGTTTTCTGTCGACATGTGTTTTGTTGTTGTGAATACATAATTTTATCTATGAACTGCTACATTTTCATAATACTTGGGAATAATACAGGAAATGAAGTAAACACAGATCTTTTCGAAGTCAAAAGTCGGTAATATCCTACTAGTCGTGTTAAAATAGGCTCAATCGTCTTACAGATACTTCACGCTTTATTAAAATAGACTGCCGTCGTGATGTTTCTGTAGTAAGCTGAATTAAGTTTGTATTAGAATAGTGAATATTTTAGTTGCGTTTTCCATTAGTTTACTAAACGTAACAGTAATCATCAAAGAGAAATTAATCAGCATCAGAATTTTCTTTCACGATATCTAAAACAATCGGACAATGCTAAAGTTGTTTAAAAATTCTACGCCAGTAGAAACCTACTGGTTCTAACGATGTCATTAAACCAGTGTAGTTTTAAGAGTATTTTCGTCTAGAAATGACTTGCCTTGACGGTTGATCGATCAAGAGCGGGAAAGGTAAAAGCTTACGAGTATATGACGAGAGGGACAAGTGCTTGAGAGAGGACTTCCCTATCAATACAAGTGCCTGAGAGACGACTTTCCTACTAATCTCCTGGGTAGTTTTGTTTCTCAAATCAACTGAGTGCCTTATCATGCAGTAGCACAGGTGATGCAATTTTGTTGCTCGATTTTCTCACACTGAGACCGAAAGGTGTCTCAGCTGTTGGCAACAAATTCCTGTTGTGATGCACACACCCCTTGGGGCAGAATTCGTAGCCCAAAACACTCTTTTGAGGCTATCAGATGTAAAATATTATGTTCACACTACTCTTTGCTCGAGTTTACGTCTTTCGATGGGGCTCAGTCTTTCGTTTCTTCTTAGGAAGTTAACGATAAAGGCATCATAACACGTCACCAGTAACAGTACTGCATAGGAATCCTCAATGAGCGAACTGATGACGTTCAATAATAGTCGCTCCGTTGATTTTTGTTGTTTCGAATTAGAGCATGCAGTACTCCTACACCAGGCTTCTGAACTTTGCCTGCTGAATGCAAATGTCACATGATGGTTAAAATGGTAATCCATCACATACATCAGTAGTCGAGACTTCCTTAATGTGGAAAATCATTCATGCCAGAACGATCTCTGTAGAAGCAAGAGATCTTTTTCTGGCGTATTTTTCCCAAAAGAACTCGCTCCACCCACAGTTCACATCACTCTAGCTGCCTCCTCTGCATTCACCCCTCTGTTATACCAAAAGTAAATATTGTGATGCAGATGATACACCTATTTCCACTTGCGACTCAATTTTACAAGGGTTCACCGTAGTTCATGATTTTCAAGTACTCAAAATCCAATGCTTAACGGCAAGTTAATAACAAGAACTTCCAATTCGAAAATGACAGTTGGTACATACACTGACAGCGTCGCGCTGCTTTCACATGGGCGGCGCCGGATTTCTGGTGACGGGTGGCGCCTGGCCGGTGGCCGGTAGCCGCTGCAGCGCGAGGAAACGCTCGAGCGTAAGCTGTTATGATCGCGACGCAGCCACGAACTGTCGTGCGGAATTGTTTCTGAAAGTACTTGTAGTTGCTGGTGGGTAGAATGTGAATCGAATTATCTTCGATGTTCAATCAGACTCAAAACTTTAGACGGGGGCCGAAATGTAGTAAAAAAAATTATAATAACAGTACAGTTGGACGTGAACAGGTGACTATAAGTTTAGAACGCATGACTATTACAACTTTTTTTTTCTGCACCGGGCGGCTAACCCTCTTTTTTATGCCTTCTTTGGCGAGCTACTTCAACTGTATTCAAAAGAAAACAAATACTCCAATTATACTGGTTTCTCCTTCTAGTAAACAAAAAGTAGTCTCCTTCCTGTTGATGGCGAAGAAGCAATCTTTTGGAACAAAAAACGTTTCTCAAAGCCGAAATCAAATTTCTTTTTCCTTTAAGAACACACTATGAGGAATAAATAAGGAAAAGTATTTTTAATTTTTATTATTATTATTATTATTATTATATATATAAGGTCGTCGTGCGACTTGTAGTTAAAGACCAGTTCTTACAGGAGCCCCTGAAGTGTCTCCGCCTACAGCATGCCAGCTCGTCCACACGTGTCTTCTCATTGCGTAGGTGTGGGTTCTGGGTAGCAGATCTATTCAGTTCGGTTCGGTTAATACAGTTTTCAGCTTCTCAGGGCTTGGACGCTCCAGCTACGAGGTCGGTCATCGAAAATGCTCCGTAAGATATTGGAAAAATATTGCTTATAGCGTGGGTTGAGTATCAGGGCGCAGTGTCATTCGTTGAGATAAGTCCAATACCCTAGCGTAGACTTGTCGTCAGAAGTAAAAAGGTAGCGGATCGTGTGGCCACAGATCCAGTTCACAGAGTGAGTTTTGGCGGAGGGGTAGAAAGTCTTATCGGGGTACAAAAGCATGTGGAAATCGATCTGAGCCGGTGTCTGTCGAGTAAGAAACGGCAAAATTCGCCGCGCAAGTGTCCAAACGTCGAACGCTGTGCTACAGTGGAACCGGTGGACATCCGTGTCATCCACTCCACAGTGGGTGCAGAGGGATGAATCGGCTAGATGGATGCGGTGCAGACGATCGCGGTTAACTTGTTTGCCATTCACGGTGATGTACCACGCTGATTGAACGTCTGATTCGAGAAAACGCGCATGGATCGCCTTCCATATGTGTCGCCACACGTACTGTGGATACTTACGTTCGATAGGGTTGTTCGGGCGGCACTGTTGTAACAATTCGGAGACTGTTTTCGTAAGATACAAACGTGTAATTGGTAAGGACCGGTAGACATAGCTGAACTCCAGGAAAAATCGTTGGATGTAATAAAAGGGGGTTTGAATGGTCGATACCAGTACTGGGGCGGACAAGGAGGCCGGCGCAAAGTTGTGAAGCAGGAGGCTAGTAAGGCTCTGCGGGCAACGATGCCAAAGTTTTAGTTGGGAGCTGACGTAAAGTGCCTTGACACGAGTCGGCAGGTGGATCAGTCCCACCCCGCCACGATCTCGCGGCAGTGCAAGGGATTCATATAGCACCTTGAATAATATCCCCGAGCTGACGAAGGAGCCGAAAGCCATCAACAGTCGTCGGGCCAGGAGATTTGGGACTGGTAGTACTTGAGCCACGTGTGGTATACGGGAAGCATGATGCATGTTCACGTATTGCGCGCGTTGGATAACGTCGAGAGATCGTAGCCGGTGATCTGCGAGATTTGCTTTGATTGTCTGTAGCAAGCGTTTACCATTGATAGTCGCTGAGCGGCGCAGATCTGCTGCGAAATCAAGTCCAAGACATCGTATGTTTGCGGCGACACTAAGGGGGGCAACGCATCTCTCCGGCAAGCCCTCACCAATGAGCAGGACCTTCGATTTTGACACATTGAGGCAGCTCCCCAACGCTTCGCCGTAAGTCGCCACCCATGTCAGTGCTGCTCGTTCTTCATCTTCACTGCGCAGATATAGTACAATGTCGTCTGCGTAGGCTGTACAACAAAAACGGTGGCCGTGCACAGCCATACCTTCCAATCGTTGGCCCATGCCCTGGAGCAGGGGTTACAAGGCGAAAGCTTACAAAATCGTGGAAAGAGGGCAGCCTTGTCGTACAGATCGTGCGATGACCAGGGGCGGTGTGAGGCGACCATTGTACATGATTTTAGAGGTTGCACTACTCAACAGGCGCATAACCACTGTGACAATACCGCCAGGAAAACCCATTTGCGGAAGAACTGTCCGTAAATGGAAGTGGTCACCACGGTCGAAAGCCTGGCTGAAGTCCAGTGAAGCCAAGGTGCCAAGGAGACTTTGATAATGCGCCAATGCTATCATGTCTCTGTAACGGCAAAGGGCCGTACGGATGTTGTTGTCGCCTCCTAGGCAAGTCTGGTCGCATGATGTGACGTAACGTGCGACCTTCTTGAGTCGCGATGCCAGTAGCCGTGTGAATATTTTCATGTCGCTGTAGAGCAATGTAATTAGTCGATAGTTCTGGACTCTCGATAACCCGTGCGGTTTATGTACGGGAATAATAATGTCATCTAAAAAGGCGCTCGGGACCAATGTCATCGGTGGCATCAGCTCTCGTGCGATTGCCGTCCACGTGGAAGCCAACAAATAGTGAAAACTTTTATAAAATTCGATGGGTATACCGTCAGGTCCAGGAGATCTGTTATCGGAACCCGCCTTGATAGCATCTACCACTTCATCTGTGGTTACGTCGTCTTGGAGGTCATACACTGCATCCTCCGGAAGAGTGTTCGTAGTACGCTGAGCGACTTCCATGATCAGTGCTGCAGAATGCGGTACGGCTGCGTATAGCCCGGCAAAATGAGCATCGAGAGCACGGCCGATGCTTTGTTGGGTGTCGTGCCGGCGCCCTTCCACATCAGTGAGTACTTGGATCAGAGCTCGTCGTCGTCGTTGTCGTTCCTGAAGGAGGTGGTACATCGACGGACGTTCTTGAGGGATACGTTTAGAAGCACGAGGACGGACTACAGTTCCTTCCAAGTGACGCCGCATGATCAAGGAGATATGCGCCTTCGTGCGATGGACCATCGACTGCAGGGCTGGCGAGAAAGGCATCGTCGCACAGTCACGTAGAATGGTGTATTAGAAGTGCAG
Source organism: Schistocerca americana (assembly GCF_021461395.2). Taxonomy (NCBI): domain Eukaryota; kingdom Metazoa; phylum Arthropoda; class Insecta; order Orthoptera; family Acrididae; genus Schistocerca; species Schistocerca americana. The sequence continues at coordinate 326,416,282 of NC_060119.1, read as the reverse complement.
GCTATTAGTTTGCCACGCCTTAAATTCCTTCCCATAACTCATCAGTGTCTTCCTGAGGGTCGGCTTTGCACAGGAGAGCCACCATGATAAGGTGGAGTCATAGGCTTCTCGACGATGGTGGCAGCGTGCCCACGCTTCTTCTACCATACGGCGACAGTCTGAGGAGGTCAGGTGAGCGACATTGAGTTTCCACAGACCACGACTATGTCACACTCGCTGTCGGGCGAGAGTGACGTCACAGAGGTACGCATCATGGTCTGAAAAGGCCAAGGGCCAGACTTCCGCATGACGTGTGCCATCAGCAAGAGAGCGCGTAACGTAGATGCCATCTATGCGGCTTGACGAGTGAGAGGTGTAGAATGTATAGCCCGGTTGAATTCCGTGGAGCTTCTTCCAAATGTCAACAAGTCGTAGACGGTCGATGGCCACTGAGAGAGATGCACAAGTTGAATGTCGCGGGAGTTGGTCCACGGGTTCTTGTGTCGAGTTAAAATCCCCACCGAGTACCAAATCGTCCTGCGGACCTCTGAAGAGGGGTGTGACGCTTTCGGCAAAAAAAGTTTGTCGGTCATGACGGTGGCCAGTGCCGGACGGAGCGTAGATATTAATAATACGCACGCCGAACAGTGTGAGGGCCATACCTCGCGCAGTGGGGAGGTAGATGACGTCCTCTGCAGGGAGTCCGTCGCGTAGCAGGATGGCGACTCCGCTACCGGTGTCGGATGCGGGGGAAACATGTGCGTTGTATCCGGTGGGAACTAGGAAGTCAGCCACAAACACCTCTTGTAAGAGTGCTATATCAACATCCGCAGAGTAAATAGTGTCTCTGAACATGGCCAGTTTATGGGGGCACGAATGGTGGCAATATTCATCGTGGCGATACAATATTGCGGTGTACGGCCATCCACAGTATTTGCCGAACGTGCGGTAGAAGTAGCCGGCAGGTGGTGCCGCAGTGGTGATAATTACTGGCGGGGCGCCAGCCCCAGTGTCGCCGCGGTGGACTCCTGTGCAGACACGCTGGCAGTCTGTTCCACTTCTTCTTCAACGTCATCGGCCCAGGAAGCTGACGACGTGGACATGTGCCGGGCACGTACTTCCGGAACGGGTGTTGTGGATTCCGCAACATGAGTGGCAGGAGGACTGCCGTCATCATTCGTTGACAACGGTGAGGACACGTCCCAGGCTGGGAGAGGAGGCGTCACAGGAGGGGCGCCTGTTGCTGCCGCATCGCGTGACTGGGCGCAATGTGGGAGATCACCGTCAGACATCAGGTCGACATCTCGCGGGGCCGTCTGAGAAAGGGGGCTATCGGAAGGCGTTCGTCGTCGTTTCCAGTGTTTGCGAGGCGACCGCTGTTTTCTGATGTGGCCTTCTGAATCAGAATGTGGTCGCCCGTCCTCTGACGCCAAAGGCAGACGCCGGCACGACACCGAGGTCGACGTCCATGGTTCCAACAGGAACATCGGTTTCGGTCTGCAACCCTGACAGTCCTGAAGCGAGCACTGGAGGCGACGCCGTGCTTGTGTCGCCGGCGCGTTGTGCTGCGGCGGGTGGCGTTGACGATGCTGCTGGCGCAATCGGGAGTGGCACGACGGGGTCCTGTGCAACCTTGGCGTAGGTGGTGGGCAAGGACGTGCCGTCGAAGCCTGGGTCTCTTCACGTAACGGCGTCTGTATTAAACGGCGGTGTAAGCATTCGGAACGTACATGGCCCTCCTGGCCACATCCTGCGCACGTTCGTGGCTGTCCCTCGTACATGACGATCGCCCTCACACCGCCAATCAGCAGGTACGACGGGACATGTTTCGTCTCCTCAATTTTTATTTGCCGGACGCCATTATGTATGGGGTAGGTCGTAAATGTTTGCCACTTCTCCGCGACGTGACCCAAGACGGTGCCATATGGCTGGAAAGCGGCAATGACCACATCCTGAGGCACCTCGAACGGGAGCTCAAACACCCGCAATGTCCGGAGACCGAATCCATCAGAGTGTTTAAATTTTAGTCCGGTGGCATGACGGTGAATTAAGTCAGTGCAAATTTCCTCCGTCGACATCTTGATGTAGACAACACTTCCAGTGATGGAAAAATGTATGCCGATGACGTCCTGGGGGTTCAAACGTAGATCCTCTCGGATGAACTGTTCGACTTCGAAAGCTCTGGGTCGTGGATGTTCGGCCTGCAACGTTACTTTGATCGTTGCACGGCGGTACGAGTGTTCCATGGAGTACGTTAGTACTGAACTCGATAGACACAAACACCGCGACGCGGAAGTAAACACCATCGAGAGCAGAGCGTCGGACGGCGCGCGGAGCAGCTCCGCACGCTAACACGGCTGTGAGCCGACGCCACTAGACTACGGGCTCACACAAGCGCACAACGTCTCTGAAGTAGACAACACTTCCTCCTAACACTTCTGCATCTTACAGTGTTGCCAGATTGTGCAGATGTCCGGACTTAAGAGTTGTCAGGGGCGGTAAGTTTTATTGGCCACCTTAAGTGAACTTCTCGGACTTAGTCTCTGTGGCGGCCGGCCGGCGGTCAGTTTTTCTGTCTAAGACTGTACATGTCAGTTGGCTGCATGGAGCCTAATTATATGGGTCCACGTGAAAATGTGACAGAATGGCAGAATAGGGGCATTGTTTTAGGGCATGCCTAAGGCCACAATGCGAACGAGGTTGCTTGGTTGGTTGGTGTTTCAAAGCAGTCCAGAGTGTCTACAAGCCGGCCGCGGTGACCGGGCGGGTCTAGGCGCTTCAGTCCGGAAGCGCGCGACTGCTGCGGTCGCAGGTTCGAATTCTGCGTCGGGCATGGATGTGTGTGATGTCCTTAGGATAGTTAGGTTTAAGTAGTTCTAAGTTTAAGGGGACTGATGACCTCAGATGTTAAGTCCCATAGTGCTCAGAGCCATTTGAACCATTTGAAGTGTCTACAAGAAATGTTGTACCTTTTAGAGGCATGTAACACAGCACAACACCAGTGATCGTAAAAATCGACTGGGACCAGGCTAAAGTGTCACGTGTTATCAGTGACAATTTATTTCAGATCTCGAAGGAGTTGCTGTTGTCAATGAAACAGATCTCTTTCAACAAGTGCCGGGCGAACACTGCGAAGAGAAGTGCATGCAGTGGACACTTTGAGGTGATTTTTGCAGAAAGACATAGCGCCCCATAAAGCTGCAAGCCTTCAACTTGCCAAACAATATAGAAACTGTGTAGAAGCTGAGCGAAGATATGAAGTGTGCGACGGATTACGATTACATCTCTTTTCAAATAACGCAATGTGTCGAACATATTAACTGCCGTGTCTGAAGATTGGTTCAGGTCGAAAGCGAGTTGATGACTTTTGGATTTTTTTTAGAAGCAAGACTTTGTCTCACTTACTCAGTTTACTGTAAACATGATCTACGATGTTTATCTGAACATTCTCAGAGACAAAATGTTGCCCTTTTTTCCACATTTTTATGGGAAGTAAGCTGTGGACATTCCCATCTCCCTAGATGACAACAGCTGTGTTCATAAGGTTGATTTGATCATTTCTCAGACGCCGTACTTCACGTCGAATCGTCCACTAAATGACCTGTCCTTAATCCTATACAAAATGACGTGATTTGTTTGGAACAGAATGTGAGAGACGGCAGGACCGTCGGACACGGCATGCAAAACTTCACGCGGCGCAATGTTCAGCACGCCTGCGGTCCGCGGCTCGGTCTGTCTGTCTAGGCTTTGCTCGGTACTTCTCGGAACTGTTCGGTACAGCGAGATATTTCATTCAACAGGGCGTTGCGACACTGCTTCTTCTGGCATTTTGCGGTCGGTAGAAATTCTTAAGCTCCTCTGAATCATAGTGTCATTGTTGTTTCTTCCTCACTGCATATTTGTTGTATAAGGAAAGCTCCTTGATCGAGTACTTATCTGTGGAAAAAGCGGCAGTCTAGAGATCCATCGTCTCAACACATACAAATGATTGGCAATCACACAAGGGATCCATGAGAATTTTCAATATCTATTATGCAGTCACACACGCGACAGGCACCGAACATTTGCAATGGAACTACATTGCAACACCATGCAGAAATAATTTACGTATTTAGCTGACGATGAATGAGTAAGAAAGTAATATCGTGGAAGGAGAAACTTCTGCCAAAAATTTGGCCACTTCCCTGAGTTAAATTACTTTAAGGAAAACGGCAGCTTTGAAGAATTAACTGTGGGGTTGAAGGCATTACAGGAATAGTTTTCTAAACGTTTTGAGGATACTGACAGTCTTACAGCTGTTTTGAGCTGTTTTCGAGGCTATTTGTCATTTCAGTTGAAATTGCACCTGTACATGTGCAAACGGAACGGAATAATGGTTCAAATGGCTCTGAGCACTATGGGACTTAACTACTGTGGTCATCAGTCCCCTAGAACTTAGAACTACTTAAACCTAACTAACCTAAGGACATCACACACATCCATGCCCGAGGCAGGATTCGAACCTGCGGCCGTAGCAGTCGTGCGGTTCCGGACTGCGCGCCTAGAACTGCTAGACCACCGCGGCCGGCAACGGAATAATCTGCAGTGCTGTTCCAGTTAGAAAAACAATTTCTTTTACGATAAAATTATCCAGGAGTACTACGTTTTTTCCTCAGGAAAAGATTTCGTGTCTCCACAATGACGTTTAAAACTGATACAATGTTTCGAACAACATATGTGAGTGAAAGGCTTTTTTCGATTGCGAAACTAACTGATTCGACGATTACATGGCAACCAGAGTAGCGAAACTACCAGCGCCTGTCCACATGCCGACTGCTTGTACTAGATATAAATTTTATTATGTGTTCAGCGCGCCTAAAATAATTAAATAATACTTAAAATATATTGTTTCCAACCTATGGTGTTGCGAAATACGAAGCCAAGCCGCATGCAAGACATTCAGTGTTTCTTTCGTGATTGCATTGCCTTGTAATTGGTCCACATTGGCTCTTTCCGCCTCTTCCCGCTCAGGCAGTGTGGCGTGATGTAAAGATAAAAGGAGATAAAGATGAAAAGTGGGCAGACAGGCAACAGAATTCCGCTAGCAAGTGAGAGCACTGCATGTGTGTAGCATTCTTGGTCATCCCTGCTGTACAGGATCCAATAATGATTACCATCAACTAGATACGGCATAGTTCCTGTCTGAAAAACTCCGTGAACACTCTTTATCGTCGTAGTAAGACAATTATCAATGATAGGAGCAGTGTACACGATATTAATGTGATATCTTTGGGGAGTGAACCATTTCTTTTTAGTCCAGATTATTTATATGGCTGGCTCTGAGCACTATGGGACTTAACATCTTAGGTCATCAGTCCCCTAGAACTTAGAACTAATTATTTATATTCCAGTATATGCAACAAGAGGCAGTTAGTCGGTTTTTCTAGTTAGAGTAACTCCTTATGTTTCAAATTAAAATATCGGCCGGCCGCTGTGACCGAGCCGTTCTAGGCGCTTCAGTCCGGAACGACGCTACTGCTACGGTCGCACGTTCGAATCCTGCCTCGAGCATGGATGTGTGTGGTATCCTTAGGTTAGTTTGGTTTTAGTTCTAAGTCTAGAGGACTGATGACCTCAGATGTTAAGTCCCATAGTGCTTAGAGCCACGTGAACCATTTAAAATATCGAACATTTGTGAGAATCGTTAGAAAACTCATTACGATAAGTAGTATGTTATCCTGACAGAGATAAGAAATATGTTATCCTTAACAAGAACTATTTCTTGGCATCATAAGGTCATTGGATGGCATCTTAAGACAGCGTAAGTATGTACAGATCGGTTTCACGTGATCTGATCCGTTGTCAATAATATGTTACCAATAAAAAAGTATCAGTCATGAGCAAAACTATGAACGTGAACAAATGTAGTGAATAATAAAAATTGTTAATGTTTGTGCAAGAAAATCAAAGTTAATTACACATTATCTGATCAAATGTATCTGCACACCCTTCGTAAAGAGGAATTGACCACTAGATGTCAAGAGAAGCGGACCCGCCATGATAAGCGGTGTATTGTCAATTTCGATTCTTGAGGAAGAAATGCTGGCATTCCTTCGGCAGGGCGCGTGATCCTACTGGTGCCATTTCTGCGCGAGTTCCATCTCCCTGACCCGCATCGTATCATCTTTGCTGGGTTATGTGTTCCCTCTGGGGCAGTGTACTGGTGAGCGGTGTGTCGGATGCTGAACTGGACGGGTGTACCTGAGTAGTCGGCGTACTGCTGATTTCAGCGAACTAACACCGTTGATCTTTGGACTATGAGATGGCTGCCTTTTCCTGCAGCTTTGACTATTGATACCAGCGAGTTTAGTGGAAAAGGAGCGCCCCTCGACGCGTGCAACCTGGTTATGACGTGCATCAGTCAACTGTGGCGTGTTAAATACGCCGAGATATAACGAACAACTTGTTAGCAGCCACGAGCAGCCGGACAGCATTATCGGTGCCTACTTGGAGTCCTGAAGCTGTTGGCGTCCTTAGCATTGGTTTGAAATTATCTATGAAGATTGTTTAGTAAGTACTGTACTTAAGGATTGTTAATTATGCCCGGAGTGGGCTGGTCTGGAATCCAGTTTCTTTTTGCCTTTCGGTAACCACTTTGGGGCTGTATGGCTCAATCTGCAGGTTTCTGTACGCACCAAGCTAGTATTTTGCAACGATAAACTTGCACCTAAAATCATGGTTTCTTGTTATTGTGTAACTACGGATTTCAATTTCTGTCTGTTGTAGGCTTCATGGCTCTTCCTCAGACGAGTTATTGGATTTGACCTATAACTAATGTATGGACGTGTGGTTCACGTGTGTGTGCGTACTTGTATTTGCACTCTCCCTTACTCCGTGTTGGAGAGCCCTTCGGGTTATAGGTCTACTGTTTAACGGGCCATCTGCCATTTGGTGCGTACCCCAGTTACCTTGTCTATTAGCTCCTAAGAGGCCACAGAAAAGGTATAACGAGATATTTTAAATCTTGTTTCAATTAATACGTAGTTATTCTTTTAAATTACCTTGTACAATGCTTCTTGTTCTTGCTGGGAAGATTAACTTGCAATGTTATGAGCGGGCCGCTCCCAAACTAAAGTTTTAGTAGCTAAATTTTCAGTTGCGCTTTTAAGTATTACTGTGTATTTCAGTTTATCAGACTTGCTGGTTGTTATTTGCTATATGTTTATAGCCTCGCATCGGCAGCGGTTGTCACGTTGCTGTTCTGCTGGTCAGGGACAAGGACGCGTTTTCTTCTGCTTCGGAAGCCTTCCCATCAAAGGGCGAGGCCTGAGTGTTGGCAGGTCACATAGGATTGTGGATCTCCTGTTCCAGCCTCAAGTTGAGTAGTTTGTTTCATGCTATTGGTATCGTGCCACGGCGGGATGTCGCTGAATTAGGAAGTAACTGAATCACTGTTCCTGTTATGTAAGGCCCCTGTGGGCGTGTGAAGAATGTGTTTGGACAAATTGAGCACTGAGTTTCTCTATTTCTTTACAAAATTGCGTGTGTAACTGTCATTATCATTTTAATTGTTCTAGGGAACCCGGTATTTTATTTAAGTACTTAATGTGATTTATGTGGAACAGCCTTGTGGTCACTCAGTGAAGTACTACTGTTGCTTCGGTTTTACATGTGGGTAGCCTTTGGGCGGATTGGCCGTATCTTTTCTATGTCAGAGCCGAATAAATAGTGGAGGTGTATGCATGCTAATGTTTTCTTTATTTAATGTTTGTTGAACTTGTATTCAAGTCCTGTTGTGGAATTAGCCCACAGTTGTGATCTACTTACGGGGACAGAGTACCGCCGCAAGTTAATTTAGTTAACTGTTTGTTGTGGGGCCACCATTGTGTTGCACGATGGTCATATTTTGAGTACTATTTGTAATTTCATGTATAATACACATGCATTTATACATTCTGAATTTACTTTAAAAGTCTTGACTACTTGTATGTATTTCGCCAGAATCTCGGTAGCCGTCGGTTTAATTCATGATTGAATTGTTATTAAATAAAAATATTTCTTTATGCCCCACTTCCACGGGTTTTCCTTAAACTAATCCCGATCGTTGTTCTTGGTCTCAACAGACACTTCGCTGAAAGTGTCCTCAGCAGCGCTGTAGCCGTGATGGAGGTGAAAGGTGGATACTAAGATATGAAGTATCGAAATTTTGATCTTAGCGCGTATGCAGCACAGTAGCTTTCAGGGCATACAGAGTGCTAATTTTGGTGCACAGAGCTGCCACGTCTGGCGCAGCAGTGACTCTAACACGGCTGCACATGGAGTAGAACATAGATTGAGAGGTTTGGGTATATTATATCTTGCTGCTTCAGCTCCATGCTAGACTTCATCAGTCGTTATGGCCAGCAACTGTAGACATGCCGCCGCGCGCGATTAGCCGAGCGGTCAAAGGCGCTGCAGTCATGGACTGTACGGCTGATCCCGGCGGAGGTTCGAGCCCTCCCTCGGGTATGGGTGTGTGTGTTTGTCCTTAGGATAATTTAGGTTAAGTAGTGTGTAAGCTTAGGGACTGATGACCTTAGCAGTTAAGTCCCACAAGATTTCACACACATTTTTTTTTATTTTTTATTTTTTTATTTTTTTTTTTTTTTTGTAGACATGCCAGTGTCTCGAGAACTGCTTGGCAAGCGACGTCATCGGAGAACAGTCACATATTCTCCTTATCGGCGTAGGTCAGTAAAAAACGGCAGAATGCCTTATTACGTTGTCTTACTGAAAGGTAACGTCACGGAGACATGGAAATAGGGTACAGCCACCGGACATAGCACGTCAGTACTGGTACACCTGCCTAATATCGTGTACGGCCCCCGCGAGCTCGCAGAAGTGGCGCAACACGACATGGCATGGACACGAATAGTGTCTGAAGTAGTGCTGGAGGGAAATTACACCATGAATCCTGCAGGGATTTCCATAAATCCGTAGAAGTACGAGTGGGTAGACATCTCTTCTGAACAGCACGGTACAAGGCATTCCAGATATGCTCAATAATGTTCATGTCTAGGGAGTTTGGTGGCCAGTGGAAGTGCTCAAACTCATAAGAGTGTTCCTGGAGCCACTCTATAGCAACTCTGGAGGTGTGTGATTTAGCGTTGTACTGCTGGAATTGTTTAAGTCCGTCGGAACGTACACTGGGCAGGTGAACCAGGTGATCATAGAGGATGTTTACGTAAGTGTCACCTGTCAGAGTCGTATTTAGACGTATCAGAAGTCCCATACCACTCCAACTGTCCGTGCCCCATACCATTACAGAGCCTCCCTGCTGACAAACAGGGTTCATAAGATTCATGATGCTTTCTCCATGCCCGTAAAGGTCCATCCGCTCGATGCAATTTGAAACGAGACTCGTCCGACCAGGCAACATGTTTCCAGTCATCAACAGACCAATGTCCGTATTGACAAGCCGAGGCGAAGCATAAAGCTTTGTGTCGTGCAATCATCAAGGGTAAACGAGTGAACCTTTGGCTCCAAAAGCCCACATCGATTATGTTTCATTGAATATCTCCCCCCGCTTAGCTGGATTGTAACGTGCTCGCCTCCCAAGCAAGCGGGCCTGGGTTCGGTTCCCGGCCATGTTGGAGGTTTTCTCCGCTCGGGGACTGGATTTTGTGTTCTTCTGATCATCATTTCCTCCTCATCACCAGCGAGCAAGTCGCCCAATGTGGCGTCGAATGAAATAAGACTTGCACTTGGCAGCCAAATTTCCCCGAACAGGGGCCTCCCGGCCAACGGTGCCATACGCTCTTTTTTTTCATTTTTTTTTTTTTTTTCATTGAATATTTCGCACGCTGACACTTGTTGATGGCCCAGCATTGAAATCTGCAGCAATTTGCGGAATGGTTGCACATCTGTCACATTGAACGATCCTCTTCGGTCGCCGTTGGTCCCGTTCTTGTAGGATCTTTTTCTGGCTGCATCGATGTCTTAGATTTGATGTTTTACCGGATAACTGATATTCACGGTACACTACTGAAATGGTCGTACGGGAAAATCTCCACTTCATCGCTACCTCGGAGGTGCTGTGTCCCAACGCTCGTGGGTCAATTACAACACCATCTTCAAACTAATTTAAATTTTGATAACCTGCCATTGTAGCAGCACAACAAGTGGCACTGGGTGTTTCTAATTTGCAAAGAAGTCAGTCTGATTGACCCACGCCAGGGAAATAGAGTGCATTAAGTACGAGTGTGCCAGACTCTTGTTGTCTTGTATAGGCGTTGCCGACATCGGCTCCGTATTCTACCTCTTTACATATCTCTGTATTCGAATACGCATACCTACACCAGTTTCTTTGGCGCTTCAGTGTATAACGGCCATCCTCCGAATTACGAGCTGAGCGAAGCAGAGGACCTCATTTTTACCCACTGGTAGACATTAGCGACTTTTAGCCACGAATGCAACCTTGCGACATTCATTCTCCTCGGAGTCACGACCACATGGGTACATTGATAATCCGACTAGTCGCTATTTTGAGACGAAGTTGAAATGGCAGGCGGAAGGTGCAGAGATCTGTCGTCCCCGCGACAAAAAATGCCATCACGCTAAATATGAGATAAAACAAATGATGCTTGAGAACGATTACCGTGTCATCGTCATTACATGCGTATTTGCATGTGGACAAGATGTCACAGGACGGTATTATTACTAATTCAGACAACGACTGAACAGATGAATGTAAAAACCCTTAACTTAGTTGTCGTGTTTTGGCCTCTCATTCTGCACAAAGCTCTCCCAAATACCGCTCATGTCTTAATCGGAAAGCTGCGGAAATATGTCAGGGAAGCAGTACTTCATGCATCCTACGGTCGTCGCATGGGTCAACGAGACTGATTTATTTCCAAAGTTGAAACAGCCAATTTGATAATACTCAACCACTAACGTTAAAGGTTTCTCCCATCATTACCCAGGTCATTCACCATCCGTGCAAAGATGACGTTCTAGAAGGAACTGTGTAACTTCCGCAAAGTTACGAAGTGGCCATTAAGAAACAGGTAGACTATATTGAAGAACTGTAAAAAGAATTGACATGGAAACAATTTAAAAAATTCCTGGATCATCTATGAACTGACCCTCGTATTTATAAATTCCGACACCAATCTGAGAAGGCGTGTACCATATAAGGTGTGAAGTCCAGTGAGTGAACTTTGACTTAGGTAATCTTCTCTTCGCAAAGAGGAAAGGTGTCTAAAAGTTTTCTTTCTGACTTTGGAAGTTGGTGTATTCTTGGTGCTGCCACCATGCAATCCGACGCTCCCCTGCAGCAGGGCTGTAGCTGCCTGCCCGCCTTCGCCATCACCCACGCTGTAATATCCTCACGGACGGCAGTCGGCAGTTCTCGCCACTGATTACAAGGAGCGCTAATTTTTGGCTTCCGCGCCCCCGCGAACCGACCCTCGTCAGCCATTAGCTACCGGAACTCTTTAATGTGGGGCAGTTACGGAAGGCATTCCGCCAAGTTGAGCCGAGTTCATCCGGCAGGCGGCAGCACCGGCGCTGCGCGGCGTACCCCCCGTGACTCGTGACTCGTACTGCTGCGGTGTTTGCTCCTCGCTGGCTGGCTGGGAGCCTGCGGCGGTCTCCTTGGCTCAGCACGCACGGGGGAGGCTCGGGGGCGGCGAGAAATGCTTGTGTTTTGCATAGCAGCCGCCACAGGGAATTTCCAACTTTGAGATTCTTGAGCAGCATCTGCAATGAACTTTGCTGTAACAGGTTTTCGTAATTTCGCTGTTTTTATGATGTCACAGACTTGTTTCGTACAACTTCATTATTTACTGTGGCCAGCGGCATGACAAACAGTCAAACGAATAATCATTCTCTAGTGTAAAATTTTCATTTCTGAAAATCTGTCCCCGATTTTTGGAGCCATAAATGCAGCTGTTGAAGATCTAGTGTTCCTGTTGGCAAGCATATAACTGGAACACCAAGTTTGCTAATCACAGAATGAAACATAAAGCAATATTTTGTGAGTAAAACTGTCTAGATCCCTTACAGAACACCTTGAACGACTAGAAAAGGCCGTTTTATATACAAAACAAATATCTCTGTGCTTGCTGCGGAGGTTGGCCATGGAAACAGAATAGGTAATAGATTAGTTTCATTGAAAAGACTCGCAGGATGCCTCGTAGACGCATGCGCGAACGTACCGTCAAATCAGTGAGTTTGAAAGAGAGGACGTTATTGGCATGATCATGAGAGGATGTGATGCGTCTATCTGGGAAATTGCATCTCGTGTGGGACGAAGTGTTTCAGCAGTGAAACGAGTGTGTGTAGAATGGTTCACGGAAGGCCGCAGGACACGATGAGGTGCGTCAGATCGCACCACACAGACCACGGCCAATAAGATCGACACCTCATCCAAATTGCATTGTTGGAGAGGTCTGCGTCCTGCTCGTCTCTAGCGCAAAAATAGAACAGTGTAACCGCCATACCCTATCAGGTGTGGCGTTCTGTGGCCGTTTGTTTTGGTATGGCTTACGTGGGCGTCGTTCGCTTCTCCATGTACCTTTGATGAATCTGCATAAACATACTAGTGGTATCACTGTATGTAGCGACGTCACTGGGGACAGGAATGGCACCACACAGTATTTTCGGACGAATCGAGGTTCTGTATGTTTGAAAATGAGGGCCACTTTTTGATTCGCAGCAGACAGGACGAGTGACATCACAGTGGCTGCATTCGTAGAAAACGTACAGCACCAAATCAAAAGCTTATTGTGTGGAGTGCTATAGGGTATAACCACAAATCACATCTGTTGCGTGTCCAAGGTGTTGTGATCAGTGTGACGTACTTGAATGACATCCTGTGACCTGTAGCCATATCCTTTTTGTACCGCACCTCAGACGCCATTTTGCAGCAAGACAATGCCCAACCACATGTTGCTGCATGAACTTTTTGGTGTCACAGGATGTCAGCCTTTTACCCCGGCCCACACGTCACCAGTCTTATCGCCAATCGAAAATATGTGGGATATGGTGAAATGACGGGTGCTGTGCTGTGACCCAATGCTAGCCACCACAGACAAATTGGTTCAAATGGCTCTGAGCACTATGGGGCTTAACTTCTGAGGTCATCAGTCCCCTAGAACTTAGAACTACTTAAACCTAACTAACCTAAGGACATCACACACATCCATGCCCGAGGCAGGATTCGAACCTGCGACCGTAGCGGTCTCGCGGTTCCACACTGTAGCCCCTAGAACCGCTAGGCCACTCCGGCCGGCCCACCACAGACAACTTCGGAACCAGGTGAATACAGCATGGACGCTATTCGCATCTTACACACGTCAACTCCATCACACACGTAACAAGTTGTTTTGTCCATGGCAGGCCCTGTGCCTACTACGCAACAGGACACATGCTGAACTGAGGTGACTGAAATGCTAATCATTTCCACAGAACATACTCATGTACATGTCCTGTGAATATGAACATCGTAACTAGTCGTTCAAGGAGTTGTGCTTCTTCTGAACATGAGTGTAGACATCTTTATTTACTACCGCAGTTTCGCTACTGTAATGACCAGAGTCAGACTCGGTACTTGCGAAAGAAATAGAGGAGACAGCGTAATAAATAAACACACTGCATGGCAAGAGGGGTGGCGAGCCAAGAAACAAAGAAGGAAACGACATGAAACATCACGGGCTCAGAGGATATGTATTGTTGTAGCGATCGTAAAATCGAGTCAAATTTATGAATATCTTGGCACTAAGAGAGCACTATTCAATAGAATGTGGTACCCAGTCTGGCCTGGACACGTGCACTGATTCAGTTGGCAAGGGTCCCAGAGAGCCATTGTATTCTGTCCTGTTGCAAGCTGGCCGATAACTGTTGTAACTAGTGTTTGATAACCATGGCTCCAGGAATAACGAGACTGTACTTCTAAAAATATTGGAAGAATGGGACCTCTCCCTAATTCACCGGCACACTCGCCGGCAAAAGACAGTGCGGAGCGATTGACGGAGTTCATGCTTCCTGGTCATGGCATCACCCCAAACTCTGCCGTTTGTGTTGCGTAGTTAACAACAGCCTTCGCAGTCGGCCTGCTGCTAGTCTCCAACCAATGAAGCGGGATGGCACAGAATGTTGCAGGGAGATCGTTACTTCTTCTCAGACGACAGATGTGGATGGGAAGAAGTTGTGATGTACTTGGTGGACAAAATAGCGATCCTCCCTTGTGATGGTGGTACGTGGCTGACCAGAGTCTTGACGAGTATTCCTGCCCTCGTTCCTAAACTGTCCAAAACTGGTCCACTGGCAGATCCGAATGCCCACAAATCTATATAATGCACCATTCGATCAGACAGCCAAATAGCGACTCAAAATGAGACCCGTTGCAAACCCTGCCAAGTGGTAGTAAAGCTTTGAAACTAGTATGTAGCATCTCCGTGTCCTTCATAGGGATCATTCGGCATTTTATGCTGTTCACGCAGCTTACATACCTTCAAAGCCTAAACTCGTACATCACAAATTCACTCTGGTGGCCAATCTGTCAATCAAATAGTATTGCAACCCTAATTACTTACATACCCGCCGATGGTGTGTACGTTCCGAAGGTACCGGGTACTTACAATTAAACCGGTCGTGTTCCCAGTATTGCAGTGCAGGGAGTGTACATAGTAAGACGCTGAAACATCGTTGGAACGTCTATTAACTGGTGCACTCGTGGGGGTATTCTGAAAAACATTATATTTGCTCTTTCTGCCACCAAGTCAAAATAGGGCATTGTAAGCTGTCAGAATGTGGTGTGGGTGGTGGGAAAGGAAAGGAACGATCAAAATCACGATAACAATGGTTCTAGCACGTTTAATAAAATATGGTGTCCGCCCCTGGTAGCTGAGTGGTCAGCTCGACGGAATGTCATACCTAACGGCCCGGGTTCGATTCCCGGCTGGGTCGGAGATTTTCTCCGCTCAGGGCCTGGGTGTTGTGTTGTCCTTATCATCATCATTTCATCCCCATCGACACGCAAGTCGCCGAAGCGGGTTCAACTCGAAAGACTTGCAACAGGCGAACGGCCTACCTGACGGGAGGCCCTAGCCACACGGCATTTCCATTAGGATATCGTCACAAGTTCAAAATATGTTCCAAATGGTTTCTCAACTTTGAAACACACTGTAACCGTAACCTGTCATGGTCGACAGTTGCTTGCAACACGGACGGCGTAATCAGAGCGATATGTCGTCATACACTACTCTTCATATCAAGAGAAGTCAGGATACAACCCAGACAGACACCATCTTTCAGATAGCTCCACTACCATAAGTCAAGTGGATTTAGGGAAGAGGAGCCGGAAGGTCACATATCTTTGCCTTGAGATGATATGGTCGTTACCGGACTTTTCACGAAGCAAATGCCGGCCAGTGTGGCCGAGCGGTTCTAGGCGCTTCAGTCTGGAACCACGCGACCGCTACGGTCGCAGGTTCGAATCCTGCCTCGGGAATGGATGTGTGTGCTGTCCTTAGGTTAGTTAGGTTTAAGCAGTTCTAAGTTCTGGGGGACTGATGACCACAGATGTTAAGTCCCATAGTGCTCAGAGTCTTTTTTTTTCTGTAAATAAGTTGAATGCAAACAAAAGCCAAAAGCTTACTTGGTTCAAGGAGCACAAATCATGGGCTGCCAACCAATGAAAACGGGAAATGTGATTTGACGAAACTGATATTGCACATTAGTATTAATATAAGTTTTCACAAGAACTGAAACATGTTAAACATGTGAGCAAGACACAAAATTTAAACTTTTTGTATTACAATCTTACAGTTCTGTGTCCATCATGAATAAGCGGTTTTACTTACTGTCAATCCTGTCACATTTACGTGTTATCAGCTGTTTCACGTATGAACGAATGAAACACGGATAAGGGATACTCTACACAGTGGGACTGCCTCAGATTTGTGTTCACATTCCCATATCTTTGATTTTTATATACGTTTGGCACGTGTACCGTATGACGGTCAAACAATAATTCTAAACATGTTTCAAAATAAAACTTTTCATGGAGGGAGTAGGGGATGATGTTCGAGATTTCCCCGTACCTATAATGGTTTGGTGCATTTATGCAGTCCCCAATAAAATCCATTCGAAAATGACAGTTGAACATCAGTTACTGAGGTCAGATTACGAAAAGACAATAAAATTAAAGAATTTAGTTCCAAGTTTCTGAACGAAATAAACGATGACGCCACAACGAATGAAACAGCGACTATACATGCGTTTGTGGGAGTCTGTGTCGGTGCTTTGGTTTCTTTTTCTTAATTCGATTACGAAAAAAATTTTGTGCATAAGAAGCTAGCTCACATCTCCATAGGTGTATTTCTGTTCTCCCTACTTTTTGCTGTCTTATTGACCTTACACTTAACATATGGCACTGCCGGACTAAAATGGAGACATAACTTCGTTACAAGATAGTTGTGCGAAACATTTCTGTGTGTGAACCTCTGTACACAAGAATGACGTTACTTAACTCTGTTTTATATTTGTTCAATTCTGAATTTTTTCGCTCTATTTCTGTACTGTAATCTAGTGAACACTTGCGCATAATGTTTTTTTTTGTTTTGTTTCATAATATTTATTTTTCTCTTCCAGTTAATATCCATGCACGCACGAAGACATGCAAGTGCTGCAGATATTTCTTTCTGCAGTTGACGTACCTCTGCAGTTAACTTTCGCAAATATCTTTTCCACAAACTATGCAGATTAGAGGTTTTTGTGTGTACAAATACTGTAAATTCAGGAGGGCACGTATGCGATCAACAACTGCTTAAATGCCAAATAGAGACTGTAAATACACACGATTCAATAAGACAAAGACATCACGAGAAGAAATCACGACTGAAAAATATCCATGAGTGTCGTGTAGTATCGGGTTGCGTGTATGGAAACTGCGACTTGTGAACTATGATCTGCTTTATGCAGTACCACCATAATGCACCAAAACAATTAACGCCCACCTCTACCTTCGTTGATGAGGCCTGTCGCACGACGAATACATCCACCGCGCCGCATAAAGCAAGCGAAACAAGTGTAGTGTCTAGCAAAACGATGAGGTAGCCACCGGTCTCCCAGAAACATACAATGCTGAGTACATTGAAGACGCTTTTATTAAAATCTAGCGCAGTCACTCTGAATTACATTTCTTCTACTACTTTTCCTGAAGCACTATCCCTGTCTTAATTAGAAACTGTCGCGAGATCTGCAGCATGCAATGTTGGGGTACTGATTAGCGTGGCAAACTACTGGTCGCTTTTTCCCCAGTTTAAGGCCGCTGATGAGGAGACATTAACTTTTTACTGTTTATAATTTATAGAAAGTTCTCGAAATTTCTTATGTATGCAGTGTTTTTTATATTCTGAAATATTCAATCTTTCTATAAATAGTGGGGCACCCCGCCAAGGTGGCAGTTCTGTCTTTACATTGATATCTATAATAAACTTGCTTTCAATGTTACTGTTGTATCTAAAGCATTGTACTTAATTGAAGACTTCGCTTTCGCATTTGGACTTCATTGTGCTTACGATGTGACAATACACACCGAGTGGCATGTGAGCGACGTCAACATAGTTAGTCCTGTGGCAGCTTGAACTAAGAAATGTAAACAACGGAAGTGCACTCGACCAGTGTTAAGTAGTGGACGTGCTGCTGTAGTGTGTCAATGTTGTTGCTTCACAAATCGGCATGCCGCAACATCTCTAAAACAACAGTTCAAGAGACTGTCCAGAATATTTTGAAGTAGACGAAAGTGTGTGTAAAATTTTTCCCGCAGGCCTTGATTCCCGAACAAAAACAACGACGCGTGGACACCTGCTCGGCTTGGCTGAAATGCAAAACACGGACAATTCTTTTATGTGAAAAATCACCACAGGTGGTGGGACTTGGAGCTGTCAGTACGAACCTACCGAAACACGATAAAACGCAGAACTTCACGTGAAGTGTCAATGACGCGTAAGCCAAAGTGAGTGGCCGATTGAACAACATCCAATAGAGTAATTTTTCTGGCAGTTTCAAATGGTTGTGTGAACGTTCTGTGCGTTATTCGCAGGGGTGAGGAGGGAAGAGGGGGGATGGGTAACCATGTAGGACACGCGGAGTATTAAAACAACTATCTTAACGTTGATCTATGTTTTATTTCTCCATTCTCTAAACTTTTTGGACCGAAGGGACGAATATGCCAAGCTGTAAGGCCTCAAATTTATGTAGTACTGATGAAAACCAATTCCACTGTAATAAGGAAAACAATACATAAAGTTCCACAACGAAATTTTTCCGCTGCAGTACAGTGTGTACTGATATTAAACTTCCTGACTGGTTAAAACAATGTGACAGACTACTGGGGTAAGTGCTCCGCCAGGGTAGGAAAAAAGCACGACTCACGATTCCTCCTCACAGATTTGGTTCTGCGGTACTCCATCTCCTACCATTCTGACAGCTTTACTTCTTCCAGTATCTCAGCTCTGAGGGAGGTACGCCAATCATGTTTGCGTATCTCATTTGGTAGAGTGGCGCTGGGCAAAGGTCAGGTGTCCGAGTACCGGTCTAGCATACAATCTTAATCTGCATGGAGGTTTCAGTACACAGTATGTCATATGAGATTCGCACATGTTCAGCATCTGCCGGCCGTGAGTTCATGTGAACAAGTGATTGCGTAAACTCGTTCATCTCTCGACCAGCCTCACCGGGGCTGATGACTCTCTCCACATTACTTTGCTGTCAGTGCAGCTGCAGCTAAGAGGAATAACAATTAACATTCCCAAATGACATGAATTAGGGTAACACGTTCTTTTATGAATATGACGTACACAAGTTAAATGCAGTACTATGTTTCTGTGACTCAGCTTGTAGCAGACAGGGGTGTTTTTAAAGTGCGCAAAACTTTAGCGACCGCTGACTTCCCTCTGAACAATGTGTTGATTCAAAGATGGTTCAAATGACTCTGAGCACTATGGGACTTAACATCTGAGGTCATCAGTCCCCTAGAACCTAGAACTGCTTAAACCTAACTAACCTAAGGACATCACACACATCCATGCCCGAGGCAGGATTCGATCCTGCGACCGTAGCAGTCGCACGGTTCCGGACTGAAGCGCCTAGAACCGCTTGCCACACCGACTGGCAACAATGTGTTGAGGCCGCAAAGAAAAATCCACTTTAAGACAAAAAGAAAAGACGCTCCACAGGTGAATAATTCGGATGGGACAGAAATCGGTAGATGTGTTGTACATGTACAGACAAATGATTACAATTTCAGAAAAAGTGGATCATTTACTGAAGAGGAAGAGTTTCACAGATTGAGCAACTCATAACCGCGGAAACTGTTGTACACTGTCCAAAGAATCCACGATCAATTTCCCAGACACATCAACTTTCGAGCTGTACATTTATAGACGTCCAAATTTTCATTATTGATACGGAAAACTGTTGATGATATGCTCCTTTTCCCCCACCCCCAGAGACCAACGTAAGGAAATGTCTCATAAATGTGCAGTGATCATGGTCATATTAATTGATTTCTCTACTGATGCAACACGCAAATTCATTAATTAACTTCTTTATGTAACGCCATTAGCCACAGTTTTAAAATTCCATAGTTTGTTTCGAAGCTACGACAGACAGTTAGTTTATGTGAAGATCATCTAATGTCTAAATGTAGATACGATATATTTCCCTTACGTACACAATATGCCATTGTCAAAGATAAATAATAGATAACATGTCGCGAAACAGACACAGCGGCGGAAATGCAGCAGAAAAATAAAGGTTCCATCCATGAAGATGAATCACACCAAAACAAAATAAAATATTCTACAGCCAGTAGCAGCAGACGATATACTTTCAAGAATTCATACCGACTCAGGACCTATGTTACTAGAACTTAAAGCAACTTGACAATGGCGTAATAGGAAAAGTAAAGGTTTCCGCAGCCATAAACGGTATATGACGTATTTTCTAGAACTCGTACAGTTTTGCGAACCGATGTTGCAAGTTGTTAATACAAAGTGTTCATGAAGTCCTGCTACCATTTCAAAAAGTAGTAGCTTGGAAACTGCTCGAGACTGCTGCGTCTCTGCCAGTTATGGTACACAGCGATGGATTACTAAGGCACCGCGCTCCAAGCAGTCGCAGCTTAGCCTCACACGTAGTACGGTGAATCACCTCCCAGACGACAAGAGATATTTTATGCTTCCATTAAAAGACACTCAAAATGTCCATTTATCCGGCAATAGTAACATCTGCCATGAGTGAAACTCGGAACTATTCGAGGGATCTCTCAAGAAGAGAGCAGAGGCAAATAATACGAGGACAAAACATTTATGCAGTCGCATGCACACACTCAACCAGCTCCGTTTCCAGTTCCAGTTGCGTACAGTGATCGGACAGTTGTCATTTGCAGTCAACAGTAGTAGTTTCACCTGTCGGACAGTTAACGTCGATTTTCAAGGAGCAGTCGAGATTATAATTAAAAATTATTACTGTGGGAAGAGCGAATTTATAAACTCTGTAACTTAGTACAATTACATTAGGTAGTAAGTAATACGTTAGGTGCAAATGTTTACGTATTCTTACAAAGAAAAAGCTGAGCACATTTTGATGAGCGTGGTCTGCAAAAGTTATTGCAGAAACTACTTTCATTCATTCATTCATTCATTCATTCATTAATACTTGTTCCATAGATCATGAATACGACATTTCGTAATAATGTAATACGAGTCACTTTAATGGAAATTTTCTTTAGAGAAAATATTTAATTAATTAATTATTTTTACAGTTACTACTTCATATCTAAAAATTCATCTATTAAGTAGAAGGATTTGTCATTCAGAAGTTCTTTTAACTTGCATTTAAATGTTAATTGGCTATCTGTTAGACTTTTAATGCAATTTGCCAAATGATCAAAGGTTTTCGTGGCAGCATAATTGACCCCTTTCTGTGCCAAAGTGAGATTTAATCCAGAATAGTGAAGATCATTCTTTCTTCTAGTGTTGTAGCTATGCACTTTGCTGTTATTTTTTAATTGGAATGGGTTATTAATAACAAATTTCATAATACATGTATTGCGGAGTTACTATGAATATCCCGTCAACCTTAAATAAATGTCTGCAAGGTGATTTTGGGTGGGCTCCAGATATTATTCTGATTACACGATTTTTTGCAATGAATACTTTCTCGTTTACTGACAAATTTGCCCAAAATATGATGCCACATGAAAGCAGTGAATGAAAATAGGCGTACTAGGCTATTTTACTTATTAATTAATCACACAAATTTGTTATAGGTCTAATAGAACAAGTAGCTGAACCTAATGGTTTCAGCAGATCATCGATGTGTTTCTTCCAACTCAATTTTTGATGAATGCACGAACACGGAAAATTTGAATATTCTGCCTTAGCAATAGACTTCTGTTCATAGTCTATATTTATCAGTGGTGTTATGTCAGTGGTGTTATGCCATTTACTGCACATAATTGTATAGACTGTGTTTTTTCACAATTTAGTGAGAGTACATTTGCAGAGAAGCACTTAATAATTTTCTTAAAGACATTATTACAATTTCCTCGGCTGATTCTTGTTTGTTGGTTGTGATTATTATCCTTGTATCATCAGCAAAAAGAATTAGCTTTGCATCTACATGAATACATAGTGGCAAGTCGTTAATATACCATATATTAAGAACAATGTTAAGAACTTCATTACAACTCATAAAAACAGATACATGTTGCATAGTTCTACGTCCCTCTTATCACTACCATTCTGCACAACCCATTGCCAGCGATATAGAAGCCGCAGGATACCTTTGGCAACATCATCTGTGTTGAGATTCCGAATGGAGTGGCCTGTTGCCCGACGAATCTCTGTAGCTGTTCTGAAGCAAATGCCATGAAATGCTTCCTTCAGTTTAGCAATCAAGATTAAGTTGGTTGGTTGGTTGGTTGGTTTGGGGAAGGAGACCAGACAGCGTGGTCATCGGTCTCATCGGATTAGGGAAGGATGGGGAAGGAAGTCGGCCGTGCCCTTTCAGAGGAACCATCCCGGCATTTGCCTGGAGTCATTTAGGGAAATCACGGAAAACCTAAATCAGGATAGCCGGACGCGGGATTGAACCGTCGTCCTCCAGAATGCGAGTCCAGTGTCTAACCACTGCGCCACCTCGCTCGGTCAAGATTAAGTCACGAAGTCTTTAATCCGTGGAAGGTGGTGGGTGGTACAGCACTTCGTAGCCCCACAGATCAAACAAATCAGTCACAACTTGTGCCTTATGCATCCGAGCGTTGTGCTCCAAAATGATCGACGTGCCCTGCAGGAAGTGTAGCCGCTTCTTTCTCTAAGCTGGTCGCAGGTTGTGCTCCAGAAAGGAAAAGGTTACAGAAATAAATTTCCTGTAGGACTCACCCGTCATTTTAAAAAACAAAGCACGCATAAGGCACAGGTTGTGACTGATTTGTTCGATCAATGAGTTAAGGAAGTGCTTCACAACCAACGACACTCCGCTTACTTACGCCCTTGGACTACAACTTGATTCCTAAATTGAAGGAAGCACTTGATGGCTTACACACAGGGTTCTGAGCACTATTTGATTTAACTTCTGAGGTTCAAAAATGGTTCAAATGCCTCTGAGCACTATGGGACTTAACATCTGAGGTCATCAGTCCCCTAGAACTTAGAACTACTTAAATCTAACTAACTTAAGGACATCACACACATCCATGCCCGAGGCAGGATTCGAACCTGCGACCGTAGCGGTCGCGCGGTTCTAAACTGTAGCGCCTAGCACCGCTCGGCCACTCTGGCCGGCTTGACGGCTTAGAGCTGTTAAAACATTTGCTGGGCGACAGACCGCTCCACTCGCATAGTCATCTGGCCCTTCCAAATCGCTGGGAACATGCTATGCACAGTGCCAGTGACTACTATGAACGATAGTAAAACTTTGAAGCATGCATCAGTTTTGTTTAAGTGGTAAATAAGTAGCTGAAATGCGGTTGTAGGAGAAGAAGTAGAAGTAAACTCACAGCAGAATATGGGATTGATAGTAGGAATGAGAAAAGAGAAAGACTAAGTTGTGCAATAAATTTCAGATAGTAATAGCGAATACTTGCCCAAGCATCACAAGAGGAGGAGGTATATTTGGAAAGGCCAGAAGATACAGGATGATTTCCGTTACAGTACATCATGGTCAGGCGGAGATTACGAAATCAAACACTGGATTGTAAGACCTGGCCAGGGGTAGACATACTCTCAGAACAAAATTTAGTTGTGATGAAGAACAGGCTGAAGTCGTTTAGAGACTAATCAGGAAGAACAAACGACCAACAAATTGTGATACGGTAGCACTAAGCCATGAAAAGATACGATTGAAGTTCTCTGAGGGTATAGATATCGAGAGGAAGAACGGCTCAGTAGACAGTTCAGTTCAAGACTAATGGACATCTCTAAAAAGAGCAATCACAGGTACAAAGAAGGTAACTGCGAAGAAACCATGAGTAATAGAAGAACTACTTCAGTCGATCGATGAAAGAAGGAAGTACGGAATTCATGATTAGAGTACGGAATTCATGATTAGAGAAATACCGGCCACTTAGTAATGAAATAAATAGGAAGTGCAAGGAAACTATAGCGAAATGGCTGCATCAGGAATATGAAGAAATGGAAAAAGAAATGATTATCAGTATGATGACTCAGCGTATAGGATCAAAACAACCTTCGATGACATTAAAAGCAAGGGTGGTAACATTAAGAGACTAACGGGAATTCCACTGATCATTGCAGAGCAGATAAATGGAAGGCATTTACTAAGCGGAGTACTTGTCTGATGACGTGATAGGAAAAAAAAACAAGAGTCGTCAGGGAAGAGATAGCAGATCCAGAATTAGATTTTGAAAGAACTCTGGATGACTGAAGATAAAATGAAGCAAAAGGGATGGATAACATCCCACTGAATGTCCATAGTCATTGGGGAAAGTGGCAACGAAACGATCATTCAAGTTGGTGTGTAGAATGTATGAGTCTGCAGTTATACCATCAGACTTCCAGGAAATCATCCATACAAAACAGAAGATTCAAGAGCCGGCAGCTGCGTAAATAATCTCACAATCAGCGTAACTGTTCATTCATCCAAGAGTAAAATACAGAAGATTGGAAAAGAAAGCATGATATGTCAGATGGGGATGAGTATGGCGTTAGTAAAGTTTAAGGTACGAGAGAGGTAGTTTTGAAGTTGTGATTGATGGAAGGAAAAATAAAGAAAAATTAAGGCACGTTCATAGCATTTGTGGACCTGGAGAAAGCGTTCGACAAATTTTAACGGTGCAAGATGTCCGCAATTCTGAGAAAAATCGGGGCAAGCTGTAGAGGAAGACAGGTAATATACAAAATGTACAAGAACCAAGAGAGAATAATAAGAGTGGATGACCAGAATGAAGTGCTCAGATTAAAAAGGCTGCAAGACGAGGATGTAGTCTTTCGCCCGTGCTGTTCAATCTATGCATCGAAGAAGCAATGACAGAAATAAAATGAAGGTTCACGAGGGGGATTAAAATTCAAGGCGAAAAGATGGCAGTGAAAAGATTCACTGATGAAAATGCTATCCTCAGTAAAAGTGAAGAAGAATTACAAGATCTGCTGAATGGAAATAAAAGTACAGAATACTCACTGGGGAAAGACGAAAGTAATGAGAAGCTGCAGAAATGAGAACAGCAAGAACTTAACATCATGTCTGATGGTGAGAAAGTGTATGAAGTTAAGATGTTCTGCTACCTAGGTAGCAAAATATCTCATGACGGACGGAGCAACGACGACATAAAAAGTAGATTAGTAATGGCAAAAAAAGGCGTTCATGGCCAAGAGGAGTCTTTTAGTATCAAACATAGATCTTAGTTTGAGGAAGAAATTTGTGAGAATGTATGTTTGGAACACATCATTGTATGTTAGTTAAACAAGCGCTGTGAGAAAACTGAATAACAGAGAATCGAAGCGTTTGAGATGTTACGCTACAAATGAATGTTGAAAATTAGGTGGACGATAAAGTAAAGAATGAGGAGGTTCTGCGCAGCATCGGAGAGGAAAGGGTTATGTGGGAAGCACTGACAAGAAGAAGGGACTGGATGGTAGAACATCTGTAAAACGTCATTGAATAACTTCCATGGTACTAGGGGGAGTTGTATAGGGTTAAATTTGTAGAGTAAGACAGACTGTATACTTCCACCAAATAACTGATGACGTAAGTTGCAGATGCTACTCTGAGGTGAAGATGTTGGCACAGGAAAGGAACTAGTGGTGGGCCGCATCAAATTATTCACAAGATTGAGGACTCAAAAAACGAAAAAAAAACAGTTGCCACTATTAAAGTTCCAACACTCACGTGCTGCCGCTGTTATTCTGTTTTAGATATATCCTTTGACGTGACCGTGGTAAAACTGCAAGCATGTCATTTTCCTAGAGGCACGTAACTCTCCAGCTGGGGCTTCAGTTGCTGCTACTGTTATGTTAGGAATCAACGTTATCTGTGAATACAACAGAGATGGAACATCTTAAGTTGTAAAACGTTTATCAGCTCTCAACGTTTATTTCTTTAAGTTAGAATTACGGAGTGCGCTCTTCTCGACGCTCGTAGCACATCATAGCGGTATTCGAGCTCTTCCCATGTACAGGCCAACAATGCAGCATCAGCGGTTGTGATTGGTACATTAATTCGTACACGGAGGGTAGAAAAATCAGTGATTGGTGTTGTGTATTCGCTATATTTAGTGTTGTCCCACGATATTTGAAATAGCCCCACAGAAAGAAGTCTAACTGCATGACGTCGGCGGAGCACTGGGGCCATGCGATGAGACCATCATGGCCCATCCACCTCTCAGGAAATATGTAATTCAGTACGCCCCGCATGTTCAACATCGAATGTGAGGGTGCACTATTATGCCATAAGATAAAGGACGGCTACATCTCTTCGATCTGCAATACCTGAAATTGTTCGAACACGTCCGCGGAAATACTTTGCGCTATGGTCTTCTCTGATGAGATAAACGAGTTTATACCATACCATACATTAGGCTACACCAAACATTAAGCTTCGGGCAATCATAGATCATATGTATTGTGTGGGTTTTCAGAGTCCCAAATCTTAATGTTGAGGTGATTCGCATGACCAGAAATGTGAAGGCGTGGGCCCACACAAATTCTAGCAGAAGGGAAGAATGCTTTGAGAGCTGCTCGACGATTTACAGCAAACCACGATTCCCTGTCTCTAATAGTTCTTAAGTTACGATTTTTTAAACATGATGTTAGGAGATTTTATGGGTACTGCATATTGTTCACACACATACCATTATTTGAAGCTGTACGATCGCCTCCCCAAAGAAAGAAATACCCAGAATGTTACAGGTAAAAGTGACTGGATACGATCTACTGAGTAATATTACATCAGTATTTACGTGTTTTGCAGACTAATAATTGTAGCCATTAGCTGTATGTTTTTAGCTTTTTTAGTACCTCCAATTACATGTGGCAAGAGCAAGCCATTAAGTCTTATTTTTCCCAAAGAAACACGTCAAGTATTGATGTGTGGACACGTAGACGCAAAACTCTTAATCTATATTGACAGGCGTCGTCTACTTCCTGGCTGAGTTACAGCCTTGCAGAAAACATCAGTTCGTAAAGCTTGTAACGTGTACGTAGGGAAACTGTTCGATGGAGAGAAAAAGCAACCAATACATTGATGTCTTTCCATATTAAGGTACCACATACAAAATTAAATGCACTTACACCCGTTGCATCATGTATGCATAAAATATTGGCTTTCAGCGGGCTGTAACACACAAAGCTTTCATTGATAATTCGTATGACACGGGTAGGATGTCGGAACTTCAGTGGTCAGAATAAATTCTACTTCAGACGTCACAAGTGATGAACTTCGTCTGTGACAGACTTTATAAATTAGTTCCTCGTTAGTTCTTCCCGCTGTCGTGACGTCACGAACAATGGAAAAGTTCCGAGCTCGGTATACACGATAACAATTTGGAAAGTACTCGACCCCGCCTGCCGCCTCGCTCCGCGGCTTTTGTGCTCCGGAATAAACTGCAGGGGAATTTGTCTCACGAGTCGGTGCGCTGCGCCGCTCGGGTGTTACACTGCGCATCAAAACAGGAGAGCAGCGTTGCGCCATTCCGGCTAATGAGCTCAAGCAACAAATCCGAAAGTCGCATCAGGGGCCGTGCGAGTAGTTTGGCCCGGCTGCCTCCCCTCGCTAACCAGAGAGGAGGAGCACTCTTCGAACAAGGCAAGGCGGGAGTAAGTTTGCGGAGCGCGGGCGGACACGAGTGCCCTAGAAAGTTATCTCGTCTGGAAGGCAAGAGGCGGCGCGGCTGCCGGCAGCGCCTGGCCGGTAGGCAACTCCACAATGCGTGTGCCCTGCTGTGCTGTGCTGCGGAGTGCGGGTGCGGGGCCGTGCCTAATGTTACGGACACGGCTTGTTGCCGGCTCGCCTCTGGATCAACAGGGCCTCTGGCACCACTCTCTCCTCGCCTGCCACGTGCACACTTGCACTGCATCAGCCACTAAACTTGGTAGAACGAATTACCGAGATGGTTGCGTCAGGAACAAGTACCGTGCGTCAACTTCAAAGATCATACCTGGTAGTAGCAATTGTGAGTTTCCAGTTAACAAGGTACACAGTCAACTAGCTGCTGATTTTTATTTGTTTCGAAACCCCTAAGGAAATCTTCTTCAGAAGAGCGAAGACTTACTTGGATTACATTATGTAAAGCACGTCATATATATAAGGAGCTGAGCACTCAAGTCACGTACAGACAACATGATTATAATCCATTAAAACTGTAAATAAAAGAAAAAGGTGTGGCAACTGAACAGACAAACTGGCGCCTAAGATACTTCTCAAACCGAATGTGCAATTCATGTGCTGTTTCCACAGTGATAAACTGTAGGCAAGGGTTTATAATTACAGTTCACACACACCTCTACATACATACTCCGCAATCCACCATACGCTGCGTGGCGGATGGTATCTCGTACCACAACTAGCATCTTCTCTCCCTACTCCACTGCCAAACAGAACGAGGTAAAAATGACTGCCTATATGACTCTGTACAAGCCCTAATCTCTCTTATCTTATCTTTGTGGTCTTTCGGCGAAATATAAGTTAGCGGCAGTAAAATTGTACTGCAGTCAGCCTCAAATGCTGATTCTCTAAATTTTAACAGGCACAAGAAAGTGTAGTTATTTGAAAAAGACAGTGTTTTTAAATGGAAAAATATCCACTGACACTTTTCTTTAGGCGTATGTTTTCTGATTGATTTGATGCTCCCTGCCACGAATTCCTCTCCTGTGCCAACATTTCATCTCAGAGTTGCAGTTGCAACCTACACTCTCAATTACTCGCTGGATGTACCCAGTCGTACTTTCTCAGAAATTTCCTCCTCAGATTAAGACCTGTGTTTGACATGAGCACATTTCTCCAGACCAGGAATGCCCTTTTTGCCATTAACTAGCCTGCTTCTTATATCATCTTTGCCCCGACCATCATGGGTTATTTTTCTGCCTTAAATTAATCTACTTCGTGTTATCCAATTCTGAAGTTAAGTTTCTCTTTGTTCTCATTAAATTCGTCTTTCGTCAGTTTATTCTCAATCAAAATACTGAATAGAAGGTTCGCTCCATCCAAAGATCCTGAAATTCGTCTTCACTTCGACTGAGGATAGTAATGTCATCGGCGAATCTTATCATTGATATCCGTTTGCTACGAATTTTAGTTCCACTCTTGAAACTTTCTTTTATTTCCGTCATTGCTTTATCGAAAAGTAGCAACGAAAGACCACATACCCGTATTTTGACTTCCAGCGTTCTTGTTCCTCTTGGTTATTGTAACCATTCTATATTACCCGTCTTTCCATTCTCAGTGTTTCGAATACCTTACACCTTTTGATACTTGCGAGCACTATCTGTATGTCGACAAATCCTATAAACTTGTTCTTGATTTTTCTTCGTTCTTGCTCCCATTATCAAGCGCAACATCAGAACTGCCTCTATGGTACGTCTACATTTCCTAAATCCAAACTAATCGTCATCTAACATATCCTCACTTACCTTTTCCATTCTTCTGCATATTATTCTTGTCAGTAAATTGAGTGCGTGAGATGATAAGCTGATCATACGATAATTCTCTTGATATCTCTGTAATTGTGTACAATATTTTTCTGAATTTATGATGGTATGTCGCCAGTCTTATATACTTTCTGCACAGCAAAGTGAACAGGCTTTTTGTTGTTACTTTCCCAACGATTTTAGATATTCCGATGGAATATTATCCATCTCTTCTGTAGAAGACGTATAAACGACTTTTAAATTCTGATTCTAGTGCTGGAGCTTAGACAAGTCCCCCGCTCCCCCCTCACAGAGGTCTTCAATGTCTTTCCACCTAACCGCTCTCTCCTCTGCATTTAGCTGTTGAATTGTCATGGACATTACGAAAATGAAACTGGAGAAAAATACAGAGGTTTTTAAGAGACGATTGAAGCGCAAAAATGTTTGATATGTTGGCACTGAACCTTTTTGTAAAAGTATCCGAGAGATAAGCTAAAACTGAAAGGCAGTGTGGCCGAGGTCGGCTGTTCCGTTGTAAGTACCACCCAAGCGGTGCCCTCTTGTATCTGTCGTAATATAAAGCAGGAAGAGTGACCTGAGCTACTAAGATTACACTTTAGCTCACTTTATACGACAAAGGTGCTAGATAAGTAGCGATTGTTGTAACTGGAACTGTATGCTAATTCCAAGAGTATCAGATGTATGTATGTACGGACGTCCAAGTGAGCAGTATTTGTGGGAGCAAGTAAACAGTCGAAAGGCTTCATAGAATGAGTCAGCCTGAAACGAGAATTCTACTTAGCAATGTTTACACTGCAATAGACGATTCCGGCTTCCTAGCTTTTCGAGTTATGTTCATATCTGGGATACTTCCGCAAAACGTTTCCACCATAACATTAACAACCGATTTTTAAATCACTAGATTCGTCTCTCCAACTACTTTCGAACGCTGTTAAGAAAAATATGTCATTATAAAATTTTTAAAAGAGCATACTTTCTTCAGTGCCTCGTTTGATACTAGTAGTAAATGGATTGAACAATTAAGTCACCTACGCCTGTACCTACAACCATATGCCGAAAACCTCGTTGCGGTATCTTCGTCGTTTTATGAAATAAACGGGGAGCAAGTTTTAGGTGATTTTTCCCTTCTTAATAGTAATATTGGAGAAGAGTTCCCCCATCCTGAGGGTATTTACCCCTTTGGAGGAAACAAAATATTCTGAGAGGTAAATACTTATTAAAGTATGCTTGAGTATAAAGGAAAAAGAAAAATTAAGATCTCTTTCATCGCAATTCTGTCAGACTCTGCATTCAATGAGGCAACCGAATTATTGCCTAACTTGTCATTTATCGTCTTGGCAGAACCTTATTCGGTGGCCGAACAAGCCAACAAATTTAAGTGATTTCAAGTCCTGAATTTCCTTGCATCGGAATGCGAGAAAATATTGCGAATATTTTTACAGCACAGAATAAGATCGGTATTTTTCTACGAAATTGAGGCTTTGTAAATGAAAGATTGAAGCTGAGGGTATTTATATGTTCTCAGAGCTAGCAATAATGCTTCACGACAGCAAATGCTCACTCTCGGATGACGTAAGACAGCAATATTAATCAGTAATGAAACAAATATTTTCATGATTTTCAATATCGACATACATACGTCAGGACTCTAAGACGTTTTCTGGGAATACAGGTGTTTCTCCAAATACTCGATTCGAGCAGGGTCCCGTTCTTAAGATTACGCGAGGGCAAAACTCTGAATGTAGGATTTGATCAGGTATAACTGACACTACTCTGACACAATTCATCAAAACATCGTCAGTAGGGCTTTAAATTGCCTCAGAAATTTCATTTTCCAATAACTGAGTACTACGTTCCATTAGTCCCGCACACGGTAGTGTATAGACTGGCCCATAACCGTAGGATTCAGCGATACCAATATCAGGTCATATTAGAAGAAAGGCTGTGCGCTTGCATCTGTGGAATTCAATATTAATCTCATTTCACATTTGACCGAAGACGAAGAAGTAGCTAGCACAACACAGGAGTATCTGTGGAGAGGCCAGACAAACATGTCGATCCTGAAGAGGGTCAGCAACATTTTTAGAAGTTGCAGAGGAAACAGTGTGGATGATCAACTGATATGGAGATGTGATATCCAACATGGCCTTGCGGCGCTGGTACAGCAAACGGATAAAAGTAATGCTATTCCACAGCCGTTATTTTTCCCGAAGGTATGCAGCTCTGTTGTATGGTTAAGCGATGATGGCATCCTCTTGGGAAACAAACTAGTCTCCTATTCGGATCCCCAGTCGGGGATTCTCAGAAGGATGTTGTCATCGGAAAAAACAAATCTGGCAGTCGAAGAGTCGGAGTCTGGAATGTGAGATCCCTTAATCGATCTGGTAGGTTACAAAATTTAAAATGGGAAATAGTCAGGTTGAAATTATATATATGTAATGAGAATTATCGAAATACAGTGGCAGGACTAACAGAACTTCTGGTCAGGAGAGTAAAGGGTTGTTGTTGTTGTTGTGATCTTCAGTCCTGAGACTGGTTTGATGCAGCTCTCCATGCTACTCTATCCTGTGCAAGCTTTTTCATCTCCCAGTACCTACTGCAACCTACATCCTTCTGAATCTGCTTTGTGTATTCATCTCTTGGTCTCCCTCTACGATTTTTACCCTCCACGCTGCCCTCCAATACTAAATTGGTGATCCCTTGATGCCTCAGAACATGTCCTACCAGCCGATCCCTTCTTCTGGTCAAGTTGTGCCACAAACTTCTCTTCTCCCCAATCCTATTCAATACTTCCTCATTAGTTATGTGATCTACCCATCTAATCTTCAGCATTCTTCTGTAGCACCACATTTCGAAAGCTTCTATTCTCTTCTTGTCCAAACTATTTATCGTCCATGTTTCACTTCCATACATGGCTACACTCCATACGAATACTTTCAGAAATGACTTCCTGACACTTAAATCAATACTGGATGTTAACAAATTTCTCTTCTTCAGAAACGCTTTCCTTGCCATTGCCAGCCTACATTTTATATCCTCTCTACTTCGACCATCATCAGTTATTTTGCTCCCCAAATAGCAAAACTCCTTTACTACTTTAAGTGCCTCATTTCCTAATCTAATTCCCTCAGCATCACCCGACTTAATTAGACTACATTCCATTATGCTTGTTTTGCTTTTGTTGATGTTCATCTTATATCCTCCTTTCAAGACACTGTCCATTCCGTTCAACTGCTCTTCCAAGTCCTTTGCTGTCTCTGACAGAATTACAATGTCATCGGCGAACCTCAAAGTTTTTATTTCTTCTCCATGAATTTTAATACCTACTCCGAATTTTTCTTTTGTTTCCTTTACTGCTTGCTCAATATACAGATTGAACAACATCGGGGAGAGGCTACAACCCTGTCTTACTCCCTTCCCAACCACTGCTTCCCTTTCATGTCCCTCGACTCTTATAACTGCCATCTGGTTTCTGTACAAATTTTAAATAGCCTTTCGCTCCCTGTATTTTATAAATTCAAAATCAAATAGGAGTAATACAGGAGTAGATTATGTTAATAAGTAAGAAAATCTGAATACGGTTAAGTTGCTATGAATGACATCGTAGCCAAGACAGATACAAAGTCAATACCCGTCATGATTTCACAACTTTATAGGAAACTAACAGTAGATGATGGGGAGAGACAGAGAGAGAGAGAGAGAGAGAGAGAACGTATGATCAGATAATATAATTTATTCAGATAGTTAAGAGAGAGGAAAATTTAAATGTGATGGAGCACAGGAATTCGAGAGTAGGAAAAGGAAGTGAAGGAAAATTAGTATGCCGGCCGTTGTGGCCGTGCGGTTCAAGGCCATTCTGTCAGGAACGGCGCTTCTGCTATGGTGGTAGGTTCGAATCCTGCCTCGAGCATGGATGTGTGTGATGTCCTTAGGTTAGTTAGGTTTAATTAGTTCTAAGTCTAGGGGACTGATGACCTCAGATGTTAAGTCCCATAGTGCTCTGAACCAATTGAAAATTAGTAGGAGTATATTGACTAGGCGAAAGGAATGAAAGAGGAAGTCGCATGGTAGAATCTTGCATAGAGGATAATTTAAACATTAATAACAATCGGTTTAAGAATCATGAAAGAAGGTCGTGTAGTCAGAGAGAACTGAGGGCACTGGAAGGCATCAGATTGATTATTTAATAGAAACACAGAGATTTCGGAACCAAATTTTAAAACTGAACACGTTCCCACAGCAGATGTGACCTCTGACGATAATTTATTGTTTATGAACTGTAGATTAAAACTGAATAATGGTAGGAAATTAAGGAGATGAGGCCTGGGTGTTGAAAGAACAAGACATTGTTGAAATAAGTTTCCTTTAATTTACGTCTATGGTCACAAACTTTTTGATAACAGATTACCGGTTTCGGTCTTTAATGACCATCATCGTATCTGTTTCATAGAAACAAAGTCCTAATGCGCTGCAGCCATAGTGGCATCGTCAAATGTTAAATGCGGAATCATTTGACGATGCCACTATGAATGCAGTATATTAGGACTTTGTTTCTATGAAACGGATATGATGATGGTCATTAAAGACCGAAACCGGTAATCTGTTAACAAAACGTTTGTGACCTTGGACGTAAATTAATGGAAACTTATTACATATACGGGTCACTGTATTTTTTTCGCGACGATGTCGCAGTTTGTGAAATATTGTTGTAAGTTTCAGAGGGAGCATTAAGCAGTGACTGACTGAAAAAGGGGAAAAGGTCAGAGTACAAGACGAATGGGTAGTTTTTTGAGATAAAGTGGTGAAGGTAGTAGACATGTAAAAGACAAGACCTAGTATAAAACACTGAATATCACAGGGTGAGATTGACAGAAAGTGCAAAATGCCTAATCAGCAATGCAAGAGGACAAAACAAGGCATCTGAAGTTCTTACAAACAGAGGAGAAGAAACTTGGAGGCCTCTGGAGAAAAGTGAAGCAGCTATATGAACATGAAGAACTCAGATAGATAAACAGTGCTAAGCACAGAAGGGAAAACTGGTAAGTGCAAGTATCCTATAGCGCGAGTACATAAGGAAAATGAAGTAAAATGCATATTACAGAAAGGGAAGAGAAAGTAGGTGAAAATCAGGTGGGAAATGCAGGGGGTGGAAAAAATTTGAAAACGCGAAAACGGCAACACGTTACCACGCCTAATACGGTGTAGGAAAACCTTTGGTGTTCTAAACAGCTTCCACTCATCTCGGAATGGTTAAGTATGGATCCCGCATAGTTTTGTAGAGAATCGTGTACCAATATTCCTGCAAAATAATGGGCAGTACAGATACCGATGATAGAGGTGGATGGCGATCACGCGCCCTTCTCTCCAAAGCAGACGACAAAGGCTCAGTAATAGTGGCATCTGATGACTTGCCAGGGGAGAAGCAACAATACATCCTCGTCCGCAAAACCAATCCTGGACGATGTAAGCTGTACGCTCAGGGCCCCTGTCATCTTGGCACACACCATCCTAATTGAGGATCAAACATTGTACCATGGGATGGAGCTTAACGGTCAAAATGATCACATAATCCACGGCAGTAATGCCACCTACCGGAGTAGCCTTGCTCTCTTGGATATAACGACGTGGCTGCCAAAATCATCATCGATCCCCTGCATGTTGCACTAGTAGGACGTGAACTCGGCCGGAAGTTGGAAACAGTACGAAACAAGAGTCACCCAAAGAATGAGTTATTTTTGCTTTAGTCCAGGCAAGGTTCACTGGTGCGACATTCAATTCTGAAGTGACATTGCAGCTTTCGTCCTCTTATTTTTCGTCACAGTCCTCTTCAATCACTCAACACATTTTGATACGGTTTGTTACTTATTGAATTATGTTTCTACGCTTTCCCCTGTGCTGCATAAATCTCCGACCTGGTGCCACTTGAACACCACTGTCACCTTGGTTACGGAAGCAGCCACCATACGAGAACCAACAAACTGCCCACTATAGAATTGACTTAGCTCAGACAAAATGCACTCACAACTATTCCGACCACGACTAGGCATGTTGATATTCAAGCACGCATTTCTCACAGTGTTACCTTGCTTTTGTCCAGCTACTGTGTAATATTGCGAGAAGAATGTGGTGGAGGAAGGGAAGACCTAAGCCGCAACAGGGCTCAAAAAATGGTTCAATTGGTTCTGAGCACTATGGGACTTAGCATCTGTGATCAGTCCCCTACTACTTAAACCTAACTAACCTAAGGACATCAGGCACATCCACGCCCGAGGCAGGATTCGAACTTGCGATCGTAGCGTGAAGCGCCTAGAACCGCTCGACCACCGCGGCCGGCGCAACAGGGCTCCTAGAATAGAGAAAATTCCCTCATAAATAATGATGTCTTGGTGCGCAAGATGTTTGAGAAAAGAGACATAACTACAAACTTCAAGAAAAATGTAATAAATTTCAATTCCAAAGAAAGGTGTGAATGTTACCGCCTATCGGTTTAATAAGAGATAGTTCCAAAGCCTGAGGTGAATTATCTACACAAGAATGGAAAAAGCTGGTAGACGCCAATCATGAATTTGGTTTCCGGAGAAATGTTGGAAAACGCGACGCAGTGCGGACCCGACGACTTATATTAGAAGCACGTTAAAGAAATTGAATCCACGTTTATAAGATTAGCAGAAAAGCTTTCGACAGTTTTGACTGAATACACATTTGAAAATTTGTTAACATCGAATACAAATTTAATTGTTAGGAATTCTTTTCTGAAGGTATTTGTCTGGATTGTAGCCTTGTATAGAGGTGAAACGTGAACTGTAAGGAGTTCAGACAAGGAGAGAACAGAATGTGATGAAACGGGATGCTGGGGATTATACTGGTGGACCCAGCAACAAATGAGGAAATATTGAGTAACAGTGGGGAGAAAAGAAATTTCTGACTCAACTTGACTAAAAGAAAGGTTCGGTTGTTAGGGCACAATCTGAGATATCAAGAAATTGTCAAGTTAGCATTGTAGGAAAATTTGGGTGGGGGGGGGGGGGGGGAGTAAATGTATCCGTCAGACCAAGACAGGAACACAGTAAGTAGACTGAAATGGTTGTAGGCTTGCACAGGATAGAACAGCATGGAGATCTGTACCTAATCAGTCATCGGACGGAAGATAACAAAAAGATAACGTGTACAGAAATTTTGCGAACCAGTCGCAAACCTAGATAGATTTCTAAAAGGAAAATATTTTCTAGAGGAAGTGAATCAACCTGGTTTTGTCTATCCAGACCACTAAGAGCATAATGTGTGAAGAATGCAAGTTGAAAATCAATATTTGCGTTACCATCCTGACTTACACAGATAAATCTTTTTACAGGTAGGAAACACGGTAATTGAAGCAATGAGCTCTGTTCAACTTACAAGAGTGAGGTAGAATGAACGAGAAAATATAAAATATCTCAAATTTTCGGTTATTAGATAGGGCCTGGAGTGCCTCTGTCTAGAAAACCAGAAAACTGCACGTAGTACTTGATGAAAATCTAAATCATTGGGGCAAATCTAAAATTGAAATATCAAAGACAGAGTGCCATTTTTCTCCAAAATAATAATAAAAAAAGAAATGGAAGGGTGTATCAGTTTGAAAGGGGCTCAAAGTGGAGACATTTCTATGACAGGTGACTGCTATGCACACATAAAGTATCTGATAAAAAGTATCTTATTAGCGAATATTAATACAGAGTGCGACCATCCCTCGCCTCTATGAAGGCTTTAATTCTGCTGGGACGCATTCAGTGAAGTTTTTGAAGGAATGGCAGCCCATTCTTCATCAAGAATCGAAATTAGAGAAGTTAGTGACGATGGAGGCTAGGGTGTGGAGCAAAGTCGACATTATAGCTCATCCCAAATGTGTTCCATTGCTTTCAGATCGGGATTTTGGGTAGGTCAGTCAATTCAGGAATATTATTGCCCACGAATCATTTCCTTGCACTTGCTGCTTTACAACAGGGTCCATTGTCATGCTGATACAAACAATCATGGATTCAGAACTGTTCTCCTACTATACGAAGTGCACAATGTTGTAAAATGTGGTAATTGTCGTCGGAATTTTGCGTTTTCGTTAGAGCAATAAGAGGACCCACATCTAACTACGAAAAGCACCCCCATGTTCTTCGCACGTCACTATCTGCAGTACACGTGGTGGCGGATAAGGTTATCCATGAATTCGCCAAACTCAAACCCATCCACGGGATTGTCACTCGTCCTTGCTTCATTCATCACCTCGAATCACTGGCTCCCAGTCATTCACCGTCCAATATCGCCGCTATTTGCACGAGTTCAAACCTCGCTTAGCACTGACTGTAGATATGTTTTGCTTATGAGGAACTGCTCGACCACACTACCCCGCTCCTTTTACACTACTGGCCATTAAAATTGCTACACCATGAAGATGACGTGCTACAGACACGAAATTTAACCGAAAGGAAAAAGATGCTGTGATAAGCAAATGATTAGCTTTTCAGAGCATTCACACAAGGTTGGCGCCGGTGGCGACACCTACAACGTGCTGACATGAGGAAAGTTTCCAACCGATTTCTCATACACAAACAGCAGTTCACCGGCGTTGCCAGGTGAAACGTTGTTGTGATGCCTCGTGTAAGGAGGAGAAATGCGTACCATCACGTTTACGACTTTGATAAAGGTCGGATTGTAGCCTATCGCGATTGCGGTTTATCGTATGGCGACATTGCTGCTCGCGTTGGTAGAGATCCAATGACTGTTAGCAGAATATGGAATCGATGGGTTCAGGAGAGTAATACGGAACACCATGCCGGATCCCAACGGCCTCGTATCACTAGCAGTCGAGATGACAGGCATCTTATCCGCATGGCTGTAACGGATCGTGCAGCCACGTCTCAATCCCTGAGTCAACAGATGGGGACGTTTGCAAGACAACAACCATCTGCACGAACAGTTCGACGACGTTTGCAGCAGCATGGACTATCAGCTCGGAGACCATGGCTGTGGTTACCCTTGACGCTGCATCACAGACAGGAGCGTCTGCGATGGTGTACTCAATTACGAATGTGGGTGCACGAATGGAGAAATGTCATTTTTTCGGATGAATACAGGTTCTGCTTACAGCATTACGATGGTCGCATCCGTGTTTGGCGACATCGCGGTAAACGCACATTCGAAGCGTGTATTCGTCATCGTCATAGTGCCATATCATCCGGCGTAATGGTATGGGGTGCCATTGGTTACACGTCTCGGTAACCTATTGTTCGCATTGACGGCACTTTGAACAGTGGACGTTACATTTCAGATGTATTACCACCCGTGTCTCTACCCTTCATTCGATCCCTGCGAAACCCTACATTTCAGCAGGATAATGCACGACTGCATGTTGCATGTCCTGTACGGGCCTTTCTGCATACAGAAAATGTTCGACTGCTGCCCTGGCCAGCACATTCTCCAGATCTCTCACCAATTGAAAACGTCTGGTCAACGGTGGCCGAGCAACTGGCTCTTCACAACACGCCAGTCACTACTCTTGATGAACTGTGGTACCGTGTTGAAGCTGCATCGGCAGCTGTACCTGTACATGTCATCCAAGCTCTGTTTGACTCAATGCCCAGACGTATCATGGCCGTTATTACGGCCAGAAGTGGTTTTTCTGGTTACTGATTTCTCGGGATCTATGCACCCAAGTTGCGTGAAAATGTAATCACATATCAGTTCTAGTATAATATGTTTGTCCAATGAGTACCCGTTTATCAACTGCATTTGTTCTTGGTGTAGCAATTTTAATGGCCAGTAGTGTAGTTCCCTACGCACAGTCATTGCTCTAGTTAGACTGCTGGTAGTTCTCTGGAACTCACCAATGATTGTTTCTCCTGATTTCATGCGATTTCTTAGAACTACCCTCGATAATACTCGACGGTCACTGTCTGTCACTAAATGAGATCTGCCTGGCCTTGGTTTATCTGTGCTTGTTGCTTCACGTCTCCACTTCACAACCACATCACCAACGGTCGGGCCCGCATCTCGTGGTCGTGCGGTAGCGTTCTCGCTTCCCACGCCCGGGTTCCCGGGTTCGATTCCCGGCGGGGTCAGGGATTTTCTCTGCCTCGTGATGGCTGGGTGTTGTGTGGTGTCCTTAGGTTAGTTAGGTTTAAGTAGTTCTAAGTTCTAGGGGACTGATGACCTAAGATGTTAAGTCCCATAGTGCTCAGAGCCATTTGAACCATTTTGAACCAACGGTCGGGCACCCTTAGAAGAGTTTAAACGTCACTGATGGATTTGTCAGGCAAGTGACTTCGGATGACTGGTTCACATTTGAAGTTACTATCTCTCTTGATAGACCCGTTCTGCTGTTCTCACCTAGTTTTATACTTGTGGGTCCGCCTCTCGTGACATCTACTGATGAACCCCACATTACATACGGTTTCCGGATACTTTTACTTAGACAATATTCTGTGACGACAGTCACATACTGTAACACTGTAGCTCACACACTGACATTTTGTCCAGCTCACAGAACAATGGCGGAACAAAGGACAATATTTAAAATGTCAACATGATGTCGGCTTTTAGATAGGTAGTAGAAGCCGAACTGGAGGTCGATAAAGGAGTAACTGGCCTGCGTTTGTTAAAAGAACAAGTCAAGATAACTGGAAGAAGTAATTTATGAAATTCTATACCATGGTGGACAAATCTAATAGCCCTGTTCTTAAGACAGAGTGCTCGGTTGCCCTGTTATAAAAATTTAAAGAAGAGATAAAAACATGTGTAATGTTGTGAGGGAATCAAACTGGAGAGGCGGCTATGAGGAGAGACTGCTTTGAACACATATACTCTGAGACAAAATAAATGGCGCAACACGGAAGAATTATCTGAATAGGACGGAAATTGATAGACGTAATGAAAATGTACAGACGAATAAATGA
Organism: Schistocerca americana; assembly: GCF_021461395.2. NCBI lineage: Eukaryota > Metazoa > Arthropoda > Insecta > Orthoptera > Acrididae > Schistocerca > Schistocerca americana. The sequence goes on along the minus strand of NC_060119.1, from coordinate 326,376,249 downwards.
TTACAATTTCAGAAAAATTTTATATGTGTTTCAGAGAAAGATCTTAGAAACTGAGCGAGTGAGTACCGCATTGGTTCACCTCTAGCCCTTATGCAAGCAGTTATTCAACTTATCATTGATTGATAAAATTGTTGGAGAACCTAATGAAAGATGTCGTGCCAAATTCTGTCCAATTGGATTGTTAGATCGTCAGAATTCCGAGCTGGCCGAAGGAGCCTGCCCATTATCCTCCGAACATACTCAATTGGGGGAGGGATGCGGGGACCTTGCTGCCCAAAGTAGGTTTCGGGAACCACGAAGACAATCAGTAGAAACTTTCGCCATGTGCGGACAAGTATTATATTGCTGAAATGTATACCCAGAATGACTTGACTCATCGCTGGAAATTCTACAGCAATCAGTGAAATTCCAGCCAGTAGATGTGTCTAGCGGCGCCCAAGACGGAGCTGGGATACTAACCTGACAGTCGCCCGTCGTTCGGCAAGACAACCAGGAGTGATGGTCGGGAATGTCATTTGTTTTCATAGCACGCCTCCTGTAGTTGTCATCCGTGGCATCCTTACAACACAGCGATAAGTCGACGATGTTCTACGCCCCGCTTTGTTGTCCTTTACGGCTTACGGCAAGAGTCTCTATTTTTTGAGTCCCTCCTAACCTACTCCCATCTTGGCGAGCGAAATCACAGGACTTCTCCACAGCTGAGAACGTTTAGAGCGTTGTGAGCCACACCTTAAAACAGCTCTGGATTTTGACCATCTAACGCGCGATTTGGTCACGATTTGGCACCATTTGCTTCAGGAGAACTTACAACAACTCTATCATTCAATGGCAAACTGAATAACTGCTTGCATAAATGCCAGAGTTGGACCACCGCTTTATGGTGTTGCTCAATTAGTCAAGCACTTTCTCTTAAGTAAATAATAATGTTTTTCTGAAATTATAATCATTCATTTGTCTGTACATGTGCGTCATATCTACCGATTGGCGTCCCATTCGGAATTTGTTGGTGGAGCGTTTATTTTTGTCTTAGAGTGTATAAGTGTTTATTTTTGTCTTATGGTGTATACGTGTTTAGAGTGCTAAAAATCAATAACTATTATCCACAGACACAACACTGCATTACTGAACATCGACGGTCCTTACGATTTGTTGAGTGCTATGAGTCGTTGCTGTTGGTAAAGGGTACTTTAGATTTCAGCCAACGGCAGTGTGGTTCTTTAGTTGCTAACCAGTGTCCTCGAATGTATAGTGTCTTAGGTAAATGGCTCAAATGGTTCAAATGGCTCTGAGCGCTATGGGACTTAACATCTGTGGTCATCAGTCCCCTAGAACTTAGAACTACTTAAACCTAACTAACCTAAGGACATCACACACATCCATGCCCGAGGCAGGATTCGAACTTGCGACCGTAGCAGTCTCGCGGTTCCGGACTGAGCGCCTAGAACCGCTAGACCACCGCGGTCGGCTCTTAGGTAAATGTCTGCACTCCTAGTACACAATGAAATCCCCGCGCCACACATCTGTTACATGCCACTAGAAGGGCTAAAACTAAATGACGATGCTAAACCCCATTTTATCAACGCAGCATCTTTAGTGTATTTCAGCAGCGTGCGCGATGTATCCAATTTTGCACGTGGCAATACGACTTGTACACCCCGTTCAGTCACTGTGCCTCCAAGGACCCCTTTGGAGCTTCGACCGTGAGCACGTTGACACTTCAGGACTTCACCCGGAAAGATGCAAGCCGAATCGGTCTAAACTACACGAACAAAATTTGAAAATTCTATCACACTGAACGTCGGGAAGTGGTCACCCGCATTCAACAATGTTCACAACATATAAAAATTATACCTCCTCGATAGATTGAGAAAAATGCAACGGAACGGCACGCTGCCTATGTGTAGGTAAATGAGATTGCAATTTAGACCTAGTCTTTCGTAAGTCTAATTTGTAACGTGTTAGTTAAAATTTTAACCGTTGTACACCATGTCAGATATGACTTTTTTATGTTTTCGTTACTTATCCTGAAATGCAGATGAACGTCTACTCAAGATTCCTTTAGTCGTCTGAAGCGGTCTCTCTCGTCTTCGCTATAGGGAGAAGTCTGGCTCTGCCTCCTGCCCTGGTTGTGGCGCGGGGTGGGGTGGGGATGCAGGAGGCCGCAAGGCGAACGACCAATACTGCTGATTGCCGCCGGCCGGTAATCCCTCTCGGCCATTGTTTTACTTACGGGCGCAATTGAAGGATTAGCCGAGACCGCAGCCGCAGCGCGGTTGCTATGAGACGTGGCTCTGCGGCTGGGCGGACTCCGCCAGCTTAGGCGGCCTCTGCAGAGCTGTCCAAACAGCGCGGCCAGACAAACGCTTCCACTCCAAGACGCTCGCGTTACTGAGCCGCTGTATATCCTCCTGGTCTGTAGCCGAAATCCGTGCAGTCACGCCTGGTCGCACGGAAACGAGGCCTAGGAATCAACTGCAGTCCTGTAACTTACAAATCAAAGAGCAAAGTAGCAAGGTGGATGTTCAACGTCCCGGGTCGGAGAACATTCACAAAGTGGACAAAAATAAAGACGGAAGTCATTCGTGGTTTCGCTTAATCAGTCATAGTGACACACGCCTCAAGTGATTTATGGAAAGAAAGAAAAACGTAAATTGAGGGATTTGGACTCTTCCCTCCCGAAAATGGATACAGTATCCTAGTCAATGTGCCACCTCTCTGAATCATTTATGAACTGTTAATAAAACTAGGTCGCTTTAACAAGGGAACGAACCATTGCCACTATTAACTACGTTACGAATTTAGCGGCATGAAACATGTCAGTTCAGTAATTTGACAGTAATTGTCTTTTTTCACGATGTAAGGGTACGTAGGGTAAAATCACTCACTGTAAGCTGCATGTTCACTGGCTTCGTCCACCCACTACCCCACGCTAAGTGTAATAATTAAAGGTAATGTAACGCAGAATAAGAACAACACACGGTTAGGTGCAGAAACTAAAATTACAAATTGTAATTAACACGTAATTTATCCACCTAAGACATCACTCAGACAAAAAGCACGATTTAACTACTGTACAAATGAGACTTAGTAAGTGGTTTTACATGGCATCAACAAAATACACACCCACTCAGGTCAATTACAAAGTTGGGCGCAGACCAAAGGTAACCACTTCGTCTTGTGCTATTTCCATCACGGCAAAGTAGTGGCGCCTATTGGTGTGAACAAAATATTAACAATCGCCACACACAAGGAAAAGTGGCCCTAATGGTCACAGTTTTATGCGACTCACGGGACAGCGTAATTGGCCGGCCGGTGTGGCCGTGCGGTTAAAGGCGCTTCAGTCTGGAACCGCGTGACCGCTACGGTCGCAGGTTCGAATACTGCCTCGGGCATGGATGTGTGTGGTGTCCTTAGTTTAGTTAGGTTTAATTAGTTCTAAGTTCTAGGCGACTGATGACCTCAGAAGTTAAGTCGCATAGTGCTCAGAGCCGTTTGAACCATTTGACAGCGTAATTGAAATGCGGAAAGATAGAATTGGCTACCGCTAGATGTTTACTCGAACTAGCCCTTATAATCTTTTTTAGAACTTTGAGGAAACCAGGATATGAAAGTATTCTTCAGCAAACGATGCATCGAACTCCTTGTGACCGTGAAACAAAAGAAATGTTCAGGAATAGGTTTCAGTTAAGGGTGAAAGGATTTACAGCATAAGATGCACTGATTCCTACGATTAGTAAGAATAGTCATATGAGATCCCACTACGAATCACAGTAAATGGAAGAAACACGAAAGTAATAGGGAGTAGCAGAAATGAGAATTGCGAGAAACGTTGCATGTAAATTGGTGACCACGATGTAGACGATGTTGAGGAATTCTGATACTTTGTAAGCACAATAACTTATGACAGACAAAGGACACAGGCAGGACCTTCCGGGCCAAAGGAATTTATTAGTATCAAACATTGGACTTAATCTAATGAAAAAGTTTCTGCGAATGTACGTTTGGAACTTAGCATTGTGTCTAAATGAATAATGGACTGTGGAGTAACCGAAAAAAAGAGGCCCGAAGCGTCTGAGGTGAGGTGCTACAGAAGGATGTTGAATATTAGGTGAACTGATACTACACACATCAAAAAAAGTTTTGCATCAGCCCGGTTCCCAGAATTCCTGCAGATAGATATTGACTGGGGATACTGTATCACAGACACAGTCCATTTGACTGTCCAGAGATATCACTAAACACGCCCAAAGTTGTGAACAAACATGCATGAGCAGCGCCTATTAGACGGAGGGGGTGCGACAGCCGATCAGTTCCAGTCATTCCACCAGGAAGGAGGTATACGGTCCGTGTTGTCTGTAGTTCAATCATGACTAAACAGTCAATACCGCGGCTCGATCGCGTCCGCATTGTTACTTCCTGCCAGGAAGAGCTTTCAACAAGGAAAGTGCCTAGGCGTCTCGTAGTGAACCAAACCGATGTTGTTCGGAAGAGGAGGAGATACAGAGAGACAGGAACTGTCGATGACATGCCTCGCTCAGCCCGCCCAAGGGATACTACTGCAGTGGGTGACCGCTACCTACGGATTATGGCTCGGAGAAACTCTGACACCAACGCCACCATATTGAATAATGCTTTTCGTGCAGCCCCAGTACCTCGTGTTACGATTCAAACTGTGCGCAACAGGCAGCATGATGAGCAACTTCACTCCTGACGTCCATGGAGAGGTCTGTCTTTGCAACCAATGCACCATGCCGCGCGGTACAGATGGGCCCAACAACATGCCGAATGGACCGCTCAGCACTGGCGTCAGGTTCTCTTCACCGATGAGCATCGCATGTGCCTTCAACCAGACAACAGTCGGATACGTTCTTGGAGGCAACCCGGTCAGGCTGAACGCCTTAGACATTATATCTTACATGATTCTCCATCGTTAACTGTGCGTATACAATGAAGAGCCAAAGAAACTAATACACCTGCCTAATATCGTGTAGGGTCCCCGCGAGAACGCAGACGTGTCATGGACTCGACTAACGTCTGAAGTAGTGCTGGAGGGAATAGACACCGTGTATCCTGCAGGGCTGTCCATAAATTCTTAAGAGTACGAGGGGGTGGAGATCTCTTCTGAACAGCACGATGCAAAGCATACCATATACCCTCAATAATGTTCATGTCTGAGGAGTCTGGTGTGGTGGTCATCGGAAGTGTTTAAACTCGGTGTGCTCTTGGAGCACTGAAAACTCACGCAGCGCAACCTGTTTAGCAGAGATGTTACCCGCTATTACTGAGATGCTATTGAAGCTTTACTTTTCCGCGTAACATCCAAAATACTACCAGAACCACAATTTCTGTATAAAACGTATAAAACGAAACCCTTACAATTACACTACCAAAATACCAAAACTCACCTCTTACTTTTAGTGTCTCATTAACTAATCTAATTCCCTCAACATTCACTACTTTAATTCGATACATTCATTTATCCTTGTTCAGCTTTTGTTGATTTTCATCTTACATTCTCCTATCAAGGTGCTGTCCACTCTGTTCAGTAAACCTCAGAGTTTTTGTTTCTTTCCCCTGAACATTAATTCCTTTACCAAATTGTTCTTTGGTTTCCCCTAATTCTCCCACAATGTACAGATTGAATAACATCGAGGATAAGACACAATCCTGTCTCACTTTCTTCTCAACCACTGCTTCCGCTTCAAGCCTCTCGGTTCTTGTAAATGGCGTATTGCTCCTGTATAAATTGTTAGTAATTTTTCGTATCCTGTACTTTAACCGCATCCTGTACTTCCGACCCTATAGTCGGAATTCGTAGTCAGTGTTGTCACTATCTTTCCATACAATGCTGTGTCTATAGTGTAGGAGAAATCCTCGGATCAGATTCCCAAATTTCTCTGGCAATCAAAATGATCTTCCTCGAGGTCGACTGCAGTTATGACGCTGCACCACACCTTACACAGTCTGAATTGTTGTCAGAGGTCACAGTCACAATCTCCTTCCCCCATTTTCCTGTCGTCTATGCCTATTTCCTTCTGCATAAATAGCGGGAAATTGAAAATACGAAGAGGGTCTTTGTCCTACTGACTGGTGGTATTGCGCCGGTCTGCATGTGTGACAGATTTCCCTTGTATATTTAGGACATAATTTATACAGCGTGTTTTCGTGTGAGCGTGCAAAAAAAGGACATAGAGAATGTTCCAGTGAACAATCTGAGATACGGAACTTGTAGTAGGAGAAGCCAGGTTGAGGAATTGTGTACTGTTCTGACTAGCAATCCTTTTTTCTAGCTTATTTACAACTAACTGGCGTACAAGTTTACACGTTATATGCTGTTTATTTACTTGTACATTCTCTATTTCCTGCAAGAAAACGATCAGGATGAGCCTGATTACCAGGGAGATATGACGCATGTTTTCTTTATTTTACATGTCCATAAGGTGGTTCTGTTGTATCGTATTTACATTTTCCCATGAGAGAATGTGCTATCAATTAACGGCAGACCCATTCGTTACTCAGTGCTATTCAAAGACGCACAGTACCATCCGATGAAGTATTACCGGTACAATATTTCCTGGTATCTGGATTGGAAGGGGAGGTCCTATTCCATGGCCTGCGGGGTCACCTTATCTGAATCCTCTTGATTATTTCCTATGGGGATATATATAGTCAGTTGTGTATGAGACGCCGGCGTATACGGAGATGGGATTACCTGTCAGAATAATAGCTGCCTGTGATGCGGTTCGAAACATACTAGGGGTATATGTCAAGGTGCGTCAGAAGCTTGTTCGCCGATATAATGGTTGCATTGAGGTTGATGGCCGTCAGTTTCAGCACATCTTCTAAGATACAATACAAATGGTATATTCATTGTGTCAATGATGGTATTTGCAGTTATCTAGTGTAAACAAAAATGTACATAGTGACGTGATTTTATTCCTATTATCTCTTTAAGGTGGTTTCTCAGACGCCGGATTCCTACCTCAAATTGTTCAGTGGAGCATCCTCTATGTCCTGTTAAATTTTTGCACGCTCTTACGGAAAAACCCTGCATGTCACGTGGTCACTTATGGTTACTGTGTATTTTCCAAGATAACGTTACCATAATTAATGTAATTTGTGGCCCTACAATACACGGCTGGAAATAGGGTCGGAGGACTGCCTCTTGAAGTGCTTCTTTATTCCATAACTTAGAAACCCACTATCGCCTTCAGGTACGGTGCCTTGTTAATCTGCTCTACTCTACAGTCTGTGTATCGAGTTCTGGTACTGCAGTATACTGGTTAATATCCTGTATTATTCTGTATATAAGGGTGCCACTCAGGATGGGAGTTTCTCTCCCTACTGCTGATATATAGCGCTGTTCATCGGTTCACAGAGCCTCGAAAATTATTTCCATCCTTTAAATATATCTTAGGTCTTAGGGTTATATAAGCAGTTTTGATCACTGAAGGTGATAAGTACTCTGCACATTATTATTATTGCTACATCTTGGATCTTTACAGTACGTACGAAACTTTGACAGCGGCAGTTGATCAGTTTTCCGTGTCATCAACATATAAGAGAGTGAAGATGGGTTCCACCACTGTTAGTTGGCTATGGTGCCGATTTTGTAAAAATGAGTAAACATTAAGTTGTACTAAAAATGGCTAACGTCAACACACCTGCCAACGATGCGATAAGATTGTACCACACTCCACCTCACGTACAATCCATGTATTTTTGTCCATATAAGGGGCAGCTTTGACAGCTAGGATTGTGCTCATGAAAGTTCCTGTTGGTAGACATTTGGAAGAAGAAGAAAGATCATCTGAAGAATACTTTGTAGACTGAAAAATATATACGATTTCTTCCAGAAATGCATTTTCTTTTATTGGGACTACTGGAAATTAGTTTAGGTACACAGTACCATCCTCGGGCTACGTCCTGTTTTGACACACATACATGAGTACCAAGCGTGATGACTCCAAGCCACAGGATGGGCTGAGCATGGCACTGTGTACTGAAAATGGGAACCAATAGACAAAATAAATTATTGCCACTTTAGATGATAACATGTTTTTTTTCTGATTCTGGTGGTCGGTTTTCCATCCAACAGTATGCCAGGAATATGTTGTTTGTAGATACTCTGGTTGGGTAGGGGATCCGAATCACTGTTGGATACTAAAGAGACCAACGAACACTTGGTGGCGTATTGGAAAAGAAAACAAATAATCGCGTACAAAAGGTTTAATTAAATTTTGCACATACATTTACAAATTGGAAACAACTCTTTCGTCACTCTCACTTTCTGCAGTTTTAAAAACATCCATCCCAGTTCTTAACTTAAAATTTAAATCTACAGCAGTATCACCTAGCTCTTTCCCCAACTAGTAATCTTACAAATACAAAGAAGGTATGAACATGTGACCTGTAATTGGAATTTTCATGCTCATCACTCCTCTGGTAAAGAATTCCGGATTAGCCCTTAATCGGATATCTATGAGGGGAGTGTCAAAGGGAAGGTAACCATGAGAATAAGTTTAAAAACTCAACCAAAGGCCAATTTCCTACGAGTCAGGGTGTGGAATTTCAAGAGTTTGAGCGTGGTAGCGAAGCTAGAAAATCTGAAAAGGGAAATGCAAAGACTCAGTCTAGATGTAGTGGTGGTAAGTAAAGTGAAATGGAAAGAAGACTAAAGATTGCTGGCCAGACGAATATAGGGTAATACCACCAGCAGCAGAAAATGGTATAAAGGTTACATAATACAAAAGTATGGCAGAAAGTGAGTTACTGTGAACAGTTCAGTGGTGGGGTTGTTCTCATCAGAAGCGATAACAAACCAACACCAACAACTATAATTCAAGTACACATGCCAAATTCGCAAGCAGAAGATGAAGAGATAGAAACTGTATAAGCGGATATTTAACGAGTAATTTAGTATAAAATCGGAGGTGAAAAACTTATAATCATGTGGGATTTGAATTCCTTTGTAGAGGATGGAGTAGAAGAATTGGCTATGGGAGAATATTGGGTCGGTAGTAGGAATGAGAGAGCAGAAAGACTAACTGATTTCTGTAACAAATATCAGTAATGCCGAATACTCCGTTCAAGAATGACAAGAAGATGAGCTATTCTCGGAAAAGGCCTCGAAATATGGGGATACTTCAGTTAGATTACATCATTATCAGGCAGTGATTCCGAAATAAGATAATGGATTATACGGTATACCCAGGAGCGGGTACAGACTCAGATAACAATTTAAAAATAATGAAGCATAGGCTGAAGAGTAAGAGATCGGTTAGGAAGAACCAGTGTGCAGAGAACGGGGGTACGGAAGCACTAACATATGAAGAGATACACCGGAAGTTCTCTGAGATTATAGATACTGCGATAGTGAATAGCTCGGTAGAAAGTTCAGTGGAAAAGGAATGGACATCTCTAGCTAAACGCTGTCAGAGACGTTGCAAAGGAATAGAAAGCTACAAGGAATCTGTGAGGAAACAACTGGTAGCAGAAGAAACACTTCAACTGATCGACAAAAGAATCGACAGCGAAATTCAGGAGTACAGAAATACGAACACTTAGGAAATAAATAAATATGAAGTACAGGGAAGCTAAGTCGGAATGGCTGCATGAAAAATATGAAGAAATCGAAAAAGAAATGATTGTCGAAAAGAATGACTGAGCATACAGAAAAATCAAAACGTCCTACGATGTAACTGAAAGCAAGCGGGGTAAGATTAAGAGCGTAATTGGAATTCCACTATTAAATGCAGAGGAGAGAGCGGATAGGTGGAAAGAGTACATTGGAGGCCTCTATGAGGTGAAGAACTTGTCTGATGACGCGACAGTATATAAATCAGTAGTCGTTGGGGAACAGGTAGGGACTCAGTTATTACACCAGACTTTGAAAGAGCTTCGGAAGACTTAAGCTCAAATAAGATGAAAAGAATAAATAACATTCTATCAGAATTTCTAGAATTATTGGGGGGGGGGGGGGGGGGAACAGGATTGACAACAAAAAGGCTTTTCGCGTTTGGTGTATGGACTGTATAAGACTGGAGATACAGCATCAGATTTCGGATAAACACCAACCACAGAAATCCGAAACGGAGAAGAGCGAGAATTATCGCACAATCAGTTTAACAGCTCATGCAGCCAAGATGCTGACAAGGAAAATATACTGAACAATAAATCTATTATATGAAGATCAGTTTGGTTAAGGAATTGTAAAGGCACCAGAGTGACAATTGTGACTTGTGGTTGACAGCGCAAACAACACTGAAGAAAAAGTAAGACACGTTCATCGAATCGGTCGCCCTAGAAAAAGCTTTCGACAGTGTAGAATTGTGCAAGATGTTCGAAATTCAAGGAAAAATAGGAGAAGATCAGAGGGAAAGATGAGTGATATCCAATACGTACAAAAATAAAGAAGGAACAATAATAGTGGAAGAGAAAGAACAAAGTGCTCGGTTTAAAAAGGATGTAAACCAGGGTGTAGTCTTTCGCCCCGACTGTTCAATCTATACACCGATGAAGCAATGACGAAAAACAAAAAAATAAAAAATAAAAGATATAAAGAGTGGAATTAAAATTCAAGGTGAATTTTTTGAAGTTGTAGTCAGCTGTTGTATGTTACATGTACATCACATCTGCACATTTCTATCCCATTAGGATAATTTCTATGTTGTGCATCGTATTGTTTCAGTTTTTTGTCTTAGTGTGTATATGCTATGCATAGTATATCGATATACTAGTATTAATAGTGTACCACCAAACACTGTTACTAATGAGGTGATAATAGGACTGACGCTGGCGGTGGCGCCACATCTGCTGATGCCACTGCTGCCACTGCTGGACCTCAGGTGATTTGTGCTCGTTGGTGAGTTGACTCTCAACTTGTGGTTGAGTGTTATTTCAGTTATAAACCGTAAGATAAGGCACTCTTGCTAAAATATCGTTGGTCTTATTAAGTCACATATTATAGCGATAGAGGTAAGTATGATATAAATATAGCCATCTCGGGTAATAAATTATAGTGGTTTAGTTATTGGGTATAAATTAGGTCCTAAAAACACATCTGAAATCCGGCAACTATCTAGGTTGGAACAGTACCACTAGCCGATAGGACAAAGCCCCAGCTACGATTTTGAATTTCCTGCCATTTATAAGCAAAGCAATTGGCGTAGAAGGGAGGAGGAGAGAAGGGAGAGAGGAATGTGGACAATGGTCTTGACATTTGGGGCTATTTGGCAATATCAATACCAGAAGCTTTCTACTAATACGGCCCCCATACTGGCTCCTATCAGATTTCCCAGCCGTCTGTAAATAATTCGTCTTACAGTCGTGATTTATTAAACTCATAGTGGGAATATGCATCTGTTTATTTTGAGATTGGAATAATCACCATGTCCAGTTAGTCTATAGGTATTTCCCCTTCTCGCACATCTTGCACACCATGTGGAATAGTTTTATCATGTCTGCGTCTCAAGAATATGGAAGTTTGCGCTTAGGTACTTCACAGTGTTCTGTTAAACTCACAGTATCATGGTCTCTCACCTCTTTCTCATCTAATTCCGCTTCCCTTTCTGTATATTGTCTTCAAGTTCATTCACTGTGTGTGCCCTTCCATGTACTGTTAGCTTCCCCTTCTTCGCTTAGTACTGATTTTCCAGCAGTGCTGTTGATATTCTTACAGCTGATTCTTTGTCCAAAGGCTTCTGTATCTTTCCTATAGGCGGTGTACATCTTCCCCGTAATTATACTTGCTTCTATGGCCTTTTATTTGTCCTCTAGCCAAGCCTGCCTAGCCAGTATACATTCATCTTCTACTGTATTCCTTTCCTCTGTTTCAATCAGTTGCTGTGTAAGGCCCCGTTTGAAACTCTCAACAATCTCTACTTCTTTCAACATTCAGGTCGCATAATTTTAATTTCCTTACCGTTTTTCAGTTTCTTCGCTTCACTGTACGATTCAAAACCAATTAATAGCGGTCAGGGCCTACATCTGTCCCTGAAAATGCCTTGCAGTTTACTATCGGGTTCGGAAACGTTTGTCTTACCACTGTATAGCCTATGGGTAACCTTGCAGTATCTCCTCATCTCTTCGACGTATACAACCCTCTTTCACGATCCTTAAATCAGAATCATGCTTTAAGTTGATGTAAATACGAATGTTTACGGGGCCTTAAAAGTCTTCAGAGACGCAGACCGTTTCATGTGGTACAATCATACATCAAGTGGCCTTCCTGATGAAGGACACTTGTAGTGGTACGAACTTAGAATTATCTTAATACCTTCAGCTGCTGACGGGCGTTGATATATATCAAGGGGGACAGGTGAAAATGTGCGCCCCGACCGGGACTCGAACCCGTGATCTCCTGTTTACTAGGCAGATGCTCTGTCCAGCTGAGCCACCAAGGGCACAGAAGATAGTGCGACTGCAGGAATTACCTCGCGCACGCCTCCCGCGAGACCCACATTTTCACCTTGTATGTTCACACAAAACATTCGTAGTGTCCCACCCCAACAGATATCCATATAACTTGTAGTGGTGGCTACAGTATGGTACATTTTTCAAAACGACGTTCTGTACACTACACATTATGACTTTAGAGATAGTATTCACTGCAGTGTCGTGCTCTTCACAGGCTGCACCTTTACATATGAGTAAATTGTCCCCAGAAACAAATGCATTGTTATCCAGTCCTGTGTCAATAACATGTCATCATGCCAGTCACATGAATATTTCAGAGTAATAATGCACTGGAATACTGAGAAAATCAGTTTATTTACAACACAGATTGGTTACAAATAAGTTGTAGACTACTACACAGTTCCAGTGAACGAAACCGTTATCAGGCGAATTGTTAGGGGATATAGTTTGTATACAACGAATGCTATTACCAGCAGTCACGAGCTTCTTTTACTTTTGAGAGAGTGTAAGCGAAATCTTAGAAATCATTACCTGACAGGGACTCGGAGACAGACGCAGTACGTCTCGCCAAAATCTTTTTCATAAATTCCCGAAGTAGTACCTCAGGGAATAAATCACAAATATTCATTAGATCAGTGCGTATAATTCCTGTAGGGATTGCTCAAATTAATTCTAACTTTTTAAACAGTCATTCTTCTCAGGCTTGATCTGTAAGGTAAGGAGCGTTGAACATTTCCCTCATGTAGGGTAACACAGCCGTGAATGTGTTAAAGGGAGTGGCATTGTTACACTCAGCTATCACTTAAGTAACAGGTATTTATTTGATTGCGTTTCGCCCCATGTGACGCACAATAAAGCAACTGTCTTTTAGTAAGGAATCTTACTAAGCGGTACAAATCCGGGAGCTTAACCTAGAGATCACATTTCGTTACATAATTTACCTAATCACTTGCCTACGACCAATCTTACACGTTTTAAATAATGAAATTATTCTATTATAGAACGAAAAATGTCAGTTTAGAATCTTAAAGAATGTAGTCTGAGCCATTTGCTTAACATCCGAGTCATCTAACGTAGAGGATCTCTGTTGAAGTCCAGGTACACATGTCAGAGACCGAACGATCTGTGCACGGTTAACAGGTGTCAGTTTTCATGGTCGTAACACTTCCTAGAAGCGAGTGATCACAAAAGCGAAGACATTAAATCATATGAAGTGGTATCAATTATGCTGTTACTGATCTTTGAAGGAAAGTGTCATGGTTGTACTGAGTGATGAGTCTATCTGACTTAGTGGAACCCAAACGTAATGGCGTAGAACACACGGCAATCACGTTCACCGCAGTCTGAAAGAGGTGATGTTGAAAATATGAGCTGCTAAGACATATTACCTTGGGTCGAGGTTAACAGCATGTAGAAATTCCTTTGAAGGACATCGTAGTCGCCGTTGACGCTATAAATTACGTTGCTTTGCTGTTTTTTGTTCACGTGTTGAACAGCTGTGGAGCATCTCTAACAGTAATCACATTCCGTTTTAGAGTAGTGCGAAGGGAGAAAAATGTGGTGGAGGTATTATACTGATCTAAGCATGCAAACAACGGTTACTTCGGTAAGCATATCACTGATTTAAAAATAAATGAAAACACCACTGTATCCTCCACAGAAACGAATCCCTATAGAAATTAACGTTATCAATCCTGCACGAAAAGGGAGAAAATAAGAATTACTGAAGTCTAATTTCTCTTTCACACCACCTAATTAATGTTCTTCACCTACAACCCTCTTCGCAGGGACTCAACTCTAAGCGAAATTACCTCATTTAATAGCTGTATCGACGGGTAGGGGAAAAAATTGCATTCCTTAACAGCTAATGACTTCTTCTCATTAGCGCACTCTGCTAAGTAGTTATCGACTTTTAAAATTAATTATTCCGCCTTATTCCAGTTGAGAAACGGCGTTCGTTCGCGGCCTTTGTTTTTGTCGGGGACTTCCCAAGATTAATAACACCGTTGGTAAGAATAGCAAAATAATGCGCCTTTTGTAGCACGGACCTGGTTATCTCCATTAAGGAACAATTAGTGATATTAATGATAATGCAGTTTTGCAGCCGAGAGTTGGTGGCTTGGAGCTCCTATATCATGGTCCGGACTGCGGATATGGTGGAGGGAGGCGTTGTCTTGGTGGTCGGTAAGTCGGTGTGTAATCTAGTACAGAGACCAGGCCGGGCCCCTGGCTCAAGGTGGGGACATCTTTTAAAATTTCTTTGTTTTATTTTTTAACTGGGACAACGATGCACCGGCCTGCTAGCTAGCTTACGGGCGCGCGCCTCTTGAAACTGGTGATAGATGAAAGCATTGTTTACTTCGCGCAATATTATCACAATTGTTAAATGAAATTAGTTCGCTTTATCGTGTTGAAAAATCGTTTATTCCGACTGAAATTTCAACACGTAGTCATTTTCAAGCATTCTGAAAGCGATCAGTCGTCAAATATAGTACACGTTAATACGGAACTGACGACGGCTGAAAATGAATATTTCAGAGCTACTTATGTGGGATGTTGTAACACACTCAGAGTAACACAACGCTGTGACATACTGTGAAAGAGCAGTTACATGTGGTGGTGTGAATTTATCTGCAGCTCCATACACTATACACTTTAGAAATCTAGTGAAATAATAATACAAACACTGCAGTATAAATTCATTCGTACATGGTGTAAGTAGGCTGTTTATGTTTTCTTATTGGCAACGGTACGTAGCGCTCTGTATGAAAATCACTGGCTGTGCTGTGTGCAGTCTGTGGCTAGTTTGCATTGTTGTCTGCCATTGTAGTGTTGGGCAGCGGCAGCTGGATGTTAACAGCGCATAGCGTTGCGCAGTTGGAGGTGAGCCGCCAGCAGTGGTGGATGTGGGGAGAGAGATGGCGGAGTTTTGAAATTTGTAAGACTGTCATGAACTGCTATATATAATATGACTATTACGGTAAATACAGTGTTTGTTCTCTATTAAAATCTTTCATTTGCTAACTATGCCTATCAGTAGTTAGTGCCTTCCTTAGTTTGAATCTTTTATTTAGCTGGCAGTAGTGGCGCTCGCTGTATTGCAGTAGTTCGAGTAACGAAGATTTTTGTGAGGTAAGTGATTTGTGAAACGTATAGGTTAATATTAGACAGGGCCATTCTTTTGCAGGGATTATTGAAAGTCAGATTGCGTTGCGCTAAAAAATATTGTGTGTCAGTTAAAGCACAGTCTTGTATAATTCTTCAAAAAGGGGACGTTTCATAATGGATCAAAAGCGACAAAGCTGTAAACATACAAAGAGGATGAGCTCTGAATTCAAAAAAAGGCTAGTGTACGGAGCGATGTCATCTGGATTGTGAAATGTGGGCGCAGAAAGGAGGAAGCCGACATAAATTAGCGTTTTTGACTCCATACCCCGTACCTTTTATGTCTACAGCTTTGCCGCTTTTGTGTTCCATTTAGCATGTCTGCTACACGAGATTTAACATCTTTTCAACGTGAACGGTACATGGAACAGCAGATAAATTCACACCACCACACGCAACGGCTCAGCATGTGACAGCGTTATATTATTGAGTGGGCTACAACATTCCATGTAGGTAGTTCTGAAATATTCATTTTCATTCTTGGTCAGTTCATGTTAAGGTGTACTATATTTGAGGACTGACTGCTTTCAGAATGTTTGAAAACGAACACGTGTCGAAATTGTAGTCGGAATAAATTACGTTTCAACAACCTTAAGCTAAATGATTTCGTTAAAAAATTTCATGAAACCTTTAGACCCTGTCATCACAAAATTATCATAGTTTTTAGTACTCTGTGGAGAAGTGAACAGTGATAGCCAAATCTGATGCAGTTTGATGAAAATATATACGAACACAACTATTTCTGTATCATGAAAATATGTGGCCCTTGCTTGTTGTTAAATGTAATGTGTTCTTGGCTTTCTTTCTTAGGTGGATTTCAGTGATAACGAAAGCTTGCAGTGACTCCCCGTGATGTTCTTTAGGAGGAACAGACTGTCCTGAAAGACACTGCGATGGTGTTCCGTCGTCAGTAGTTGGTACTGAGCCGTGGTGACTGGCGCTAGTTATGCTCCACTTGCTTCACTGTTGTCGACACTCGGCTGGTCTTCCATCTCTGACTGTGCGGCCTTGAGTTTTCCGGGTGGCCGGAGGCTCTCTCTGGTCGGCGTTCAACGCGGCAACATGTTTTGAAGGCAGGCCATACTCTCGATCCGCTGTGCCTGAGCCTCGCCGTCCTTGCCGTTTTGCCGCACGCCGAGTGTACGGTGCTGATTAGTTGACGCTTTTGCGTGCGAAACGGTGGCGGGTCCGTCATGTCATGCTGGACACCTTGTCATCGTGTAACAGGAAGCATTAAGCTACATGTGATTAATATTCTGCTGTTAACCTGTGAGGATTTGTGAAACTTCTGGTGGCATGTTGTACCTGCCGGAGATCAGTTAAGGATGTTTCTGAATAAGAGAGTGTTATACGGAAGTTACGAAGTCTAAGGCTTTGAAATGTTGTTTTCGTAAAGCGGAATCTAATTATTTTGGGAAATGCAAAAGGTAACAGAGTTTTACTGCTTGGTTTAAAGTTCCTGGCAGTGTAAATTTGATGTAATATGTTAGTCAGTGTGCTTTTCGCCCAGTTTTGGTTTTAGACTTTCTTTAATATGAAAGGCAGAGCTTTTGTTAGTGTAATTTTAATTGTTCTTTTATTCGGTAAATGTCTCAGTTTGGTTTTCAGTTATGTTACAGATAGTCTCGTAGTTAGTAAGCCTTGCATGGTCGTGAAAAGGGCGAATCACGAGTTGCATTTGGCTGTCGCGTGAATTATTTGCTGTTACAGAAATGGTCGGGTATGTGAGGCAGATGAGGTTTGTCGCCTTAGAGGGCAGGCTGAGATTGTGAGTGTGTTCGGCGTGTTTTCCGGCCTGGCTTGCAGCCTGATCATCTTCGAATTGCTTGGCGATTGCTTTCCACCGGTTTGTTCCGAGTACCACCGTGTATAAGCCACACTTCCATCCTTTAGTTATGTATCCGGCCTGTCCGCCGGGACGGACGAGATCTTTTCATAAGCAACGCAAGGTGAATCATTAGCGTTATGTAAATTTTGGTTACGTAAGCAACGCACTTAATAGCGTGCATATGGTGGTGACTGTCTGTGATCCTTTTGCAATCAGATCTAACTGTTATTTTTAAAAATGCTGTTGTTAAATTAGTTCATGATCATATAGTTTTTTTCTAAGTTTGGTGAAGGACAAGCATCCGAAATTTAAGGACTTGGTCTTTGGTAGTTCCATTTTCAATTTTGTATTTTTTTTAAAGAGAACAAAGGTTCGAATTAAATTTTTATATTGTTATTCCGATCCTGTATTTTTGTAATAATGAAATTTGTTCTTTAGTTGAACTTAAAATTATGTGTCAACCACGAGTTTGTCCATCAGCAAAGATCCCTAGCTTCCCATCTCCTTTGAGTAGCTGGGGTTAAATTGCAATTTTGGTTTCCCATCCACGTAATTTGAACAGGAACACAGCTCAGGTGCAGAACAGGTAGACATAATTCGTAGTGAAATCATACAGAGGAAATTATTCTGTTCTGAGTGCCTATACTTCTAAGTGTCTGATGGGACGATAGTAATGGCATGTCATCGGTAGCAGTTATAGCTCAGCGTGTTTCTACACCACCTTGTAAAACACCGAGCAACGTATTCCATGAACAGCTAAGAATATTAGCCGTTAGCCATGTAAAATATGTCACAATGAAACATAAATCGCTGTAGTGTTTCCTCTTACCTACAGACTGTTTGAGGAGCACTTCTTCTCCCGAATGTTTACACAAAAAGAAACGTCTGTCAACATGATGCTATCCGTCAAAGCTAACCCTTATACAGGTTCAGCATTAATAAAACCTAAAAACAGCAGGGACTGATTCCTGACTAGAATTGGAGGAAAAAAGGTCCTATGAATATGTGTCCCAAAATGCATCGTTGTCACGGTAGATGGCGCTGACGAATGGAAGTTCCTCTGACCAAGTGCCGTGTGTTCCTTGTGTGTTGCAGGCTGTATGATCGACGCACCTCATAGAACACGGGTGTTTCATGTTTTCTTGGAAACGGAAGGTATTGCACGCATGGCGTGGCCTGCTCGCTCTTCTGATTTGAACCCCATAGAGCATGTCTGGGACGCACTGCGGAGACGGGTTGAATCACGTCAGCATCTACTAATTACCCCCCAAGACTTGCGACCAGCTCTGCAGGAAGAATGGACGTCATTGCCTGAACATGGGATTGAGGACATCACTCACAGCGTGCCACGTCGTCGTCAGGCCTATACTGCTGACAGAGGTAGTCACATCCCATACTCAGCGCTTCGTGGCGTTTGCTGTGTTATTCAGTGGTTTGGCATTTAACTAATTTGTAAATGGAAATGATAATCTTATTTTATTAGATTGAGTAATTACTAAATAATTTTTCTCCCGGCTAAAGATTTGATCAAGTTGCTAAAGAACTTCAAGTTAACGTCGTGTTAAAGTGTTGTCTGTAAGTTGTGTAAGTGTCACTAAATCACAATTCATACAACAGATTCTATACAACTATTGATTAAGATGGAAGCAGTTATCTTCAGCAAAATGAGCATTAAAACCACCGAATATCAGCCGCGCACAACACTGACGTATGTAACCTAAAACAATATTCTTCGTAACTCGTGCGTAATTAATTTCGGCTCCATACATCAGCTAGAAAAGTTTCTTATAAGGATCGTGCTATGAGCACTGTTTTTAAAGAACCAATCTGATTCGAATCATTTCCATTAAAATGAGTTCGGGACCACCGGTGCACATTTATTTTTACACATTTGCATTACCTTCGGCATTTATCCTGCAGAGTTGCGTAATTTAAATTTGAATTTGCCGCTGAGATAATTGTTAAGATGGCGCAAGACAATTGAAAAAGACTTTCTACTGTTAGAGCAAATAAGTAAGTATTTAAAATGCTTATTAAACGCTATAAAATCTACTTTCGTATTGTGCACTATTTAGACTTCATCAAGCAAACATTTGGTTTTTTTCTAAGGACAACACAGACAAAAACGCGATACAAATCTCTATCATCAATAGCTGCGCTCCTTTCAGCGGAAAGAAATAACTAACACAGATAATGCTTACTGAGAGAGGAATTAAAGTTACAAATAATTATTCACTCATGTTTATAATAATAATGAATTCTATTTTCAAGTAATAATTAACAAATAATTACAATTTCTTAACAGACCTCAGTTCGATATGCGTCCGCAACCTACAAAAGCCAACCAACAAAAGGTAAAAACAAAGGAAGACAAACGCAGATCATAAATGGAATTTACAATTATCATTGTCTTTGTACGATACACATCGATATGTCCAATTACATCAGAGAATATTGTATAAATAAT
This sequence comes from Schistocerca americana, assembly GCF_021461395.2. Taxonomy (NCBI): domain Eukaryota; kingdom Metazoa; phylum Arthropoda; class Insecta; order Orthoptera; family Acrididae; genus Schistocerca; species Schistocerca americana. Next base: position 326,356,372 of record NC_060119.1, on the reverse strand, counting down.
TAATATTTATCATTGTTTTCACTATTTTTTCATATGTCGAATAGATAATGTTTATAACTGTTACAGGCATGATTTCCTCTCGTCGCACTGTAGCTAAAATTTATCTCGTGGATAATACAACTTCAATCAGTTGCCAGAATGTGTGTGCAAATCCGTTTAAGTTGGAAAAAACGAAGAATATTTTTTTCTACCTTTACGCATTTCGTAGTTGTTTACGTTCTGTATTTTTTACATAGCTACAAGCGCACATGAGTTCTCAAGATCTCATCTCGATACCTGACAGCAGTTAAACATTACAGATTCACCCGTACGATTTCACGAGGAGCTGTTCGAGTGGTAAGCATAAATCCTGCGCATATCTCTAGGGATCCTCCTCTATATTGGTCTCTTTCCACAGTGTTTTGGTCGCGCAACCGTATTCCACGTTCCCTCCAGAGGCGAATCCGTCGAGAATCACTGTCCAGACCAAATCGGTACTTATCTGTGAAAAGAACGTTGGACAATCATTCGATCGTCCACGTGGCATGTTGACGACACCGCTCTAGACGTTCCCTTCCGTGAAGACGCGTCAGAGATACACATGCAGCAAGTCTCCGACGATAAAGGCCACTCTGCTGAAGCCTTCTGTAGAGATTTTGCCTCAATAAAAAACGTCCAGCGGATGCTGCGATGTCAGCTGCCAGTTGTTGTGGAGTACTAACGCAGTACCGTTGTACGCTTGCAGACAAATAATCATTTCTCTTTCTGATGTCACACGTGGTCGGCCCTGCTATGGTCTTCGGTATACAGTTTCGGTCTCTATAAACTCGCCACATCCAAGAAGCAACAGAACGATTCACCTTATGCCGTCGGGCCACATCGGTTTGCAACTGTTTTACTTCCATTCTTCCTATGCTTCTCTACTGCAGAGAGTCTGGTAGGAGTGTTGTCTGTGCCATACTGGACCATCTGTGACTGTGTACTCAGAGACTGTGATTGTGGGACTTCCGACCAATAAAATTCCGTTGGTTTGGTGGATACCCTGACGCCATCGCTAGCGTGGTTGTCCGTTGACCAGAATGCCATCTTCCTTGAAGAACACGATCTTTCGGACATGTGTTCACAGTTGGTATGATTATATCGTGACTTAGACACAAAAGGGCAAATGGCGGTTTGCTTCCTAAATTTTTGACACCAGTGTATGTATGCTTGATATGTGCTTGAAGTTGTGCAACGTTCTTCTACCAGTAATTCTTACCAGAGGGTATCGAGACAATAGCACATTTATATCTCCCCGTTTCATTAGAAACATTTTGTAGGCATACTGAACACACAGATTTATTTACGTTTTGTTTTTCATCACTGTTGGTAGAAGCACATATTTTTTTTATAGTTACTGATTGCTTTATCTTCTTGAGGACGTATCTGATGGTAGTTTACATGTTATTACAGCTGGTTGGGCTGATTTAGATCCTGAACAAAATCACCTAATGTTGAGAAGGGAATATAACCTCATTCATGTTTCATCAAGTACAAGGTGCACAACTTTGCTTCCATCGTTTGCCGATAGGTGGCGACAACGGTAAATAGCGGTCGAAAGAAGCACATCGCAGACGTCAGGCAGTTACCTTGGACCTCGGTCAACATAACCACATCTACATCTACATCTACATTTATACTCCGCAAGGCACCCAACGGTGTGTGGCGGAGGGCACTTTATGTGCCACTGTCATTACCTCCCTTTCCTGTTCCAGTCGCGTATGGTTCGCGGGAAAAACGACTGTCTGAAAGCCTCCGTGCGCGCTCTAATCTCTCTAATTTTACATTCGTGATCTCCTCGGGAGGTATAAGTAGGTGGAAGCAATATATTCGATACCTCATCCAGAAACGCACCCTCTCGAAACCTGGCGAGCAAGCTACACCGCGATGCAGAGCGCCTCCTTCGCAGAGTCTGCCACTTGAGTTTGCTAAACATCTCCGTAACGCTATCACGGTTACCAAATAACCCTGTGACGAAACGCGCCGCTCTTCTTTGGATCTTCTCTATCTCTTCCGTCAACCCGATCTGGTACGGATCCCACACTGATGGGCAATACTCAAGTATAGGTCGAACGAGTGTTTTGTAAGCCACCTCCTTTGTTGATGGACTACATTTTCTAAGGACTCTCCCAATGAATCTCAACCTGGTACCCGCCTTACCAACAATTAATTTTATATGATCATTCCACTTCAAATCGTTCCGCACGCATACTCCCAGATATTTTACAAAAGTAACTGCTACCAGTGTTTGTTCCGCTATCATATAATCATACAATAAAGGATCCTTCTTTCTGTGTATTCGCAATACATTACATTTGTCTATGTTAAGGGTCAGTTGCCACTCCCTGCACCAAGTGCCTATCCGCTGCAGATCTTCCTGCATTTCGCTACAATTTTCTAATGCTGCAACTTCTCTGTATACTACAGTATCATCCGCGAAAAGCCGCATGGGACTTCCGACGCTATCTACTCGGTCATTTATATATATTGTGAAAAGAAATGGTCCCATAACTCTCCCCTGTGGCACGCCAGAGGTTACTTTAACGTCTGTAGACGTCTCTCCATTGATAACAACATGCTGTGTTCTGTTTGCTAAAAACTCTTCAATCCAGCCACACAGCTGGTCTGATATTCCATAGGCTCTTACTTTGTTTATCAGGCGACAGTGCGGAACTGTATCGAACGCCTTCCGGAAGTCAAGAAAAATAGCATCTACCTGGGAGCCTGTATCTAATATTTTCTGGGTCTCATGAATAAATAAAGCGAGTTGGGTCTCACACGATCGCTGTTTCCGGAATCCATGTTGATTCCTACAGAGTAGATTCTGGGTTTCTAAAAACGACATGATACGCGAGCAAAAAACATGTTCTAATATTCTACAACAGATCGACGTCAGAGATATAGGTCTATAGTTTTGCGCATCTGCTCGATGACCCTTCTTGAAGACTGAGACTACCTGTGCTCTTTTCCAATCATTTGGAACCTTCCGTTCCTCTAGAGACTTGCGGTACACGGCTGTTAGAAGGGGGGCAAGTTCTTTCGCGTACTCTGTGTAGAATCGAACTGGTATCCCGTCAGGTCCAGTGGACTTCCCTCTATTGAGTGATTCCAGTTGCTTTTCTATTCCTTGGACACTTATTTCGATGTCAGCCATTTTTTCGTTTGTGCGAGGATTTAGAGAAGGAACTGCAGTGCGGTCTTCCTCTGTGAAACAGCTTTGGAAAAAGGTGTTTAGTATTTCAGCTTTACGCGTGTCATCCTCTGTTTCAATGTCATCATCATCCCGGATTGTCTGGATATGCTGTTTCGAGCCACTTACTGATTTAACGTAAGACCAGAACTTCCTAGGATTTTCTGTCAAGTCGGTACATAGAATTTTACTTTCGAATTCACTGAACGCTTCACGCATAGCCCTCCTTACGCTAACATTGACATCGTTTAGCTTCTGTTTGTCTGAGAGGTTTTGGCTGCGTTTAAACTTAGAGTGAAGCTCTCTTTGCTTTCGCAGTAGTTTCCTAACTTTGTTGTTGTACCACGGTGGGTTTTTCCCGTCCCTCACAGTTTTACTCGGCACGTACCTGTCTAAAACGCATTTTACGACTGCCTTGAACTTTTTCCATAAACACTCAACATTGTCAGTGTCGGAACTGAAATTTTCTGTCGATTTGTGTCTGCATCATAAAGTTGTTCTTGATTGAAACCGTCAGTTTACGAGCCTAATTCTCGTCATTTGCGGGAGGTGTTACTATTTTGTTTCAATATGAAGAAAACAGCGGCAAAGTCTGATAGAATGCTCTCAGGTACGTATGGTAAGGACGCTATTAGTGAAAGAACGTGTCGTGAGTGGTTTCAACGCTTCAAGAACGGTGATTTTAACGTCGTAGACCGGCATAGTGGTGGAAGAGGGAATGGTTTCGAAGATGTAGTATTGGAGACAACGCTGAGTGAAGACTCGCATCAGACTCAAGAAGAATTGGCACGATTAGTGGGAGTGACACAGCAAGCCATTTCGAAACGTCTCAAGGCTGTGGGCACGATTCAGAAAGAAGTAACTTGGGTCCCGTGTAAGCTGAAACCACGACACGTTGAACGGCGTTTGTGTGTTTGTGAACAGTTGCTTCAGACGCAAAAACGGAAACGATTTCTGTGTCGCATTGTGACCGGGGACGAAAAATGGATTCATTACGATAACCCTAAACGCAAAATCTCATAGGAATATCCCGGCCATGCTTCCACGTCGACGGCCAAACCGAATATTCACGGCCGGCCTTGGTGGCCGAGCGGTTCTAGGCGCTTCAGTCCGGAACCGCTCGACCGCTACGGTCGCAGGTTCAAATCCTGCCTCGGGCATGGATGTGTGTGATGTCCTTAGTTATGTTTAAGTAGTTCTAAGTTCTAGGGGACTGATGACCTCAGATGTTAAGTCCCATAGTGCTCTGAGCCATTTCGAATATTCACGGTTCCTACATCAAGCTCTGCATTTGGTGGGACCAGCTCGGCGTCGTGTACTATGAGGTGTTAAAACCAAGTGAAAAATCACAGGTGCTTGTTATCGAACGCAGTTAATGCGTTTGAGCAGAGCATTAAAAGACAAACGGCCGCAATACGGCGAGAGGCACGATAAAGTGATTTTGCAGCAAGACAACGCTCGACCCCACTTTGCAAAAGAGGTCAAAACGTACTTAGAAACGTTAAAATGGGAAGTCCTACCCCACCCGCCGTATTCCCCAGGCATTACTCTCTCTGACTGTCATCTGTTTAGATCAATGGCGCATGGCCTGGCTGACCAACACTTCAGATCTCATTAAGAAGTCACAAATTGGATCAATTCGTCGATCGCTTCAAAAGATGAACAATTTTTTCGACGCGGGATTCGTACACTGCCCGAAAGATAGGAGAAAGTAGTGGCCAGTGATGGAAAATATTTTGAATGATACATGTGTAACCACCTTGTTGCATTAAAGCCTGAAATGTTGGGGAAAAAAACGGCGGAAGCAAAGCAGTAGATAAGAAAAATTCTTTCTTTTGCGGCATAATTTATTTGTTTTTACCATACTTGTATAGTCCTGTTTCACATGATATATGAAGCAGTACAGATTGCTAAGAGTGCGTCAACAGAATAGCAGAATACACAAAGAGGAAATTAAATTTACTCATGAGCAAAAATAGCTGGAGATCAAGCGCACACGCACTTACACAAACACGCACACACACACACACACACACACACACACACACACACACACACACACACATAGACAGGGTATTCTGACACATGTTGTACACAAGAATCATGGATCTCACATACAACTAAGTGAAACAGACATACATTTGTTACGAAAACGCTTTAAATACAACATTAACAAGAGTGAATTAACAAACGCAGACATGAGGGACAATATAACAGAGGCAGAACATTTTATGACAGAGGTAAGAAAAAACCGAAACAACGACATAAATGAGGAACTAGTCAGAGGATTCACAGCATTAGAAGTTAATGGCTTCATGATAAATAAGAGCGCCTTAGGAACTATAACGGCAGAAGAGCCTTAACTGTCAAATCAGTAAAGGGAAAAACTTTATGAAAGGCGGGTAGTAACTATAAAAGCAGACCAATATATTATTACTGAGGCAACGGATGAAGAAATCACTGAACTAAAATCTTAAAATCTGATCAACTATCAGACTTCAAACAAAGCTAGAAACCAATGTAAAAGAATTCAAAAGCAAACTCACATAAAATCTGAAACTAAATTTTAAAAAAATACGTAAAGACAGTATTCACATGAGACTGGCTATTAATTTGAACAGTGGTCCCACATATCTCACTGCCAAGTCTTCACACAAGAACATTTTAAACAATAGGGCAACAGGAGTTTAAGTACTCCTTCGAATTAATCTAAAATATGATTTTAGATACATCCTGTCAAATACATAGCTGTTAACTTTGACTGTGAAAGATATAATTATTTATTTGATGACACAAAACACTGTAAGAGAAAAACAGACAGGAAATTCGGAAATCCCTAACACTGCTACAGAAGATCTTCTACAAATCATAAACGGTTCAGCTACTGAATCCTACTGAATCACACGGAACTGCATCTTTTCCTGAGCTCATAACGGTGGATAATCCCCGTTGGACAGGATAGATTTGCAAACGTATAGTGTACTGATTGGAAGCGCTACACCAAAAGTGCTCCAATGCAGTTTCTTTTAAAGTATGACGATTGAGATAAGACTGCATTATTAAGGATATTATGTGTAATTTGTTGCATACTTAGAGGTTATTTTAGAATTTTGATATGCAGTTTGATTTGCAGCGAACATTGCGCGCCAAAGGCGACGAACGGTTTCTTTGTTACAGCTTGGAAGTGAACGGTTGAATTCCATAATGATACATCTACAGTCATATAAATGCACTAAAAATAGTTGAAATTAAATGTTATCGTATCATATAAACTTGGTAATACACTCTGAATTTCGGTTTTGTCTGCGTATTTAAGTAATCACTTAATGACGTAATTTAACTTTACCGATTAGTACACAGGTCGCAAGATACAAAGAGCAAATTATCGGTATTAAGACTCCTGACGTGTACTCTTGTCATGTTATCCCTCAGTGCGGAAAGAGTAATGTAGAAATTAGTCACTGGTATTTGCACTTCCGCAATATTTTCGGGGTGAATCAAGTTCAACTTGCACCTAAAATAGTGCAGAAATGCACAGTGCTATGGATGTGCGATTTTCACAGAATGTATTGGTTATCAGGGGCTCGTACTGTTGACCAACGAACACATCGTAATAATACCCTTTTTTTTCAGGCATCACCCTTTTAAATGGAACAACGCCTATTGACATTAACAAAGTAAAAGAAAGATAAATCAGAATGTTTACGAGATAATTTAGTTTGAAAAGTTCCCATACCAACAACTGTGCAATATCTTTGGTAGCCCACATTAAAGAACAACGAAAATGCAAACACTAGTTACATGGTTCCTTACCAGTAACGGGACAACTGTCCATCACAAGTTGTGTTCAAAATGTCCACCGACAGAGGCTATACACTCTTCCAGTCTCTTATGGAATGACTTCTGTACACGCACCTATCATTTCAGAGGAGATGTATCACCAGGCTGCAGTAATATTTCGTCGCATATTGTCATGTGTAGCTGATATGCCCTTGTAGACAGCATCTTTCACAGAAAAAAGATTCGGGGAACGGGCCGGACAAAGCACAGGTCCTCTGTGTCCAGCCTAACGATTTGGTAACAATTCGTGAAGACATTGTATAGTACTTCACTATGGGCGGATGTCCCCGTGGTCTAGGGGTAGCGTCTTTGATTCATAATCAAAACGTCTTCGGTCCCGGGCTGTATACCCGCCACTGTTTAAATTTTGATAAATAATCAGCATTGGCGGCCGAAGACTTCCGTCATAAGAAGTCAGCCTCATTCTGCCAATGGCCTTGTCAAAGAGGGCGGAAGAGCGGATAGAGGTTCAGGGCACTCTTTTGTCCTAGGGGTGGGAAATTGCCCCTAAAGGCGAAAGAATCAGCAATGATCAACGACATGAGGATGCAGAAGGCAATGGAAACCACTGCATTAAAGACACGTAACGTGTATCCACAGGACATGTGACCTGTATTTGAAGAATTGTGTCATGATGATCTCTCCATTGGCAAAAGATTCCGGAATAGTCTCCCATTCGGATCTCCGGGAGGGGACTGCCAAGGGGGAGGTTACCATGAGAAAAAGATTGAATAATCAACGAAACGATAACGTTCTACGAGTCGGGGCGTGGAATGTCAGAATCTTGAACGTGGTATGGAAACTAGAAAATCTGAAAAGGGAAATGCAAAGGCTCAATCTAGATATAGTAGGGGTAAGTGAATTGAAGTGGAAGGAAGACAAGGATTTCTGGTCAGATGAGTATCGGCTAATATCAACAGCAGCAGAAAATGGTATAACGGGTGTAGGATTCGTTATGAATAGGAAGGTAGGGCAGAGGGTGTGTTACTGTGAACAGTTCAGTGACCGGGTTGTTCTAATCAGAATCGACAGCAGACCAACACCGACAACGATAGTTCAGGTATACATGCCGACGTCGCAAGCTGAAGATGAACAGATAAAGAAAGTGTATGAGGGTATTGAAAGGGTAATGCAGTATGTAAAGGGGGACGAAAATCTAATAGTCATTGGCGACTGGAATGCTGTTGTAGGGGAAGGAGTAGAAGAAAAGGTTACAGGAGAATATGGGCTTGGGACAAGGAATGAAAGAAGAGAAAGACTATTGAGTTCTGTAACAAGTTTCAGCTAGTAATAGCGAATACCCTTTTCGAGAATCACAAGAGGAGGAGGTATACTTGGAAAAGGCCAGGAGATCCGGGAAGATTTCAATTACATTACATCATGGTCAGACAGAGATTCCAAAATCAGATACTGGATTGTAAGGCGTACCCAGGAGCAGATATAGACTCAGATCACAATATAGTAGTGATGAAGAGTAGGCTGAAGTTCAAGACATTAGTCAGGAAGAATCAATACGCAAAGAAGTGGGATACGGAAGTACTAAGGAATGACGAGATACGTTTGAAGTTCTCTAACGTTATAGATACAGCAATAAGGAATAGCGCAGTAGGAAGTACAGTTGAAGAGGAATGGACATCTCTAAAAAGGGCCATCACAGAAGTTGGGAAGGAAAACATAGGTACAAAGAAGGTAGCTGCGAAGAAATCATGGGTAACAGAATAAATACTTCAGTTGATTGATGAAAGGAGGAAGTACAAACATATTCCGGGTAAATCAGGAATACAGAAATACAAGTCGTTGAGGAATGAAATAAACAGGAAGTGCAGGGAAGCTAAGACGAAATGGCTGCAGGAAAAATGTGAAGACATCGAAAAAGATATGATAGTCGGAACGACAGACTCAGCATACAGGAAAGTCAAAACAACCTTTGGTGACATTAAAAGCAACGGTGGTAACATTAAGAGTGCAACGGGAATTCCACTGTTAAATGCAGAGGAGAGAGCAGATAGGTGGAAAGAATACATTGAAAGCCTCTATGAGGGTGAAGATTTGTCTGCTGTGATAGAAGAAGAAACAGGAGTCGATTTGGAAGAGATAGGGGATCCAGTATTAGAATTGGAATTTTTAAGAGCTTTGGAGGACTTACGGTCAAATAAGGCAGAAGGGATAGATAACATTCCATCAGAATTTCTAAAATCATTGGGGGAAGTGGCAACAAAACGACTATTCACGTTGGTGTGTAGAATATATGAGTCTGGCGATATACCATCCGACTTTCGGAAAAGCATCATCCACACAATTCCGAAGACGGCAGGAGCTGCCAAGTGCGAGGATTATCGCACAATCAGCTTAACAGCTCATGCATCGAAGCTGCTTACAAGAATAATATACAGAAGAATGGAAAAGAAAATTGAGAATGCGCTAGGTGACGATCAGTTTGGCTTTAGGAAAAGTAAAGGGACGAGAGAGGCAATTCTGACGTTACGGCTAATAATGGAAGCAAGGCTAAAGAAAAATCAAGACACTTTCATAGGATTTGTCGACCTGGAAAAAGCGTTCGACAATATAAAATGGTGCAAGCTGTTCGAGATTCTGAAAAATGTAGGGGTAGGCTATAGGGAGAGACGGGTCATATACAATATGTACAACAACCAAGAGCGAATAATAAGAGTTGACGATCATGAACGAAGTGCTCGTATTAAGAAGGGTGTAAGACAAGGCTGTAGCCTTTCGCCCCTACTCTTCAATTTGTACATCGAGGAAGCAATGATGGAAATAAAAGAAAGAATCAGGAGTGGAATTAAAATACAAGGTGAAAGGATATCAATGATACGATTCGCTGATGAAAGTGCTATCCTGAGTGAAAGTGAAGAAGAATTAAATGATCTGCTGAACGGAATGAACAGTCTAATGAGTACACAGTATGGTTTGAGAGTAAATCGGAGAAAGACGAAGGTAATGAGAAGTAGTAGAAATGAGAACAGCGAGAAACTTAACATCAGGATTGATGGTCACGAAGTCAATGAAGTTAAGGAATTCTGATACCTAGGCAGTAAAATAACCAATGACGGACGGAGCAAGAAGGACGTCAAAAGCAGTCTTGCTATGGCAAAAAAGGCATTTCTGGCCAAGAGAAGTCTACTAATATCAAATACCGGCCTTAATTTGAGGAAGAAATTTCTGAGGATGTACGTCTGTCTGGAGTACACCACTGTATGGTAGTGAAACTTGGACTGTGGGAAAACCGGAACAGAAGAGAATCGAAGCATTTGAGATGTGGTGCTATAGACGAATGTTGAAAATTAGGTGGACTGATAAGGTAAGGAATGAGGAGGTTCTACGCAGAATCGGAGAGGAAAGGAATGTGTGGAAAACACTGATAAGGAGAAGAGACAGGATGATAGGTCATTTGCTAAGACATGAGGTAATGACTTCCATGGTGCTAGAGGGAGCTGTAGAGGGCAAAAACTGTAGAGGAAGACAGAGATTGGAATACGTCAAGCAAATAATTGAGGACGTAGGTTGCAAGTGCTACTCTGAGATGAAGAGGTTAGCACAGGAAAGGAATTCGTTGCGAGCCGCATCAAATCAGTCAGTAGCCTGATTCCCAAAAAAAAAAAAAAAAAAAAAAAAAATAGGCTGGACAGCAGTCATACTGGTACAACAGGATCCTCCTGGTCTGTAAAAGAACGTCGTCTACCAGCTGTGGAACATGGTCTCTTAGGAAGCTTCCATACTTGTCCCCATTCAGTGTTCCATCTACGTTACATGGCCCTATAAGCTGACGGCTCACTATCCGGCATCACACTCACGCTCATGCACGCGGACATTCCGCCTGGCGAAGGCAACGAGAATTGTCAACAGTTCAGTAGTGCATGTTTTGGTGGTTAACCTGGCAGTGATTGTTAAATGTGGTTTCACCACTAAACAAGATACATGACACATGTGGACTCCCTTGTTTTAATGTCCATAATGGTTTCCATGCAACTGTTGATGGAGAGACATGTGATAGTGATGCAACCTGTGTCGATGGAGAATGCGTGGAGGACTTTCATGACTCATGCCACTTCCTCCTGCAGTTTCAAGGAAGCTAACATGCGGATCCACTGCAACAGCAACAAGAATATTGATTTCCCCCTGTTCTGTAGTCACTTGTTTCCTTCTGTAACATCTTCTAGCTCTTACAATACCACTTTAACGTAACTACTTGAGGAGACACCCATGGTTTAGGGGTATTGTTTCTGATTGGTTATCAAGTCACCCACAATGCAGGTTTCGAACATCGCTACTGCTTAGGTTTTGAATAAAAATCAGCACTGGCAGACGGTGACTACTGGCATAAGAAGCCATCCTTATTCAGCCAACGGCCCTGTCAAATAGGACGGAGGAGGAGATTGAGGACAGTCTCTTGTAACTGGGCAGGGAAACTGCCACTAAAAGCGGAACAATCAGCAATGATCAACGGCATGAGGATGCGAAAGGCAGTGGAAACCACTGCATTAAAGATACTGTGTGTATCCACAGGACACGATCTCTCCACTGGCAAATGATTTCGGAATAGTCCCCCATTCTGTTTTCTGGGAGCAAACTGCCAAGGGGGTGATGATCTTGAGGAAAGGAGTGAATAACGAAAGAAAGGATAATGTTCTACGAGTTTGGGTGCTGAATGTCGGTGGTTTGAACCTGGTAGAAAAGGAGAACGCTGACGCTCAATCTAGTTATAGTGGGAGTCAGCGAAGTGAGCTGGAAGGAAGACAAGGACTTCTGGGTAGACGAGTATTAGGTAATATCAACAGCGGCAGAAAATGGTATAACGGGAGTACATTCGTTACCAATTTCAGTGATAAGGCTATTTCATTGCAGTTGACAGCAAACGAATACCGCATCGACAGTTCACATTTACATGCTAAAGATGAAGACCTAGAGAAAGTAAATGAGGATATAAAACGAGCGATTTAGTACATAAAGAGAGATGAAAACCAAATAGCATGCAGTTGTGTATGGAGTAGAATAAGGTGTCGCGAGAGAGTATAGGCTTGATAGAAGAAACGAGAGAGGAGAGAGACTAACCGAGTTCTGTAACAAATATCAATTAGTAATAGCGAATACTATGTTCAGTAATCACAAGAGGAGGCGGCATACTTGGAAACGCGCCGGGAGGTACGGGAAGATTTCAGTTAGATTACATCACGGTCAGGAAAAGATTCCGAAATCAGATATAGGATATTGAGGTGTACCCACGAGCAGATGCAAAGTCAGATGTCAATTTAGTATTGATGAAGAGACAGCTGAAGTTTAAGAGACTAGTAATGAAGAATCAGTACATAAAGAAATGGAGTACCGAAGTACTAAGAAATGAATAGATAAGTTTGAAGTTCACTTAGGCTAGTAGACAATGCGATAATGAGCAGCTCAGTAGGCAATACAGCTGAAGAGGTTTGGACGTCTCTAAAGAGGGCAATCACAGAAGTTGGAAAGGAAAACTACGAAGAAACCATGGATAACAGATGAAATATTTCAGCTGATCGATGAAAGAAGGAAGTACGAAAATGTTCAGGGAAATTCAAGAACAGAGAATCACAAGACACTTAGGAATGAAATAAACATGAAGTGCAGGGAAGCTAAGGCAAAATGGCTGCATGAAAATGTGAAGATATCTAAAAAGGAATGATCATCGGAAGGACGGATTCAGCATATAGGAAATTTAGAAAACCGGTTCGGACGCTGCAGTTGGTAATGGAAGCATGTCTGAAGAAAAATCAAGACACTTCAAAGGATTTGTCGACCTGGAAAAAGCTTTAACAGAGTAAAATGGTGCAAAATATTCGAAATTCTGGGAAGTATATGGAGAAACTGTGTGGAAAGACGCAGAAGTATCGCGGTTCAGGACTGAAGCGCCTAGAACCGCTCGGCCACAGCGGCCGGCGGATCACGAAGTAGACGAAGTTAAGGAAATCTGTTACGCAGGAAAGTAACCTATGATGGAGCAAAGACGACGTAAAAAGCAGACTAACACTGGCAAAAAGGCATTCATGGACAAGAGAAGTCTGCTACTATTAAACATAGGTCTTCCGTTGAGGAAGAAATTGAAGAAAATGTTCCTCTGGAGCACAGAGTTGTCAGATAGTGAGACATGGACTGTGGGAAACCAGAACAGAGGAGAATCCAAACGTTTGAGATGTGGTGCTACAGAAGAATGTCGAAAATTAGGTGGCCTGATAAAGGAAGAAATGAGGTAGTTTTCCGTAGAACCGTCGAGGCAAGGGAAATATAGGGAACACTGACAAGAAGAAGGGACATCTGTTAAGACGTCACGATATAAGTACCATGGTACTAGAGGGAGCTGTAGAGGGTAACAACTGTAGGGGAAGACAGAGACTGAAGTACATCCAGAAATTATTGAGGATGTAGGATGCAATTTGTACTCTGAGGTGAAAAATTTAACAAAAAAATTAGGTGCTTGATAAATAATTTCCATGATGGTTAACGTCTATTGGGATATCTCGCTGCATAAACCGTACAACGAACTGCATTCTTCCTACACTCTCTATTCCGAATTTTTCAGCATTGCTAGATCCCATCCTACACTCACGACCTACTGCGTGGACCGCCACGCACTAACTTGCCAGCCAGTGCACTCAAGCAGCAAGCATGTACACTGTAAACAAACATAACAGCATCGTACCTAGCAACTAGGCAGGTTGAACGGCACGACCAAGTGTCGGTGTGGGAACTTTTCAAAATAAAGTATATCGTAAACGAATCGCACTAGAATCCTGAAACAAATACCATTGACATTCCAATTTACCCTCCTTTTAGACTGTTGATATCAATAGCCATTGTACCCTTTCTAAATATTATTACAACCTGACTATTGGCTAACAACGTGAGCCCCTGACTACCAAGCCATCTTCTGAAAACCGCACGTCAGTAGCACTTTCGATTTCCGCGATACATGCTGTGAAAAATTTCACGTGATTCACGCCGTATATTGGTCAGAAACAGTAAGAGAAGTTTGCAAAAGTATTTCAGGGTAGGTTGTGTTTCAAGAACAATGGCTCAGTACCCGAGTTAATCAGTATCGAAGTTATCCAATCACGCGATTATATGAGTAATTTCAAGCAGCCCATCAGAGACGATACGAAAACTGGACATAGGACGGTAGTATGGACTGAACGCGATTCAAAGGCTGAGCAGTCTCGTTCGCTGTCGCCTAAGCTATGAGAGCAGCATACACTAATTGTATCTGGCGCTATGCTTCAATTTGCGCGCACAACTGCCTGATTAGATAATTTCAATGGTAATTAACTCGGAAACGGCACAAATTAAGGAACTTTACTAACAATTATGTCGCAGTACAGCCTGCCCAAATTCGGAGTAGGTATTAAAATCCATGGAGAAGAAACAAAAACTCTGAGCTTCGCCGATGACATTGTAATTCTGTCAGAGACAGCAAAGGACTTGGAAGAGCAGTTGAACGGAATGGACAGTGTCTTGAAAGGAGGATATAAGATGAACATCAACAAAAGCAAAACGAGGATAATGGAATGTAGTCGAATTAAGGCGGGTGATGCTGAGGGAATTAGATTAGGAAATGAGACACTTAAAGTAGTAAAGGAGTTTTGCTATTTAGGGAGCAAAGTAACTGATGATGGTCGAAGTAGAGAGGATATAAAATGTAGACTGGCAATGGCAAGGAAAGCGTTTCTGAAGAAGAGAAATTTGTTAACATCGAGTATAGATTTAAGTGTCAGGAAGTCGTTTCTGAAAGTATTTGTATGGAGTGTAGCCATGTATGGAAGTGAAACATGGACGATAAATAGTTTGGACAATAAGAGAATAGAAGCTTTCGAAATGTGGTGCTACAGAAGAATGCTGAAGATTAGATGGGTAGATCATATAACTAATGATGAAGCATTGAACAGAATTGGGGAGAAGAGGAGTATGTGGCACAACTTGACAAAAAGAAGGGACCGGTTAGTTGGACATGTTTGAGGCATCAAGGGATCACAAATTTAGCATTGGATGGCAGCGTGGAGGGTAAAAATCGTAGAGGGAGACCAAGAGATGAATACACTAATCAGATTCAGAAGGATGTGGGTTGCAGTAAGTACTGGGAGATGAAGAAGCTTGCACAGGATAGGGTAGCATGGAGAGCTGCATCAAACCAGTCTCAGGACTGAAGTCCACAGCAACAACAACAACTCAGCCAGCCCTGCAACTTCAGTACAAGTTTTCCTGGCTTTCTGACATGTATCAATTTCTGAACAATAGTAAGGGGTGAAAGCAAACTGTGTAATTCAGCATAAAACACTTCGATTCAAGTAACAGTGTTCGTGTGTTGACTGCAAAGAATATCCTTATACCATAATATTTTATCACGAGTGTTTTTAGTCCAGTATTACTTTACGTCAATCACCCAAAATGGCTGACAGAGTGATTATGGATGGCCGTGATCAGTTGGAAATTTCGTGGCTGAGTCTCTTCCTTCATATTGAAATATTAATATAACTAAAATCTTGTTTTTCACGTTTCGTCTGTTAGGTTAGAATTAAATTATAATTAAGTCGTATACTGGGTGAGCTAGTACTCTACCTACAAACTATCAGACGTGGTAGTACAGATCAAAACAAGGAAAAATGTAGATAAAAAATGGAATCTGCTCATGACATAATTATCACGACATTCCAGAAGGGAACCACAACTGACTACATAACGAGACTTACCCCCATTAATCTATCTTGAACCGCAACTGGTGCGCAAGAAGCAGTTTGCGGTACGTCTTTCAGTTCTTTTCGGACATGAACGAGAAACTTCATGGATTTGCTAATGAACTTCCTCAACTATATGAAAAATACGCTCCCTCAAAGATCGGAAAAGTAAGAAGGACACCTGTACCTCGGCTAACTAAAGAACTAAATCAACTCATGAACATTAGAGATGCTGCACAACGTGCATACAAACGGGGCCCTTTGTTTGAAACAAAAGCGGAGCGGAGTCAGTCAAGCTGTGAGAAATGCAGAACTCAGTCACGTCTGTACATCTACATCTACATCATACTCCGCAAGCCATAAACTGGTGTATGGTGGAGGCTACTTTCGGTACCACTATCTGATCCCTCCAATCCTGTTCCACTTGCGAACAGTGCGTGCGAAGAATTATTGTCGGTAAGCCTCTGTATTGGCTCTAGTTTCTCGAATTTTCTCCTCGTTGTCAATACGCGGCATGTGTTGTCCGACTCCTACTGACAAGTGCTGTGCCGAAATTTCAGTAGTAAACCTCTCCGTGATGCACAACGCCTCTCTTGTAACGCCTGCCAGTGGAGTTTGTTTAACATCTCCGTAACGTTCTCTCGCCAGCTAAACGATCTCATGACGGAATGCGCCGCTCTTCGTTGGATCTTCTCTATCAGTCCTATCTGATAGGGATCCCCGATAGATGAGCAATACTCAAGAATCAGGCGAACTTATAAGCCACTTCTTTGGTAGATGAGTTACATTTCCTTAAGATTCTTCCGATGAGTCTGATTCTGGTGTCTCCTTTTCCCACAATCTGTTTTATATGGTCAATCCACCTAAGGTTGCTCTGGATAGTTACGCCTAGATATTTTACGGTAGACGCTGTCTCTTGTTCCAGAATGAGATTTTCACTCTGCAGCGGAGTGTGCGCTGATATGAAACTTCTTGGAAGATTAAAACTGTGTGCCCGACCGAGACTTGAACTCGGGACCTTTGCCTTTCGCGGGCAAGTGCTCTACCAACTGAGCTACCGAAGCACGACTCACGCCCGGTCCTCACAGCTTTACTTCTGCCAGTATCTCGTCTCCTACCTTCCAAACTTACCCGCGAAAGGCAAAGGTCCCGAGTTCGAGTCTCGGTCGGGCACACAGTTTTAATCTGCCAGAAGTTGCTGTCTCTTGTTATTAATAGTGTAGCTGTACAGTAGTGGATTTCTTTTCCTATGTATGCTCAGTCTGCAAAATTTATTTATGTTCAGGGTCAGCTGCCAGAGCCTGCACTAATCATCAATTCTCTGCAGGTCGTTCAGCAAATTCTGTCTTCTGGCGTTGCTACTTTGTTATAGAGAACTGCATCATCTGCGAACAGCCTTAAAGAGCATCCGACGCTTTCTACTAAATTGTTTATATATATTGTAAACAGCAACGGTCCTATCGCACTTCCCTGTGGTACTCCGAATATTACCTGTACATTAACCGGCAACAGAAATACACCAGCTGTCCCATGGAAAAATATGCATGGTCTTAATATAGGCAAAGAACCCAACATGTATTTCACTTCAGCTACAGCCACAGGTGAACGGCAAACGAAACAAAGATAAATTGATTACTTCATGGGGTTAAACGACTGTGGCCACGAAAACATGTTACTGAGAAAAGCGTCAAAAAAGCCTTCATACGTATCAGATCAGCATCTATTAGACACGATGGCATCCTAGTTCCTCTACTGCCCACTGTAGCACGTATCTTCAAACTCTCCTTAACCACAAGCGTTTTCTCTGAGACCAGAAAACAGGGACCAGTTAAGAAAATATCTAAAAAGGACTAGCCACAGCACCTCTGATTACCGGCCTACGAGTATTTGCATTCTTCCTGCACTATCCAAGCCCCCAGACATACTAGACCAATACCAATCAGGTTTCCGTAAACGTCGCAGCACAACAACTGCCTTAATGAAGGTAATAGACGGTCTGATATTTGGCATGATTGCACAGGAGGCGACTGTCATGTGCTTCTCAGACTTCAGCAAAGACTCTGTTGACTTGGACATTTTTACTTGCAGAAAATTTCTCGCAGAGCGCAGTGTAATGGTTTCAATCATACTTGACGAATCTCCAGCAATGCTTCATGTCCATCATCTTAAGTCCCAACGGAGGCTGGCAGTATCTAGCGTCCCCCAGGATTCGATATCAGGTCTCATACTTTTTTCCACAGTATGTCTGCGATGCGTCATGAGCCCTGTCCTACTGCCTGTGCAACATGTAGGCTGATGATCTTCAAGCGTTACGCGTATTGGGAGAACTAGTCGGTTGCCTACAATTAGTGCAACATAAGGTGAATTTGTCTGCGCAACTGTACGGCCCCAGGGCCGATAGAACGACGCGGCCGGGCTGGCCGCCACGGCTGATCCAGGCGAGCCACTCGCGTTATCAAAGGAACGGTTGTTGGAAAAATCCCGAAGTTGGGAATCTGGACTGCTGTTACTCGCATGTCCTTTGTGCAAGATATGCTCAAGGAAGTGGCAGAGTGTCAGAAGATCTTAAAGATGACCGAGTCACAATAATTCGCAGTCACGTTGCACTATAGCTATCATCCCTGAGAGCTACGTATCTATCTGCTTTATTTATTGATTTACGACTTTTTTTTGCATACTTTTCATTATGCAAATGTTTGTCAGAGCATCGTATTCCCCACATATACAAAGCAAAAGAATGCAGCTTGAATACCTCATTTCCTTTTTATATTTGTCTTTTTATTTAATGTATAGTTTACTAGTTTGGTAGTAACTTTATTTTATTGCAAGAGATAATTTAAAAGTGGTAAATCGCATGTGTTGGCGGACACCACGTTTCTAAAAGAATGCCGAAAGACACTTCTGACATGCAGGCCTAAATAACTGTTTAAATTACACTCCTGGAAATGGAAAAAAGAACACATTGACACCGGTTTGTCAGACCCACCATACTTGCTCCGGACACTGCGAGAGGGCTGTACAAGCAATGATCACACTCACGGCACAGCGGAAACACCAGGAACCGCGGTGTTGGCCGTCGAATGGCGCTAGCTGCGCAGCATTTGTGCACCGCCGCCGTCAGTGTCAGCCAGTTTGCCGTGGCATACGGAGCTCCATCGCAGTCTTTAACACTGGTAGCATGCCACGACAGCGTGGACGTGAACCGTATGTGCAGTTGACGGACTTTGAGCGAGGGCGTATAGTGGGCATGCGGGAGGCCGGGTGGACGTACCGCCGAATTGCTCAACACGTGGGGCGTGAGGTCTCCACAGTACATCGATGTTGTCGCCAGTGGTCGGCGGAAGGTGCACGTGCCCGTCGACCTGGGACCGGACCGCAGCGACGCACGGATGCACGCCAAGACCGTAGGATCCTACGCAGTGCCGTAGGGGACCGCACCGCCACTTCCCAGCAATTTAGGGACACTGTTGCTCCTGGGGTATCGGCGAGGACCATTCGCAACCGTCTCCATGAAGCTGGGCTACGGTCCCGCACACCGTTAGGCCGTCTTCCGCTCACGCCCCAACATCGTGCAGCCCGCCTCCAGTGGTGTCGCGACAGGCGTGAATGGAGGGACGAATGGAGACGTGTCGTCTTCAGCGATGAGAGTCGCTTCTGCCTTGGTGCCAATGATGGTCGAATGCGTGTTTGGCGCCGTGCAGGTGAGCGCCACAATCAGGTCTGCATACGACCGAGGCACACAGGGCCAACACCCGGCATCATGGTGTGGGGAGCGATCTCCTACACTGGCTGTACACCACTGGTGATCGTCGAGGGGACACTGAATAGTGCACGGTACATCCAAACCGTCATCGAACCCATCGTTCTACCATTCCTAGACCGGCAAGGGAACTTGCTGTTCCAACAGGACAATGCACGTCCGCATGTATCCCGTGCCACCCAACGTGCTCTAGAAGGTGTAAGTCAACTACCCTGGCCAGCAAGATCTCCGGATCTGTCCCCCATTGAGCATGTTTGGGACTGGATGAAGCGTCGTCTCACGCGGTCTGCACGTCCAGCACGAACGCTGGTCCAACTGAGGCGCCAGGTGGAAATGGCATGGCAAGCCGTTCCACAGGACTACATCCAGCATCTCTACGATCGTCTCCATGGGAGAATAGCAGCCTGCATTGCTGCGAAAGGTGGATATACACTGTACTAGTGCCGACATTGTGCATGCTCTGTTGCCTGTGTCTATGTGCCTGTGTTTCTGTCAGTGTGATCATGTGATGTATCTGACCCCAGGAATGTGTCAATAAAGTTTCCCCTTCCTGGGACAATGAATTCACGGTGTTCTTATTTCAATTTCCAGGAGTGTATATTAAACGTCAATACGTTGTCGTTTAACATGAGATCACTCTCGCATGAATGCTGCTTTATTTATTTGTGAACCAACGGCTGCTTCATTTATTGTAAATGGTCTGAAGATAACCGTGTGTTTGTAGCATTTCTTTTATTTAAATACTGTATAACACCGGGTGTCCCAAAATAATGTATACACTCTTTGAAACTGAACATCTCGTTAATGAAAGGGGTTAGAAATAAGATTTTAGTGGTGCTACGTGCCTCATGGCCCGAGTTAAGGTGGTAAATGTTCAAACTGGTGTCCGTCCATTGCAGTGCACCGTCGACAACGACTTAGGACTAAGCGACATGCCAACTTAACTGTTTCCAAGGGAGTAGCATCACAGGCTTGCTCAATTTGCTCTCTAAGATCATCCACTGTGTGTGGTCTCACTGCGTAAACTGTTTTCTTGAGAGCACCCCACAGAAAGAAGTCTAACGAGCGGGATATTCTACACTTCACCTTCGTCATGTCCATCTGCCAGGGAATGTACGACTGAAAAATGCCCTCACATCCAGGTGAAAGTGAGATGGCGCCCCATCATGTTGAAAGTAATAATCTTCATTTCCAAACACAACATTAAGACCACGAGTTATCACTTCCAACATCTCCGAGTCACCCGTGACAGGTTTATCAAAGTAGTACGGCCCGATTAACCATCTAGAAGACAGACCACACCAGCCTATTACTTCTGGTAGATTAACATGCCTTTGTTCGGTCACGTATGGATTCTCCCTGGCCCAGTACACGCAATTATGGCAGTTAATTGTTCCATCAAGTTTAAACGTCGCTTCATCTGACCAAAGAATTCGATCTTGGCATCTTTGCTCTTCTCCACATCTGTTAATGAACCATTCACAAAATTCGCTTCACCTATCAGGATCATCCTCGTTAAGAACATGGAGAAGTCTTGGAACGTAAGACTTAAAGTACTGAGACCGCAAATTTCTATGAACACTGCCTCTGCAGACCCCAGTCTCACGAGAGCATTGCCTCACAGGTTTCTTCGGGGGACCGTGTGTATGCCTGGATTACTGCATCATCACTCTCATTGTCTGTTGAAACTCTCTTTCGTCAGCTATGTTCCTTCTTCATATCGTGCTCCGTTCCTTCGACTTCAAACTTATCTTTGATTCTTGTAAATGTTACTGTTGTCGATGGCGGTGTTCCAAATTGAACTCTCCAACGTCGGCGTACCGCACTCACACTCTCGGTTTTCCAGTAACACTTTAGCACCCATTTCCGTTGTTCAAACGATAACGCCATGTTTGCTGACAATCCTGAAACAAAAGAAAGCATTGTTTTCTTTTTCACCGCCATCTAAATTATTACCCATAAAAATTGTATTTCTGTCTCCTTTAATTAATGAGAGATTCTGTTTCAAAGAGTCTATGTATTATTTTGGGACACCCTGTATATTACTTTAGTGCAGGAAAGCGGTCAAGTGAGTCAAATCATGTCTGTAGAGATTGAGAACGATGTACTCTAGGTGGTAATGGCCTTCAGCCAATGGAAGTTGGACAGTGGCTGAACACTGCTGGAGTCAAGCGGCGACAGGAATTCTAGAGTTTGGATCGAATGCTGGAAGAAGGCACGCCGCCTATTGTGCGTGATTCAGTGGTGTAGGTGATAGATTCTGGGCGACGAACGGCCGCTACAATCCTCTAACGTTTGAAGGGGCTCTAAGTCCACAGAGATCTGAAATTGCTCCGCTTATATAACGGAACTGCGGACAGACAGAGTATGGGTTACTAAGTTTGTATCGCTTATATTAATTTGTGAATCATCTTGTTGAACTCTGAACTGTTTCGAGCTGATCAGTATTTCGTATACTGTGATCACGAAATGAACTTAGTTTCCGCGAGTCTTGGATGACTGTTTCGTTTAAGGATTTTGCAACCATTCTCGTAACGTCCTCTATGGAGCTTTACTGCGTTTGATAAGGATATTTTCTGTTTGTATTTTGACAGAATATCGTGGAACCACATACCGTTTATTTGAGATGTCCAGTCTTGAATAAACATTGTTGAACATAATTCTCTGTCGCCTACATCAATTACAGACCTTAGAATGGAACCCTTGTTGTTAAATTATTCGTTTAACTTTTATATTTCTGTGTATTTTATTAACTAGCAATCCTATCCAGTACAAGGACTAATTAACGACAGAATCGCAACTGCAGGTTATTACTTGCAGTTAATTAGCTGCAGCGTATGAAAGCAGACATGCGCGGCTCAATCCCATGACTAAATCGAGCCATCATTTTTAAACAGAGCTGTGCAGAGCCCAAGTACCTAAAATACGAGTAACGGCGGATGAAGAAGCAACTGGTTTGCTGGTATGGGATGCGGTTTGGAAGACCAACTACTCAAGCAGTAACCGATAGGTAACGTCGCAAACTCCAGCTATAGCTATGTGCAGAACCAATAAACCCGAAGGCAGCTATCGAGAATCTCAATATTGAGCTGTGCGCTCTATCAAAATGGACACTGGATGCAGCGTTAAAACTCAACCCAAACGTAACACAAGGGGCATTGGTTTCTCATCCTAGAGTCACTAGACGGAAATATCGGCAACGCTTACCATATTTAACCCTAAATGGGACAAATATTAATTCTCCCTCACCAAAGAGTCTAGGTCTAACACTAGATGAAAATATAAATTTGACTGAACACTTAACCCACTTTCCAAGAAGGCATCAGCATCTCCCTATGCCCTACAGAAGTGTGAAAAGCTCTTCCCTTCCTGACCCAAAAAGAAGTATTAGAAACACTTTTACTTCTAATTATGTATTACAGTAATTTTATTTTGCGAAGCCTTTCTCAGGATAGTTCACACAGCCTGGATCTGATTATGAATGCCTGTGTTTGTTACATCTGTGATGTTCTACTCTTTTACCATATTTCATCAATCTCTCTGCACACACCCACAAGTGAGGCTTCCATATTCTCTGTTATCAACGTACACTCGTATTTCCCCTCGACCTTAAAGCTCTTATCTGAACAATATGGCAGAAACACACGTTACTATCAGAGCAAAATCTTTTTTGCCCCCCCCCCCCCCAATCTTTCAGCCACTTTCTCGAAGTCCTTCTCAGTAGCAGGAACCTCACTCGGAATAATCTCCTTATTTATACTAGAGAACTGAATAACACCTCCCGCATCAGAAGACAGTTAATGCTATATCATCTAAGCAACGATGATGATTACCACGTCCCTGCACGTACATGTTACCTGTACACATCCTTCCTTCCATGCTGATTTTCCCTTTTCCCCGCGTTCTTAGCTGTTGCAATTTACTTACATTTCTTTTCCCCAAATATCGCTATGTCGGGAAACATGTATTTTTTACATCTACACCTACACAATATTTCTCATGTCTGCCACTCTCATTGTTATTATTATTATTTATTTACTTTCTCAGACGTTATGTCTGGTCAAAAATGGAAAGTGACGCGGACCTTGATCAAGCGTGACTTCCTTTTAACTGTACGGTATATGTTATATTGCATTTAGGAACTTTCGGGTGATTGAACATGTATCAATAATTACGGATTTCTGTAGTTGTATATATAAGTTTGGATGTAGCTGTATTGCATTGACGTACTGGTGGATATTGTGTGGTATGACTCCTGTAGTTGATAGTATAATTGGTATAATGTCAATTTTTTCCTGATGCCACCTGTCCTTGACGTCCTCAACCATGTGGATGTATTTTTCAATTTTTTCTCCTGCTTTCTTTTGTATATTTGTTGTATTGGGTATGGATATTTCGATTAGCTGTGTTAATTTCTTCTTTTTATTGGTGAGTATGATATCAGGTTTGTTATGTGGTGTTGTTTTATCTGTTATAATGGTTCTGTTCCAGTATAATTTGTATTCATCATTCTGCAGTACATTTTGTGGTGCATACTTGTATGTGGGAACGTGTTGTTTTATAAGTTTATGTTGTAAGGCAAGCTGTTGATGTATTATTCTTGCTACATTGTCATGTCTTCTGGGGAATTCTGTATTTGCTAGTATTGTACATCCGCTTGTGATGTGATCTGCTGTTTCTATTTGTTGTTTGCAAAGTCTGCATTTATCTGTTGTGGTATTGGGATCTTTAATAATATGCTTGCTGTAATATCTGGTGTTTATTGTTTGATCCTGTATTGCAATCATGAATCCTTCCGTCTCACTGCGTATATTGCCTTTTCTTACCCGTGTGTTGGATGCGTCTTGATCGATGTGTGGCTGTGTTAGATGATACAGGTGCTTGCCATGTAGTGTTTCCTTTTTCCAATTTACTTTCTTGTATCTGTTAATGTTAATGTGATCTAGAGGGTTGTAGAAGTGGTTATGAAATTGCAGTGGTGTAGCCGATGTATATATATGAGTGATTGCTTTGTGTATTTTGTTAGTTTCTGCTCGTTCTATAAAGAATTTTCTTAAATTGTCTACCTGTCCATAATGTAGGTTTTTTATGTCGATAAATCCCCTTCTCCCTTCCTTTCTGCTTAATGTGAATCTTTCTGTTGCTGAATGTATGTGATGTATTCTATATTTGTGGCATTGTGATCGTGTAAGTATATTGAGTGCTTCTAGGTCTCTGTTACTCCATTTCACTACTCCAAATGAGTAGGTCAATATTGATACAGCATAAGTATTTATAGCTTTTGTCTTGTTTCTTGCTGTCAATTCTGTTTTCAGTATTTTTGTTAGTCTTTGTCTATATTTTTCTTTTAGTTCTTCTTTAATATTTGTATTATCTATTCCTATTTTTTGTCTGTATCCTAGATATTTATAGGCATCTGTATTTTCCATCGCTTCTATGCAGTCGCTGTGGTTATCCAATATGTAATCTTCTTGTTTAGTGTGTTTTCCCTTGACTATGCTATTTTTCTTACATTTGTCTGTTCCAAAAGCCATATTTATATCATTGCTGAATACTTCTGTTATCTTTAGTAATTTGTTGAGTTGTTGATTTGATGCTACCAGTAGTTTTAGATCATCCATGTATAGCAAATGTGTGATTTTGTGCGGGTATGTTCCAGTAATATTGTATCCATAATTTGTATTATTTACCATGTTGGATAGTGGGTGCAGAGCAAGGCAGTACCAGAAAGGACTTAATGAGTCTCCTTGGTATATTCCACGCTTAATCTGTATTGGCTGTGATGTGATATTATTTGAATTTGTTTTGATATTAAGTGTGGTTTTCCAATTTTTCATTACTATGTTTAGGAACTGTATCAATTTAGGATCTACTTTGTATATTTCCAATATTTATAGTGACCATTAGTGGGGTACACTATCAAAAGCTTTTTGGTAATCAATGTATGCGTAGTGTAGCGACCTTTGTTTAGTTTTAGCTTGATATGTCACCTCTGCATCTATTATCAGTTGCTCTTTACATCCTCATGCTCCTCTGCAGCAGCCTTTTTGTTCTTCATTTATAATTTTGTTCTGTGTTGTATGTGTTATTAATTTCTGTGTAATGACTGAAGTTAATATTTTGTATATTGTTGGTAGGCATGTTATGGGGCGATATTCAGCTGGGTTTGCTGTGTCTGCTTGATCTTTAGGTTTCAGATAAGTTATTCCATGTGTAAGTGTATCAGGGAATGTGTATGGGTCTGCAACGTAACTGTTAAATGATTCAGTTAGATGTGAATGTGTTGAGGTGAATTTCTTCAGCCAGAAATTTGCTATTTTATCTTTTCCAGGGGCTTTCCAATTGTGAGTAGAATTAATTGCTTGGGTGACTTCATGTTGCACAATTATCACTTCAGGCATCTGCGGTATCATCCTGTATGTGAGTGTTTCTGCTTGTATCTACCATGCATGCCTGTTATGTTGTACCGGGTTTGACCATATGTTGCTCCAGAAGTGTTCCATATCTGTTATGCTTGGTGGATTGTCTATTTTAATGTGTGTGTTATCTATTGTCTGGTAAAATTTCTTTTGGTTTGTGTTGAATGTATGGTTTTGTTTCCTTCTATTTTCACTTTTTTTGTATCTTATAATTCGTTTGGCCAATGCTTGTAATTTCTGCTTCTTTTCATCTAATTGCTCTATCGCTTCTTGTTGAAAGATTTTACCTAGCCTTTTTCGTTTTTTTTCTGGCGTTTCATTTCTTATAAATTGTGGTAGCTGTCTGATGTCTTTTCCCAGTTTTTCTATTCTGATCTGTAGCCTGTGTTGCCATGCTGCTTTTGTGGGTTACTTCTATGTGTTGGTTGGTTCTGATCTCTGCCTAGTGTGTATATTTAGTGTAGTGAGTGCTCCTATATAAACCAGTAGTTGTAGCTCTTCCATAGTTGTGTTTTCATTTATTTTGTTGTGTATGATTATGTTGATAGTTTTTATTGTTGTTTCGACTTGTGGGTTATTTGGCGGTCTATGCAAGAATGGTCTAATGTCTGCATTTGTGTCTTTGTATTCTATATGTGTCAGCTGGAATTTCTCTTCTATATCTAACATGTGTGTCACTTCGTGTTCTATTTGTGCTTGTTCTGGTGGCTGTCTTAAGATTTCGTTTTCCTCTGATTGTTTAATTGATGCATGTTGGTCTTTGTTTGCTTGCTCTGAGATGTTTGAGTCCATTAGTGTATTTTCATCTTCTTCTGGTTGCACATTATTTTGTTCCAGTATTTGTTGTACTTGTTGTTTGATGTTTTCTAATTCTGACTGGGGTATCCTGTTATTTTTGATTATTACACGGATCTGATCAGCTAGTCGTTGTTCTGTTAAAAATTTTAATTCTGTGTAGCTGGTAATAAATGTTGTGTATACTTGTGATCTGTATCCAGTTGTGTTGGTTCCTAGGTTTGTTGCTTGGTAATAACAGAACATGAGGTGTTGATTAACTTCATCTGACGATCTCACCCTCTGTCTTTGTTTTCCCTCTAGGGTGGTTGCAGGAAGCATATCCTGCAAAACACCTCTATTTGGATTTAAATCATTTTCCAGTTGTAACTCTCCAGGCTTTCCCGGCGATCTAATGACATCTTGGGTTGTCGGGTGTTCTGCCGGATATCAGCGTCGTACTTGCACGATATTTCGGTCACTTAGCTCGTGCCCTTCATCAGGTGCGACCTGAGACTGCTCCTCGAGTGGACCTGGTCCAGTATTTATGCCTATGGCCTTCCCCCTCCATCAACGGCGGCAGGCGCTTCCTCTGTGGTCCGCGCCCATTCCCTGCGACCTGCTGGAGCGTTGCTGCTCCGTTTTCCGTCCGCTGCAGTTCTAGGTGTTCCCTCTGCGGTCCGCGCCCACCAAACCCGCTCCTGGGGGTTTCATCTACGGTCTGGGGTACCAAGCGTTCCCCCTGCGGTCCGCGCCCGCTCACCAAGACCTGTTGGAGCGTTGCCGCTCCGTTTTTCGTCCGCTGCGGCTCTGGATGTTCCCTCTGCGGTCCGCGCCCACCAGTCCCACTTCTGGGTGTTCCATCCTCGGTCTGGTGCGCCTGGCAGTCCGTCAGGGGCTCTTTTTCCATCTCCATGTCTCTGGTTCTTCTGTTTGTGTAGTGTTGCAGCTGGCCCCGTTGCTCCTTTAACAATTCCAGAGCCGGATCCCAGGCTCTGCTTAGCTGGTACCCTGTGTCACGGTTCATAAGATCGTCAGCCATTTTAATTTCTATCGATTCTCTTATAACACTGTCCCAAAATCTGGGTGTTTGTGCTAGAATCTTGGTATCCTCATACTTCATGGCATGATCTAGTTCTAGACAGTGTTCAGCAATGGCTGACTTAGTCACCTGTCTTAATCTAGTGTGCCTCTGATGTTCTTTGCACCTGATCTCCACAGTTCTTGTCGTCTCGCCAATGTAGGACATGCCACATTGACAAGGTATATTGTAAATTCCTGGTTTTCGTAACCCCAGGTCGTCTTTGACACTCCCCGGCAGTCCCCCGATCTTGTTGGATGGACAGAAAACACACTTGATATTGTGTTTACGGAGGATCCTACTAATTTTGGCAGAAATAGAGCCATCATAGGGCAGATATGCCACCTTCTTTGCTCAATTGGACACAGTGTGTACCGAAAACCAACACACACTGATTTATATCTGCAGGCCAGCAGCTGTCACCACCCTGCACAGAAGAATGGGGTTCTGAAGACTTTGGTCCACAGAGCACGTGCCCTGTCAGACCAAGAGAATCTGCCTATAGAGATAGAACATCTCAAAACAGTTTTCTCCAAGAATGGACACACGGACAGACAAATTGAGAGGGCACTCCAACCAGTCACTATACCACAGGTTCCTGAAGAAGACCAAGATGTAGAACACCCGACAACCCAAGATGTCATTTTCCTGTTGGCTAGCAGTGTCGTTACCATTGTGGGCGGGCATAGGGTTCAAGCGTCGTCCCCGACCATGACGGCGCTTCTCCGAGGCTTCTTTAGTTCTGTCCTGAACCAAGTAATCACACTAAAAGGGGTGTTAGGCCTATTAGTGGTTTATTCTTTTCGTCGCCTTTTTACGACTGGCAGAACACACCGGAGGCCTATTCTTTTCCCGGGCCTCCACGGGGTTTATTGTTATTATTATTCCTATTATTATCATTATATATCATTTTTTATTATTATTTTTACTTTTTTCATTATTAGTGATAGTAGCTACAGTATTAGAAGTACTGGCGGTATTACATTTATTTTGTCGTAGTATTATTCACTCACATTGTCAGTACATACACTCAAATCATTTTAGTACTACTTAATTAAGTTTTGATTTCTTAAGTAACTACGTATAAAAAGGGTATTGTATCCATGAAAACGTGTCCGATGTGAGATAGGGCCTGTTGGCCCTAATCAGGTCATATTAAATGAATAAGTAAAAAAATATTTTGAGAAGTAGTATTAGGGACCATAACAAGGAAAAAATCCAGTAAATATCCACTAAACACGGTCTCTAACGCCATACATCAAGATTTGTGAGCAGTTGCTCATTTTCGCTACTGCGAAACACACCTACTCTACTAACAAGTCTTTTTCTTGTTGTGGTCCCCACCTCCTCGCAAAACATGTACAGCAAAGTGTTTTCAGTAGAAGAGATGTACTTCACTGCATCGAAGATGAACAACTCATAGCTCGTAAGGCACGTTGTTTGGAGTCCATGTTTACTCGACATTCTTTTCGTGTTCTGGTCCATACTACCAGTACTCAAACTTTGTTGATGAAGTTCTGGGCCGCGCGGGATTAGCCGAGCGGCCACAGGGCGCTGCAGTCATGGACTGTGCGGCTAATCCCAGCGGAGTTTCGAGTCCTCCCTCGGGCATGGGTGTGTGTGTGTTTGTCCTTAGGATAATGTAGGTTGAGTAGTGTGTAAGCTTAGGGACTGATGACCGTAGCAGTTAAGTCCCATAAGATTTCACACACATTCTTTGATGGAGTTCTGGTTCAATCTGTACATTAGTCGCACTATCTCTTTCTCGTGGAAAAAAAACCACTACACTGCTTAACGAGCTACTACGTGGCTACATTTTGCTCCATATATGGCGCATTCTGTATTTAGCCTCTGTGCAGGACATTTGTCGTTTCCAATACCAATGATCGCAGCTTACTGGGTCACATTCCACGTGTAGCTGGTCGCAGTTGGCCCCGGCGTATCAGAACTATAGAGTCCGCATTTCGATTGTACGATCGGACGCCTGTCGATAAGCAGAATCCAGGCTCGGCGAGGCACGCACGCGTGCCCAGTGGAGCGCGATTGACGGCCACTGACATCACGCCACGTCATGTCACGTCACGGCAGCGCGTCAGACGCACACGATCACGCACCATGGCCGGAGGAGCGCGCTCGCACAAATGTGTGGTTACACACACAAACACACACACACACACACACACACACTCACACACAAGCGCGAGTGGGTTTGCGCGTGCGTGCGCGCGTTGCACACACGTTCACATCACTGCTTTCTCACGACGCCCCGTGTTGCACGAAACAGCTACCACCTGTCCGACGGCATTTAGCGATTGACAGTTTGAGAATGAGTTCCATTTTACGAGACCCTGCTAGATGTTAAATCCACAATTTTACGTCCTCGCTGTCATACGACTGCGCGATTCTATGTACGAGGCAGTACACGTCACCGCAGGTCCGCTTTATGGTCGGTATATACAGTTCTTACTTGTCAGATCCGAGCTCGTTTAATGCTGAATCGACAGATTCATTTTATGTGCCCTGAGTACTTCCATCGGGTTAGTAAAGGATTAGCTGTCCAGAGACTTCGAAAACCTGTTTCGCGGTCTTCTGCAGAAGCTGGTTGCCTGGTTCTAGATACAAATATGAAACTGGTGTCTAATTGTTTACGAACTATCAAAGTTTTTTTTCTGTTTTAGGTTCGCAGTACGTAAGTAGTGGATGAGGTGCAGTGCCCAAGAAGCCATGTTAACCAATCAGGACAAGGCGTAGTGTGTCCTGTGATACCATGAGACACGATCACCAACCACAGTGCAGAGACACTTCCAGACAACATTTGGAAGGAAACCACCTGATCTCAAGAGCATTAAAGCCTGGTATGAGAAGTTCAAGAACACAGGATCGGTTGCTGACCTTCCGAGGTCTGGTCGACCAAGAATCTCAGCAGACAGAGTGGAAGCTGTCAGTCAGTCTTTTCTGCGAAGTCCGAATAAATCGGTGCGCAGGGCCTCACGTGAATTACAGATGCCAAAAAGCTCTCTCCATGACATTTTACACAAACGTTTATTGTTTCGTGCATACAAAGTGCAAATCGTTCAGGCCTTGTTGCCCAATGACAGTACACGTGGATATGACTTTGCGGTCGAAATGCTATCACGTATTGTGGACGATGATGGTTATCTCAGACTAATTGCCTTTTCCGACGACCGACCTTATTTGTCAGTGGTGTAGTGAATCGTCATAATGTGCGCATTTGGGGTTCACAACCCCCTGGCGAGGTCATGGAGTGCACCAGAGGAAGTCCAAAGGTGAATGTTTGGTGCGCGCTATTTGCACGATCGAATTATCGGGCCATTCTTCTTCGCTGAGGCTACCATTACATCTGCAGTGTATCTGGACATGTTGCAAGTGTATGCTGTTCCTCAGCTGCTTCAGTATCAACCCGATGTCTTGTTTCAGCAAGACGGTGCACCGCCTCATTGGGGTTTGGACGTCCGTGCCTATCTCGATATGACCTTTCCTGGGCGATGGATTGGTCGTGATGGGCCAACGGTTTCGCCTCCACGCTCTCCTGACATAATCATATTAGACTTCTTTTTAAGGGGTTATGTCAAGGACGAGGTCTGCCGAACACGTGTACCAGATCTTGAAACCCTGCGGCAACGGATAACCACAGTCGTTGAATCGATCCCTCCAGTGATGTTGGCTAATGTGTGGACGGAAATTGAATATCGCCTAGATGTGCTACGTGCTATGAAGGGAGCTCATGTGGAAGTTTACTGATCTGTCAAAAAAACTTTGATAGTTTGTAAACAATTAGACACCAGTTTCATATTTGTATCTTACTTCTAGCCTGAGTTATCAATTTATGTCATCAGGTAAAGACTTTTGGGATACCCTGTGTTTTCAGCGTAATGTCTCCCTTCAGTGCTCCACAAAACTCTTTCTTCTTCTACTAGTATTTCTGTATTACTGTTTTTCGTAAGATTCTACATCAGTATGAAACGTAATTACTATTTTAAAAGATGTACAGAAATATGTGTGTGACTTTCCGTTTCTGACTATGATAGTATCCTAACTAAGAACAAAAAGAAAAATGATGGAACAGGAAAGAAAACATTACTCCTCCAACAAATTATAAAGAAATCAGTTCTCAACTCTCTGACGGCGAGTTTTCAAATATCCACCAATGTCTCTGTTCTGTATTGGTGCAACGTGATACAACGGCGCAGCAGCGACCAGACGCTCCCTGCAGGTAAGGATTTTTTCTGCCCGCCCGTCCACACAATATACGGCCGGAACCGGCCGGGACATTGAGACGGGCCGAGACCACGAAGCAACGCGCACGCACCACTCTGTTTCGCAATGTAGTCTCTAAATACAGTCCACTTTCACCAATCATTCACGCACTTTCATTTCAACCGCCCTTGCTTTGCAACGAGTGATCTGCATTCTTTTGGACTGTGGAAGAGCGAGGCAGCGCAGAATTTACCGCGCGTTTTGCGGTTGCCTACGTTCTCCGGGCACGAATATAACTAGTCGAATATGTTCCAGCACAAAAGTTCTGTGCGTTGATTTGCACCTACGACGAATTACGAGTATCCGGCTATCGTGGCTTTCTGTGTGATTCTCCGAGACTACCACACGCTCCGCATGTCTCTCACGCATCAGCAGTGATAGACATCGGCACTAGAGCTCTCCAAGGTACAAACGCCGCGAGAATTGTGTTGTGAAGTAAACCTCAAGCCAGCAGACGTCGTAACACAGCCAAGCAGTTCCGACGACACGACACCAGTGTACCAGTGAGCCCTGTCCTTCGCCGTCTCCGCCAGCAGCTGCAGCCCAATCAGCGCTCTACAGGTACCGTCGTCCTGCTCTGCGAGCAGCCTGGCTCTAGTTCCTTAATCGATTATACTTTGTGCTAATCTCCTGAAGCATGGATCCCATCCAGAAACGAAATTTAAGTAAGGAAGAAGCAGTAATCAAGTCACGAGTGACAAGACTCTAAACATTTGTTAAAAGCTTTCAATATGGATCCAATCTCTACGACACTGCTAAATACAAGCAAGGATGAATACAGCGACATCCACATTCAGTTAGATAGTAACGATGTAGAAGAATCTCATAATGCAGACAGGGAGTCGTATGAAGACTTGTGCTTAGATTTAGAATCAAAGATAGCGACACTTCTCCAGTCAAATGTTGTGTTACCACCTAAGTCTGTAAGTTCATGCAGTGCACGTGAAATAAAGCTTCCAGCAAGTTCATTACGAAAATTCAATGGTAACATAGCAGAATTTACGCACTTCTCCGATACCTTTAGGGCATTATTTATCAGCAATGAAGCCTTAACTGATGTCCAGCGATATTATTATTAATTATCATGTGTGTCTGGTTGAAAACTTACCGGTTACAGAAAGTAACTTAACATTGAATGGGATTTAATCGATCAAAAGTGTAACAATCCCAAGTTAATTGTTGAATTGCATGTAAAAGAACTTCTGAATCTGCCCACTGTCAAAGTTCAACCTGCTAAGGACTTACAGATGTTAATTAATCAGATAATAAGAAATCTGAAAGCGATTGAGGTAATGCAGGCCGGCATTCCATTGCATGAAATATTGCTGTCGAACATTTTGTTGGATTATATTAGTGTGACTCTGAGGAATCAGTGGGAATGTAAAACAGGTGACACCACATTTCCGCCTCTGAAAGATCTGGTGGCATCTGTAGAAACCAGCTGCCAGACGTTAGAGCTCATTCATCCAAAAAAAAATGCTGCCACAGTCCCAGCAGCTGGCCGCGATGCATACTAAGGCAGAAGGCTACAGTTCTCCACGTACATTTCTCGTGACTGCTCCCGACTGTGCGTTCTGAAACTCAACGCATAAACTAAGTAGGTGTCCTAAGTTCAAAGAGAGCGACACTGCTAAAAGAATACACTTCGTAAAAAGATAAAAACTTTGTTTCAACTGTCTGTCAACTGCCGTGCCGGCAACTGCTGCATTTGTAGAAAGCACCATAACACATTATAGCACAAGGAACAAGCCAGTAAAGAGAGTGGCAGTAGAAACGAAGAAACGGATGTACAACGACAGCAAACATACTGCACTGTGAAAGGAGACCACCAACGTGCAGAAGTATTGTTATCTACTGCACTTGTAAACATCACTGACAAAAATGGGAAGGTATACAAATGCAGGGCATTTCTCGACAGTGCCTCACAAATGAACTATCGGATGGGACTACGGATGGGACTACGGCTCAGTCGCCATTCGATACCAATAAGTGGCATCAACCATGTTCAAATCGCGCAAGTTTGCGGTGTGCATATTTCATCAAGAGTTGCTGACTACAGTACACCTGCAGTCTGTGCATTGCTACCGCGTGTAACAGGGTCACTGACAACAGAATCCCTTGAAACCTCCACTTGGCTGCTTCCTAATCACGCAAGGTTAGCTGACACATCATTTAACAAACCTGGTGAGATTGATCCTCTGCTTGGAGCATCGATCAACTGAAAAGAGATAACCACCAAACCTAACAGGAAACATCATTTGGTTGGATTGTGTCAGGAAAGATAACTCCTCATTCAGTTAAGTACAACGCTCGAAGAGCGCTGTCATGCCTAGCACGCAATACCATCCTTAACATTCAGGTCGAAAGGTTCTTGCAACAAGAAAAAATGAAGCCTGTTTCTGTGCACAAGAAAGAAGAAAGTGAAGAAGAGGATGGTGGTGATGATGACGACGATGTTGACGGAGAAAACGACAAGTCGGGGGACGAAACAGTTCCATTGCTTGATCAAACCCTGGAGATATCACGTACAAGAGAGAGAAAGAAGGTGGAAAGATTCACAGAAGAATTCAGTGAGCGTAAAGAAACGGAGGCAATTGAAATATCAGAAGGCAAAGGAACTCCGCTGGGTGAAATACCAAGAACTAAGGCATTTCTCAAGAAATTCAAGGCTGATGCTCTAAAGCAGCTTCACAGAGCTCTGTTCAACATTTGAGAAGGTCACTCCTGTGAGAAATAACATATGGAATTTCTGTGGGTTTCATTTTGACAAATGGTCAGACCAATATGAAAAGAAGATGAAAGGGATTAGAAAGATGTGGAAGATGAGCCTGATGAAGGAGCTAACAGTGATGATTCAAAATCCAAGCCAAAATCAAAGAAAGGTCGCAGAAGCCAATCTAAAAATAAGCATCCAAAAAAGCTAATGCTAAAAACACTCCAAACAAAATGCCTGAGAAGAAATCTTCAGCTAAAAAACGGAAATACTATAGTAACAGTGTTGACGAGTCTTCATCTGAAGACGAACTCCTCTCAAAAAAGACAAAGGCTCCACCTACAGATGAAGAAACGAAGTCGTATGTCAAAGAAATTTTCGAAGGAGCTAACTCGAAGAAATAACAATGAAGACTGTTTGTAAGCAAGTATATGCTCATTATCCACATTTTGACTTGGCACACAAAAAGGATTTAATTAAAGTAACGGTAATGCTGCTGCAAGTTTTACTGATTATCGTACCTGCACTTCACATGCATTTTGCAGAATACTATGCAATTGTAAATAAAAATGACCACATCAAGAGAATGTTATTTGACTTAATTATTGGTTTATAAAATAACAAGAAGTAATATCTTGCAGTTGCAAAAACCAAACAACTTTAATAGAAATACCTTGGGAATAAGTCCAGATGTCTACTGAAGTGTGCTTGTTTGTTTCAGTGTTTCAACATTCTACTTTAATAGAACTGTGTACTTTTAAGAGTAGTTTCAAATTACCTTTATTACTGAAACTTTTTCATTTTATTAATACATTTTAGGCACTTATGATTAACATATTATTCCAGAGAATATTCTATTCAGTACCTTCTCATTAGTTACGTGATCTACCAATGTATGTGTGCATAGAATTCTGAAATTGTGTAGATTGAGAGTAAGAGATACATTAACAGATACACAGATTAGTTAAAGACTATGAAAAAGTGCTGAAAGCTAAAATAAGAAAATGCATTATAACAGCTGCGGCACCTATGCTCGCCACTGTATATTTTTACAGTAAACCCACTACGGTATTATTCTTTGTACACTTTGGGATGTTCGATACATGATGAAGATCTCTTGATTTATATGTGCTTATGGTGTCAAGTTCCACAGTATTTGCATGTGCGTTTCGCAGTATGTGAAATGGATCTTCGTACACCAAGAAAACTTGCTAAGAAAAACTTTCCTTTATGAAATAAACGAAGCGATTTGAGCAATACTTTCTGGCCTACCTTTATTTTGATGTTCACTCGTGAATTCTGTAGCTTCTTCCTTTTCTCTGAGACTTTCTTGATGTTTTCCAATGCTGAATTAATTATTTCACTATGTCTTAAACGTAGTTGTGTCTGGAAGGCTACTAACTGTTTTATACTATCGTCGTGGATTATTCTTTACTATAAAGAGTGGAGGCAACGTTGTAAAATCATTCGGTAGTTCGTTAATGATATTTTGAAAATCAGATTGATTGAATCCCACTTTCTATGTTGATGATAGCAATACAATCTGCAAAGTTTACCTAATTCTTTCATAATGCGTCCTGAAGGGTTACAACATGGCTTAAACGTGATATAAATATTTGTCTAATGCTTCTACGTATCAAAGTTTTTAGCAGTATGTCAGAACGAAATTGTGGGCCATTATGAGAAATTACTTTGTCATCATGCCCTACTTCTTTCAGAAAATTCTTTACGAATGCTATACGAACAGATTTTGCAGTAGCTTTCCTGAAAGGTGTAAATGACACAAATCTAGAGGTAAGCTCAACAGCTACAAAAACAAATGAATGACCATGACTGGATCTGGTAACAGCACCGAAAATGTCAACAGCAGCTAATCCCCTTAGTTCCACAGGAATGATTGGAAATAATGGTGTTATGTGCGTAATGGTAGACTGTTTTGCCTTTTGGCATAGATTGCATTTTGCTTAGACAGTATGATTTCGCTTTTCCATATTGTTGAAGTGACATGTATCCCGTAATTTAACGGTGAGAAAATGTTCATGATCAAAACCATCGTTTTTCTAAACTGATGAGTTTCCTCTTATACTCGCATTCCATTCATTGTGTCCTGAAAACACATCATGTTCACCAAAGAAGTGATCACCATCTTCAAAACTAGTGCGTTCAATGTGATTTCCAACGTGAGAATGAGTGAACCTACTGTTATCGTTATCGCGACCGATCTTTTCTTCGATACCGGCAAGCTGATCCTGTATCTTTCTTACGTTACGCTTATTTTGCTGATTAATCGTCACCTGCCCTTCTTTAAAATGTTGCAGGGAATGAAATTCTTCGGTATCAGTGAACAGAACCGGCTGAGCATCGTCTTACCTTTTATCTGAATCATAATTTGCGTCACTCTCTCTGATAATACTTCGACTCGTTTTGCAACAGTTACCAACAGATATTGCTTCTTTGAAACTTCTGTATTAGTCTGTAACTATAATGACTTGAACTTTAGTGCTAATTCCTCTGTTTGCAGTTCTTATTGAACATGATCACGTCTGGACTAAAAATTATTAATATCTGACTTGAGTTCCTCGCTTCCTGACTTTTCGACCGTTCTGAGATTTCCTCGAATTTACGATTTAAATTGTCATTTGCCTCACCACGAAACAATCTGAAGTTATCTTCCTATGTGCTGCTAGATTCGCTGATCTTTGCAGTTATCTCAGCATAAGAATTTTTGATCTCCGCAATTTGAGTAGTATTAATTGTAAAACATTATTACTGAAACAGGGGAAGACAAAATTATTTCTCTCTGTAGAAACACTACTGAATCTCTCATAACAAAATCGGACTGTGCTGCGATATTTTGATCGCCTGAATTGCGTGTAGTTTCTTGCAGTTCATCAAACATGACGCAAATAATAGCCTACGCTCTGATTACTCACGGTATTGTTTGGAAGTTCCCTGATTTCATTATCCTGAGAAGAATTTTCTACACCATGTCTCAAATTATCCGAAACTTCATTTCAAGCTTCTTCTACTGTCTTGTTCATTCCTGCCCGTGCTCTAGTTTTCACTGTCGTTGTAACAATAAAGAAAATGGCACAAAAATGCAAAATATCTGTCTTAAAACAAAACTCTTAACTTCACTGTTACAAAATAAATACTGATCTATAAAAGTGATGAAATAAAAGTTATGAACTATCACAAAGCAACGCGCAGGCAACAAAAATGCTATGCAACAACTACTAAGTGCAAATGCATTTGCAAGGCGAAGCATCTCTAACTGCTAAATCGTCCAACGAAACGAAATCCTCGCTCACTGGCCAGGCGAAACGCGTTCGTAATGATTATTTTAAAAGATGTACGGAAATATGTGTGTGACGTTCCGTCTCTGCCAATGATAGTATTGTGACAGAATAAAAAGAAACACCCACGAATTATAAAG
The DNA here is from genome assembly GCF_021461395.2 of Schistocerca americana. Classification (NCBI taxonomy): domain Eukaryota; kingdom Metazoa; phylum Arthropoda; class Insecta; order Orthoptera; family Acrididae; genus Schistocerca; species Schistocerca americana. Next base: position 326,318,152 of record NC_060119.1, on the reverse strand, counting down.
AAATCAAATCTCAACTCTCTGAATGCGAGTTTCAAAATATCCTCTAACGTCTCCAAGCAACTGTCTTGCACTGTTGCTCTACGCAACAAACAACTTACCTCGTCTTGCCGCTGAAACTTCGTGATCAGCTCACACTAAAATATTTCAAAAATCAATGCTGCCATCCATGCAGAGCGCAATGCATGGACTAATTGAAACAATTACTGCCATATTTTTATACACAGAAATTGAATGATCTGGAGGGGTTTGGTCAACTAACCTCAAACGATGTAAAGAAAAAAGAAGGAAACCAGTAAAACTTTTAATTTACTATATTCTGAAAATTGATTAATTAAATGCAAAGAAACTTTTCACAGACTTAATCCTTCCACAGTATCAGTACCCAATAAACACTTCATTGGCCACGGTAAAGATATGAATATTAGTCTGAGTGTATCCACGCACAAATCTGACAAAATCCTTCCAGTGCGCAAGCAACCAACAATTACATGCACCGAAAAGACAAATTATTAAAATCCTCAGTTAATAGCAAAGTCTCCTCCGGCGCTACTAGCACGATCTCGGCAGGCTGCGACCTCCCATGTCACGTGGCTTCTCTCCACCGTACACTGCGTCCGACCACTTCCGATTCCCCTCGACAACCGCTCGCTCGCTACTACTAGCGATAATAATATCTCAGAGTTCGTGTGTGCACAAAACAGAATGGTAGACGCCCAACTATCGAATTTGTTTAGTTAATCCTTACCGAAGCTTTCCTGAATCGTATCACGTGCATTCATAAAAGCGTCCATATACGAGGCCACTGCTGTTTTGATGATCTTCGGTTCTACATAGCTGTTTCAATCCATACAAGTATTTGCTCTCTATTGTCCACTTTCAGTACAAAAATCATTCTAAATTCGCGCATTACTATCATGAAAGGCATAAATTTCATTACGATTCGCTTCTGTAAACAGATGTATAATTTCATCGTGTTATTAATAAGACTTGGTCGAAGTTCTGACGCATTGTGATATTTCTGCATGGTGTGCAACAAACATTGAGAATGAACCATGGTAAAAGATATCTTAATAGGTTGTATTAAGCATTCTTACGCTCTTCCTTCTATACATCACGAAAAAAAGTTCAGTTTCTAATATTTCAGGGCTCTTAAATAGTACGGCAACTTATAAAAGGAATATGTCTCGAAAAGGTATTCGGCCTATCACTTATAAAAAGCATCTACTTCTTATAACAGCGTTATAAACATAGACGAAACGCCACTGTGACTTCAGTGTAATTTTGACTATGCACCTGGCAAGAACAAGATTTATTGTAGTGCGTCTGGGGCCTTAGCTTTGCAGGAAATTCGAACAGGACCTTCTGTATAACTCAAATGTGGGTCGATTCAACTAAATACCCAGGAGCTAAAATTATCAAGAGCTTAAACTGGAGCGATAACGTAGACAATATTATGGGGAAGGCGGACCAAATAGTGCGTCTTACAGGTAGAATGTTTACAAGTTCCTACAAATCTACTAAAATAACTCTCTGTGTTCATGCTGCATCAGGCATGAGTTTGTCTCAAGGTATCAGAACCAATCACGCTCTTCTTCAGATAAAACTCCAGTATTTGATTTGACTCCACATGAACAAGAATATGTTAAACGAGGATGCCGCCGAAAAAAATTTCTCTACTGTTCTGGAGAGGCTGCCTTTATAGACTACACTTGTCCGACTTTTACTGGAGTGCAACTGGGAGGCAGCTCGTTTTGTATCATCGAAACACAAGGGCGAGAGTGACATGAATATGACATGCGAATTCGACTGTCAGTAGTCTTAAAAGGAAGTTTTCGTTGCGATGAAAACTTTTCATGAAATTTCAGTCACCAATTTTCTCCTCCAGGTGTGAAATATTTTGTAGTAAATTGTGACATACGAGGGTCGTTCAATAAGTAATGTCCACATTTTTTAAGAAGCCATTAATCTACATAGATAGACGTCCTTGTTGGTGCTTCACATTTGATGTTTGTTCGGTGCGCCGGTGAACGTTTGTGTTCAGTGTATGGCGATGCTGCAAATGATGAGAGTACACATCATTACAGGGCCCTCACCAGTTTGAGCATTCCCCTGCTGACATGAAGGGACCACGGATTCATGAGGCTGTCTGTACACGTCCATCTGCTCGATACAATTTGAAACGAGACTCTTCCGACCAGACAACTTGTTTTCAGTGATTAACAGTCCAATGTCGGTGTTCACGGACCCAGGCGAGGCGTAAAGCTTTGTGTTGTGCAGCTATCACAGGTACACGAGTGGGCCTTAGGCTCCGAAAGCCCGTATCGATGATTTTTCGTTGAATAGTACGCACGCTGACACTTGATGATGGCCCAGCATAGTAATCTGCAGCAGTTTGTGGAAGGGTTGCACTTCTGTCACGTTGAACCATTATCTTCAGTCGGCAGGATGTTTTCCAGCCTGTGGCGATGTCGGAGATTTTATGTTTTATCGGATTACTGATATTCACGGTACACTCGTAAAATGGTCATGTGGGAAAATCCCCACTTCACCGCTACCTCTGAGATGCAGTGTCCCACCGCTCGTGCGCCAACTGTAAGACCATCTTCAAACTCACTTAAATCTTGATAATCTGCCATTGCAGCAGCAGAAACCGATCTAACAACTGCGGCACACACTTGTTATATAGAAGGTGCCGACCGCAGCTCAGTGTTCTGATTGTTTACATATCTTCGAATTCGGATGGCTATACCACTTTCTTTGGAGCTTTAGTGTATAAATAATGACAACAGTATTAAGTAAAAGGAGCTAAACAATGGGAGGTAAACTGTTCAGATTTTATTATTTATTTATGTTGGCGCCATTGGCCACTGGGACAACGGCGATACGTTGAACTGCTCAGTATACTGGAGACGAGGCCGACCACGGGGCGCGCGTTAGCAGGAAACAGAAGTAAGTGAGCTGCTTCGATGGCAGGGAATGGACACTGCCGAACCGAAAACGTGCTAGGGGTCGCAGCGCATGTTTACAGCTTGCCATGTTGTGTGGGACGTGTCTGTAGCTTGTGTAGATGCTAAGTAAAACCTAGTGTGAGGGTAATTAACAGTGGTAGGTGTTTCACCAGGTCAGTGTGTGATAGGTACAGATTACAAGTATTAAATTGCGACTATAACAATAAAACATCGTCAAAATGTGGAAAATTCTATGTTACATAAATGCCATTTGTACACACTTTTCGAGTGCGGGTTGGTCATTCTGCAAATCCTTACAGTTAAGACAGCAATGTTTATAAACTTCTTCTTAAAGTTTCATTGTGCACGCATTTTCGACTATGTGGAAAACTTCCATTTCGCGTGAATATGGCGGGGTATAAGTGTGTTCTTCAGTTCTAAGATGTTCTGCGGAAACCGACTTACATGAATTCTCACCAATACTTTGTAGGACCCGTTTCTAACACATCAAAAATATTTTGCGTCACTTCGGTTCAAAGTGTTTCGGAATCTGTATAGAAAATTGCAATGGAGATAATCCACCCTTTTGATTGCTCGTGAAAACCACACATTGCATATTGTACCACCATGCAGCGAGACCTTCAGAGACGGTGGTCCAGACTGCTGTACACCCGGCATCTCTAATACCCAGTAGCACGTCCTCTTGCATTGATTCATGCCTGTATTCGTCGTGGCATACTATCCACGAGTTCATCAAGGCACTGTTGGTCCAGATTGTCCCACTCATCAACGACGATTCGGCGTAGGTCCCTCAGCGTGGTTGGTGGGTCATATCGTCCATAAACAGCCCTTTTGAGCCCGTCACAGGCATGTTCGATGGGGTTCGTGACTGGAGAACATCCCGGCCAGTCTAGTCGAACGATATCGTTATCCTGGAGGAAATCATTCATAAGATCTGCACGATGGGGCGCCTATTGTCGTCAATGAAGACGAATGCCTCGCCAATATGCTGCCAATATTGTTGCACTATCGGTCGGAGGATGGCATTCACGTATCGTACAGCTGTTCCGGCACCTTCCATGACCACCAACAGCGTACGTCGGCCATCCCAGAAGGTCGGGGAACGTCCACCTTGCAGCACTATCTGGAGCCTTTGACACTGACCGGCTTGCCTTCAAACACGTCTCCGACGATTATGTGGTTGACGGCATATGCGACACTCATCGTTGAAGAGAACGTGATGCCAATCCTTAGTGGTCCATTCAGCATGTTGTTGCGTCCATCTGTACAACACGGCATGGTGTCGTGGTTGCAAAGATGGAACTCGCCATAGACCTCGGGAGTGAAGCTGTGCATCATGCAGCCTACTGCGCACAGTTTGAGTCGTTACACGAGGACCTGTGGCTGCGCGAAAAGCATTATTCAACATGGTGACGTTGCTGTCAGGGTTCTTCCGAGCCATAATCCGTAGGTAGCACTTATCAAATGCAGTCCACCCTTAGGCGACCTGAGCGAGGCATGTCATCGACAGTTCCTGTCTCTCTGTATCTCCTCCTCTTCCGAACAACATCGGTTTGGTTCACTACGAGACGCCTAGACACTTTCCTTGTTGAAAGCCCTTCCTGGCAGGAAGTAACAATGCGGACGCGATCGAACCGCAGTATTGACCATCTAGGCATGGTTGAACTACAGACAACAAGAGCCGTGTACCTCCTTCCTGGTGCAATGACTGGAACTGATGGGCTGTCGGACCCCCTCCGTGTAATAGGCCCTGTTAAAGCGTGGTTGTTCACATCTTTGGGCGGGTTTAGTCTCTGAACAGTGGAGGGACTGTGTCTGTGGTATAATATCCACAGTCAACGTCTATGTGCAGCAGTTCTGGGAACCGTGGTGACGCAAAATTTTTTTTGGTGTGTGCATTTCAATGATAGCTTGTCAGTGATATGAGTCTATTTCACTTTTGAACATGATAATTAAAACTTTTAAAACCAGTAAACTAAAGAAAATAAAGGTTTCATTGTTTATCTGGCGAGTGACATTTATCTGGAATTCTCAGTATGTTCTCTTAATTAATATTTACATAAAATATGAAAGGCAAACGGTAATTTGGGATTACAAATAAATGTCCAAACATTTTTATCGACACGTAAAGAATGTGCTCAAAAACTACAATTTGTTTCTATCTCATCGAGAGAGAAAGAGAGATCACATCTCTATAGGACTACATGAAAATACCTTCCACTGTACATCGTCGGCTATCCGGATAATTTGTGACGAAATGACGCGTTACGGATGGTTGCCTGCTAAACTGTGCGATGAGACAGAATCTTTTACGAAAGAAAAGAAGTTAGATTTTCTACAGAGACTTAAAAACAGCTCTATGCTAGTAAAAATGCGGCGTTTATATCTTGTGAAAGATGCCAAGAAAATTATCCCTTAATCTTTCAAAGTTCCTTTGTACGGAAGTTAGCCCATCAGGTCGTCCGCGTCAAAATCCAAGCAGCCTGCCAGGAACATTCGCACCAAACTAGTTCTTCGTTCCTTTTCTTCAAACTAAAACGGCTCTAAGCACTATGGGACTTAACATCTGAGGTCATCAGTCTCCTAGACTTAGAACTACTTAAACCTAGCTAACCTAAGGACATCACACACATCCATTCCCGAGGCAGGATTCGAACCTGCGACCGTAGCAGCCGCGTGGTTCCGGACTGAAGCGCCTAGAACCGCTCGACCACAGCAGCCGGCCTTAAAACTAAACAAACGTAGGTTTTGCACACCTAGACTACGTTTATCACTTCCAAAAAAGGCACATTTTTGCTGGTAATGAGCATTTCAAAAGAGGTAACTTACGGACGCACAGATGTCTTTACAATGACGTATTTTAGCGCGCTCAAATGCTTGGATTTGTGCGTGCAATGAACTGACTGACAGACTTCAAGTCGAAATAACTCGGAAACGGTGTAATTTAATCTTCCCTGCAACACCGTAACAAGCTTTTCAGACTGTTTCTGACTAAACAAGAAGAGGCGCCACCGACTACAGAATTCAGAGCAGATCGTTTCTGGGCCAGAATTACACTCCTGGAAATTGAAATAAGAACACCGTGAATTCATTGTCCCAGGAAGGGGAAACTTTCTTGACACATTCCTGGGGTCAGATACATCACATGATCACACTGACAGAACCACAGGCACATAGACACAGGCAACAGAGCATGCACAATGTCGACACTAGTACAGTGTATATCCACCTTTCGCAGCAATGCAGGCTGCTATTCTCCCATGGAGACGATCGTAGAGATGCTGGATGTAGTCCTGTGGAACGGCTTGCCATGCCATTTCCACCTGGCGCCTCAGTTGGACCAGCGTTCGTGCTGGACGTGCAGACCGCGTGAGACGACGCTTCATCCAGTCCCAAACATGCTCAATGGGGGACAGATCCGGAGATCTTGCTGGCCAGGGTAGTTGACTTACACCTTCTAGAGCACGTTGGGTGGCACGGAATACATGCGGACGTGCATTGTCCTGTTGGAACAGCAAGTTCCCTTGCCGGTCTAGGAATGGTAGAACGATGGGTTCGATGACGGTTTGGATGTACCGTGCACTATTCAGTGTCCCCTCGACGATCACCAGTGGTGTACGGCCAGTGTAGGAGATCGCTCCCCACACCATGATGCCGGGTGTTGGCCCTGTGTGCCTCGGTCGTATGCAGTCCTGATTGTGGCGCTCACCTGCACGGCGCCAAACACGCATACGACCATCATTGGCACCAAGGCAGAAGCGACTCTCATCGCTGAAGACGACACGTCTCCATTCGTCCCTCCATTCACGCCTGTCGCGACACCACTGGAGGCGGGTCTGCACGATGTTGGGGCGTGAGCGGAAGACGGCCTAACGGTGTGCGGGACCGTAGCCCAGCTTCATGGAGACGGTTGCGAATGGTCCTCGCCGATACCCCAGGAGCAACAGTGTCCCTAATTTGCTGGGAAGTGGCGGTGCGGTCCCCTACGGCACTGCGTAGGATCCTACGGTCTTGGCGTGCATCCGTGCGTCGCTGCGGCCCGGTCCCAGGTCGACGGGCACGTGCACCTTCCGCCGACCACTGGCGACAACATCGATGTACTGTGGAGACCTCACGCCCCACGTGTTGAGCAATTCGGCGGTACGTCCACCCGGCCTCCCGCATGCCCACTATACGCCCTCGCTCAATGTCCGTCAACTGCACATACGGTTCACGTCCACGCTGTCGCGGCATGCTACCAGTGTTAAAGACTGCGATGGAGCTCCGTATGCCACGGCAAACTGGCTGACACTGACGGCGGCGGTGCACAAATGCTGCGCAGCTAGCGCCATTCGACGGCCAACACCGCGGTTCCTGGTGTGTCCGCTGTGCAGTGCGTGTGATCATTGCTTGTACAGCCCTCTCGCAGTGTCCGGAGCAAGTATGGTGGGTCTGACACACCGGTGTCAATGTGTTCTTTTTTCCATTTCCAAGAGTGTATTTCAGCGGCCTGCAGTTGTCCTGTATGTTACTCGCGTGGCTGTGAAAGCCTGCTGGTTGCCTGGACCCGCTTGATGCCCAAAGTGGTATCTGTAGCTTCCGTTGCAGACTTTCATGGCTTTAAAGCAAAATTACATAATACGAAATCAAAATGTTCTAAGAAGTGTACGTTGATAACTATGACCAATCAAGCGATAACCACTGATGTCTTCTTGAAGCAACAGAATGACTCAGTCTGGAAAATACATAGCTTCGTTTATATCTACATCACGTGTGACAGAAAACTCTTTATTTTATTCTAACGAAACATGAGTAAAAGCGATGTAAAGGTACTGATGCAGTAGAAAACTTTCTATATGTTCGACATGGTTGAAGTGTGGGGCTATCCAGAGTAATGTGAAATACAGAATAAAAAAGAAAAATATTGTGTGAATATTTTCAATTTCAAATTCCAGCCACAAGATGCCATTAGTCCGGCCCAAAAGTACACGTCTCCTTTCTGTGTGGCAGAGGTAAGCTAAATGGATGGACACCCCCGCTCTAATGAAAGTTTACTCTATGACACATCCTGTTCAATACTTTTACATCATAAACTCCCTTTTTACATCGACTGGAAGCTTGCTATATATTTTTATTCCTGACTCAGTAAGTGCCTTGGTACTTTCGTATGAACTCACTTTTAGCATTCTAGGCAATAGACAGCAACTTCATATGATTCAATGAAGTTAAGTTTGTTTTCGTGATTTCATCGAACTTTAGTACGTGTTGCAGGGCCTTAGTAAAAAAAATTATTTTCCTTTGATCGTGGTTATCGATATTACAATGCCTCTGCAAGAAATCTGTATTGTCGGTTACATACATCATCGCTGGGTATGCATATTGACCCGAAAATCTAAATATCCTGAGAGACTTGAAGAGACTCCTGCAGGATGTTATTTCAGTAACGGCATACATTAATATAGCTGCTCGAAGTATGAAAATTTTGTCGACTGCAGCAGCATTTCTATTATAGAATGGACGTATGGAAAATACGAGAAAAGAATTTTTCTCTGTTAACAAAGTTAGAAATGGCCCTCAATGGAAGTGTAACGTTTGCGGTCTTCAGCTGGAGGCATTGAAGAATATTGGAAGATGGGTATTTGTTCTGCAACTTTTCGTCACTTTAGAGGGTTAGGAAATTAACGACAGCTACTTTTTAGCAGACGAAGAACGCGGCAGTCACCTAAGTTAATATGTACCACTGTAGGCATATGGCTCTTTTGCTCTCGGTTCACCTCTTTTTAGTACTTTTGGGGTTACTTTGGCCAAGTAAGAGGAACCTGGTGAATATCCCATTTCCAGAAAAAAACATTACATCTCGTGGTCGATTTCCGAGTGAAGTACTTATTTTGTAAGTCACATAACGCGGTGTGAAGCTCATTTCAGCCGATTTACACCCAGTTTCTTCAAGGCGGTTGGCGGAAGGACGCTCTGCTTTGATAGGTTAGACCAGGCTAAGACAGCCAGCTTCGTATGGGGCCCGCAGTAGACGCTTTGACAATCTATTTCCATCCAGTCTCACGAGTATAATTCAGGATGTACAAATTGAACCACAGTTTACTAGGGGCTCACTTTTCGTTTTTGCCATTTGGTTTTCCCGATCAGCTAGTGGAATTTATAATTTTGTAATAAACTCTCACTGCGTGAGTGGTGCGTGATCCAATTAAATCTGGCCGATGTGTGCTGCGATAATCGCGGGAAGTACGTGGTGGTGGTGGTGGTGGTTAGTGTTTAACGTCCCGTCGACATCGAGGTCATTAGAGACGGAGCGCAAGCTCGGGTTCGGGAAGGATTGGGATGGAAATCGGCCGTGCCCTTTCAAAGGAACCATCCCGGCATTTGCCTGAAACGATTTAGGGAAATCATGGAAAACCTAAATCAGGATGTCCGGAGACGGGATTGAAACGTCGTCCTCCCGAATGCGAGGAAGTAGGTCCTATTGCAACTGCATGCGAGAGATTTGTCCACACTCAACTTCTAGATGCGACTTACAATGTCTACGAAATAAATTGTGTTTTAAAGAAGTGTCCGCAGTTGCCAACTTCCTATAGCTACTCGTTTCAGTATCATGTTGATATAAAATATATGTCGGAATATGGCCTCTTTTAAGCCTGTGTAACTTCGTACCAGGGCACAGCTTAGAGAAATGTATACTCTGCACTGTCAAAACAAACCGTAGAACCATATTTCCCGTGTCGAGACGGAAGTATCCGCAGGCACCAAAGGTCAGTAAATTAACTCTCCATAAACAGTTGACGTCTCACAGGACATAATGATTTCATTTGCATTTCTTCAGAGTTAGAGAAACCATTGCAAAGTAACCAACTTCTCTGACTGCGCTCTTACATTTATGCCTGTTTTAATGAGCTTCTGTAGGCTTTAAATGGGCAGCAAGTCAAAATAATCATGAGGTTAACATGGAGGAGAGAAAAATAGTCAAATCAGACCCATTTCAATTTTATGGGTTATAGGTTACTAGCTGTTACTAGCTGCTTATTAATATTTTAGTACAAGCTCATACGATCAAAAGCTTCTACCGAAGACCAGTAGAATAAATTACGTTTGAGGCATATATGGGCAGTGGTTTGAAGATTTGTGTTAGGTGGGCTGATGTAGACAATTTTATATAACTATCCCATATAAAAATTTCTACCATGAGGAGAGTCCATAATTTTCTTCGTGTATGCCATATCCAGATGAAACCACCCCTTGTTCATTAGATCCTGAAGAGCTACCAAAATGTGAAGTTGTTGATTATACGTTTCACGAGCTGGTACAAATAGTCCAGGTATTTTATTTGGTACCAGTATTATCTAATTTAGCTGAAAAGATGAGTGTGATAGGGTACTTGAGTTCCTCAAACTAAAAAAGGGTATGTGGAGACCTAGTGACACGCCTGTTGCCATCTTGGATGACGGGAGTATCCTTAGAACACTCATCAGGAAGATGTGGAACAAACAGCAACACGTTTCCTCCACGATTATTGATTTAAATATTCAAATTCGTGTTCGCGGTAACCTGAATGGACCGTCTAAGAACACTTCCAAAACATTACAGAATTACCTCCAGCTTGAACCACACGTTCCACATATTGCTAGTTAAATGCCTCAATGTGCGGTCGGGGCATGTATGCCTGGTGACAATAGAAAACAGGCAAAACAATGTCTCGTCAGGATACACTACACTCCTCCAGTCCAGCTACTGTCTAGTTTCGCACTCCTGCTAGTAATCTAGTTGCAACGGTCCTGCATCCATTGGGAACAGCAGTTACTGTCGGATTTAAGGCCTTGCGCCACCGCACTATTCGCCCCGATGTCCTATTTTATTTCTTTTGGTGACTTCCCTTCTTCAGGGGTCTGATTTTTGACTGCGTACGTTGAGGGACGTCTTGCTGCGTTTGTGACACTGTTGTAGCAACGTTTGAATTTTGATTTTTTCTGTCTGTTTAAATACTTTGCATAGGGTCTCTAGAAATATCGAGAAAGATTTCTTAAAATTTTCGAAAAATTTAAAATTTTTAGAAATTTTCTTAAAAAGATTCTTATCCTATTTTAATCATATGCACACTCATGCTCATAAATTAAGGATAATTGCAGAATGTGGTGCCATACAACGTTGCACTACACAAAACTGACGCTAATAGCATAGGCACATAGGGAACACACACGACACAGGTCTGTAAGTTCACGGTATTCGTGACAAGTCGAGAAAACTGTCCGGAAACACATGTGCTACAAAACGCCACAGTTTTTTGCGCGTGTACCCCGACATCAATATGGGTTATGATCACCATGCACAAGTACACAGGCCGCGCAATGGGTTCGCATAACTGGATCAGGTGGTCGAGCAGCTGCTGGGGTATAGCCTCCCATTTATGCACCAGTGCCTGTCGGAGCTCCTGAAGTGTCCTAGGGGTTTGAAGACGCGCAGCGATACGTCGAGCGAGAGCATCCCAGACGTGTTCGATGGGGTTTAGGCAGGCCACTCCATTCGCCTGATATCTTCTGTTTCAAGGTACTCCTCCACGATGACAGGTCAGTAGGGCCGTGCGTTATCATCCGTCAGGAGGAAGGTGGGACCCACTGCGACCCTGAAAAGGCGAACATACTGGTGCAAAATGACTTCCCGATACACCTGACCTGTTACAGTTCCTCTGTCAAAAACATGCAGGGGTGTACGTGCATCAATCATAATCCCACCCCACACCATCAAACCAGGATCTCCATACAGGTCCCTTTCAAGGACATTAAGGGGTTGGTACCTGGATCCTGGTTGACACCAGATGAAAACCCGGCGAGAATCACTGTTCAGACTATACCTGGAATCGTCCGTGAACATAACCTGTGACCACTGTTCAAATGACCACGTACTATGTCTTGACACCAGGGTTTACGGGCTTTCCTGTCACTAGGGATCAGTGGAATGCACCTTGCAAGTCTCCAGGCGAATAAACCATGTCTGTTCAGTCGTCTGTAGACTGTGTGTATGGAGACAACTGTTCCAGTGGCTGCGGTAAGATCCTGAGCAAGGCTACCTGCAGTACTCCGTGGCCGTCTGGGGGCACTGATGGTGAGATATCGGTCTTCTTGTGGCGTTGTACACCGTGGACGTCCCGTACTGTAGCGCCTGGACACGTTTCCTGTCTGGTGGAATCGTTGCCATAATCTTGAGATCACACTTTGTGGCAAACGGAGGGCCCCTGCTACAACCTGCTGTGTTTGACCAGCCTCCAGTCGCCCTAGTATTCTGCCCCTCATAACGTCATCGATATGTGTTCTCTGAGCCATTTTCAATACACAGTCACCATTAGCACGTCTGAAAACGTCTGCACACTTAGTCGCTGCACCGTACTCTGACATGCACCAACACTCCTCTGCGTATGTGGACTGCTGCCACAGCCACTGTGCGACGACCGCAGGTCAGATGCAACACATTTGATTTAAGCCTGCAAACCGCCCACCAGAGCGTTGTTTCACCATGTATCAGCATTATCCTTAATTTATGAGCATGTGTGTATTAGGTGGAATTAATTCCTTCTTATGTAGTTCACCTGAGGATGCTGTTTCACTGCAATGAAACCAGTTGTGACAACAAAGAAATCAGTTGCAACTGCTGTGCGATTCATTTTACTTCTATTAATTAAAACAGTTGCTGTTTCCGAGGCGTGATATTTATCTCTGGTCCCTGTCGGCTGAAATCCTTTTACTTTACATAGCTGCGGGTGGTAAATTATTCATTGTAGATACGTTGAACCGTCCTCTTTGGTGCACCAACAAACTACAAAGTTCCCTCAAGGTGTAGTCCGTGGTACGTCCAAGCACGTATCTCCTTTCTGCCGGTGCGTCACGTCTTCTGGCCTACCCATTCCACTGCCCTGATTCAATACAACCGACTATCACATACACACCACGCCTCTGCCATGACCTACGTCAACGATAGAGGGTCACCTACCCTCCTCTTACCAGTTCTACAACATCTACAGCGCTACAAATTGCCTAGAGTGATCATTTAAGAGTGGGTGGGGACTAATCTTCTGTCTGGTGAAATTTCATACGGGGGATTTAGCTGACCTTGCCGCTGTCGTTTTATGCAGTCCACAATGTTATATCTGGTCTTCAAAAACAGCATGAGATTTTTATATTCTCCCACTCGCTCTGTACAAACTATTAGTCGTACAGAAAAAGTGAACAGGAACTTTTTGTATGAAATTTAATGTAGTTAGATTTTTAGTAGGATACGGTTTGCTGGAGCCCAATGTTTTCTACTTATCTATGAAAAACGTACGAAAGCTACCGTCAGAAACAGCTCCACCCCCCACACTCGGCTTCCCCGATCAGGATTTCTAGCATGTTGTTCGTGGCACTCCTTCCTACCACAATGCAAAAATTTCCCACTACACGAACTATTCCTTATACTGGACGCTTTTCGGTCTGTATTGACTGCGTTACTACGCTACCAGCACAGTCGGCTATTTCGTAACATTATCAATTGAAACTTGCCCCCGAGTGTAATGAAAAGGAAACAACTATTGTAAACATTACACTGAAACTAATCACATTCACAAAACTCGATTCAAACATAAACTATAGCGGCACAGTAGATTAGTAGTCAGAAGGCCTGACGAATACAACGATGCAATTGTTTATTTTGTGCTGCTAAAATTCACAAAATTAATAGAAGGAATTAACACAAACGTCAGTTTTACAGTTTGTAAGTGCTCAACTAAGTCAGTGGCGTAATAAGGCCAGTCAATGAAGACCAAAAAAGGTCAAACATCACGAATAGTTCATGTAGCCGGAAATTATTTTACAGCGGAAGGTGGTGGTGGTGGTGGTGGTTAGTGTTTAACGTCCCGTCGACAACGAGGTCATTAGAGACGGAGCGCAAGCTCGGGTTAGGGAAGGATTGGGAAGGAAATCGGCCGTGCCCTTTCAAAGGAACCATCCCGGCATTTGCCTGAAACGATTTAGGGAAATCACGGAAAACCTAAATCAGGATGGCTGGAGACGGGATTGAACCGTCGTCCTCCCGAATGCGAGTCCAGTGTGCTAACCACTGCGCCACCTCGCTCGGTACAGCGGAAGGAGGGAGCGCCGCCGGCCACGGTGGCCGAGTGGTTCTAGGCGCTTCAGTCCGGAACAGCGCAACTGCTACGGTCGCATGTTCGGATCCTGCCTCGGGCATGGATGTGTGTGATGTCCTTAGGTTAGTTAGGTTTAGTTAGTTCTAAGTTCTAGGGGACTGATAACCTAAGATGGTAAGTTCCATAGTTCTCAGAGCCATTTGAACCATTTGAGAGAGCGCCGCTAACAACTGGCAACTGATGATTGTGCTGGTGCAGCTGCGTTTGAAGGTCAGTCACGGTATATACGTTTGTGTTGAATACCTCGACAACGTAATCCAGTACAATATTGAACTGCATTACACTTTGCAAGAAAAGATCCTGTTTAGTTTTTTTTAGGACTAATAGTTGTCGTGTAGCAAAAGAGAGAATATGAAAACGTCGCGGAGGGTTTCTGAAGGTCAGATACTACATGTCGGGTTGCATGCAGCGACAGCGGTCGGGTCAGATGAATCTCCCTGTATATGACACATCCAATATTTGAAAGTGGTTTTAAAGGGCTGAAAATTTACTGAACCGCAACTGAATTATAACTATCGACGATTTTTCATTTTCTTAATCAAAAAAACTCGTTATCTTCCAAGACGGTTCGACATTTTTGGAACTATAAGCCAGCTGAGATTGATGATAATTGGGATTTGTGAATTACAGTAGAAGTGAGCAGTAAATGATTAAATTTATTTGTGAAATTGTATTTTAGAGTGAGTGTGGGCTTTCGACTTAGACTCGTTATTAATTATGATTGAAACTGACGGAGTTTCACTTAGTAGTTAATCACCCAAAATGAATAATTTTATGACAGCACGGTAACCCAGTTTGTTGTTTCTTGTGGTCATTATTCCGAAAACTGCGTTGATGAAACTCAACTCACTAGTCTATAAAGTCTCTTCAGCTTTGTATTACTACTGCAAGCTAAATCCATTACAGCTTGCTTATTAACAGTCAGTCCTTGATCTCCTACCGTTCCCCCTTCACAATGCCTCCCCCATTTCCCTTAATTACCAATCTCACGATTCTTTGATGTCTCAGGATGTTTGCCTACCTCTTTTCTTCTTTTAGTAAAATTGATTTGGTTACCCAAACTACAGATACAACATAAACGACTTTAGGAAGCACCCTTTTAACTGTGCAATTTTTTAACTGAAAAGCATGTTGCAATACACTGAAACTATTGATTTCTCCCCAATGAGGTTCAATAACTTACTTCAGTCACCTGATATACTCAACTAATATTCAGCATTCTTCTGTATCAGCACATTTCAACACTTTCTATTCTCTCCTTGTCTGAAATGTTGATCGGGCATGTTTCTCTTCCACGTAAGTTTACACTTCACACAGATACCTTCAGAAAACAGGTCACCTAACGCTGAAATTTATATTCGATGATAATAAACTTCTGTTACTGAGAAGTGCTGTTTTTGCTATTCCCAGTGTGTATTTCCTATCCGCTGCACATCGGCTACCGTGAATTATTTTATTATTTTAGAACCAATATAGCAAAAGATACGAGGCTCGTCCACAAAGTAAGTTCCATTTGGTTACATAAATCAAACGTGTAAAGATACAGAAAAAATATTTATTGTACAAAAATGTACAACAGTTAAACTAGTTTTATACATAGCTTCCGAAATTTTCTAGGCATTTGTCACAACGTGGCACAAGTTTTTGTATGCCTTCTTCATAGAAGGTTGCCGCCTGTGTATTCAACCATGTGGTATCATGTTTTTTTTTGCTCGTCATAATCGTTGAAGTGTTGACCACCACTGACAGATTTTAGGTGTAAGAAGAGATGTAAGTCGCTACGTTGTGCTTCAATAGTGTGAACCAGTTCCTCAGTAACCACAGACGGGCGTCCACTTCGTTCTTCATCGTGCACTTGATGACGTCCTTCATTGAACAGTCTGACCCATTTTCTAACCATTGAATCACTCATAGCAGCCGGCCAGAGTGGCCGAGCGGTTCTAGGCGCTACAGACTGGAGCGGCGTGACCGCTACGGTCGCAGGTTCGAATCCTGCCTCGGACATGGATGTGTGTGATGTCCTTAGTTAGGTTTAAGTAGTTCTAAGTTCTAGGGAACTGATGACCTCAGATGTTCCATAGTGCTCAGAGCCATTTGAGCCATACACTGTTCAGCTAATCTTCCAAGTTCTTCGCAGTGTCTAACAGAATTAAAACGTCACGAGCAAGCCTTTATGTACCTTTTTCTTCTCCCTGAACTTATATTCGCTATTCCTCTTCGGTTTCCTTTACGGTTTCCTCAGTATAGATACTAAGATCGAGGATAGTCTACAACCCTGTCTCACTCCCTTCTCAACTATAACATCCCTTTCAAGTACTTCGTCTCTTGTACCTGCATACCCGAAGATAACATCCCGTTCCCTGTCTTTGCTCCCGCTACCTTCAGAATTTCAAGTTTAGCCGGTTGAAAAGCCGTGTAAATAGAATACTTTCGCAATTGTTTTGAAATTAATTAATTTATTGCACAGATGTATCAACATAAGCAAAACTACATTTCATTGATGTCAGTGCCATCTCAGTGCCAGGCCGATAACTTTCCACGTGTTTGGTGCTACGGCAGCGGCAGGCGTGGGCGGCTCGCATTCAGCCAGCGGACTTGGCAGCGCCGGGGTCCCACAGGTGTCGGGTGCTCCTGAAGGGGTTCGTTAGGGCTGCGGAACGCTGATTCAGGCCATTCTTGCGCCGGCCGCTGGCCTCTCCGGCGAAAAACTCTGCGCCGGACTGCGGCTGCGCACACATTCTGCGGCCAGCGTCCGGCCAGGAGGAGCAATCACACAGCACAGCGCAGAGCAGCCCAGTACTCGGCCGCCTCAATACTTTTCTTCTCGAGCCCCCCCTCCCAGCCCCTGGTCAGAGCTTAGACTGTCCGTCCCGCTCCGCTTGTTCCTTACACCTGTAATTCAGTCGATATTGTCCGAGCGGACCGCTGTCCCGAGAGCAAAACTGCAGCCACCGGTTAACTGTTACTGCTGGCGGCAGAGTCGTCCGATTTCGGTCAGAAGTGGACTGCTCTTCCGAAGCGATTTGGTACTCGGGACGGAACGAGAAAAGGAAAAATCGCTCAGAGTTTTCTCCTGTACTGGCCAATGGAGATGTGGCAGTAGCTGAACGTGAAAACGGCAATGGATCTGCGGCAAAACAACACACTAGCGTTTCAATTGTTTCACATAATGGAAAGATGTAATAGGCGACGTTCCTTCGTATCTTTTACTGAAGCTATTTTAGTTAAATTACATCACAAAATTCAGCTCATCTCTTCTGCAAGCACTACAGATAATTGTTAATAGCCGGCCGCGGTGGCCGAGCGGTTCTAGGCGCTTCAGTCCGGAACCGCGCGACTTCTGCGGTCGCAGGTTCGAATCCTGCCTCGGGCATGAGTGTGTGTGGTGTCCTTAGGTTAGTTAGCTTTAAATAGTTCTAAGTTCTGGGAAACTGATGACCTCACATGTTAAGTCCCATAGTGCTCAGAGCCATTTGAACCATTTTAACATTGTAATTTCTTAGACTTTCCCGGCGATTTGATGACATCTCGTGGAAATCGGGTTTTCTGGCTTATATCAGCGTCTTCCAAACACGATATTTCGACGTCATTACTTGACGTCTTCATCAGGTGTGACCTAAGACTGTCTCAGGTCACACCTGATGAAGACGTCAAGTAATGACGTCGAAATATCGTGTTTGGAGAACGCTGATACCCGGCAGAAAACCCGATTTCCACGAGATGACATTTTATCATTGTTCATATTTAACAATCTTCAAAATGTTTTATTCTAAAAAATGCTCATAAATACAGGGCTATTACAAATGATTGAAGCGATTTCATAAATTCACTGTAGCTCCATTCATTGGCATATGGTCACGACGCACTACAGATACGTAGAAAAACTCATAAAGTTTTGTTCGGCTGAAGCCGCACTTCAGGTTTCTGCCGCCAGAGCGCTCGAGAGCGCAGTGAGACAAACTGGCGACAGGAGCTGAGAAAGCGTACGTCGTGCTTGAAATGCACTCTCATCAGCCAGTCATAACAGTGCAACGACACTTCAGGACGAAGTTCAACAAAGATCCACCAACTGCTAACCCCATTCGGCGATGGTATGCGCAGTTTAAAGCTTCTGGATGCCTCTGTAAGGGGAAATCAACGGGTCGGCCTGCACTGAGCGAAGAAACGGTTGAACGCGTGCGGGCAAGTTTCACGCGTAGCCCGCGGAAGTCGACGAATAAAGCAAGCAGGGAGCTAAACGTACCACAGCCGACGGTTTGGAAAATCTTACGGAAAAGGCTAAAGCAGAAGCCTTAACGTTTACAATTGCTACAAGCCCTGACACCCGATGACAAAGTAAAACGCTTTGAATTTTCGGCGCGGTGGAGATCATGATCAGCAATTCATGTCATGGCCTCCACGCTCTCCCGACTTAACCCCATGCGATTTCTTTCTGTGGATTATGTGAAAGATTCAGTGTTTAAACCTCTTCCACCAAGAAACGTGCCAGAACTGCGAGCTCGCATCAACGATGCTTTCGAACTCATTGATGGGGACATGCTGCGCCGAGTGTGGGAGAAACTTGATTATCGGCTTGATGTCTGCCGAATCACTAAAGGGGCGCATATCGAACATTTGTGAATGCCTAAAAAAACTTTTTGAGTTTTTGTATGTGTGTGCAAAGCATTGTGAAAATATCTCAAATAATAAAGTTATTGTAGAGCTGTGAAATCGCTTCAATCATTTGTAATAACCCTGTAGATGGGATGCATAGTGAATGAAGACTCTTCAGGCCGCTGTGCGTCTTTTGCAGTCCTATATTCGAAACACTACCGGTTTCGCACCATTACAGATGCAGCCTCACGTGGTGCACTGTTTGTTAAAATACAATTTTATAACACGATTTTGTAAAACAAAAAAACGGAAATAACTTTCATAATTTATTAAAAAAGTACTTGTCAAACGTGCATTAAATGAAAAACAGTAAATTATTTTTTTTTAAAAGACCAATACTCACTTGATTACCCCCAAACTATTGGGTAGTTACTATCTCCCATAGTTCAGCAGTAAATCGGAAATTTTAATCCATTATATGCTGTCGTCACTAGTAATGCGACGAAAAGTTATGAAAATTACAAAACAGCATGTAATAACAGATTATGTTTCTACTGTGCAGTAACAGGCTACCAACAAATAAATATTTGACAACTTATTATTTCGTAATAGCTTAATTTTATTGTTTTTTTGTTAATGAATCTGTAACTGTCCTCTATCATGTACAGGTTCGTTACAATGTGACTCCGTTATAAAACTCGGATATTAGCAAAACACAAATAATTACTAAAAACATCAGTTCAGTTTTTATAGAAGTATGTACATAACAAAATATATATGACTGTGTAAGCTTTTATAGCCAGGATGTTTCTTTCTCTCTTTCTTTCACTGGTTCCATGTCCTGCACTGACGCAGGGTCGGCATTGTTAGGAACGGATTTGGTAAGGTTAGGATGAAGGGGTGGCAGTATGCCCTTCCTGCCGCCACCCCGTACCCCCCGGGGTGGAATTTGCGTACCCCAGCTGTCTGCGGCTAGTGTAATGCATGGAATAGTGCGAACGTGGGCAGATGTCGGCGGGTCGTGTAACTGAGGCGGAACGTGGGGACCAGCCCGGTATTCACCCATCGGGATGTGTAAAACCGCCTAAGAAAGCACATGCAAGCTGGCCGGCACACCGTCCCTCGTCGTTAATCCGCTGGGCGGATTCGATCCGGGGGCGGCGCGCCTACCCGAGTCCAGGAAGCAGCGCATTAGCGCTCTTGGCTATCCTGGTGGGTCTTTTTATGGCCAGAGTCTATTTCAATAAAGTCCTTGTGAGTCATAAAACATTCAGTCAACTGCTGCAGGCAACCTGCATCAAAGAGCCTATCGCCCTGACTAAGACTGATGGCAAAAGTCATCACACATCCAGAAAAAATTTATTCAAATGAAAGAAGCATGGTAACTACTTATGAATTAGGCAGAGGTTTGCTTATTTTTTCACTGTCTATTCCGAAAAGCATGTAGCATAGCTTTCTCTCCGATAAAAGTGACCAACTGCAGTGTCCAACCACTTCGTTCGAGGGGGAGATCTGGCTGCCTTCCTTTCACCACTTTGATGCGTCCACGTAAACGCTCCTTTTACCTCGATAACATCACAATTTTCAAGTGAAAATTCTAGGTGACTATTCGAAGACTGAATCTTGTCGCCCATCAGGTAACCTAGCTTCTCGAGCGTTTCCAGCATGTTCACTACATAAATTGTGTGTCGTTTTTGTTACCCGGTCGTTTCAACCACCTCTTGAATTAAATTTAGCCGACCTTTAAGTTGCCTCCATAACCCACTAGCTTGAGTCTGCAAATCCAGGTAATTAGAATATAACTTTTCTAATTAATATTTCCGTTCCTTATAATTAGCATCCAACTTATATTTTAATTTAGAGCGATTAGCTCTCATTTTCAACCCTGCTTTCTGTTTATCAGATTTCATTTCTGACCTTAACTGCTTCTCATCAGATTTCAATTCTGTAAACATGCCTTTCGCAGCAATGAGTAAATTCGAGGGTGCCTCATTTCCACAACCGCTACCTTCTCTATCAACTTCCTGCTCCTTTAGTCTTACAGATATCTCATCACTCAAATCTTTATCATTATCACTTTCTACTGTTTCTGATAGTGTTTCATCATTGTTCTCTTCGCCTAATGTAACAGCCAATCCCGTCTCATAATCATTCTTCTCTTCTACCTTTTCTTTGATTAATTATCAGATACTGTCTTCAAAAACCTGAAATATACAGCCAGAAGTTGCAGTGCAGCCGTTATGTAGACCAGCCGCCGGCCGCGTTGTGTGTGGTGCCGATGGACCCGCCAGCTGAGAGCGACGCCGGCGCTCACCATCACTCACTGTGACACGTGTCAGCAACCCACACGGAGAGCTCGAGGGACTGGAATGTGTGACCCCTTTGACACTGCGGCAACAAATCGAGCGAGCTAATGTTCCCACAGCCCGCTCCGGGGAACACAATAGCCGTGCCGTTCGTGGTCGCCACGTAGATGGCTACGTCGAGCCTTGGACCTCACTCCAGGCAACCAGCGCTGGGCTGTCCGGCACAGACCCATGGAGTGAAGCAGCAAAAGTCTTGGGTAACGAGCTGAGCCGCACCCTCCTCTGACATGAGCTGCCGGCATCGCGCGCAGGTATTGAAACTGTCACGCTACTGCTTATCATACAGGGTGTCCCAAAATAACGTATACACTTTTTGAAATTGAGTATCTCTCTAATTAAATGAGATAGTGAGACGCCCTGCTAAGCCCGCAGGACAGGACAGGTAGTTTAAGTTGTGGAAAGGAGCCAAAATAAGAGGCTGTCAGTTATACCTTTTATTTGATCAAACATTACAAGAGCAAAGAAAAATTAAAAAGAACACAGCTTTAGTTGTGGAACTTAATTAGCAGCGTAATGCGCCATATAATCTCATGCCTTAAGGGCAAGACCAGTTTAATTAAAAAACGGCTGAAAGCCAATAAATTAACGCTCAAGCAAAATCAGAAATTTAAAATGCAAAGGCTTATCTTAAAGCAGTTCCTTAATTTGGCTGAAGGCCCAAATAATCTGACACTTTAAGAGCAAAACAACTTAAATTCAAAATCGGCTGAAGGACCAACACTTAAGTCTCAATAACATTAATTTTAAAAATGCCAAAGGCCTTTCATAAAGCAGTTCTTAAATTAGGCTCAAGGCCCAAACCAAGAGCCTTAAGGGGCTCCGGAAAGGCTCAAAATCATGAAAAGCTCAATTTTTACTTTTTTGCGTTTTCTGAATCTGCAGATTATTACCTTTTAATAGATATATAATTTATTCAATTCCGAAGACTACAACTATTTTAAAAAAATTTTTGAAATGTGTTCTACATGGGCGTGACCCACTGTGGCGCTGTTAAACTGCTGTCAAATGGTGTTATTATTAACGTCCGTGTTCATCAGGTACATTTTAGTGATGTGAGATAAAGTATGTGTTGTGGCTAACCTGTGATGGTTCAATATATATCGCTGGTGTGATTGTCGATTGTTTCATGTTTATTTACTCTGTCGTTATCTCGAAAATATTCGTAATTAATTCTGTTTCTTGAGTCTCTGTTTTGTTGCAGTATAATAATGAGTAAAAGTAAAGTTATTAGAAATCCTCTGAAGGCTTTTAAGAAAAGGAGAAATGTTGGAAAGCCAAAGGTATGTGTTATTACTGTAAACAATAAAGACGATAACCACGTGAGTGAACCTAACCTCTCAAGTACACCTGCCCATAGCAGTCAAAGTGGGAAAGAAAATACTTCACAGAAGAAGCTTGGTTCAATGAGTGAAAACTATGAATGTTTTATGGGCGAATCGGATGTGAATGAAATATTTGACATGTCGGTTCTCAAAGGAATTTTTTCAAACTGTGTAAGATGCATTCATTGTAGTGAAGTTGGTCTGGAACTCTCCATAATAAAGTACGTAGGACTTGCTAGTGAAATACAAATGAAATGTGATAAGTGTTCATACATGACCACCTTTTGGAACAGTGTTGCAGTAACTGCAACTGAAGAAAATGGTAGCAAAATCTACGAACACAACAACGAGCGATGCTTGCTTTAGACAAGGAACGCCTTCGGGCTGCAGACAGGGCTGTAAAGAGTCTAGAAATACAAGCAAGAGTAAACAGGAGGAGGAACAAGAGCAAGCTGGAGGAGAAGTTTGCAGAGGATGAAGATAATCCATCCTATGGACCTGGAATGCACTAAAAAGTTAATCCAATCTTTGTCGCTCGATTCCCAAAACTTTTATTTTCTCATACTAATTACATGTTTTCTAAGGATCTTCCAAACATATTTGTTCCAAACTTTCAGTAAATGTTACACAGTACCTTCTGCATAATTTAACACAGCCTATTTCCAAAAAACTGTATATTTTTGAATATATAAATAAAAAATTGCAGAAAAAATGTTGTGAATTTTCATTACAATTGAAAAAAAATCATCTTTAATAACTGAACTAAAATTTTGTAAAATCCCTGTGTTAAGTTGTAGCCCATATTCCAATAAATAATCTGTAAAAAGTTCAACTTCCTACCTCAAATACTTTGTGAGGAAAGATGTAATTTATAAGCGTTATTTTAACATTGCACGTATAGGGCGTATCGGAGCCCCTTAAGGGCAAATGAATCTTAATCTAAAATTCGGTTAGAAGCCATACAAGTACAAACAACAAGAACAAACAACATAAGGCAGTACACCCAGGGACGCTCAGAAGTTCCGAGGCTCGGCCTGGAATTCAAACACTAACGCTCGCTTAGGTGAGACAGGCAGTTGGCCCAACCATTGTCGATCCGACGACACCCAACCGACACAGAGTCAACGGACCCACCAACAAGATAACCTCCGCTTCACCTGACCAGCTCACAACAGGGAGTTCAATGGAACAACGTAGAAGGTATTGGCGCCCACAAGCAATTATACATTGAGCTGTCAAACCACACACCGTGCTGGACAGTGACGATGAGGAAAATACACTGCCTGAATTTACGTCAACGGCCAGGGCAGGTAACCGGAACGTTAACGGCCAAAAGGCAGAAGATTCCGCTGGTGCACTTCAATTCCACTAACCAAGTACAGTTAAACTCCACCGGAGGGTGGCTAAAATTTGCCAACTTGAAAACACACGATGTTTCTTGCAGGAATATCCCAGCAGCCGACAACGAATTCCAAACGACACAGTGTGTACAGTCGTGGCCGCCCTGTGTGGCCGTGCGGTTCTAGGCGCTTCAGTCTGGAACCGCGCGACTTCTACGGTCGCAGGTTCGAATCCTACCTCGGGCATGGATGTGAGTGATGTCCTTAGGTTAGTTAGGTTTAAGTAGTTCTAAGTTCTAGGGGACTGATGACCACAGATGTTAAGTCCCATAGTGCTCAGAGCCATTTGAACCATTTTTGAACAGTCGTGACTTGCTGGCAGATTAAGTGAAAACTCAACTTTCATGTCCACGATCGGTGAGCCACGAACCTCGTAGCAATGAGAACAGCACCACACACTCCGACACCGTATAGAGGCCGCCAGCGGGCCCGTCCAAACCACGTGCTGCGGAGATTTCCTCGCTGCTCCAAGCCAACCGACCAACTGCCTGCACGCAGCCCAGCTGGAAACCATAAGCGCCAGGCCAAAGATAGTACAAGGTGCGAATATCGATACACACCGCTGCTGCCACCCGCGGAAAGAGAGGATAACAGCATAATCGTGATAACCGCGGGAGACTAAACACAGAATAGTAATGAAGGTTTAATCCAACACATAGCATGAACCAGCCACGGCTCAGATAGAAATGCAGTTTTTGTGGATAATTATTAAGAAGGCAATGGAAAACATAACAACACTATCTTTTGTTCCAGGTTTGTAAACATGCTGTTATTTACGGCTCAACGGAAATGCGTGCTAAAGGTTTACTGGAAAACAGAGAATGTGAGTGAGGTATGATGAGGTTGGAGGTCTGAATTTGGTACAACACCGAGGGTAACAACTGCAAGAATCTGAGATAAGTTTGACATCAGAGGAACAGTACAAGATCTGAAGAATTGACATTGTGGAAGAAAGAGATGTTCAGCAGTTAATGAAGGGGTTGATGCAGTGATCCAGGCATACACACAATCCCGAATAAATCTGCAAGGCAACGCTCTCGTGAGATTGGGACCTGCAAATGCAGTGTTCATAAAATTCAGTGGACTCAGAAATTGAGCCTTACATTCCAGGACTTTCCCATGCTCTTAACGAGGTTGATCCCAATACCTGAATTTTGTGAGTGGTTCGTTAACAGATGCGAAGATGAGCAACATTTCCACGATCTAATTCTTTGGTCAGATGAAGTGACCTACAAACTGAATAGAGCAATTAACTACAATAATTGCGTGTACGTGGCCAATTAGAACGTATACATAACATAGGAAAGACATGGTAAT
This sequence comes from Schistocerca americana, assembly GCF_021461395.2. Classification (NCBI taxonomy): domain Eukaryota; kingdom Metazoa; phylum Arthropoda; class Insecta; order Orthoptera; family Acrididae; genus Schistocerca; species Schistocerca americana. Next base: position 326,293,024 of record NC_060119.1, on the reverse strand, counting down.
CTACCAGGAGTAGGAGTCTAGTGTGGCCTGTCTTCTGGAAGGTTAATTGTTGTGTACTGCTTTGAAAACACTGCCGCACGTAACTCTTACTTAAAAATGCCGAATATGTTAACTCCTGGTCTTAATGACTTTTCTGAAAACGAAGGTTATTGTTTTCAGCAGGGTCGTGCACCACATCACTTTCACACTGATGTGAGGGTATTTGCCAGTTGTACATCCCTGCAGGATGGATAGGACAAAGAGGGACTGCGGAGTTACCAGCCTGATCCCCTGATTTAACTCCTCTAGATTTCTGTCTGTGGGGTACACTCAAGAACACAGTTTACACTGCAAGACCACAAACACTGGATGATCTAAGAGAGCAAATTGAGGAGGCCTGTCATACTATTCCATTAGGAACAATACAGTTGGCATGTCACCCTGTTCTACATCATTGTCGATGGTGTATTGCGGCTGAAGGAGGCCATGTTCAATATTTAACACGTTTAGTGCCAGCCGAAGTGGCCGTGCGGTTAAAGGCGCTGCAGTTTGGAACCGCAAGACCGCTACGGTCGCAGGTTCGAATCCTGCCTCGGGCATGGATGTTTGTGATGTCCTTAGGTTAGTTGGGTTTAACTAGTTCTAAGTTCTAGGGGACTAATGACCTCAGCAGTTGAGTCCCATAGTGCTCAGAGCCATTTTGAACACGTTTAGTTGGACCTTAAAGTACACCAGAAACATTGTACTGTATTTCTGTCTCCTCTAATTAAAGAGATACTCAGTTTCAAAAAGTGTATACATTATTTTGGGACACCCTGTACTACCCACCTATTGCAGCTTGATATTTTCCCTAAAATCAATCGACTCCCAGTACAGTACTGGCAGAAAAGTCGTCAGAGTGGCGTTCTACTTATCAGGAGGCGATTAAAGAACCCGCTTATTTGATCTATTTGCTTACACATTCGCGATCCTGAACAAATCTTAAATTATTAACATCTTTGGCGCAGGTGGAAACTCCTGCAATTGGGGCCTAATATTCTAATCCCATTAAGATCGCATCGGTTCATTAGACTGGCGGCTCTAAATAATGATATGACTGCGTTGTAGTTAAAGTTATTCCCTGCGTAATAAAAGTTGCGCTGTAAATTACTCTTCAAATCAAGGACTACATTTTCTTAGTATCACACAATTAATGTCAGACTACAAAACAGAACAAGGAACACAGTTGTAATGCACTTCAGATGTATTTTTCAAACAATATTACACACTTCACCGTATGTTTCCTGTCTATCCTTAAATATTTCAAGTAATTCCTACATTAACTCTAATAGGCACTAAAAGTGTGATCTGATTCCACTGAACTCTTTACGTCAGTCAATCAGTTATCTAAACTCTGCAATATCTTCACATGGTAATGCCGTGATGACGCTAGAACCTTTCAGGGATGATAGAGTAGGGGTAAATGTATGAAGATCTGGAATGGGATCCTGGCCCTTAAACGACTAAGTCGAAAGTTACAATCGAACATCATCCTGATACTTCTGATAGAGCACCTCTCCTACTGGAAGCCCTTTCCATATTTTGGGAGCAGGTAGTATGATAAATAAAAAGATAAAGATCTAGTAAACATGGGCAGTAAAGTGAATACGTTAAGAGCAATGAGCACGTGTTCAGTAGAAGAGATGTGTTTAACAGTAGCAAAGATGAACAATTACTCAAAGGTCTCAAGGTATGCTCATTAGTGCCAATATTTTTACTGGACTGGTTTTTCTTATTCTGTTCCCTACTTTTTTTTTTTTTTTTTTTTTTTTTTTTTTTTTTTTTTTTTTTTGGAGTCACCAGTCTTCTGACTGGTTTGATACGGCCCGCCACGAGTTCCTCTCCTGTGCTAACCCCATCATCTCAAAGTAGCATTACTCAGATATGTGTTGGGCGGGTTCCAGTCTCTGTCTTCCTCTACAGCTTTTGCCCTCTACGTAGTACGATGGAAGTAATCCCCTGATATCTTAATAGATGTCTTAGCATCCTGTCTCGTCTCCTTGTCAGTATTTCCCAAATATCTCTTACCTCTCCGACTGCGCGCAGAACGTCCTCATTCCTTACGTTATCAGAGCCCACCTAATTTTCAACATTCGTGTGTAGCACCATATCTCAAATGACTCGATTCTCTGCAGTTCCGGTTTTCCTACAGGCCATGTTTCACTACTTTATAATGCTCTGCTCCAAACGTACATTCTCAGAAATTTCTTCCCCAAATTAAGGCCTATGTTTGATACTAGTAGACTTCTCCTGGCTAGTAGTTCCATTTTTCCAGTGCTAGTCTGCTTTTCATGTCCTCCTTGCTCTGTGCGTCAATGGTTATTTTACTGCCTAAACAGTAGAATTCCTTAACTTCATCTGCTTCGAGACCGTCAGTCCGGATGATAAGCCTCTCGCTGCTCTCATTCCTGCTACTTCTCATTACTTTCGTCTTTCTTCGATTAATCTCAATCCACATTCTGCACTCATGAGACTCTACATTCCTTTCAGCATATCATATAGTTCTTCTTCATTTTCACTCAGGATAGCAATGTGATCCGCGAATCGTATCATTGTTGTACTGTCACCTTCAATTTTAACTCCGCTCCTGAACCTTTCTTTTTAGTTGCATCATTGCTTCTTCGGCGGACGGATTGAACAGTAGGGACGATAGACTACATCCCTGTCTCACACCACTTTAATCTGAGCACTTAGTTTTCGTCGTCCATTCTAACCTATTCCCTACTGGCTCTTGTATACATTTTATGTGCATATAGCTTACTCGTAGTTTTCTCAGAATTTCCATCATTTTGCACCATTTTACATTGTAGAATGCTTTTCCCAGGTCAACCTATGAACGTATCTTGATTTTTTTCTTTAGTCTTGCTTCCATTGTCAACCGCAACGTCAGAATTGCTTCTCTGGTGCCCTTGGCTTTCCTAAAAGCCAAACTGATAGTCATCTAACGCAGCTTCAATTTTTCATTCTTCTGTATATTATTCCTTTCAGTAGCTTGGATGGATGAGCTGTTAAGCTGATTAGGCGATAATTCGCTACCCCTTCTCAATATATGGTTAATAAAAAGCACGCAGTACGAGACGTCCAGCGTCAGAGCTATCAGAACGATCTTCGTTCATAACTTTCGATTCAGCTGTTCCAGGACCAGGGCCGTATCACTCGGGTTAATACATTTCCCCTGTTCCATCAGTCCTAAAAGCTTGTAACATCAGCACTGAATCACTCCGTAAGCCGTTATTGTCTTCATGGTAGCAGAGGTGTTGCGAAGCTAACGTTTGCAGTATGAGAAACACCCACTCAGACAGTATGACGACGTCTGAAGCATCGTGGACGGCCAACGAGGCTACCACAGCTGCGGTTTGCCTTGACGCGCTAGCAAATAGTCACCAACAGTCGTGTTCAGACAACACTGGACGCAGGGATGGGAGCACACCATATTTTCAGACAAGTGCCAGTTCTGCGTGCAACATCACGATAGACGTCCTCATGTGTGGAGGGTCTGAGGAGAGCGTCTGGATCATCACATGGGCCTGGCACCTGACGTAATGGCATGGGTTGCCGTCGGGTTCTCAGTGCGATCACCTTTCCTTCGCCTAGGCAGTAGAAGACGTTTTATGCCCTATTCATTAATGACTGAGACTGTGCTCATCTTCGGGATGTCGTTAATGTTACGCACGACTGTCCGTGTTGTCCGGCACTAGCTCGTTACAGAAGGTGTCACCCCGGACAGCTGATTCTCTAAATTTCGTACCTCCTGAAAAGCTCAGGTCATGAGTAACCGATAGGCTGGCACGCCTCCAGCCACCAGCCAGTGCTGTTCATGAACTCAGCAGCATGGAATGACATACCGGCGTTTAACATCATCATCATAGAGAGACAGAGAGAGACAGAGAGGGACAAAGCCAAGATTTTAAGACCTTTATCCCAATCACTAGTTTCGACATAATCGTGCTGCTATCTTCATACGGGCATTACACTGTGTCAAAAGAAAATACGTAATCGTTAATGTACACGAGATACAATCACTTTTTGGGATGACACAAATGTTAGAAAAATTTTTGTATACCTCTGAGTGTGTATTCACACACATGTGTTCAAATGGCTCTGAGCACTATGGGACATAACTGTTGAGGTCATCAGAGCCCTAGAACTTAGAACTACTTAAACCTAACTAAGCTAAGGACATCACACACATCCATGCCCGAGGCAGGATTCGAACCTGCGACCGCAGCGGTCGCGCGGTTCCAGACTGTAGCGCCTAGAACCGCTCGGCCACTCCGGCCGGCTCACATACGTGTGTCGCCGACATATTGAGGACAACTTGTAATACATTAAGAAACTCCACATTTATAAAACAGAATGTTCCTAGATAGGTAAAGGTACAACATCCATAGAAACAATGGAGTTAAAACTACACGCCATGTCGACGACCTAACGTGGACGTGTTTCCAAGATGTCGAAGAAACATGTTTGTGAACATACAAGCAGTGTAAACGTTTTTTGTCATCCCAAAAAATGGTCACATCTTGTGCAGATTACCGATTACCTATTCTCTTTTCATACAGTATAATGCCAGCACGATTTTGTGGAAACTGGTAATTGGAATAGAGGTCTTAAAATGAAGCGATATATATATATATATATATATATATATATATATATATATATATATATATAGAGAGAGAGAGAGAGAGAGAGAGAGAGAGAGATCGCCCCAAGAACAACCGTAAGATATATATTACATCATGGCTCAGTTCGAAAGGCCGCCCCAACCGCATTAGAGCCACTTCTGCTGCGAGATGTGGCAGCTATGAGTACTGAATTTTAGCGCACGGTAGAACTCCAAACCACCAACATATTTATTCAAGTATACTTCGTAATGTACTATATACGGAACTTTTCGTCATGTTCTATCTACTGCGAGCTCCTTTACAGAGGAAAAGAGGATAATGGAAGGAATCATTTGCAGATAGGGTTAAAAAATCACTGTTCATCTATGAAATTTTTTCTTTTGTGCTAGACATTTGTTGAAAATGGAACCTCTGTGAAAACTGACACTTCCGGTTCTATAAATAAGGAAGTAAATAAGGATTTTTGCAGCCAAGATAGCACGTTGAAATATTTTAATTTCTTCAATGACCGGTTTTGACGGACTCTGGCTGTCACCTTCGGATCTTTTGGAAACAAATTGCTATGGATGAGAGAGCACGCTACACTAGTAAAACAAAGACGTCTCACTGACTTGTGAAATACATAAAACAGAGTATATAAGAAGTCCGTAGCACCAACAATGTGCCCCAGAGTGGATGCAAGTTCTTTGGTGCAGCCGTTGTAACTACAACCCTTCATGAAAATGTGCAGCTTATAAGAATAAAGAAGTGTTATCCAAGTACATACTGTTTTCACTCTAGTTTCCAACTGTACTGCCATATTAATATTTTTAACCATAGATACCATGATAAAGGTTGTGGTGTGTAGTAAGAGGGAAAAGTTCCACGAATCTGGAGTTATTTGACGTGAGGATCTAGTGCAGCAAGCTTTTCTTTATTATTTAATTTTATTTCTTTAGGTTTCTTGAGTAGGTGGATACTACTATGACATCACATAGTTGAGCCAGAAGTTATACCATGGATTTGCGAAGACCATAAAAAAATCTCAGAAACGTCACTAGTAATAGCAAATATTCAGAAACGTGTATATGCAGGATGAGTCACGTAACACCACATTTATTTTGTGAACAGTTACATATATCCAAACGCCAAGTTCGGCAAATTATAGAGCGTAGATGGGCAGGTGTATTTTTGTCTAGGGGTAGCGTCTCTGATTCGTAATCAAAACGACTTTGGTCCCGGGTTCGAATTCCGTCGCTGTTTAAATTTTGATAAATAATCAGACTTCCAGTGTAAGAAGTCACCCTCATTCTGCCAACGGCCTTGTCAAAGAGGGCGGAGGAGCGGACAGAGGTTCAGAGCACTCTCTTACCCTTTGTTGGGAATCTGCCCCTAGTAGGTGGAAGAATCAACAATGATCAACAACATGAGGATGCAGATGGCAATGCAAACAACTGCTTTTTTCTTGTCATCAGTCTTCTGACTGGTTTGATGCGGCCCGCCACGAGTTCCTCTCCTATGCTAAACTCTTCATCTCACAGTAGCACTTGCAACCTACGTCCTGAATTATTTGCTGGATGTAATCCAATCTCTTTCTTCCTCTACAGTTTTTGCCCTCTACAGCTCCCTCTAGTACCATGGAAGTCATTCCCTTATGTCTTAACAGAGGTCGTATAATCCTGTCCCTTCTCCTTTCGAGTGTTTTCCACATATTCCTTTCCTCTCCGATTCTGCGCAGAACCTCCTCATACCTTATCTTATCAGCCTACCTTATTTTCAACTTTCGTCTGTAGCACCACATCCCAAACGCTTCAATTCGCTTCTCTTTCGGTTTTCCCACAGTCCATGTTTCACTACCAGACAATGCTTATTCCAGACGTACATTCTCAGAAATTTGATCCCCAAAGTACGGCCCATGTTTGATATTAGTATACTTCTCTTAGCCAGTAGTTCCCTTTTTAAGATTGCTGGTCTGCTTTTGATGTCCTCCTTCTCCGTTCGTCATTGGTTATTTTACTGCCTAGGTATAGAATTCCTTAACTGCATCTATTTCGTAACCATCAATCCTGATGTTATGTTTCTGGCTATTTTTGTTTCTGCTACTTCTCATTACCTTCGTCTTTCTACGATCTCCTCTCAATCCATACTCTGTACTCATTGGACAGTTCATTCCGTTCAGCAAATCATGTAATTTTTCTTCACTCAGGATAGCAGTGTCATCAGCGAATCGTATCACTGATACCCTTTCAGCTTGAATTCTAATTCCACTCTTGAAACTTTCTTTTATTTCTAACATTGCTTCCTAAATGGCTTTAAGGACTATGGGGCTTAACATCTGAGATCATCAGTCCTCTACAGTTAGAACTACTTAAACCTAACTAACCTAAGGACATCACACACGTCCATGCCCGAGGCAGGATTCGAACCTGCGACCGTAGCAGCAGCGCGGTTCCGGACTGAAGCGCCTAGAACGACTCGGCCACAGCGGCCAGCTATTGCTTCCTCGGTGAACAGATCGAACAGTAGGGGCGAAAGGCTACATCCTTGTCTTACTTCCTTTTTAATACGAGCACTTCATTCTTGGTCGTCCAGTCTTATAATTCCCTCTTGGCTCTTGTACATATTGTATACGACCGGACTCGCCCAATAGCTTATCCCTACTTTTCTCGGAATTACCGACATATTGCACCGTTTTACATTGTCGAACAGTTTTTCCAGGTCGACGAATCCTATGAACGTGTCTTGATTTTTCTTTAGACTTGCTTCCATTATTAACCGTAACGTCAGAACTACCTTTCTTAAAGCCAAACTGATCGTCATGTAGTGCATCCTCAATTTTCTTTTCCATTCTTCCGTATATTATTCTCGTAAGTTACTTGGATGCATGACCTGTTAAGCTGTTTGTGCGATAATTCTCGCACTTGTCGGCTCTGGCCGTCTTCGGAATTGTGTAGATGATGCTTTTCCGAAAGTCGGATGGTATGTCGCCAGACTCATATATTCTACACACCAACGTTAATAGTCGTAATGTTGCCACTTCACACAACGATTTCAGAAATTCTGTTGGAATGTTGTCTGTCCCTACTGCCTTATTTGACCTTAAGTCCTCCAAAACTCTTTTAAATTCTGGCTACCCTATCTCTTCTAAATCGGCTGCTGTTTCTTATTCTACAACATCAGACGTCTCTTCCCCCTATTCCCTCCTCTGTATGTAACAGTGGAATTCGCGTTGCACTCTTGATGTTATCACCCATGCTTTTAATGTCACCGAAGGTTGTTTTGACTTTCCTGTATGTTGAGTCTGTCCTTCCGACAGTCATTTGTTTTTCGATATCTTCACATTTTTCCTACAGCCATTTCGTCTTAGCTTCCCTGGTCTTCCTCTTTATTTCATTCCTAAACGACTTGTATTTCTGTATTCCGTAGTTTCTCGGAATATTTTTGTACTTCATTCTTTCATCGATCAATTGACGTATTTCTTCTGTTACCCAAGGTTTCTTCGGAGTTACCTTCTTTGTACCTATGTTTTACTTTCCATCTTCTGTGATGGCCCTTTCTAGAGATGTCCATTCCTCTTCAACCGTACTGTCTACTCATCTATTCCTTATTGCTGTATCTATAGCCTAAGAGAACTTCAATCGTATCTCGTTATTCTGTAGTATCTCCGTATCCTACTTCTTTGCGTATTGATTCTTCCTGACTAATGTCTTAAACTTCAGCCTGCTCTTCATCCCTACTATATTGTGATCTGAGTCCATATCTGCTTCCGGGTACGCCTTACAATCCATTATCTGATTTCGGAATCTCTGTCTGACCATGATGTAATCGAATTGAAATCTTCTTATATCGCCCTGCCTTTTCCAAGTATACCTCCTCCTCTTGTGATTCTTGAACAGGGTATTCGCTATTACTAGCTGAACCTTGTGACAGACCTCAATCAGTCTTTCTCCTCCTTCATTCCTTGTCCCAAGCCCATATTCTCCTGTAACCTTTCCTTCAACTCCTTCCTCTACAACTTCACTGCAGTCCCCCATAACTATTAAGTTTTCATCCCCTTTTACATACTGCATTACCCTTTCAATATCCTCATACACTTTCTCTATCTCTTCATTTCATCTTGCGACGTCAGCATATATACCTGAACTATCGTCGTCGGTGTTGGTCTGCTGTCGATTCTGATTACAACAACCCGGTCACTGAACTATTCACAGTAACATACCCTCTGCCCTACCTTCCTATTCATAATGAGTCCTACTCCTGTTATATAATTTTCTGCTGCTGTTGATACTACCCTATACTCATCTGACCAGAAATCCTTGTCGTCTTTCCACTTCACTTCACTGACCCCTACTATATCTAGATTGAGTTGTTGCATTTGCATTCTCAGATTTTCTAGATTCCCTACCATGTTCAAGCATCTGACATTCCACTCTCCGACTAGTAGAACGTTATCCCTTCGTTGATTATTCAGTCTTTTTCTCATGGTAACCTTCCTCATGGCAGTCCCTCCTGGAGGTCCGAGTGGCTGACTATTCGGGAATCTTTTGCCAATGGAGAGATCATTATGACACTTCTTCAATTACAGGCCACATGTCCTGTGGATACACGTTACGTGTCTTTAATGAAGTGGTTTCCATTTCCTTCTGCATCCTCATGCCGTTGATCAGCTGATTCTTCCGTCTTTAGGGGAACAATGGCGTTCCACCCCTAGGACAAGAGACTGTGCTGAACAGTAGGTAGACTTCTTATGCTGGAAATCTTCGGCCGCCAACTGTGATCCTTATTCAAAGTTCAAGAGGTGGCTTGGTTCGAACTCGGGATTGAGGTCGTTTTAATAACTAATCAATGACGTACCTTTAGACCACGGGTGTAATTAGTTCTTACCTGCTGTAATGGAGACTCAAGTGACCAGGAATCTAGCGTCCAATCGATACGGTGATGAGGCTAGGAGAGCCGCTGCAGGCGACGTCGTTCTGTTAGCAAAGGCACTCGCATCTATCCTGCCACAGCCGATTAGCGTCAAATTTCGCCTGAAATTTGGTAGAAATTTCGTATTCTCGCTACACTCTTCTCACTGTGGATTGAATTCCCTAACGATTTCCGAAATGGAATGTCCCGTTCGCCTATCTCCGCCTATCTCCAGCTGCCACTTCGCGTCCTATGTCTCTTATTTCCCGTCGTGCGGCCATAAACACGTCACATTCACGTGAATCGCCTGAGTATAAAAGACAGTTTTGCCAATGCACTGCTCTTTTATTAACCTTGTGTACGCGATACTACCGCCGGCTGTGCATATGCATATCGCTATCCCGTGACTTTTGTCACTTCAGTGTATGTAACAGCGTGCCACTGTGGCTGAAATACATCCATTGAAATGTTAATAGGAGTTACTGTTTTTGAAAGATGAGTACTATATGAAGTACGACCCAATATTTCGTATGGCATAAGAGTATTTATCGTTAACGTATATTAACATTTAACACAAAACTTACGGACTGTAGCTATGAGCAAGATATTGTCAGTGTAACTATACTGTTTACGTACAGTATTTACTATTTTTTAACTTTTCCGGTAAATAACTTATTACATTATGTTACAACTTTTTTTTGGTCGTCAGTCTACTGACTGGTTTGATGCGACCCGCCACGAATTCCTTTCCTGTGCTAACCTCTTCATCTCAGAGTAGCACTTGCAACCTACGTCCTCAATTATTTGCTTGACATATTCCAATCTCTGTCTTCCTCTACAGTTTTTGCCCTCTACAGCTCCCTCTAGTACCATGGAAGTCATTCCCTCATGTCTTAGCAGATGTCCTATCATCCTGTACCTTCTCCTTATCAGTGTTTTCTACATATTCCTTTCTTCTCCGATTCTGCGTAGAACCTCCTCATTCCTTGCCTTATCAGTCCACCTAATTTTCAACATTCGTCTATAGCACCACATCTCAAATGCTTCGATTCTCTTCTGTTCCGGTTTTCCCACAGTGCATGTTTCACTACCATACAATGCTGTACTCCAGACGTACATCCTCAGAAAATTTCTTCCTCAAATTAAGGCCGGTATTTGATATTAGTAGACTTCTCTTGGTCAGAAATGCCTTTCTTGCCATAGCGAGTCTGCTTTTGATGTCCTCCTTGCTCCGTCCGTCATTGGTTATTTTACTGCCTCGGTAGCTGCATTCCTTAACTTCATTGACTTCGTGACCATCAATCCCGATGTTAAGTTTCTCGCTGTTCTCATTTCTACTACCTCTCATTACCTTCGTCTTTCTCCGATTTACTCTCAAACCATACTGTGTACTCATTAGACTGTTCATTCCGTTCAGCAGATCATTTAATTCTTCTTCACTTTCACTCAGGATAGCAATGTCATCAGCGAATCGTATCATTGATATCCTTTCACCTTGTATTTTAATTCCACTCCTCAACCTTTCTTTTATTTCCGTCATTGCTTCCTCGATGTACAGATTGAAGATTAGGGGCAAAAGGCTACAGCCTTGTCTTACACCCTTCTAAATACGAGCACTTCGTTCTTGACCGTCCACTCTTATATTGTATATGACCCGTCTCTCCCTATAGCTTACCCATACTTTTTCAGAATCTCGAACAGCTTGCACCATTTTAAATTGTCGAACGCTTTTTCCAGGTCGACAAATCCTATGAAAGTGTCTTGATTTGTCTTTAGCCTTGCTTCCATTATTAGCCGTAACGTCAGAATTGCCTCTCTCGTCCCCTTACTTTTCCTAAAAACAAACTGATCGTCACCTGGCGCATTCTCAATTTTCTTTTCCATTCTTCTGTATATTATTCTTGTAAGCAGCTTCGCTGCATGAGCTGTTAAGCTGATTATGCGATAATTCTCGCACTTGTCAGCTCTAGCCGACTTTGGAATTGTGTGGATGATGCTTTTCCGAAAGTCAGATGGTATACCGCCAGACTCATATATTCTACACATCAACGTGAATATTCGTTTTGTTGCCACTTCCCCCAATGATTTTAGAAATTCTGATGGAATGTTATCTATCCCTTCTGCCTTATTTGACCGTAAGTCCTCCAAAGCTCTTTTAAATTCCGATTCTAATACTGAATCCCCTATTTCTTCTAAATCGAATCCTGTTTCTTCTTCTATCACAGCAGACAAATCTTCACCCTCATAGAGGCTTTCAATGTATTCTTTCCACCTATCAGCTCTCTCCTCTGCATTTAACAGTGGAATTCCCGTTGCACTCTTAATGTTACCACCGTTGCTTTTAATGTCACCAAAGGTTGTTTTGACTTTCCTGTATGCTGAGTCCGTCCTTCCGACAATCGTATCTTTTTCGATGTCTTCACATTTTTCCTGCAGCCATTTCGTCTTAGCTTCCCTGCACATCCTATTTATTTCATTCCTCAGCGACTTGTATTTCTGTAATCCTGATTTACCCGGAACATGATTGTACTTCCTCCTTTTATCAATCAACTGAAGTATTTCTTCTGTTACCCATGATTTCCTCGCAGCTACCTATGTTTTCCTTCCCAACTTCTGTGATGGCCCTTTTTAGAGATGTCCATTCCTCTTCAACTGTACTGCCTTCTGCGCTATTCCTTATTGCTGTATCTATAGCGTTAGAGAACTTCAAACGTATCTCGTCATTCCTTAGTACTTCCGTATCCCACTTCTTTGCGTATTGATTCTTCCTGACTAATGTCTTGAACTTCAGCCTACGCTTAATCACTACTATATTGTGATCTGAGTCTATATCTGATCCTGGGTACGCCTAACAATCCAGTATCTGATTTCGGAATCTCTGTCTGACCATGATGCAATCTAATTGAAATCTTCCCGTATCTCCCGGCCTTTTCCAAGTATACCTCCTCCTCTTGTGATTCTTGAACAGGGTATTCGCTATTACTAGCTGAAACTTGTTACAGAACTCAATTAGTCTTTCTCCTCTTTCATTCCTTGTCCCAAGCCCATATTCTCCTGTAACCTTTTCTTCTACTCCTTCCCCTACAACTGCATTCCAGTCGCCCATGACTATTAGATTTTCGCCCCCCTTTACATACTGCATTACCCTTTCAATACCCTCATACACTTTCTCTATCTGTTCATCTTCACCTTGCGATGTCAGCATGTATACCTGAACTATCGTTGTCGGTGTTGGTCTGCTGTCGATTCTGATTAGAACAACCCGGTCACTGAACTGTTCACAGTAACACACCCTCTGCCCTACCTTCCTATTCATAACGAATCCTACACCTGTTATACCATTTTTTGCTGCTGTTGATATTACCCGATACTCATCTGACCAGAAATCCTTGTCTTCCTTCCACTTCACTGACCCCTACTATGTCTAGATTGAGCCTTTGCATTTCCCTTTTCAGATTTTCTAGTTTCCCTACCACGTTCAAGCTTCTGACATTCCACGCCCCGACTCGTAGAAAGTTATCCTTTCGTTGATTATTCAATCTTTTTCTCATGGTAACCTCCCCCTTGGCAGTCCCCTCCCGGAGATCCGAATGGGGGACTATTCCGGAATCTTTTGCCAATGGAGAGATCATCATGACACTTCTTCAATTACAGGCCACATGTCCCGTGGATACACGTTACGTGTCTTTAATGCAGTAGTTTCCATTGCCTTCTGCATCGTCATGTCGTTGATCATTGCTGATCCTTCCGCCTTTAGGGGCAATTTCCCACCCCTAGGACAAGAGAGTGCCCTGAACCTCTATCCGCTCCTCCGCCCTCTTTTGACAAGGCCGTTGGCAGAATGAGGCTGACTTCTTATGCCGGAAGTCTTCGGCCGCCAATGCTGACTATTTATCAAAATTTAGGCAGTGGCGGGGATCGAACCCGGGACCGAAGACGTTTTGATTATGAATCAAAGACGCTACCCTAATTTAAGGCACATGATATATATATATTCCGGTGCGAATTTAATGTCACTGATACTGAAAATAAGCGTGATAGCCAAAGCGTTGCGAGCATACAAGAATACCAATGGAAAAACAGTCAGGATGTAATTAATTACTTGTATAAGGTATCAACAACACGGTTTTGTGCTGTTTAATGTGTCCAGCGCGGCTGCAAGCATCAAAACGTTTATATTAGGTTTTTGAATAAGTTTGCAGCGTTTTTCCGTACGTTTAATAAACACAACAGATGCACATAGCAGAGACTTCCGTAATCAGTAACATCTTCTCCTTCACTATTTACAAAAGTCTGCTAACGTTGAGGTAACTTTTCGATTCCGTGACTGTGGAAATCATGCAGTTTGAGACGGAGAACTCGTCGAGCCTCGTTCGCAGCACATTCTCATCCGGAAAGAAAGCTCCTTGAATGTTCTCCCATGGAGGGCGGAAAAGGTCAAAACCTAAGGGCGCACGACCAGTTGGATAAGGTGGATGAGGAACGATTTCGCTAACCAACTCATAGCGATTTTTGTTAGTGTTGTAGAATGCAGGCTGGCGTTATCAAAGAGCAGCATCACTTCACGCAATACTACTGGTCGTTGTTGTTGGATTGCAAGATGTCTCAGCTGTTGACAATAAATGATGGCAGTGATGGTTGCAACTTGAGAAAGCAATTCGCAGTACACCAGATGCATAATATTATCTTTTGTGGATGCGCTTTTCTTTGCACGGGGAGTTGCTGTTTTGTTTGGGTTCAACCATTGCTTTTTTTTATTTATGTTAGTACAAAGACTCTATTTGTTGTCAAGAGGAATGATACAGGATGGGAATAGTCGGTGTTGTTCACGAGGCAGTTGATGACTTGCAAGCAGAGATGCATGTATTGTCACCCGTTGATTTCTGTGATTTTGGTTTACAGCATGCGGTACCCACACAGCCGATTTTGAACCTCCCCCGCTGTATGCAAAACTCGCATGGTGGTGGGATGATGACAGCTGATTACATTTATCAGTTCTAGGGTTCGCTTAGGTGTATCATTGTGGATTAAAGCGTTTAAACGATCTTCAACAAGCTCCGATGGTTATCCTCAACGTTAAGAGTTATTAATGTCAAAACGATCCTCCTTAAAACGAGAAACCCATTTTCTTGCCGTGCTCTGTCAAAAAGCATTATCCCCATACACGGCGCAAATGTTTCAGACTGCCTCCGCAGCTATCATCCATCTTTTGAACGCAAACAGAAGCATATGTCGGAAATGTTCCAATTCTTCCACTTGGCAGTCCATTTAAAGCGTCCACAGTTCCACTCAACCATCTCCAAATGACAAAATGTAAACTCAAATAGGAACGAGAAACTACAAACAAAAGTGTCAATCGATAAATAAACCCACAGCAACTGGAATACCAACATGGAAAACAAAAACGCTACTAATTTATCCACCAATCTTGCATTATCTGGGTAGTGGTGCAATAACTGGAGAATGGAAGCCAGGTAAGGTATCTACAGCTAGTGTTTTGGGCGTAAGTAGAGGACTCTTTGGTTAACAGTTTACTTCATGCACAGCGTGTCTGCACTGCTACGATTTCTTTGGCTTTGAACTGGGTGTACTGAATTTTACTTATGAGGTGTCATTCGATTTCAGACTTATTTATGAGGATAGCGATACAAATACGGTAAACTGTCAAGGACTCCATAAATAATAGCAGTTGCTCTGACTGTGCTGTGAACTTACTGGGTGGGGCAACATGATGAGGGTAGTCACCCCAGGGTGAGCTGCGTCTCTGGACCGAACCGCCAGCGCCTGTGCCGCGCAGTGCCGAATTGCCGCCTATACATTGTCGCTGGGGCATCCAATGTGACAGCCGGAAGCAGCCTAGCATTAAGGCCTAATGCATGGACCGCTTCGGATCAATAATACTAACTTGCCGGCTCTCCGCCGGTCACTCAGGGCCGATACCCGGCAGCGATCAGTCACCCCCACGGCTTACAACGCAGCCGCGCCAGGCGCTGAATCGCCCGTACTCTGGACGTCTCCAGGGAAGCAGGCGTACTGCTGGCGTCTCGAGGGTTTCTTCGAACCTGTAAACCGTACGAGGAGACTAAAATTATCTTTTCCAAATATGCTGGATGTGAATTGTGAAATGGAATGTTATGTCTTCTCCTTGAGTCAAAAGTTTTACTAATGTGCCCGTGAAGCTGCGAACAGCTAAGTTACGTTGTGATACAGCATTCAGACTGCTATTACTAAGAATTATGGTTTAGCGATGATGAGGACGGTACTCAGTTGCGACAAGTGTCACTTGGATATTAATTGTTTCTGCGAAGGAGCAACGCCATCTCTTCAGCATCAGCATAGTGATTAATTGAGCACTGCAAACTCCATGATTAAAATATATAAGATCATTTTTCACGTTCTTGTTGGTGTGACGGTGGTTGTGTGGATGGGGGCGGGGTGGGGAGGGGGGGGTATAAAACTGAAGTGTCTAATACAAGTACGACAAAAGAGCAGCGTATAGGCTGTAGGGTACCATACAGCGCTCAGAACTCCTTTTGACAAACACATTTACCAACTGTTAACCCAAAAACTACATGTCTTGACATTTGTTTAGTGTAACAGTGATGTCTGGTTTTATCTCCTTTACCACTGCTTAAGACTTCGGGATGTTTTAAAGGCAATAATCGAGATAAGCACTCGAGTCCCTTAACCACAGTGTCACCTTACTTCCGATCAAAACACTTTGTTTCTGGTTGTTTCCGAGAAACTGAAAGATAACAGCGACCTTAAGTCATTCAAGTTTGTCTAGTTATCTTTAAAAAGAAAGTACAGAAGAAATACTTGGGTTTATCGTCCAGTCGACATGTTGGTTATTTGGGACATAGCATAAAATCGGTTAAGATATGTATCAAAGTCGCACTAATAAGATTCAACGGAACCATCCTGGAACTTAAAGCGAATCAGTAAAACCGAGAGAAATCTAAATCATGTTTACGGTACCAGGATCTGAATCCTGGCCCACATGAATTCTAGTCTTGTATCCTAGTGGACTGTCATGCGGTCAGTCACGACTTCTTCTTCTGTGCCGAACTCTTCATCTCACAGTAGCACTTACACTCGAAGTCCTCGGTTATTTGCTGGATATATGCCAATCTCTGTCTTCTCCTACACCGTTTACCCACTACAGCTCCCTGTAATGTTAGGGAAGCTATTTCCTGATGTCTTAAGAGGTGTGCTACCATCCTCTCATACTTCTTATCAAAGTTCTGAACGTACTGCTTTCTTCACAGATTCTGTAGAGAACCTCCTCATTTTCAACATCCTTCTATACCACCACATGTCAGACACTTCGATAATCTTCCTTTTCACTTTTTGCGTACCCATGATTCACTTCTGTACAACGTACATTCTCAGAAATTGCTTCCTCATTTTAAGGCCAGTGTATGATACTAGTAGATTTGTTTGACTAGCAATCCACTGTTCACCTGTGCGGGTTTATTTCGTCCAACATTCGTTGTTTTGCATGCAGTTAGCAGAATTCTTTAACTTCGTCTACTTTAGTGGTCCCCAGTTTTGATGGTAAGTTTCTCAGTAATCTCATTTCTGTTACTGCCCATTACTTGCGTCTTTCTTCGATTAACTATCAATCCACAGTCTGTGCTAAATACATTGTTCACTAACTCTGTATGTAATGTAATTCTTCCCCCCTCTCACTGAGGATTTGAATATCATTAATGAATCTTACCATTTATGTCCATTCGCCATGAACTTTATTGAATCCAACTTTCCTCTCCCTGATTACTTTTTCGTATTATAGGCTGATCGGAAGTGGAGAAAGAATAGATTCTTATCATACACATTTTTTTGCCAGCAAGTCCGCACCCGTAGCTCAGCGGTAGCGTTACCGCCTACCACGCTAGGGGGCTTGTGTTCAATTCCCGGTAGGGGACTGGGTGTTATGTGTCATTCTTCACATACACGGAAGTCGCCGAAGTGGCGTCAACTAATAGACTCTGTCAAAGAGGAGGGATGGGATGATAGGACATCTGTTATAACATGAGAGAATGACTTCCATGGTACTAGACGGAGCTGTAGAGGGCAAAAACTGTAGAGTAAGACTGATACTAGAATACTTCTAGCAAATAACTGAGGACGTAGATTGCAAGTGCTACTCTGAGATGATGAGTGCGGTTGGCGCAGAATTCGTGGCGGGCCGCATCAAATCACACAGAAGACTGATGACCCCCACCCCCACACACACAAAAAAATAGTACAAGGAGGCAGTGTGACAACGGTATTATATTCAATCTCGATTTCACTTACGTCGAGAAACAAGGTATATTGAATGCTGGCCTTCAAGAGGCTAATATTTCATTGCGTAAAACATATATGATTTGATACAGCAGTGCGATGAAAATGGGCAGAGCGTACATAGTCAGCCTTTAACATGTCACAGTGGCATTTTGCAGTGATACTTAGCAAATTCCCCACACATAACGGTTCACTCAATTCTATCTGAATACTTGTCAATGACCAATAACTTCCAGTAAAAAATGTCGTGTGACTAGGGCCTCCCTTCGGGTACACCGTTCGCCGGGTGTAAGTCTTTCGATGTTACGCCACTTCGGTGACTTGTGCGTCGATGGGGATGAAATGATGATGATTAGGACAACACAGCTCCCAGCCGGAAGTCGAACCCGGGCCCTTAGGATTGACATTCTGTCGCTCTGACCACTCAGCTAGCGGGGTAGGATATAACGTTCAGTAAGAAAAGGAAATACACAAAAAATGAAGTTGCACATTCATGAACTGAGATGACTACGTTCAGTCAGCCGCACCCAATGCTAATACTCCTTCCGCACGCGGCTCATATGTCGCAGAAACTCTTTGCGCTTAATCTGACCATGAAAAATGACCATAACACGTTGAGACATGCTGTGCCTGCTCCCTACTCAAATATCTCACGTCACGGACTACCCTAGTCAAAAGAGTTCTGTCAGGCCTGGCCACCATTCAGTATGTACAATATACGTGTTGGAGCAATAGTAATTGAACATGTTTTTAAATGACATGTTGTAAAAATATTAAGAGGAAGCTATGTATTATATTCTGCACGAACCGAAATAGCAATTGCGCCAACCGACCATATTTTCTCTTGCCAGCTGTGCCCTATCTTGTACAAATAGGTTTCTTACACATGTTAATCCCCACATTTCTGATTAAATGCGCTTAAACATGCAATAAAACAATTGTATAAGCCATTCAAGACGTGGCTATCCTTTCATATAACTGTGGAGAACTCTTTGTTTTGGCATTTTGTAATCATAATAAATATTTTTATTTACAATAAATGGACAGAGCCCGCCGAAGTGGCCGAGCGGTTCTAGGTGCTTCAGTCTTGAACCGCGCGACCGCTACGGTCGCAGGTTCGAATCCTGCCTCGGGCATGGATGTGTGTGATGTCCTTAGGTTAGTTAGGTTTAAGTAGTTCTAAGTTCTAGGGGACTGATGACCTCAGAAGTTAAGTCCCATAGTGCTCAGAGCCATTTGAACCATTTGTTACCCAAGAATTTCTACTAGCCTCTTCTTTTTATCTACTTGATCCTCTGCTGCCTTCACTATTCTTGTCAATTGTTCGCTAATGCCCCATCTGAAACCGTCTATAACCTCTGCTACTTTCAGTTTATCATGGTCCCATCTCCTTAAATTTCCACCGTTTTGCAGTTTCTTCAGTTTTAATCTACAGTTTATAAGCAATAGATTGTGGTCAGAGTGCACATCTGCCCCTGGAAATGTCTTACAATTTAAACTCTGATTTCTGAATCTCTCTCTTACCATTATATAATCTACCTTCCAGTGTCTCTAGGCCTCTTTCACGTTAACAGGCTTCCTTCATGATTCGTAAACCAACTGTTAACTATGATTTTGTTGTGCTCTGTGCAAAAATCTACCTGGCGGCTTCCTCTTTTCTTCCTTGCTCCCAGTCCATATTCACCTACTACTTTTCCTTCTCTTTCTTTTCCCAGTATCGAATTCCAGTCCCCCATGACTATTAAATTTTCGTCTCCCTTAACTATATGAGTGATTTATTTTATTTCATCATACATTTCTTCAATCTCTTCATCATCTGCGGAACTAGGTGGCATATAAACTTGTATTTCTGTGGTAGGCGTGGGCTTCGTGTCTATCTGGGCTACAATAATGCGTTCAATATGCTGTTCGTAGTATTTTATCCGCGTTCGTATTTTTTATTCATTATTAAACATACTCCTACATTATCCGTATTTGATTTTGTATTTATACCCCTGTTTCACCCGAACAGAAGTCTTGTTCCTCTGCTACCGAACTTCACTAATTCCCACTACATCTAGCTTTAACCTATGCATTTCCCTTTTTAAATTTTCTTATCTACCTGCCCGATTAAGGGACCTAACAAACCGAGTCCCGATTCATAGAACAGCAGTTTTGTTTCTTCTGATAACGACGTTCTCCTGAGTAGTCCCCTCCCGGAGATCCGAATGGGGGACCATTTTACCTCCGGAATATTTTACCCAAGAGCACACCATAATCATTTAACCATACAGTAAAGATGCACACCCTCGGGAAAAATTACTGCTACAGTTTCCCATTGCCTTCAATCTTTCGCAGTACCAGCACTTCACGGCCGTTTTGTTCATGATACAAGGCTAGATCAGTCAGTTATCCAGACTGTTGTCCCTGCAACTACTGAAAAGGAACCACACGTTTATCTGCCCTCTCAACAAAGACCTCTCCGTTGTGGTTGCACCTTCGGTACGGCTGTCTGTATCGCTGAGGCACGCGAGTCTCCCCACCAATGGAAAGGCAAGGACTATCCATGATTCATGTGACTGCAGGGAGGGGGGGGGGGGGGGAGGACGGGAGAATTTAGGCCTACTCTTCCTAAATCAATTGGATGCTGGTCTCCTTATTTACGAACCGACGAAATTGAAAGAGTTCATGCTGTCAAAACATTGCGTCTGATCACTGTCATTAACAATACTACCAATAATAATAACAGCTGCAATAGCAACTGTAATAGTAGTAGTGGCAAGAGTAGGGGCAGAAATCCAATGTAGATCCCACAGCAGTGTAGGGCCCGTTACATAATCCAGTTGTGTAATGTTGTCAGTTAGTTCGTTTATTGCTGTGAAACGAATTATAAAGCAACTTCTAGTCTGTTGTGGGAATTACTTACAAGTCGGAAATGGTATTTTCATAACATATCTAAGCATTCCTCATGTGCATGTCTCAGTTTTACTGTCTCACACTGAAGCGCCAAAGAAATTGGTATAGGCATGAGTATTCAAATGCAGAGGTATGTAAACAGGCATAATACGGCGCTGCGGTCCGCAATGCCTATATAATACAGTGAGTGTCTGGCGATTGTTAGATCGGTTACTGCTGCTACAATGGCAGGTTATGAAGATTTAAGAGAGTTTGAACTTGGTGTTATAGTCGGCACACGAGCGACGGGATGCAGTATCTCCGAGGTAGAGATGATGTGGGGACTTTCCCGTATGATCATTTCACGAGTGTACCGTGAATATTAGGTACCCGGTAAAACATCAAATCTCCGACATCGCTGCAGCTGAAAAACAGATCCTGCAAGAACGGAACCAACGATGACTGAAGAGAATCGTTCAATGCGACAGAAGTGCAACCCTTCCGCAAATTGCTGCAGATTTCAATTCTGGGCCATTAACAAGTGTCATGGTGCAAGCTATTCAACGAAACATTCACATAGGCTTTAGGAGCGTAAGGCCCACTCGTGCACCCTTGATGACTGCACGACACCAAGCTTTACGCCTCGCCAGGATCCGTCAACACCGACATTGGACTGTTGATGACTGGGCACATGTTGCCTGGTGGGACGAGTATGGTTTCAAATTGTATCACGCGGATAGAGGTGTACGGGTTTGGAGACAACCTCATGAATCCATGGAACCTGCGTGTCAGCAGGGGACTGTTCAGGCTGGTGGAGGCTCTGTAATGGCGTGGGGAGTGCAGTTGGAGTGATATGGGACCCCTGATACGTCTAGATCCGACTCTCACAGATGACACGTACATAAGCATCCTGTCTGATCTCTTGCATACATTCAGTCCATTGTGCATTCAGACGGACTTGGGCAATACCAGTTGGGCAATGTGACATCCGACACGTCCATAACTGCTACAGAATGGCTCCAGGGACGCTCTTTTGTGTTAAAAAACTTCCGCTGCCCACCAGACGTCCCAGACATGGGTATTATTGGGCGTATCTGGGATGTCTTGCAACGTGCTGTTCAGAAGAGATTTCCACCCTCTCGTACTATTACGGATTTATGGACAATCCTGCAGGATTTGTTGTGTCAGTTCCCTCCAGCACTACTTCAGACATTAGTCGACTCCATACCAAGCCGGGTTGCAGCACTTTTGGGTGCTCGCGTGAGCCCTAAACGATATTAGGTGTAACAGTTTCTTTGGCTCTTCAGTGTAGATGCATGGCATAAAGTACCAAGAATGTGTATAGAGGGCGGGCTGTGTGAAGAAGATGTTGTTCATTCGTTCGTTTCACTGAAACATCAACCACATTGCTTTAAGAGCTAATGTCAGTATTTGAAAAAAAAAAATGTAATTATCGGTACGTAATCGATATTACGGTCTCACAAATGGCGATGATACTAATGATATATTAAAAATAGTTTTTTTCGTCAGCGAAACAGAATAAAACCTTTTTGGTTTTACCCACCAGAGCCGACCGGAGTGGCCGTGCGATTCGAGGCGCTACAGTCTGGAACCGCGTGACCGCTACGGTCGCAGGTTCGAATCCTGCCTCGGGCATGGATGTGTGTGATGTCCTTAGGTTAGTTAGGTTTAAGTAGTTCTCAGTTCTAGGGGACTGATGACCACAGCAGTTATGTCCCATAGTGCTAAGAGCCATTTGAACCATTTTACCCACCAGAAAATTACATTTCTCTCCTGGTGGAGTAGTCACCCCCAGATTGAGAACCGCTGCACTAAAGATATTCTTGAATTTTCAAATCTGTTTTCTGTTGCCAGTGCTGACTCATTGCCGCAACGGATAGTGACGTCTGTCACTAGAACGCTGCTGGTTAGGAATACCGTCTTTTTAGACATCTAGTCATCAGAGCCTATCTCCACACTTCCCCTCCAGGTGCCCTACACAGTATGCTGATTTTTCAGACTTGAAGGACGAGAGATTAAATATCTTCAACATTTCGTAGCCCTGTCAGCAACTGTATAAATATTAATTTTAATTTTAATAATCAATAGCCTCAGTTTTTCTTAGAATTTACCTAGTTTTCAGTCGGAATAACCCAACGTTCTTCAGAATAACAGTAACTACCGTTTGTCCATAGTGGACATCGTCAAGCTAAATCTACAGCTCCATAAATTATCGTCAGTCTATGAAACTTACCTGGAACTGCCTCGGCTCCACTTCGCGACCGCGATGCGGGAGCCACAAGTGCTGTACTGGAACTGTTGACGGCTCCAGTCCACTATGGACAAACAGTAGTTGCTGTTATTCTGAAGAAGGTTGGGTTAGGTGCAACTGAGACTGTTGATTATTATAATTAAAATTAAGAGCTATAATACGTTTGGTGGATGTCTTGTCACCTACTGAGGATACTTGATGACATACGTAAATTTTACACTCATATAATTTATTTTCACACAATAATACACAATGGAAAGTGAAAATTGAATGTGCTCCTCCGTTCTGAGTAAGATACATTTTTGCAGGACACATACTCTCTCTCTCTCTCTCTCTCTCTCTCTCTGTCTCCGACACATACACATACAAACAACTGACACCTGTCAAATAATCGGTAAAAGTACGCAAACGCCAGATACATTGTTACTGGGCGAGCATACTGTTGCATCTGAAACTGCTGAACATATAATAGCATACCATCACGAAATCAGACACTACTTTGGTGATTAATCTCTGAGAGTGCGTAAAGAAGAAGGTGAGAACCGCGGCGTCTGGAAGGCGAATTTACAGCAGACCGCCGGAGGAGCGAAAAGCGGGAGTTTCCAACGGAGTAAGTGCGGAGGAGTCAGCAGGCCAGATGAGGTGCAGGGAACGCCGCCGGAATGAAATACGTGTAGCGAAACGAAATTACGGGCCAAGTGGCGGCGAGCTGCGAACCCGAGATTGTGAATTCCGGGGGCGCGCCGAGTACAACAGCGGCGAATTGCGGCCGAGAGGGTCTGCCTGGACAGGGCCGGCACGACGCAGCCCATGGGAACAGCCATACCCGCTCCAGACGTGTGTGGTGGCTATCCTCCGCTACGCACCTAAACCGTCAAGTGGCCGCTGCCATGGCGTATGGAGACCGAGTTCGGTGAAACTAGACAATGGACCTGTCGGTTTCCACTGAGGCTAAACCTGAAAGTCGTCACTGCACGCAGCAATGAAGTAATCCCAGAAATGAACACGAATACACGGATTATCATTGGCAGCGGGTGATGTCGGAGTGATAGTAGATCACAGGTAAGTCACGCTGTGTTAGTCATTCTTCACGTCCAACCTACCCTACTCTGCTTTCCCGGCTGTGACCGTATGACATAGCAAAGGAGATTCATAAAGCTTACGTAGGTATTAGGCTCGGGCAGATAACTGCCGCACCATGAAAATGCCATTCAATAAAAGTCACAATCGGTTAAGCTTGAACGCGTAACGTGTTAGCATTCCAAAGATGCCGGACAGAGTAGTGTGACGTCCCGTCTCCCCTTTTGTTGTCGCTGTCGATGCTGAGCCGCCGCTACCACAGCTCGGTCGGTGGAATGGACACGCGACGCGCAGTGATGGTTGTCCCCTTTCGGATAACGTGGAACAGCACCTGAAAATCTCTAAAGAAAGTTGTTCCTCGCGTAATGTATGAAAGTCCGTTTGCGAGTCCGCACAGTCTTCTCAGCATGCGAACTGCTGATTTTAATTGTCTGTTATGGTTTTATGATGATTTGCTATGCCCGGTTAGTTAGTTATTGCAGTATTCAGTGAATCATTCATTACCGGCATCGTTTCACACCACTGAAGCCAGGAAAAATTCATTTGCGGCTCAGTATCGGTGGTTGCTGTTGCGTTTCTAGGCAGAATTGTTCACTACGGCACGACGCAAATCCAGAGATAATCTATAAGGTTATCTTGCTTTCGTGGGTCGTGATATTATTTCGACAAAACACTCCTTTCAATGCTCAATATCCATCAAGTCACTCTCTCAATTAAAATGTTCACAGTTAATTAATTTTGATTATCAATTATCACACAGTTCAATTAATGATGGATCCTACACGTAAGATTTCCATTACTGACGAACAATTTTATTGTTCCTTCTTAACAATTAGTTTATAATCACCACACCACACGCACACCGATGGATCAGATCAATTACGATTCTTTTCAGTTCAGTGATCGTGACAATTACGACAAGTTTTACCATCAGCGTATTTGTACTATCTTCGTGTGGCCGTATTAATGTTTCCTACTCCAGGCTAATCAGGTATTGCAGTCTTCGATACTATGTCCATTCTTCGTTGTAACTGTTTACTCTGGTGAAGGTTGAGTCCAACAATAATATCTCCAATAATTAAAGTTCATTAACTCGTCGTACACTATCAGAAAATCACTTCAGTTCTAGTTCTCAAGTCAGAATAACTGAGAACAAAGGCCGCGCATCTCTATCACACAATATTACTTTTTTTAAAAAAAGAAACAGTCTCGCAGCGTTCCGTTTGTAGTACTACAACAAAGGGTGCTCTCTCTCGACTTAATAGCAAGTAGACTTGGCCACTGTTTCTATGTTTCGATACAGTGTATCGATACGTGGAACTGTTTCAGTGTTTCGGAACGGCTACGGTTCACTGTTTCGAAACAGTGGTGTTTCATTCCACCCCTGTCTCCGATAACTGGACCAGATTCGGTCTCGAGCCAGACACAGAAACTGTATCATTGTTTCAAAATAAGGCTGTTTCAGTCCACCAGTGCTTGGAACGGACTAATTGTATCGAAACAGTGATGTTCCATTCCGGCTCGGCACAGGTACTGAGCCGGCCGCGGTGGCCGTGCGGTTCTAAGCGCTCCAGTCCGGAGCCGCGCTGCTGCTACGGCCGCAGGTTCGAATCCTGCCTCGGGCATTGATGTGTGTGATGTCCTTAGATTAGGTAGGTTTAAGTAATTCTAAGTTCTAGGGGACTGATGACCACAGCAGTTGGGTCCCATAGTGCTCAGAGCCATTTGAACAGGTACTGAAACACATTTAACATACCACTTCATGAAACACTTTCAAGAGTGTCAAAATCTTTTTGACAAGCAATAGCATGAAGCTTAAGATATCCGAAAATAAAGCTTCGTTTCTAGCTGACTGTCATATTCCGAAATGGCGTAACATCTGCTTTATAAACACTATCCAAGCAATAAAACAACGCATACTATTCACATTCAAAATAATAAATATGTGAAAATCATTCAGTTAAATTACACTTATTGATAACATACGCTTCTCTGTTCATGTAAAGTAATCACATTAACAAACGTAAGTAAGCCTACAACATTTTGAAAAAAAAAGTCGTAGAGTGACAGTTATTAGACATATACATAAATTTGATGTAGGTATAATTGCAAGCAATATGTTTGACATATCACTGGTAGTGTAATGGTGAACGGGAAGGAATAGGAAGCATGGTGAATTTATAGTAACGGTTCGAAACACCTTGAAAGACAAAATTTTTTTCTGTTATATTTTGTTATTTATTCGAATTATTTGGCGCTATTTGTGACTCTATAATCACTGTGCCTATTATCCACAATGATTCCCTTTGTGTGCATGGAAATTAGCAGGGTGGGTATATTACCCACACTAACGGAATGTGGGAATCCCAGTAGCATATCCGTTGTCTCTGCATTTTGCTCCCACCTCCAGTTTCGTTCGTGGTGGCTCTTCTGTCTTCAGCTATGGCTGTCCTCAGCGAACTGAAAAGTATGAAAGTCACACGACACGAAAGTAGCGCATTTGCTGCAGAAATACGAAACTGCCAAGACGCCTAAGTGATAATTTCATACTTTCTGCGATATGATTAGCGCTCTCGCACCTCATTTGTGTTTATGTGGACATACTTATACAGTAGACAGTCAAGATAATAAAATGTGTAGGTTTATTAGATTACAAAGTACAAACTGTTTCACTGTTTCGAAACAGCGTATCGAAACATTACATTGTACTGTTTCATTTGTTTCGAAACAGTTACGTGTTTCAGTTTGCCCATCTCTAATAGCAAGCAAGCTACCAAGCGACTAACTTTTCCTTGATCGAGCATTGTAGACGCACTGAATTTCGTTTTCACTGTGTTTACAACTCTCGTTCACAATAAATGTTATCTCTGACCGACATATTACTTTGGACTTAACTTTCGTCATACGGATTTGCAGTTACTACTGAGATGTTTGATAGCTAATTATAAATAACCTTTTCTCCTTCCTACCTCTATATCATGCCATACCCAGTAATTATTGAAAATGGTGTTCATCAAAACTTTAAGGTGTTATATTATTGTCAAAGTTGTCGTACCTGTCAGGATAACACTGTTCCCTACTTTAAATTGTCTTGACATTCTTATTTGGGTTTTCGGGTTTCTTGAAGTGTTACAGTAGGCAGGAGTAGCGCTATCTTAATTCTGCAAGGGATGCACCAGATTGTGTTACGGGGTTTAGTGGTTGATAGATAGGTACAAAGTGAGAGTGTTGTGTTAATAAAATTCATCAGAATCGACAGAAAATCGGCCACAGAAGTGCAGCAGTACCTGCCGACATGGCAAGCAGGAGGAGAAAGAGGAAGTCTGCGAGAATTTTGGATGGGTAATTCAGTACGTAAATGGAGATGAAAATCTAATAGTCGTTGGGAATGCAAGGTTATTGCAGGGGAAGCAGTAGAGGAAATGTTAAGAGAGGAAAAGGGTTTGGTGATAGGAATGATGGGGGAGAAATTCTGATTGAGTTCTGCAATAAATTTCAGCTGATAATAAGCAACAGGTCTATTCTGCTCAAGAATCACACGAAGAGGAGAAGGTATACTTGGAAAAGGCCGGGAGATACCGGAAGATTTCAATTGCATCACTGTCAGGCAGTGATTCCGAAATCATATATTGAATTGTAAGGCATACGCTTGAGTAGATGTAGAGTCACACCTGAAGTTAGTACTGATGAACAGTAGGCTGAAGTATAAGAGACAGGAAAACCCAGTGAGCAAAGAAGTGCATATGGATGTACTACAGAATGAACAGATACGCATGACGATGTGTAAGACTGTAGATACTGAGATAGTGAATAGCTCAGTATGCAGTTCAGTTGAAGAGGGTTGGACATTTCCAAATGAACAATCACAGAAGCTGGGAAGGAAAACTGAGGTACAAGTAGAACAAAGGCGAAGAAAGCTTGATTAACAGAACAAATAGTTCAGCTGATCGACCAAGAAGGAAGTACAGCAATGTTCTGGAAAGTACAGAAAATAGAAATATATGTCACACATTAATGAAATAAACGGGAAGTGCAGGGAAGCCAAGACGAAAGGGCTGTGTCAGAAATGTGAAGAAATCAAAAAAGAAATTATTGTTGGAAGGATTGCCTCAGCAAGTCAAAACAATTTTCGGTGAAATTAAAAGTAAGGGCATTAAAATTAAGAGCGCAATGGGTATTCCAATGCTAAGTGCAGATGAGAGAGCGGACAAGTGAAAAGACTACAAAGAACGCCAGCATGAGTAGGAGGGCTTGTGTGATACGCGATGGAAGGAGAAACAGGAGTCAACAGGGACGAGATAGGGGATCCAGTATTAGAAATAGAGTTTGAAAGAGCTTTGGAAGTCTTAAGATCAAATGAGGCAGAAGTTACAGATAAAATTCTATCGGAAATCATTGGAAGAAGTGGCAACAAAACGACTGTTCACACTGGTGTGTAGAATTTATGAGAGCAGCGGTCTGCCATCACACTTCCACAGAAATATTATCAACACAATTTGAAAG
This sequence comes from Schistocerca americana, assembly GCF_021461395.2. NCBI lineage: Eukaryota > Metazoa > Arthropoda > Insecta > Orthoptera > Acrididae > Schistocerca > Schistocerca americana. Next base: position 326,264,473 of record NC_060119.1, on the reverse strand, counting down.
GTCTCGAGAACCATAATTGTGAGAATTTTCATGTTCCGGCGTAAAGTCAAGCGCCGACACACCATTCGAAAACGTTACAGGAGAGAGAGCTATGAAGGAGACGTCAGCCAATAGTAATCCGACTGTCCCCTCTGTAGGACATCAACGCGACAGCAGCGGCCTCTAGGCGAAGAGAACATAAGCGCCACTCCGGACTGGTTGCAGTCCAGTTCTGCAGTAGCATCAAGACCATCGACCTGGATAGAAGCATCCACTGCATTACTTCACTTGTATTGGAATCGCTACAATGAAGGACACTGATTACATTTCACGTTGCCCTTTGCTTGTGACACATCTATGTGTTTCTCAAAGTTAAGTAATGTAAATTATTTTCTGTAATAAAATTCAATAATACGATTTGCTTGAATTGTTGTCTAGTGATCCGAAAATCAGGTTTCCTAGGCATACCACATTTGATGAGGAGGCAGGACAGAACATTGGCTATGAGTAAGAAGAGCCCCGCACCCGGCTACCACAAATTTTTGATATTTTGTGGGATATTGTGTTTTGCTGTCGCTTTAATTCTGCTTTGCCTTTCGTTGAAGTGGTGTGTTTACCTGCTTTAACAGTGTCTCTTAGTCTTTTTGCTAATCAGTGTTTTCAGGTCAGCGTGACGGAAATTTTCTTTGTTTTTGTGCTCATTTTTCTTGCTTACCTAGTCTGTTTGTTGCATTTGTCCCTTCTGATAAGAGCAACCTACCTCTCCCACCCCTGACCAGGTGTCCCAGCTGCAAGCGACAAAAGCAACACTGCTAACACAAATGTTTCAGTTTCAGAGTCAACAAACAGCAACTCTACTGAATACAGCACAGCAGCTACTCACCACTCAAGTCACCAATACAGTGCAGCAGGTCCATACAGCGGCTCCGAGTGCCATACCACCGTTTCGCCAGTTTCATGAGCAACGAGAGAATTGACTCCAGTGATTTCAACGGCCTGAGGCCCACGTGATTGCTCACAACGTACCAGGTACTTTGAAACTCCATTATTGTTTGTTCACAGTAGGAAGTGCAGTGTTCCGCCTCATTCAGAAATTCTTCCCTAACGCCACTCTGAGTGAACTTTCCGAAGAACAGGTTGTGGATTCGCTAACAAACTATTATGACCAACAAGTAAATGTGGTAGCAGGTAGGTACCAATTCTATAATTGCGAGGAACGGTCAGAACAAACTTATCATGAGTGGGTATCATATTTGCAGGCTATGACGCGGAAATGCAATTTCAAATGTGCCTGTGGCGCTTTATAATCAGACTACAATGTAACTGATGTAAAACTTAGAGAACAGATTTTGAAAAAGCGCAATCCATCGTTTCAGCACGTAGTGCAAATGCTAGATCAGTACGAGTCAGGTACCATGCCGGCCAATAAATTTGAGCAGCCACAAATTTGTCGGGTCGAGTCACCTCTTGCTTGCGACCCGCCCATTAGGTACAACAGCCTGCGCACACCATGCTGCGTAAACAGGGAGCTACGCAGGCGAACAGAATTAAGTCATGCCCTCAGTGCTATTCGTGGCAGAAATGTCAAGACTACCTGTCCAGATAAGCAGACTGTTATGCTTTTGACAACAAAGGTCACGTACAAACTGTATATTTGCAACGGAACAAAAATCAGAATTCTGCCCACTCACAAAAATCTCATCACAAGGCCCATGTAATCAGTGCTGTGTATTCAAAGCCGGATACAGGCATTAGTAAAACTAGCAAGCAAACAGTCTCTTCAGTGCAATGCCAGTCCAAAAACTTTTTGTTCATTTGCATATTAGTGGAAAACATGTGCCATTTCAGTTGGACACGGGTGCATTTTCTACATTGTTGGATCGTAATACTTATCAACTTTTATGCTCCCCGTGCCTATCTAAAGCTAGCACGCACCTGACGGCTTATAATGGACTAGACATCCCCATTCTCGGAAAATTTGCCTGTTATATACCGTTCGCATACGTGAACTGTAACATTCACTGTGCTACAGTCACGTGATTGTGAGAACGTATTGTATTTATTTGGCTTTAACATTCAGCACAATGTGTTGTCAATTCAATGCTGAAGACAGAGTAGCTAGCTGGCTGAAAGAATTCTCGGAAACCTTTTTTGAAGGTTTAGGCAAGGCTAACAATTTTGTTGTACATATTGCTATGAAAGACAATTCTCAGCCGAAATTTTGCCGGTCAAAACTGTTCCTATAGCATTACAGGACAAAATCGCTGCTGAACTTGAAGAACTGCAAGATAGCAGAGCTATTGCGCCAATACAAGCTAGTCAATGGGCAAGTCTACCGGTTTTGCTAACCAAACCTCAAGCCGCCGTCCCCTATGTGTTGACTTTAAGTCTACAGTCAACTGACAAACTGTGATTGATAGTTATCCATTGCCACGCCCAGAGTATCTCACGGACGGATTAGGCTCGCGTAGCTACTTTTCAAAAATTGATTTGCGCTACGCGTATCTTCAAATACCACTAGATGAAAAATCTCAAAAGGTGTGTGTTGTGAACACTAATTTGGGCTTCTTTAAATATTTGCGTTTGCCTTTTGGCAGTGCTTCCGCACCCACCATTTTCCAGTGATATTAGGAACAGCTGACTCCTCAAGTGCCAGACTGTTCAAACTATTTGGACGATATTGTCGTAGCGGGTCGTACACCTGATGAACACATTGCAAATTTTCGTGCTTTGTTTGTTGTGTTATCTGATGCAGGACTAAAGTTTTTCTTTTTTTTTAGGTCTGAGTGGCAATATCTTGGTCATGTAATAAACAGTCAAAGTGTACATCCTCTTCGGTCACATTTGTTATCCATGCGTGTTAGCCAGTTCCTCGCAATGTCACAGAATTGCAATCAGTATTAGGGAAAATGAACTATTATATTCGGTTCATACCGAATGCTGCGCAAAACGCAGCTCCATTGCATCGCTTTCATCTCAAGAACGTCCCCTTTGTTTGGACAGATGAGTGCCAATAAGCTTTTCAAAAACTTAAAGAGGCATTGCTCAGTGATCGATGCTTAGTTACTTTGATACGGACAAACCTGTAATGTTGCAAGTTCACACCTCCTCTCACGGAATCGATGCAGTGCTTTCGGACTGAGTGATAAAGACAGCCTTATTGCTTTCTCATCAAAAGTGATGTCCAAAACTCAGGGTAACTATTCACAAGTGGAGGAAGACGCTATGGCTATTGTGTATGGTGTCACCCAATTCCACCACTATTTATAAAGCAGAAAATAAATTCTACTTAGTAACTGGTCACAAGCCATCGCAGTCCTTGTTCCATACGATGAAGCCGATTCCTGTAAGAACTGCCTAAAAATTGCAAAGATGGGCTTTATTGTTGTCTCAATATCAGTAAGAGATTGTGTATCGTCCGAAGGCTAAACACGGTAATGCAGCCGCACTTTTCCGTCTTCCGATTGGCCCTGATACAGACTTTGACACTTCTGCTGCATCTTCTTGTCACATCGATGCCCAGTATTCTGGATTGCTTCAATCCTTTCCGCTGAACTATAGGAAAAGTGCTCAAGCCACGGAAGCTGATTCAGAGTTCAACATTTTGCTAAAATACTTCCGCACATCTTGGCTTCGCTCATTGTTTAGCATAAATAACTGTGTAGTGAGCCGATACTTTTGCAAATCGGCATAGCCTCGCCATACAACAGGGAGTGATCTCGTTCAGTGACAGTGGACAGTCAGCTATGTTGATATCTACAGCTTTTCTGAAAGAAGTGATGCAGTTACTTCACCAAGGACACTGGGGGATTATTCGTACGAAACAGTTAGCGCGTCGACCTGTACTTGGCACGGTATGGACAGCCAAATGGAACAGATGACGCCACAGTGTCACGCATGTGCGGAAAATCAGTCCGCACCGCCACAAAAATTCTCTCCTTGACCTAAGCCGCAATCACCAATCCAACGTGTGCGCACAGATTTTGCGGGACCTTTTTGGAACATTCCTTGGTTGATTGTGGTAGACGCTTATAGCAAGCTTCCTTTTCCTGTGCCAATTAACTCGACAACGTCACGTAGCACAATTCAGCTGTTGTCCTCTATTATTTGCTTCGAAGGTTTGCCTGAAGTCATAGTGTCGGACAACGGCCCACGGTTCACGTCGAATGAATTTGAAACATTCTGTGAACGCAGTGGCATACAGCATCTAACTAGTGCACCGTTCCATCCACAGTAAAACGGAGAAGCGGAACGTTTTGTCAGAACTTTCAAGTAGCAGATGGCCATACTACGCACCGCACATACCAGGGATCAAGCGCTGGATCTGTTCCTCGTCTCCTGTCGTTCGCATCCACGAGATGGCCCATCGCCGGCGACTCTGCTTTACGGCCGCCGCCATTGGACACTGCTCTACCTGGTCCACCCTTCTTAGCATCCGGCGCCGAAGGAAGGCCGCAAGAATCGCTTCGTGCAACCTGATATTGTGCTTAAAATGTTTTAGGGGTAGCAGACGATGGGCACGAGGCGAAATCCTTCGTCGACTTGGCGCATGCGTGTATCTCATTTCAGACTCAGATGGATTGTAGCGCCGACATCTTATACAACTTCGTCACTGTCACCTGCACGGTGATCCTTCTGTGTCTCTTACCCCAGATCCACGGATCTCAAGAACAGCGAGGTCACAGTCCCCGCCTGAGGGTGTCATCACGGCAGCGCAGGACACCCTATGGAGACGGAGTCTTCCCCCCCCCCCCCTCCGCCTCCTCTCGTCCTACCGATGGGGCTGGATCTGCCCACACTGCAGTAGCCGACGCCTTCTACATCTTGCTCTGGGCCTCAGGAGGTGGGCGCGTACCCTTCTGGTCGTCATCCGGGGGCCGTCCCCGTCAAAGCGAAGGCCGGATAGCGGTGTACGACTGCAAGCCTGACGTCCCCTGCTGCCACAGCTTCCAGTCCCTCAGAGCATCCACACTCCTGCCTCCCCCGCCGTTGTAGAGCTGCCTATTCGATGATGGTTTTTCATTGTGTTGAACACACCGTCCCTGTTAAAGGTGCAGTCATCAGAAAACAGGATACGTCGGCGGTAGTTATGAACTTCGAGCAACCGTAGGCAAAAGTTGGCACTACGAGAAAAGTCATTCTGAGTCATCGCATGAGCTTTCCGCAGCTTTCAAGGATGTAGGTGCACATGTTGCTGAACATAACACTCTGACACGTGGTTCACATCCATGTTGTATGCTACATCTCCGGTGCTCGTAACAGGCGGCCCTGCGAAACGCCGGCCTACACTGTACGGCATGTCCTTGGCCGCCCAGTGTGACGTAAGCTGCCCATTTCACGTAAACGCCTCTCCCGTGTTGCAGACATGGTGCGGGCTGGAGTGATGTCTGATGAGGTAACGTACCAGGTGATCAAAACGTCAGTATAAATTGGAAAATTGAATAAATCACGGAATAATGTAGATATGTACAAATTGACACACATTCTTGGAATGACATGGGGTTTTATTAGAATAAAAAATATATAAAAGTTCAAAAAATGTCCGACAGATGGCGCTTCATCTGATCAGAATAGCAATAATTATCATAACAAAATAAGAGAAAGCAAAGATGATGTTCTTTACAGGAAATGCCCAATATGTCCACCATCATTTCTCAACAATAGCTGTAGTCGAGGAATAATGTTGTGAACAGCACTGTAAAGCACGTCCGGAGTTATGGTGAGGCATTGGCGTCGGCTGCTGTCTTTCAGCATTCCTAGAGATGTCGGTCGATCACGGTACACTTGCGACTGCAGGTAACCCCAAAGCCAATAATCGCACGGACTGAGGCCTGGGGACCTGGGAGGCCAAGCATGACGAAAGTGGTGGCTGAGCAGACATCGTCACCAAACGGCGGGCGCAAGAGATCTTTCATGCATCTAGCAATATGGGTGGTTCTAATAAAAACCCACGTCATTCCAAGCATGTGTGTCAATTTTTACCTCTCTGTCTACATTATTCCGTGGTTTATTAAGTTTTCAAATTTATACTGTCTTTTTGATCACCCGGTATTTCGTAAAGCTGGGAAGCTACTCTTGCATTCCATGTACACGACAATCCAGTCGGAGTATTCTACAGCTTTTTACGCGACCACCATTTTTCATTTCCATTTTAATACACGAATGACCAAAAACTACGCGCAGCATGAAACTAAAGAACCCAATACAATACTGTACTCTACCGTTGTCTTCCTTAGACTGTGGAGCGCTGTGTTTTTCATTTAACAAATGAGGCATGCATCAAGTGTTGGTTTGTTTACCTACAGTACCGTTTCGGAAATCTTAGCGCGTCGACTATCTCAGAACAAATCCAATTTACATTGTCTCTTGACCCCTAGTTCATGTCATCAAACCTTCTTACATCCTCCTCCGCATTTCAGAGACACTAGCATCCAACAAAGCGTTTTCGTGCATACATATATTAGCAAATTTGCTCACGTGTTACCCAACTACCAACCACTAGGCCTAGTAACCTTCAATTTCACACATCCTATATTACGAAATATTTTACACTGGCTGCCTGTCAGAAATCAAATCTGAATGTTGTTTATTTGTGGTTAGGTGTATAAGAAATCAGTTTGTTCAGGAAGGCGATACTTAACACTACGAACGATCTCAACACATCGATACGGCTAAAACCGGTCGCGCAAGACCTCGTAGACACGTATTGCAGCTATAGACGGGAGGAGAACTCCTTTGCAACAAGACGAGTGTGTGCGGCGACAGCGTGGCAGCAGGTGGAACACCAGGGACTATCAACACTACAACCTTTGTTGCAGTTTCCCTTCTCGCGGTGGCAAAGAAAAGCGAGCCGACAGTGGAGTGTTCAACGTTATTACAGACAGGATTGGCTCCACGCCCTCTGTTCAGAGAATCCCCGCTTCTGCGTATACCATCACAATGGGTGAATCCGCATGTCGGGGCTGCGAGGTTCCACACTGTATCCGCTAACGTCGCACGTGTCTAGAACTTTTTTTTCATCAGTCTTCTTACTGGTTTGGTGCGGCCCGCCACGAATTCCTCTCCTGTGCCAATCCCTTCATCTCACAGTAGCACTTGCGACCGACCTCCTCAATTATTTGTTGGATGTATTCCAATCTCTTTCTTCCTCTACAGCTCCCTCTAGTACCATGAGGTTATTCTCTCATCTCTTATCAAATGTCGTATAATCCTGTCCCTTCTTGTTATGAGTGTGTTCCACATATTTCTTTCCTCTTCAATTCTGCGCAAAACCTCGTCATTCCTTACCTTGTCAGTCCACCTAATTTTCAACATTCGCCTGTAGCACCACATCTCAAATGCTTCAATTGTCTTCTGTTGTAGTTTTCCCACAGTCTGTGTTTTACTACCACACAGTGTTGCACTCTAGACGTACATTCTCAGAACTTTCTTACTCTAATTAAGGCCAATATTTGATATTAGTAGACTTCTCTGGACCAGGAACGCCTTTTTTGATATAGTTAATCCTGAAACGTCCCCTTAGAAAAACTTACGAATTACTGTGTTGATAAACCTCTTACATTATTTTCTTTTCAAACAGCTGAGCAGAACTGAACGTACTCAGACATTTCTCATTTTACTTATTCTGATCATCACTATATTGACACACAATATTTTTAGCGCAACCCAATCTGACTTTCAATAACCCCTACAAAAGAATGGCCCTGACTAACATTAACCTATACCTTTCACAAATCACTTACCTCACAAAAATCTTCGTTACTCGAACTACTGCAATACAGCGAGCGCCACTACTGCCAGCTAAATAAAAGATTCAAACTACTGAAGGCACTAACTACTGATAGGCATAGTTAGCAAAAGAAAGATTTTGATAGAGAACAAACAATGTATTTACCTTAACAGTGTTCAAAAGTCATTATATATATATATATATATATATATATATATATATATATATATATATATATATCTGTCAATGATATCCAATATTACAAATATACTAGTTCTGATGGACACATGTCCATATCATCCGCTCTAAAAAATCCGCCATCTCTCTCCCCACATCCACCACTGCTGGCGGCTCACCTCCAACTGCGCAACGCTACGCGCTGATAACATCCAGCTGCCCAACTCCACAATGGCAGACAACAATGCAAACTAGCCACAGACTTCACACAGCACAGCCAGTGATTTTCATACAGAGCGCTACGTAGCGTTACCAATAAGAAAACCTAAACAGCCTAGTTACATAGATCCCATGCTCCCCACAAAAAATTTTACAAATTGTTTTGGGCACTGGCCAATACATATTTTTTAAAATTTTTTCACAATTACAATAACAAAGAAGTCAAATGCACACACTTATTCATACACTGCTGGTCAAAATCTAAAATTTTCTCACAGTCCATAAAGACAGTCCTGATCGTTCATCACAGTAAAATTGCAGTGTTTTTCTCAAAGTCTAAGCAGTAAAAGAAAATGCACACGGAAGTAGTCTTGAAGAAGTAGTATTGTCCTTCCAACGGAAAGACAGTGCTGAGCCTCGACATCCAGACAGGTAATGGGTCACAACAGAGCAAACCCACCGCAGAGTCAGTCGAAGTTCTGAAGAATATTGGTAGGTAGGTCATCACAGAGTAGACCCACTGTAGTCCTGGTAGAGATTACGGTATTGGTGGGCCACCAGAGGTGCAGACCCAGTGCAGTATAATGGTATTGGTGGGCCATCAAAGATGCAGACCCACTGTAGTCCTTTTAGAGATAATGGTATTGGTGGGCCATCAAAGATGCAGACCCATTATAGTCCTTGTAGAGACGACCAGCAGCCATCTATTCCGACTGTGCAGGTGCACAATCACCATCGAAGAGTCTTGCAGAGTCCATAAACCACCACTTGTGCACGCACAAAGTTTTTGGAATTGTCCTTAGAACCAGCAGTGCTGTTAACCAGTCCCTTGCTGAATTATCAACACACGTGCAAACACTAACAGTCCCTACTTCTCACATATTGTCCATATACTATGACCAACAGAAACGTGTGCTGTGAAATGTAACTTAAAAGTTACTTAATTTGATGAACTGGTGTCAATTACAATTTTATAACATAAGAATACAATAACAAAATACATCATTAAAGAACATAACAATACAGATAACATTTGTAGTAAAACAGGCTTTGCAAAAGAATAGAAATAAACATGCACATCAGTTTCACAATAATTATGACATAAGTACATACACAAAGATCAGAATAACTTTTGAAACATCAACTTCACATATGAGCAAAAAACAGAACAGATAAATAATGTGTATACATCTTTACAAAGTAAATAACATAGTATTAGAAAAATTCCACAACATAACTCTCATCAGCTAAACACATAAAGACAAGAAAAACACAAATACACAAGGGTACACAAACACATAGCAGAATAACACAAGAGGAATGGGCAGGGTTTGTTTTCAGTGTAACATTTGGAACTGCAGTCCAACCCAAAACTTCATTCCATAGATCTTTCGTCTTATTTCAACACTTGTTTCCACCAAAAAAATCCTATCCAAGCATGCTTTCTGTATTTATATGTTCACATATTTTTTACCTCATTATTTATTTTCCATTATCTTACCTCATCATTTATTTCCAAGAAAATCCTACCTATACCTGCTTTCTGTACTTTTTTCATATGAGTTCTCAATGCATTTCTTCCAATTCATCGCAACTCAATCTCTCATACAGTCTACCCCCTCTTAAGCTAACTTAAATCTACTGAGCTCAGATGCTAAACTAAGGGATGAGGCAATGCAGCAGCACAAAACAATTAATACAAACAGCAATGACAAAAAAATGGAAATTGGCAAAGCAAGCAGCAGCAAATGTAATAACTTGTATATGAACATGACAAACCCACAAGCAGAAAAAATAGTACACTAAAGACAACAATGCAGATAAGGGAAATGTATGTTCACATCTTAATATCTATGTCATTAATGTGATGCACCACAACTTATTCTACAAAAAATATTACCAAGTAGTTGAAAAGAAAATTATGTATGCAAGTCCTGTGAAGGGAAATGTCGTTTTGTGCTCCTTAATTTTTTTAAAGTAGATCATGAAGTTATTATTTACTGGATCTTAGGCATAAAATATCTATATTAGTACATCTATAAAATTCTATTTTAACCAATGCTGCAGTGCAGCTAGAAACTAGATATTAAACAAAATGAGCAAACTCTCAACTAGAAAGACAATAGATGTAAAATATTTCTCATCATTTCATTAGGCATTTTAGTAAATATCATAAATTAAGAGCTCCAAAGTATAATCATATGTTTTCAAGTTTGAGCGTGTCGTATTTGCGATGCTATCTACAAAGAAATATCAATAGCGAGGATAATGGCCTCCATTTTTCTCCACCTGTGTTTCTGAAAGGCACACACTAATGACTTTTTTCCAGGTGACTGTCATGCAGCTGGGTGCCCATGACGCATTACGTGAAGGTCACTTAACTTTCTTACCGAAATATTTACGACACCAGTTTGCACTACAGTGACAGTCTCATATAAAAAATTTCACAGGTCGAGAATTTGCGTTGAAAATGTGTAGAAACAAAATCCTATGAATATAACAGTGTGTAAAAAAATTTTCGCCTGCATTGTGATACGTTCACGCATTTACACACATTTCATAACTCTTAAGGCACGATTCTCAGCTTATTGATCATAAACATACCTCAACAACATAATACACATCGTCATCGTAATAATAACATCATAACAGATCAGTCACATCTCAGAATCATCGCAGCTTCTTTCAATAATTTCAAGATCTTCAATAAAGTCATCTGCCTCTAACGTACTTCAAAAATCATGATCCCTTACCAAATACATCATTCAAAGCTCTCATAGTATCACAATGATTCTAAAAAAAATATGAACAGTTCACAAAGTACAGACAAAATACAATTTCATAAGTGTGAAATTATCCAACTGTGTTACTGCGTAAACATGTGTCACTCACATAGTAAAAAAAAATTTTTGTTTCTCTGTTAAGTAATCAGATAGCTGTGTAATTCAGTGTAAGAGAAATATGGTACCGATGTGTAAAGTTCTATAAGCAAATACCATATTAGCTAGGGCTCCTTGTGCTTGCCAAACACATGGTACACAAAGTAAGCGTGTACCCCCCTGAGGATTAATGTAATTATACCCTCAGATGTTGCAGATTACAGAAATGGAATGAAATGTATCACGAAAAACTTTCTTAGTAATTAAAAAATCTTTAAAAATAAATGTTTTAAGTACAAAATTAATCACTCAAATACGTGTACTGCGGCGCTAAATTGTGCGTCTTGTTGTAACATAATCTCTGTCATTACTTGAGGGTAAAAAATGTGCCAAGTGCCATAATTATCATCGTCCATAAGCAAAGTTCTGTAGAAGTCAATGTACTTACCTCGTAATAAACGAAGTGAATTGCTATGCGTATAGATATCGTAGTTGTTACGCTTATTGCTGTGATGGAGTGAGTACTGTACTGTAATGTATTGTTGTGCTACAGAAAAGGTTGTCTCATTGTAGCTATACGAGTACCACAGAAGTTACTGCTAAAACATGTTTTCCTTTCCAAAGAATTCAGAAAAACTGTGCAGATATAAAACAGATACAGCGTAAAAGCAATAATATAAATTGTGTCACTCATTAGTAGTGTCGTGATATAATCGTGTAGATGTCAAATAAACCAAATACTAAGTCATCTTTAATTCCACAGAAAGTACTTCAAATAAAGAATGTATTTTCAGGTAAACCAAAATGTTGCATTAAAATCTCGTTAGCAGTACCTGTATATGTTCTAAGTATGTAAGCCTTATAGTCATTACGTGATCGTGCAACTAACAAGCAAGAATGTACACATGCAATAACACGGTGTCGTCTGTTCACTATAACAATGCACTCGTAAATACTGTCTAAATATGTTCCCTAGGTTCTAGACTGGATAGTTAACTTCAAAACATTGTTGCACGTTAACAGTTTCTCAGTGTGACAAACTGTACTAGTAGCGTGAAGTGAAAAATTTTATAGCAAAGACTAAGTTAAAGAAGCAGTTTATCTCTCAATAAGCGGTTTTACATGTGAAGTGTGGTGCAATCCTTTTCTCTTCATAGTACTCAGAGTTTGCACTTGAATGCAATTACCATGCGGTATACGTTGGTAAAGAATACTGGAATTTTTCTCAAGGTTAGCGTCTATGTTATTTTTCTCTGAGCCAGCCAGCGCACGTGGCTGCTTGCGGTGCGAGTCATTGTCTGCTATCTCTTTGTTGGCGCTCGTCGTTATTAGGATTTGGAGACCTAACTTCTACAAATTCACCTTGTCGAGAGGGCCCTGCCCTGTTTGAATCCTGCCAGTTCTGATGCAATTCAGGTCTGTCGTTACGATTATATCGTCTGTCGTCATGTCGGTAGATTCCATAGTTTCTTTCTTGTCGGTCACGTGGTGGAGAATTTCTCCCTGATTTGTAACTGCGCGCTGAACCGTTGCGTCTGAAGTTATTCTGTCTCCCTTGATAATAATTATTTTGGTTCCCATATTGTCTGTTTCTCTGATTGTCTCTGTGATAGTCATTACCACAGAGAGGTGATCTTTCCCTGTAATTATTACTACTCTGCCAACGGTTGTCATACGGGTGGTGTCTGTTTTGGTCACGATTTACGTTGTAAGAATAGCCTTGTCGTGTCCATTTATTATTTCTGTCACTGCGGAATTGTGACGGATGTGACCTGTAGTTGTTGTGTTCCTGTTTTCGAGTTCCGCGATTGTCAGTGTCAATTTCCAGTTCTTGTAACAGTCCCTGAAAAGCTTCAATGTCGTCTTTGCAACGTCCTGCCAAAATAATGTGTCGTTAACGTGCAGGCAATTTGATTAAGCAAATGCGGATGAGTTCTGAGAGTTTGAACTTGAATGCAATTATCATGCGGTATACGTTGGTAAAGAATACTGGAATTTTTCTCAGGTACTGATTCTTGTACAACATGCCTTCAAAATATTTCACAAGACTGGAAAATTCAAATTGTTCGAAATGTTTCATCATTATGATGCTATGTTTTACTCGGTCTTGCGTAGCTTGAGACCAATATGCTGAGAGGAAGGCATGATAAAATTCTCCTTCACTGTGGTAATCGTGAATGACCGATCGCATTCTTACAGCTGGTTCATTCTCTAAATAGCCACACATAAATTCTAATCTGTGCTCTAATGACCGTTTGGGAGGAAAACAATGAGAGAATTGATGGAGCCACACTTCTGGATGAATGTCGTTGCCCAAATTCTTAAATATTTTGAATTTACGTGTAGTAATGAACAGCTCATAGTCAAAATCATCGTGTCAGCGAGTAGCATATCGGTCATTGTTACGTCGTGTCGGCGGTTCCATTTCAAAATTCGGTGCACCTTGCCAATTTCTTTCATAATTTCCGAAATGCCCTGTGTTATTATTTCGTGGCTTTTCCTCCTCTGAAATATGTAATTTTTGTATTACTTGTGCCAACTGATCTTGTACTTCCCGGATTTCTCTTTTGTGTTGCGTATTAATTTGATTCTGATTTTGTTTGAATTTCTTAATTTGTTCATACTCTTCTGTGTTAGTGATGGCTACAGGTCTTGTGTCATTCAGATCATCATCTACCTTTGCAGATAAGTTAGTGGACTGATCCGAAAGTTCGGCTACTTTCTCCGATAGTGTGCTTATTTCCTCAGTGTGTTTTTCTGAACCAAGTTTCAGAGTGTCCATTTGTGTTGAAATCGTATCTACTGTGTCCTTTAAGATTTCCTGAGTTTTTGCAAGTTGCGTAACCGAATCGGTAGATGCAACTGAGTCAATTTTAGCTTGCAAGGTCTCATGATTTTCATGAACAATAGTTTGCAGTTCTTTTATGGCTGCTTCATGATTCTGTAATGTATTTTCATGCCGCGAAAAAATAGGTTGGAAATGCTCACAAATTTGTTTTTTTACGTCATTACAGACTTTTTGACATTTCGATTCAATTTTATGTAACTCAGTAGTTAAATCTTCACGTGTTTGTTCAATCGTATGTTCCACTGAGTCTAACTTTTGGAGCTTTTGTTCCACTGCGTCTAACTGTTGCTGTGTTTGTCTCTGGTGTTGTTCCATTGTGTCTAACTTTTGAAGATTTTGTTCCATTGTGTCTAACTTTTGAAGATTTTGTTCCATTGTGTCTAACTTTTGTAGCCTTTGTCCCATTTGTTGCATTAACTGTAATAACAATGCACTGGTGTCTGAAACACGTTTCTCAGTGCTTTTCGGCAGTGAAGTTGCACCGGCAACATTCACATTTTGAGAAGCAGAAAATGTGTCTTGACTTATTTGAGAAAACGGTGAGGACCCAAAACCTGAATCTGCAGTATTTGCAAGATTGTGTCCTGTCATTCCCGATTCCTGAGGCGGACTGTTGCCGACCGATCGATCGATAATGCTTCCCTGTTCACTAATTGTTTCACTGTCTAGATTTGCCGCCCGCTCCATTTCCCTATCTACAATTACCAAATTACTATGTTGAACATTAGTTAATTCATTACACGGTGGCGCTAACACACTGCTTTCGTCTTCACTGTCATTTCTCAGTTTACTTTGGAGCCTAGTATTACGTTTTTCACACGCCATAACTGTCACAATGTTTCACACGATAACACTGAAAAGCACAATTTGAAGAGCAAGAATAAGAAAACACATTAACATAGCACTGAAAATAACATCTAGTTAATCGCAAGCGCAGCTACGAAATACTTGGTGCAAATCTACATGCATGCCACAACTGTTTTACTGTACAACAATGAAAGAGTGCAACTACAAAGGAGATTCTCTCTACAATTACGCGCTATCAGTAAACAAAAGCTACACTAATTACACAAACTACAAGAAAAAATCGGAAGATTCCAGTGAGGTATCCTCGGCTACGGGTCGGCATATGAAACGTCTCCTTTGAACAATTATACATGACTGTGCTTAAACTGACACACAATATTTTTAGCGCAACACAATCTGACTTTCAATAATCCCTACAAAAGGATGGCCTTGACTAACATTAACCTATGCCTTTCACAAATCACTTACCTCACAAAAACCTTCGTTACTCGAACTACTGCAATACAGCGAGCGCCACTACTGCCAGCTAAATAAAAGATTCAAACTACTGCAGGCACTAACTACTGAAAGGCATAGTTAGCAAAAGAAAGATTTAGATAGAGAACAAACAATGTATTTACCTTAACAGTGTTCAAAAGTCATAATATATATCAGTCCATGATATCCAATATTACAAATGTACTGTTTCTGATGGACACACGTCCAGATCATCCGCTCTAAAAAATCCGCCATCTCTCTCCCCACATCCACCACTGCTGGCGGCTCACCTCCAACTGCGCAACGCTACGCGCTGTTAACATCCAGCTGTCCAACACTACAATGGCAGACAACAATGCAAACTAGCCACAGACTGCACACAGCACAGCCAGTGATTTTCATAGAGAGCGCTACGTGGCGTTACCAATAAGAAAACCTAAACAACCTACTTACAATCTGCTTTTGATGTCCTCCTTGCTCCGTCCGTCATTGGTTATTTTACTGCCTATGTAGCAGAACTCTTCAACTTCATCTACTTCGTCACCATCAATCCAGATGTTAAGTTTCTCGCTGTTGTCGTTTCTACTACCCTTCATTACCTTCGTCTTTCTTCGATTTACTCTCAATCCATAATTTGTACTCATTAGATTGTTCATTCAGTTCAGTTGATCATGTAATTCTTCACTTTCACTTTCACTCACTGTAGCAATATCATCAGCTTATCGCACCCTTTCACCTTGAATTTTAAATCCACTCCTGAACCTTTCTTTTATTTGCATCATTGCTTCCTCGACCTACAGATTGAACAGTAGGGGCGAAAGGCTGTATTTTTGACTTACACCCTTTTTAATACGAGCACTACGTTCTTGGTCGCCCACTCCCATTATTCCCTCTTGGCAGTTGTATACATTGTATATGACTCGTCTCTCCCTAGAGCTTACCATATTTTCTTGAGAAATCGAACATGTTGCATCATTTTGCAGTGTCGAACGCTTTTTCCATGTCGACAAATCCTATGAACGTGTCTTTATTTTTCTTTAGTCTTGCTTCCATTATCAATCGCAGTGTCAGAATTGCCTCTCTCGTACTTTTCCTAAAGCCAAACTGGACGTCATCTAGCGCATCCTCAGTTTTCTTATCCATTCTTCTATGTACTATTCTTGTAAGTAACTTGGATGCGTGAGCTGTTAAGCTGATTGCCTAATAATTCTCACACATGTCAGCTCTTGCCGTCTTCGGAATTGTGTGGATGATGCTTTTCCAAAAGTCAGATGGTAATTCGCCAGACTCGTGGATTCTACACACCAATGTGAATAGTCGTTTCGTTGTTACTTCTTCCAATGATTTTAGAAATTCTCATGGAATGTTATCTATACCTTCTCCCTCATTTGACCTTAAGTTCTCCAAAGTTCTTTTAAATTCTGATTCTAATACTGTATTCCCTATCTGTTCTAAATCGACTCCTTTTTCTTCTTCTATCACATCAGACGAATGTTCCCCATCAAAGAGGCTTTCAGTATATTCTTTCCACCTATCCGCTCTCTCGTCTGCATTTAACAGGGGAATTCCCGTTGCACTCTCAATGTTATCACCCTTGCTTTTAATTTCACCGGAGGTTGTTTTGATTTTCCTGTATGCTGAGTCTGTCCTTCCGACAGCTATTTCTTTTATCGATCTCTTCACATTTTTCCTGCAGCCATTACGTCTTAGCTTCCATGCACTTCCTCTTTATTTCATTCCTCACCGACTTGTGTTTCTGTATTCCTGACTTTCCGGAAACGTTTTTGTACTTCCTCCTTTCATCGATCAGTACACGTATTTCTTCTGTTACCCATGGTTTCTTCGCAGTTACCTTCTTTATACCGATGTTTTCCATCCCAACTTCTGTGATAGCCCTCTTTAGAGATGCCCATTCCTCTTCAACTTTACTGCCTAGTGAGCTATTCCTTACTGCTGTATCTACAGGCTTAAATAACTTCATGCATATCTCGTCATTCCTTACTACTTACGTATTCCGCTTCCTTGCGTACTGATTCTTCCTGACTAATGTCTTAAACTTCAGCCTACTCTTCATCACTACTATATTGTGATCTGAGACTATATCTGCTCCTGGGTTCGCCTTACAATCCAGTATCTGATTTCGGAATGTCTGTCTCACCATGATGTAATCTAACTGAAATCTTCCCGTATCACCCTGCCTTTTCCACGTATACCTCCTCCTCTTGTGATTCTTGAAGAGGGTATCCGCTATTACTGGTTGAAAGTTGTTACATATCTGAATTAATCTTTCTCCTCCCTCATTCCTTGTTGCAATCCGACATTCTCCTCTAACCTTTTCTTCTACTCCTTTCCCTACAACTGCACTCCAGTCCCGCATGAGTATTAGCTTTTCATCCCTCTTTACGTACTGTATTACCTTTTCCATATCGCCATACCCTTTCTTTATCTCTTCATCTTCGGCTTGCCACGTTGGCACGTATACCTGAACCATCGTTGTCGGTGTTATTTTGCTGTCGATTCTTATGTGAACAACCCTGTCACCGAAGTGTTCGGAGTAACACACTCTCTGCCCTACCTTCCTATTCATAACGAATCCTACTGTTGTTGATATTACTCATCTGAACAGAAATCCTTTTGCTATTTCCACTTCACTTCGCTGACCCCTACTATATCTATTTTGAACCTTTACATTCCCTTTTCAGATTTTCTGGTTTCCCTATCACGTTCAAACTTCTGACATTCCACTCCCCAACTTGTAGAACATTATCCTTCCGTTGATTATTCAGTCTTTTTCTCATGGTAACCACCCCTTTGGCACTCCCCACACGGAGAACCGAGTGGGGGACTATTCCGGAATCTTTTGCCAACGGAGAGATCAACATCACACTTCTTTAATAACGGGCCACATGTCCTGTGGATTCACGTTACCTGTCTTTAATGCAGTGGTTTCCATTGCCTTCTGCATTTCCATGCTGTCTATCATTGCTAAATGGCTCTGAGCACTATGGGAATTAACAGCGGAGGTCATCAGTCCCCTAGAACTTAGAACTACTTAAACCTGACTAACCTAAGGACATCACACACATCCATGCCCGAGGCAGGATTCGAACCTGCGACCGTAGTGGTATCGCGGTTGCAAACTGAAGTGCCTAGAACCGTACGGCCACCGCGGCCGGCTTCTCAACAGAATCCATGTTTCAGGAGATTAGCGCAAATGATAATAGATTAAGGAAATAGAGCCAGGCTGTTCACAGAGCAGGACGGCGGTACCTGTAGATCATTGACTAGGCTGCAGCTGCTGGCGGACACGACGTCGGACGGCGCTTTCTGAAGCACTGGTGTCGTGTTGTCGGAATTGCTTGGCTTGTGTTGCGACGTCTGCTGGCTTGAGGTGCACTTCACAACACGATTTTCACGGCGTCTGTACCTTGGAGAGCGCTAGTGCGGTCGTCTGTCACTGCTGATGCTTGAGAGAAATGCGGAGCGTGTGGTAATCTTGAATAATCACACATAAAGCCATTATAACCGGATCCTCGTAATTCACGGTACGTGCAGATCAAAGCGCGTAACTTTTGCATTGGAATATGTCCGAATATTGTATCTGCCACGAAGGACCAAAATGTAGGCAGCCACCAGACACGCGATAAATTGTGCGCTGCCTCCCTCTTTCCATAGTCTAAACGAATGCATACACTCGTTGCAAAGGAAAGGTGGTTGAAAATGAAAGTAAATGATTGGTAAAAGTGGACTATATTTGGATATTACATTGCGAGACACAGTTGCGGATGCGTGAGCACTGCTTGGCAGTCACGGCCGTCTCCCTGGTCCCGGCCAGGTCTGCCGTGCATTGCGTGGCCGGGCGGGCAGAAAAAATTCTTACCTCTAGCGAGCGCCCGGCCGCTGCTGCACTCTTGTGACACGTTGCACCAATACAGAACACTCACAATAACATACCCATCATATCTATTCACTTCCTTTAGATGTACACAGTTAATGAAGCAGGAAGTACTTTATATGTAGGCATTGTGTTGTTGTGTTACAACCTGACCGATGTGTAGGAAGAATCCCACCTCTTGTGCATTCGAAATAGGGGCGAACACAGTCAGTGGCATCCGTAGACTTCTTCTTAACAAAGCGAACCCTTCGATCATGTCTTGCAGGCTTGCTTATGTTCAGTAACACGCGGTAATCGGCTTTATGTTACTCGATATGTATACCTATGTCTCCACTAGCTCCTGCGTAAATTAAAAAGTACAGTTTGGCGGTTGCCTTTTCCTCTTTCTATTGTCTAAAATGTTTATTTATTGCGACTGAGAGAATATTTCTCTTCTTCAAGCGACTGCAAGCCTATCAGGTTGTGTACAGGGCTGTATAAAAAGAAAGACGATTACTGTCCGAAATGCCTTAGGCTGTAGGGGGTGGATGGGGGGCGGCGGCTGGGTGGTGGCGGTACTTGCAAACCACATATGCAAATATGCACAAGGCCATAAATACAGTCACAATTCCAAACTAAAGGCGAGTTATAGAAATGTACACGTTACAAACGGAACAGATATGCGTAACATCAAGGCAAAACCACATTTTTCGCTGTAGTGAAAGTAAATCATAACGCTAGTGAAAAAATTACGCGAAATTAACATCGCTAACTTTTCAGAGAGCCTGTGCCCCCATTAGCCATTTAAAAAGTTACAGGTTCGTGAAAATGGTTACTGATATAACGAAATTAACAGCAATTACCTAAGTCAGGCAACACTCCCATCTATCTGAAAAGGAAGGGGCAAACGTTTATTAGAGTTTGGTTCTCAATAAGTATCTCCAGCGCTGCGATGTGCGAAACAATAGTCAATGGCCGACGGTCTCCGGTCCAAACAAACGACAAGGCTCATCAGCTCGTCTAGCGGTTGAGAGTGATGGAGTCCATATTTTCGTTTGCGGTCGAATGAGAGCACATTGTTCACAGAAACTCGCGACAAAGTGAAAAAGAAACCGAAAGCAAGACATAAAATACGGCAGCAGTCGATATTTCATTTCAGAGATTATTGTCATTTATACTGACAATTACCACTGTAGGGAACGAAGAAAGAATAAACTTCTGCGAGCTCTTTAAGAAGATAAATAGAAAAAAAGTTGTGTTTTGTTCACAAGCAATCAGAGGAGCAGCAGTTACGAAGCGTTGCATCGAATCATACACCGGCAATAAAATCGTAGGCCGAAGCAGTCTCTGTCTCTAACACCATAAACATGAACGTAACGAACAGGGTCACATTTATTCACTTAAAAACGGTAGGCTTTTAATTAACGTTACTTCATATACAGCTGATATCTGTTGGTTTAATATGTAGTGTAATTTTTTTGCCGTAGTGTATGTTTTCCCTATAATTCTGTTAGCCCCTTATTTCTAAGAAGTTTGTTTGAAAATATTTAAAACTACTGAACCCGGCAATGCCCTACAAATGTTAAATATGTAAAGGAATTGGATATATATCATAAACGCCCTCCCCATCTCTTCCTCTGCCACCTCCTCCCCTCTCTCTTTATCCATCTTCTCCTCCTTCCCCCCTCTCTATGTGCGTCACTTCCTCCCCTTTCTCTCTGCCCATCTCCTCCTTCCCCCTCTCTATGTCCATTTCCCCCCTCCCCCCCCCCCCCCCATAGCCCCCGTTTGTCTTTTTATCCATATCTCTGATGTTGCCCTGTTTATTAGAAAGGAAACCTCGTTTGGGAATTGAAGTAGCATAAAGTGAATGGGTCAGTCAGTTGGGATAGTTGGCGTGTGGGGTATGAGGACACCTCTCTGGCTGCTGGATCTGTGAGGACAGTGACTCATTGACAGTATTTAGCATAGTTATTATCAGCAAATGGGTAGGATTACGAAGTTTCGGATGATTCAGATGCTGTAGTAGCGTTCATAAACCGATAAGCCATTAATTCAACTTACCTTTTTTGTAAAAGCGACGGCGAGGAAGAAATCAAAACAGCACATTGCTGTCTATACAATTTTTTTCTGAAATTATATAAATGTAAGGAGAAAAAAATATATTCGTGAGAAACAATTTGTCTAATGGTCTGCATGCTCTACTATCTTAGTTCAAACTGACAGCGAAACGAACTCATATATTTTCACTGCACGGCACAGCAATCAGCTGTATCAGAGAATCTCGACATTACTGTCTCAAAAAAATTTGTGACAGTCTTTTTATTGTGCCTATCCGCTATATGGCGAGTAGAAATTGTGCTTTTCATAAAATTGTTACTGTTTAATAAAGTTGGTAGTAAATTGGTTAAGAACATTTTGCAGGTGGCGACTATTCGGAGGCGTGGCAGAAGGATGGTGTGCCAGGAGGCAGCCGCCCAGTTCGCCACTTGTCGGTTCCCCCGGGAAGAGGAGATGGTTGTACTCTGTGTACGCCGGTGGGCCCAGTTAAAGAAGAGTGCCTTTTAACCATTTATTTCTCCAAAATACGTCTCTCCTTTGGCGATGGTACTGCAGTCCTCGGTCGCTGCTTGTCTGGATGCGCCGCAAGCACCCCGAAGCCACCCAGGAAGTGGGTGTTGCGTCTCCATTCTCGGCGCTCCTAGAAGGTGGCGCGCGCATATGTGCTTTACACACGCCACCGCAGGAAGTCCTCGATCCCCTCCAGAAACTGTGGCTCATACCTGCTCTCTGAACCACGATGGTGGTTGTCGTGTGGTCGAGAAGTGCGCCGACCCTTGCCTGCCCTGCAGGTAGACCACGTAGCTCCGATGAAGTGTCAGGAACGCTGGTGTCCTGGCCAAAGTCGATACGGAAGACCCCAGGCCTTCCCATCAGCATTGGAAGCTGTCAGTAGCGCCGAACTCTGCCGGTTACGGAGAGGAAGACTGAAATGCCCTGCTTAACGTGCAGGAGAGGACAGATAGAATGAATTGTGGAAAGGGGCAAAATATGGGGCTGTCAGTTGCACTCCAACATACAACATTATTGTTTGATCAAACATTACAAGAGCCCAAAAAATTTTTTTTATACACACAGCTTTAATCTTTGGGACTTAATTACCGGCTGAAAGCCACTTTATTTTAAAAACATCTGAAGACCAATAACCTAAAACGCAAGCATAATCATAAATTTAAAAGGCAAGCCATATCTTGAAACAGTTGCTTAGCTAGGCTGAAGTAAACAAGTTAAATTCAAATCGGCTAAAGGCCGAACATTTAAAACTCCAAAACATAATTTTTTTTTTTTTAAATACGAAAGTCCTTACGTGAAACAGTTCTTTAATTTAGGCTGAAGGCCTTAGAACAAACAACTGAAACTCAAACCTGCTGAAGGCCGAAGACTTAAAAATACAATAGGTTGAAGTAAACAAGTTAAATTCAAATCGGCTGAAGGCCGATGACTTAAAAATTCAAACATTTTTAAAATGCCAAAGGGCTTACGTGAAACGGTACTTTGAACTAGACAGAAGGCCTTAAGAGTCAAACAACTCTAATTTAAAACATAAAACCGGCTAGAAGCCATACAAGTACCAACAACAAGATCAAATAAAAAAAAAAAGGCAGTCCACACAAGGGCGCTCAGATGTTCGACGGTCGGCCTGTAATTCAAACACTAACGCTCGCTCAGGTGAGAGAGGCAGTCAGACTAACCATTCACGATCCGATGACAACCCAACCGACCGACAGTCAGCGGACCCACCGACAATATAACTTCCACTTCACCCGACGCGGGCACAACAGGGAGTTCAACGGAACAACGTAGAAGATATTGGCAACCAATCATACACGGAGCTGTCAAACTACACACCGACACCGTGCTGGACAGCAACAACACGACGAGGAAACTACACTGCCTGAAATTTACGTCAACGCCCAGGCCAGGTAACCGGATCTTTAACGGCGACAAGGCAGAAGATTCCGCTGGTACACTTCAGTTAAAATCACCAAATACAGTAAAACTCCACCGGAGGGTGGCTAGAATTTTCCACCTTGAAAACCACGTTGTTGGTCGCGGGAATATCCCAGCAGCCGACATCGAATCCCAAACGACACAATGTGTACAGTCTTGACGTGCTGGTAGGTTACATCAAAACTCAACTTTCGTGTCGAGGGTCGGTGAGCCGCGGACCTCGTAGCGATGGGAACAAGGCCACACTCCCCGACACCGCGTAGAGACCGCCAGCAGGCCCCGGCCAAACTATGTCCCGCCGAGAATTCCTCACTGCTCCACTCCAACTGCCCGACTCCACACATCAGCAGGGAGACAGCACTAAAATAACTGAGCAATCGACATCACAAGCTACACACAGTTTCACGAACACATGCACGAAGGACTAGACAATACTAACGGGAGTGACTGTGCAATAACAAGGACGAATCACGAGTCGGCACACGCAGGCAACACTTAAAGCGACCGCCGGCCAACATACACGAAGTCCGACAAGACGACCGCCCGACGACCAACTAAGGTGGTCCGCACTCAAGTGGTACGTATCGGCGACCGTCGGGAGAGTCATGGCTGTCCGGACCTCACTGCAGCCGCGCCGCGACTGAACTTCTGCCGCTTGCTAAGTCAAACACTGCCAGGTCCGAACTGCAAAGATAATAGACCAGGGCTTATATCGATAAGCGCCATGTGCTGCCGCTCACGGGCAGGTAAGGCGGCAACTCAGTGACACCAGTAATTGAAATTAACACAACGAGGTGGTAGTACAGTAAAAACAGGATGTCAAATGAGATATGGCACGGACACGAGCCACGTACGGCTCAAATACATCTCTCCGTCGCGTGCTGGCAGTGTTGAGTACGAGCACAGCGTGTAACGTCTATTAGCAAAAGACATATTATGTAGTAAAGAGAAAACATTGTGTATCGCGTTTTGTTATTGTATGGAATTATGTACTTTTTTTTATTACTTATTTTAGATAATATCTGTGTCGGCGAGTACTGAAACCGCCACAGACGATAAATATCGAACAAAGATGAGAATGTGTGACTAGTATAAATAATACAGCACGAACATTAATTTCTCTGTCTTCTTCTTCTTGGAGTTACGGGAGTAGGATAGCCTGTGACGTTGTACTGTACGCTAGCGTAGCCTTCTTTTGTCAAGATTGAGAGATGTACGCCATTACGTACTCATTTTAAAGGTGTGTAATAATTAACATATTTAAATGTTTTGAATAGAGTTATTTAATGAAACCTTGCATTATTATTTGTAATAGCTTGCTCGGCATATTATCCCATCCCTTTAAGACATTTTCAGTTATTTAAATATTATCCGTGGTGCAGAGCTGCGCTACGAACGAACGAGCCGCTGCCGCGGCGCATTCAAACTGCATGAAATGAAATCTATCATACCGCAAGGAAGCGGGGAGGTAATAGTGAAATAAAATTATTTCTTTCAGCTTTCGGACATGCAGAGCAGAGCAGCAGATTTTATGATGTGTTTTGCAGGTTGACGCGGGCTGCTGATTACTAACAGTACAAAAAAGATAATTTACCTTCGTAACATAATAGGAATCTTGCTGTGCTTAGTTCTGGTCTGGTAAACCTTATAGAAAAAACGTCTTTTTCTCCGATAATAGTCTCATGTTCTTGTGCCAGTCGTGGTAATTATTGGTGTTTTACTGTTAACAAAAATCCACTGCAAAATTTTGATGTTGAGCAATCATTGCGAACTGTAACATCAGTATTCATAACAAAGTAATTTTCATTTTCAATAACTATAAAGTAGGGAAGATATGTTGAATTTTATAGTGAGTTACAGTAACGTAAAAATGTTCCTTTAATAGAAAGCCAGATACAGAACAATAACAAGACGATATATTCTGTTTTGTTGAAAATTAATGTTTATAAAGAAATTCATGGCACAGCATTATTGAAAGGTATTTCGCGCCTCTTTTCGTATATGCGTTGTTACGCAAGTCATAATAATAATAATAATAATAATAACATAACAAAATAATAGAAAAGAGAGACAAGAAGTGAAAAACGTTAATACTGTCTCAGGGAATAGAGTACGCGCGTCCTGTTCATCGACCCTTCTGACCAACTGCCTTCTGAACTCAAAAGCTGGAGCATTTATAGTGTGAAATAACGGCTGGTGTTGACCCAACGTCATTTGTAATGAGCGCATGGGCTTTCCTGATATCAGTGATTCATATCGCGTCCTATTTTCTTAACACTTTTGTTATACCAACAGACTGGTCCGTAACACTATTCAGTACGCCTTCTTGCGTTAGCTTCGCGGCTTCTTACTTCACGTAACAAGGTGACGTGACATCCCTCAGTCATACCTCTCTACTAATCTCCTGCGGATTCTAGCTACCCACTTCGTGCAGAACGCTGATGTCCTGCTTTCCGCCTGACCTGCTAACATCATGAAACGCTGTCGTTTCATTTCGCGCTCGTTGACACTTCCTGAAGGAACACAGAGTGAACGAGGTCTCGCAATTATGAAATTCTGCGGCCAGTGCCTGATACAGAGTTGGTACATAACAATTTCATGATTTTTAGTAACAACGTTTCCACTTTACACACTGAAGTGCCAAAGAAACTGTTACAGGCATGCGTATTCAAGTACAGAGATATGTAAACAGGCAGAATACGTCGCTGCGGTCCCGACGCCTATATAAGACAAGTGTTTGGTGCACTTGTTAGATCACTTACTGCTGCTGCAATGTCAGGTTATAAAGATTTATGGGAGTTTGAACGTGGTGTTACATTCGGCGCACTAGCGATGGGAAACAGCATCTCGGAAGTAGCGATGAAGTGCAGACTTTCCCGTACGACCATTCCACAAGTGTACCTTGAAAATCAGGAATGCGGTAAAATATCACATCTTCGACATCGCTGCGACGGAAAAAGAATCAACGACGACTGAAGGGAATTGTTCAACGTAACAGATGTGCAACTCTCCGCGAATTGCCGCAGACTTCAATGCTGGGCCATCAACAGGTGTCAGCATGCGAAACATCATCGATATGAGCTTTCGGAGCTAAAGGCTCACTCGTGTACCCTTGAACTGCTCGACACAATGCACAATGCTTTACGGCTCGCCAGGACTCTCAACACTGACATTGGACTGTTGATGACTGGACACATGTTGCTGATCGAACGAGTCTCAAATTGTACCGGGCGGACGGACGTGTACGGTTATGGATACAATCTCATGAATTCATGGACCCTGCATGTCAGCAGGGGACTGTTCAAGTTGGTGGAGGCTCTGCAATTATATGGAACCGCTGATACGTCTAGGTTTAGCGCCCGTAAACCTCAAACACACACACACACACACACACACACACGTCTAGATACGCATCTGACTGGTGACACATACTTAACCATCCTGTCTCATCACTTGCATCCATTCTTGTCCATATTACATTCCGATGGACTTGGGAAATTCCGGCAGGACAATGCGAAACCCCACACGTCCAGAATTGCTGCAGAGTTGCTCCAGGAACCCTCTTCGGAATTTAATCACTTCCGCTGGCCACCAAAGTCCCCAGACACGAACATTATTGAGCATGTGTGTGATGCCTTGCAAGGTGCTGGTCAAATGAGTTCTTCACCCCTTGGTACACTTACGGATTTATGGGCAGCCCTGCAGCATATACGGTGTCAGCTCCCTCCTGCATTACTTCAGACATTAGTCGTGTTGATGTTTCGTTGTGTTGCGGCACTTCTGCGTGCTCGCGGGGGCCCTTCACGATATTAGGCAGATGTACCAGCTTTTTTGGCTCTTCAGTGTATATTACACATACATTTCTGTACGTAATATTATAAAAATACCCAGAGTATTTCCGTAAGAGCGTGCATAAAAGCAATAACACATAGAGAATGCTCCAGTGGACATTTTGGGGTAGGAAACTTTTGGGTTGGAAAAGCCGGCTGAAGAAGATTGGAAGTAAACTTGTCTGCCGCTTTCTCTAGCATTACTGTTTTCCACCTTATTTACAACTAACATGCGTGCAAGTTTTCAAGTACTGTGCTGTTTATTTACGTGTACAGGGAAACAAGGAGGGCGAGTCTGACTACTAAGAAGTCATTATGTGAGTTTGCCTACTTTACTTGTCCATGAGGTGGCTCTGTTGTATCGTATTTGCGTCGTGCCATGAATCAGCGACAGATCTATTCATTACTCGTTGTTATTCAGAGACGTACAGCACAATACGGTGGGGCAGTACCGGTACACTTTCGCAGAACTCAGTCAATGCACCTTGTGTATTGGCAAGTACATTGCCAAGCTCTCGCTGCTGAAAGGCTGTATAGGGAACGAATTCCCAACAGACATCATTCGTCATATTACGGTATATTGATAATTTTTACTTATCGACCGTCTGACAGCAACTGAATAAAACACAATCTTAGTGCCATACGCGTTTCGCCTTTGAATATGTGCATATGTTAGCTATTTAATTTACATTCTTGTCACTGTGCCTATAAGCTGTGCCTATAGCTAACATATGTACATATTCCAGGCCACTGATGATGCCTTGCAGAAAATAAAGGCGAAACGCGTATGGCACTAAAATTGTGTTTTATTCAGTTGCTGTCAGACGGTCCATAAGTAAAAATTATCAATATACCGTAATATTACACGCAACTGAGGAAGACAGGACCAAAAAAGTTGAAGATATGATTCGTCATATTTTTTCATATTCTGGTAACAACCTCCAATAACGACTTGTCTTTATAAGGTGGTATAAATAGATGCTGAGAACAGATTACTAATGTTACATAAAATTTTTTATATCGGTAATCACAGAACATGCCTTTAAACGTCAATACCACTGGTTATTGTTGAGTTATGATTCTTTTTACCTAGTCAAGGAAATTATTACACCTTGTTCCAAGATTCCCTTACTTCAGTGTGCTGTCCAAAGAAAACATGGATGAAACTGTTTTCAAGGGTGCCTGAGATTCGCTTTCAAGTGAGAACTGAGTGACATCTTTTTTTTTGTAGTTATACAGGGTGTCAAAATTCCCCTAAACTCCTAGGACTTGTAGAGGAGTTAAGTATTTAATAATGTGAAGAGGAACCCATGTCCGGAAACGTACTGTTTCAATTCAGATGTGTAACGCGACTACGTCTGCTGAGGGAAAGAGATAAGTCTCGGAGTTGCTTGTCCTTGTATGTAACAGAGTAGACAGGAAGACGTGTATTTGCTCACTCTCCTCTACAAGCCTTAGAAGTTTGTAATGGGAATTTCTGAACACCCTATGTATAATTTATTTTGACTTGGCACTGCATCCGAAATGATTCAGTTATTAGAAACAAACAGCCTCGCTCGTAAAACAGCACGTGATTGCAACTGCTGGCAGTGAAACCTCATTATTCTCATCAGGTGCTGTACATCAACCTTTGATGGAGACCTCAGACACGTATAGCATGGAAACACCGCAAAGACTCTGGCTGCCCTTACTTTCAAGTGAAGAAAAATTTCGGTAAAAATGTTATCGCTTTGACTGTAACAAAATGACAGCAAAAGTTCCACAGAATCTGTCAGACTGGTAACTGCACTATGCTGCTGTGAATCCACAAAACCGAACAATATAGCAAGTCATGAATGTATACACCTGTAAGTCGAGGAACTGATCTTCAGGTGAACAGTGCACGACAACCGCTCTGGTCCCCTTCTGTGACAAAAACAGTTCCACTCGTCGTCAGAAGTTCAAGGAAGTCTTATATCTCCTTACTTTTTCAAAAAAATGTTCAAATGTGTGTGAAATCTTATAGGACTTAACTGCTAAGGTCATCACTCCCTAAGCTTACACACTACTTAACCTAAATTATCCTAAGGAGAAATACACACACACACACACACACGCACACACCCATGCCCGAGGGAGGACTCGAACCTCCGCCGGGACCAGCCGCACAGTCCATGACTGCAGCGCCTTAGACAGCTCGGGCCTTACTTTTTCCCTCACAATACGCTGTCATTGATTTCATAATGTAAGATGTTTTGTTGGCAGAAGAGCCAACACCGTTTTAGCTCACGCAGGCTGGCGTGAGGAGGGAAGAACTATACTGACGTGAGGTCTGGAACATAACAGGGAATTAGAATTCAGAAAGCGGACGTAATTAGTTCGATACTTAACTTTAATCCGTTAAGGATGAACGTCGCTCTTGACGGTACATGATTCACAATATTATCTGTTCAGAAGACGTAGTAACTGAATATGGCGCCTTGCTAGGTCGTAGCAAATGACGTAGCTTAAGGCTATGCTAAACTGTTGTCTCTGCAAATGAGAGCGTATGTAGACAGTGAACCATCATTTGCAAAGTCGGCTGTCCAACTGGGGCAAGTGCTAGGAAATCTCTCTAGACCTGCCGTGTGGCGGCGCTCGGTCTGCAATCACTGATAGTGGCGACACGCAGGTCCGACGTATACTAATTAAAAGGCTACCACCTAGCAAGTGTGGTTGGTGTATGGCGGTGACACCACATAAGATATCACGAATATGATGTTTCGTATTTCAGCGCTTAAATTAGTATTCAGCATTAATTCTAATTATAGTCTGTGAAATGCAATACATAGATAAGATCGGATTCACTGTTATTGAACTTAGTACTCTAATAGTATACTCTCCCTGTCACAGACTGGTGAAAATGTTCATGTATCTGAATACCTTACATAGTTCCACCTAAACCAGTACAGACACTAACTATATAAATCATCATTATTATGCACAGCAAGTACTTCTTCCCTACTTTCTTTAGCACGAAACACAGATATTTTTGCTAAAAGGTTTGTTAAAATATACTTTTTGACCTACTTCTTATAGCTAACTCCATCATACCTGTTGATTATGCTCGGCTCTTTCATTCACTCGACTGATGACCACAGATGTTAAGTCCCATAGTGCTCAGAGCCATTCATTCACTCCAACTTATTCCTGTACAACAGGACTTTTCCAGGACGTAGCAATAGGTCTGGCTCATTCAGAGTTACATATCCAGTGACAAACAAGAAAAAACCGAGACAGGGACGCTACATAATTAAGTGTTGTTATTAATACAATTAAACAGGGGTGTCAGACAAAAGATGGTGGTGGGGGGGGGGGGGGGGCGGGGCGAAGGCTTGATCATTCCTTTTCGTTTTTACTATAGATCACTAAATGTGTAATGCAGAGCGAAACCGTAAGTATTTTTTTCTTCGGAGAGTTAAGCAACGTGAAACGCTTTTGTTTCATTGCGATTATGCAATGTCGACTGATGATCAAGACTGAATACCTTTAATCACATATTTTCAAAGATCTGCGTGAGGAACAACTTGAGATATACATATTCTGAGAGATGGTCTGAGGGGGAGTGTTAGGAAAGGTGGTACGTCCATAGGAAGAAGAGTTTTGATATGAGTAAAACGGCTACATTTTATCATTACCATATGACGGTTACTCCACTAAACACTCCAAAAATTTTACAAATAAATGAATACCAGTCTCTTAACATAGCCAGAGAGTAGGACTAAGGACTTCATCACAATATGATCATCTAACAGGAGGTTTGGGAGACAGACTTCGCAAGTCTCCAAGAACCTAGTAGTTTTTCACCACAACTTGTTTAAACGATCTCACAAGAGCACCTGCGGGAATTTTTACTTAATTACATCACTACGAGACAACTGTTAATTCAGAAGAGGGAGAAGGGAGAGGGGGAGGTGGGGGGGTACACACAGAGCCACGGTCAAGTTCAAGCTCTTCAAGGAAAGCATATGCGTTCGTTTTACGCAAGATTCTCTAAGCTATTGAATGCAGCTATCCTCCACTGGTAAGTTCATAGTTGACAAAACGAGGCTCCATGTTCAAAGTAAGGGTTCAAATGGTTCAAATGGCTCTGAGCATTATGGGACTTAACATCTATGGTCATCAGTCACCTAGAACTTAGAACTACTTAAAACTAACTAACCTAAGGACATCACACAACACCCAGCCATCACGAGGCAGAGAAAATCCCTGACCCCGCCGGGAATCGAACCCGGGAACCCGGGCGCGGGAAGCGAGCTGCGGGCAAAGTAAGGGAAGGTCATGGCAAGAAACGGATTAAAATCGTTGAATAACTAATAGGTGAAAATTAATTGTACACATGAGGGTTCGTCCTACACGTAATTGTGTGCACTTTTGAAATCGTGCTGGTCTCTTTTAACAAACTACTGATTCACCCGCGTGATTTTAAGTGCTCACTCAAAGGATGAGTTCAGTCCACATACAACAAATCATTATAACGCCACGATAACCTAAACTTTACAGCCAAGAAGACGTTATGAGAAAATCTCTGAAAGTGATCGATTTATTGAATTCTTAGAACCTTCCACAATTTTACATGCTATGAACATCATGAGAAGACTCTCACTTGCGAATCCTGCATCTCGTTGTGATACGAAATTTACGGTAAAATGAAATATTCTGCTTGTTTTATATTTCACGTAATGAATCTCACAATGAGAAATAGTTAAAAGCTAACGGAGGTGTTAAAGGTACATTGTCAAATCTTCAGCAGACACAAAGCCCTGGAAAGTACACCCGCGGCTACGTCGATCTACGTTCCGGGGAAGGGCAGTAATTACAGCTCGGCAGCGGGACACAGAGTTTCCGGATTTCCAGTGACGACAATAACAGGAACCTCTGAACAGACGTGTCTTGTTACTGAATATCTGTGGTGGCAGCAATGGAGAGCTGGTACTACAACTTGTGTGAACGACTCTCCCTGACCTCCATGTGTACATCTAGTCACTAATAATGTGCAAAATCACTCAGAGCATGGGGCAGAGAGGAAGGGGCTTGCTGGTTATGATATAAAATGAAGAAAGTCGTTTCATCGCATCGTTTTCCCAAGTTCTTAGACCGAGCGATGTGGCACAGTGGTTAGCAAACTGGACTCCCATTCGGGAGGACGACGGTTCGATACCGCGTCAGGCCATCCTGATTTAGGTTTTCCGTGATGTCCCTAAATCGCTCCAGGAAAATGCCGGGATGGTTTCTTTGAAAGGGCACGGCCGACGTCCTTTCCCATACTTCTCTAATGCGATGAGACCGATACCTCGCTGTCTGATCTCCTCCCCCGAACAAACCAATCCCTCCCAAGTTCTCAGCCGCCGCTCAACCCAACGACAAGTAAAACTTTGTCTCCAGAATGAAATTTTCACTCTGCGGCGGAGTGAGCGCTGATATGACACTTCCTGGCAGATTAAAACTGTGTGCCCGACCGAGACTCGAACTCGTCTCCGCAGTATCCTTTCTTTCAGGAGTGCTAGTTCTGCATGGTTCGCAGGAGAGCTTCTGTAAAGTTTGGAAGGTAGGAGACGAGGTACTGGCCGAAGTAAAGCTGTGAGGACCGGGTGTGAGTCGTGCTTCGGTGGCTCAGATGGTAGAGCACTTGCCCGCGAAACGCAAAGGTCCCGAGTTCGAGTCTCGGTCGGGCACACAGTTTTAATCTGCCAGGAAGTTTCGAAACTTTGTCTACCAGACTTGAGAAATGAAACGCAGAAACATAATGATTGAGGCAATATGAAATTGATTATTACATAAGAGTTTCAATCGCTTAGTGTTCCAGTTAACTTTCGACCATCACCTGTCGTTCTTGGTACTGCTCCGAGTTAACTTTCGACCATCACCTGTCGTTCCTGATACTGCTCCGACTTCCTTTACGTCACCTACCACAAACGTCTAAATGATTCTCCTTGAAACCCTACAAAAGTAGCAAATTTTGTAAAGGATACAACGTTATTTGACTACCGAGCATTCCTTCACTGAATACCTGTCGCTATTGTAATCCCTTTAAGAACCCGTTTTCTCTTATGTTCAAAGAACCTGTGTAGGATAGTATGAATACTGTGTATCAAATCATAGCAATAAAAGCAGAAGACTAGGAATTAATGATCTTTCAGTAGTGTCTACTTAATAAACCAGTATTTCCGTTTCAAAACCACCTAGGTTGTACGTTACTCGTGACTGCATTTGTACTCTACTTAAACGAACGCAACCGCTATATTCACAATATAGGAGGGTACTTTACCAGAGGTAAGTTGAAACTTCCCCAGTGATATGGTGTGATACCATTTACTGCTACATTATAGTCAAGAGAAGCAGGAAAGTGTTTGAGGGAACGTCGTTGTACACAACACAATCGTATTATTACTAACATCACGAAGAATTCCGTCGCAGGGCGTTGTATCTTCAGGTATTATCAGTGCCGCATTAAAGGCAGCAACACCGAGTAATACTGCAGCCGTGTGTGGAATGGAGCTACAGCGCCAGAAACAGCATGTGTCACAAACAACTGGTGCACGTAGCTGGGCGTCAAAGCGAATTGACGTTCGCATCCAACATCATATTGTAGCACATCTGTTGTCCACAGATAATAACAGCAATGCAGACTGTGTTGCGCGAATTAGCTGCAGGAGTGTCAGTTGGCAAGGAAGTAATTATCCGCAAGCGATCCGAGCGCCAACGGGGGCGCTGTTGCAGCACCAGTGCGTTGCAGTGCGCAATACCGCAAATGCCACGTAAAGGTTTCCGCAGTACCTAACACGGTTAAACTTCTACAGGCCAGATAACGTCAGTACGGCGCGATGGAATTCGGAGATCACGTACTGATCAACTGTCCTGGATATGAGACCGTTGCACAGTCTCCATATCGTGGCACGGATTTCTGCCGACAGTGTATTATACTAAATACCCACAATAGGAGCGGATAACTTTCGGAACGTGAATTAGTCAGCCGCAGAATGTATTAGTGGTTTTGAAACGCAGTTTCGGATACGGATCACTGTTCGACGGTGGCCAACGAACGCTTTGTATCCTAATCGCTAAGACCGTACCTACATGATCTTCTCCAGCGCTGAGGCAGCAGTTTCCACCACACTAGCTGCGCGGGGTAGCCGCTTGGTCTCAGGCGTCTTGTCACGGATCGCGTGGCTGCCGCTGTTGGAGGTTCGAGTCCTCCCGCGGACATGACTGAGTGTGTGTTGTTGTCCTTAGCGTAAGATAGTGTAAGTTAGATTAAGTAGTGTGCAAGCCTAGGGACCGATGACTTGAGCAGTTTGGTCCCATAGTCCTTACCACAAATTTCCAATTTTTTTCCACCACACTACTCGCATTAAACTTGGTCGCCGCGATCATCTGGTTCATCACAACAGAGTTGCTGGAATATGTTTCTCAGCGATCTTTTTCATCGTTATTCAGTAATGCGAATTAGGAGAAAAGTAAGCGAAATGGCACAGTAACTGCTGTAGCCTGAGAAACATAAAATGGATGACACGGAAGAGGGGTCCTTCGTTGATATACTGGTCTGTACTCAACCACCACATACAAACTACAGCCATCAAAATCTTTTACTAACATCTGTACACAGCAGAAGACTGCACGTTTCTCAGCAGCGTGACACCTTGTAAAATACATCTGTCCAAGTCTGTTTAAGGTGCCAGACTTCCATTAAAATTGGATGAATACAACCTGTTTGCTTCAGAGAGACCTACATTGTGCTTTTAGTAATCAGACTAACTGTGGGATGAAAAACAAAATGAGTGGCTCTAATACTGAATATTGTATTTAAATTGTATGCCTTTTACCACTAGGTCGCTAGTACATGCTCCAGTTGGCAGATCGATTGGAAGAGAATTTTGTTGCATAAAATGTTTCAGCCTACAGTGATATCAGCTTGTGTTGAATGCTATTTTCGAAATCAGAAGATGGTCCAGTTTATTGTTACAATTCGGCTCCAATTTAGTAAAGGTGCCAGACTCTCAAACGCCACATTTCTTGCCAAACCCTGTCTATTCATTAGAACATTATGGGAAATGAACAGTCAAGAGAAGGGGAGAAGGTTGGCCAACGTGAATAGTCGTTTTGTTGCTACTTCGCTCAGTGAGTGTAGAAAATGTGATGGAATGTTATCTATACCTTCTACCTTATTTGATCGTACGTCCTCTAAAGCTCTCTTAAATTCTGATTCTAATACTGGATCCCCTGTCCCTTCAAAATTAAATCCTGTTCTTTCTTCTATCACCTTTCCCCTCATACTGACTTTCATTGTATTCTTTCCATCTACATGCTCTGTCCTCTCCATTAAGCAGTGGAATTCCCGCTGCACTCTTAAAGTTACCACCCTTGCTTTTAATGTCATCAAAGGTTGTATTGACTTTCCTGTATGCTGAGTCTGGCCTTCCGACAGTCATTCCTTTTTTGATTTCTTCACATGTTTCGTGGAGCCATTCCGTATTAGCTTCCCATCACTTCTTATTTATTTCATGACCCGGAGACTTGTGTTTCTGTATTCCTGAATTTCCCTAGACATTTCTGCACTTCCTTCTTTCATCTATCAACTAAAGTGTTTCTTCTATTACCCATGGCTTCTTCGTAGTTGCAGGTATGGTTTTCTTTCCAACTTCTGTGATTGCCCTTTTTAGAGATGTCCAATCCTCTTCAACTGTATTGCCAACTCAGCTATTCGTTATTGCTGTATGTACGGCCTTAGAGAACTTCAAGCATATCTCGTCATTCCTTAGTACTTCCGCATCGCTCTTCTTTGTGTATTAATTCTTCCTGACTAGTCTCTTAAACTTCTGTCTATTCTTCAACTCTAGTAAATTGCGATCTCTGTATATGACTGCTCCTGGGCGCGCCTTACAATCCAGTATCCGATTTCGGAATCTCTGTTTGACTATGATGTAAGCTAACTGAAATCTTCCCGTACTGCCCTGGCTTTTCCAAATATACATCCTCCTCTTGCGATTCTTGAACATAGTATTCGCTATTACTATCTGAAATTTATTACAGAACTCAATTGTACTTCTCCTCTCTCATTCCTTGTCCCAACTCCATATTCTCAAGAAACCTTTCCTTCTACTCCTTCCCCTACCACTGCTATAATTTCAACAATAGAATTAATTTCAACATCAACCTTAATTCAATATACTAATGACTTAAGTTACACTAAAGGCCATTAAATATGCTACACCAAGAAGAAATGCAGATGATAAACGGGTATTCATGGGCAAATATTTTATACTGCAACTGTCATGTGATTACATTTTCACCCAGTTTGGATGCATAGATCCTGAGAAATCAGTACCCAGAACAACCACCTCTGGCCGTAATAACGGCCTTGATACGCCTGGGCATTGAGTCGAACAGAGCTTGGATGGCGTGTACAGGCACAGCTTCCCATGCAGCTTCAACACGAGACCACAGTTCATCAAGAGTAGTGACTTGCGTATTGTGACGAGCCAGTTGCTCGGCCAACATTGACCGGACGTTTTCAGTTGGTGAGAGATCTGGAGAATGTGCTGGCCAGTGCAGCAGTCGAACATTTTCTGTATCCTGAAAGGTCCGTACAGGACTTGCAACATGCGGTCGTGCATTATCCTGCTGAAATGTAGGGTTTAGCAAGGATCGAAGAAAGGGTAGAGCCACGGGCCGTAACACATCTGAAATGCAACGTCCACTGTTCAAAGTGCCGTCAATGCGAACAAGAGGTGACCGAGACGTGTAACCAATGGCACCCCATACCGTCACGCCGGGTGATACGCCAGTATAACGATGACGAATACACCCTTCCAACGTGCGTTCACCGCGATGTCGCCAAACACGGATGCGACCATCATGATGCTGCACACAGAGCCTGGATTCATCCGAAAAAATGACGTTTTGCCATTCGTGCACCAAGGTTCGTCGTTGAGTACACCATCGCAGGCGCTCCTGTCTGTGATGCAGCGTCAGGGGTAACCGCAGCCATGGTCTCCGAGCTGGTAGTCCATGCTGCTGCAAACGTCGTCGAACTGTTCGTGCAGATGGTTGTTGTCTTGCAAACGTCCCCATCTGTGGACTCATGGATCGAGACGTGGCTGCACGATCCATGCGGATAAGATGCCTGTCATCTCGACTGCTAGTGATACGAGGCCGTCGGGATCCAGCACGGCGTTCCGTATTACCCTCCTGAACCCACCAATTTCATATTCTGCTAACAATCATTGGATCTCGACCAACGCGAGCAGCAGTGTCGCGATGCGATAAACCGCAATCGCGATAGGCTACAGTACGACCTTTATCAAAGTCGGAAACGTGATGGTACGCATTTCTCCTCCTTACACGATGCGTCACAACAACGTTCCATCAGGCAACGCCGGTCAACTGCTGTTTGTGTATGAGAAATCGGTTGGAAACTTTCCTTATGTCAGCCCGTTGTAGGTGTCGCCACCGGCGCCAACCTTGTGTTAATGCTCTGAAAAGGTGATCATTTGCATATCACAGTATCTTCTTCCTGTCAGTCAAATTTTGCCTCTGTAGCACGTCATCTTCGTGGTGTAGCAATTTTAATGGCCAGTAGTGAAATTTAACTAATAACCTTCAATGTTACAATTAAAAAAATAATATTTTAGGGTTTAGTATACAGATTCCAGTTCCCAGTGTCCATTAAATTTTGATCTCCCTTTATGTACTGTATTCCGCTTTCGCTATCCTCATAAACTTTTTCTCTCTCTTCTTCTCCAGCTTGCGACGTCGGGTTGTATACCCGAACTATCGTTGTTGTGGTTGGCTTGTTGTCGATTCACCCCCAACTATATCTAGATTGGACCTCTGCACTTCGCTTCACGGGAGGAACTGAGCGGTCCTGCATCCCCTCAGATGTGCAGTCAATTGACCACAGTAGCAGACGATCGTGAGGGTAAGCCTCCAGCACCTAACAGAGAACGAAGGATGGTGTCTATGTTATAAAATTACTAAATCACATATCTTCTGTTAATTCGTCTGACAACATGTCCAGGAACCTACCACCCTTAAAACACTAGGAGCACCAGCCGGGAGTGCTGGTCACTACAATGTCAAAGCCTTGTGACACAAAGATGAAATCCTGGCATCAAACGTATCTTCAGAAACGCATATTCTCCCAGTTTACTCTACATCGATGTTAGTACCTGTTGAATCCAAATGCTTCTGTTGGATCAATACATCGTAGTTGTAATTATGAACTAAACTGCATGGATTGGATGTCAAGGTTTCTGCATCTGAATTTAATACGACATGAGCAGATACGTAGTAGAGAGCAAGTCAGTCACCGGCAAAGAATTTTCCAGCGCCATGCAGAAGTTTCCGACTGGACCAGGAGCAACTACCAGTAGCGGTAATCGAGCAAAACGAATAAAGTGAGCCATCTCGAAGAATTCGACATTGTAACAATTGACAACTCTTTTGTAGCTACGGAAGAAGTTTTCCTGTTTTTTTATATAGTTCTCTTGCAGAACATGAGTAGTTTGGTCTTCCTGATGTAGTTATCTTTTCTGTAATCAGTTTCACATTCAGTTTAATAATAATTCTCTCTTATCTTGATTATCGTTAGTTGCTTGATGACAGTATAGCGCCGCACACTTTTAGACCACGAACTATCAAAATATTAATGCTAAGTGAAGGTGCCGACAGTACCTCAATATCACACAGTATTTGAAGAGCAAGTGAAATTGAAATGGTCGCCGTATACCTTACACTACAGGAAGAGTGTGGAATTCGACGTGAAAGATATTTTAGATTTGCAGTCACGCTTTCTGAATTTCGTTTGTGGCAGGGATGGTTGTTAATACTGGTTACATATTTATGGAAGACCTCTATGTATTACCTCTTTCAACAGCCATTCGACTTCACACTCAATTTCATTTTATCGAAGAAATTATTAATGAGCACATCGAGAAGGAGAAGGCTTTTCTATTCACCTCCCCCCTCCCCCCCCCCCCCCCCCCCCCCCCAGGAGACACACTCTTGTTCGACCAGTTTGCAGAATGGCAAATCAAGCGTCCATGAATTGCAATTTACTATTCGTGCTACTGGAAAATTGGGTTTTTAGGTATATTCCGGAAATTTGGAGATGTAATATTTTTAGGCAATTCTTACTTGTGAGATTTATAGCGAGAGTATTTTGGCTCTCTTTAAGAAGAGTTGTGACAATGTGGGACATACAGGATTGTTCTATTTACAACGTCGTATTTGATGCCTGCGATTACTTCTGTCTCTGTGTAATGCTGGTATAAGTAATTACGGAATGTAAAGGAGAGGGTGAAACACCATCGGAGACTACTTCCCTGATATGGCACCAAAGAAGCCATAAGTACATCGTTACCATGCGACGGACAGCACATCATCAACACGCATCGTCTTATTTTCATTCTTTATGCACAAAAGAATCCTTTTATGTCGACTCTTTCTTAAGAACGAAATACTTTTATGGTCACTGTCTCAAATAAAAAACCAGCGAGTCATACATTTTTCTTGCATTTGACCAAACCAAGTTCCAGAACTGCTGCACATTTATCATCATTTTAAACTACAGCATGTATATAGTTTCACAATGAACTAAAAATGGATCAAATGGCTCTGAGCACTATGAGACTTAACTTCTGAGCTCATCAGTCCCCTAGAAATTAGAACTACTTAAACCTAACTAACCTAAGCACATCACACATCTATGCCCGAGGCAGGATTCGAACCTGCGACCGTAGCGCTCGCGCGGTTCCAGACTGCAGCGCCTAGAACCGCCAGGCCACTCCGGACGGCGTCAATGCTCTTTTTGAAGGATAACTGGTATTAATTTTGTATACCCCACGTCAACTACATTGTAATAGGTTGTTGCCTGAACATGATTACCTACCACAATGAAAGCACTTAGAATTCTATCGCAAACGGCTACCCATTGCGTAAACTAATACACGAACACTCGTCTGCAAAAGATAACGCCGAGACTACTAAATTCTAGTAGCAGTTTGAATAAAAGGAATTTGCTAATGTCGGGCAATATGCAATGTATGCCAAGATAGGTAGCCACCTGAAAAAAGGATTGTGAAGTAAAGAAACGAGAAACGACAATTGTTCATTGTGCAAGAAACTGAAATGTGCCTGTATGTAAGTAAAAAATCAATAAAGACATTTATTATACAAATCAGGCAACAAAGATTTCATTATTTGGTGTTTGTCAACTTGTATGCGTTATAAAATCAATTAACGATGTATTTATAGTCTCTGAGGGTATCTTCAGTATTAGAAAAGGAATGGGCAGAGAAACACGCCCTATTGCCCAGATGACTAAATTTATCCATGATATAAAAATGGTATTAAATGTGTTCTTTTATGCGCGGTGGTATCAGAGTTCTTTAATGTCTTATTTTGTTCTTCCACACAGAAAGCACAGAGGTTATTGTGAACTCCGCACTGCTGTTTCCTCAGCTTGCCAATGGAACGCTTGCGACAGTATTATTGTCGACTACCAGAAGTCGAAACTGTTTTCCCGAGTCAGTTTGCACCGAATTATCCCTCGTAAAGAAGCTCTACTACGAGGCAGAAAAGGCGTGTAACAGAAGTGCTGAAAACAATCTTTTCTGCCCTTATTTGCTACGTCTATTTACGGCGGTATTTTCCCAGTCTTGCTCAACTGCATACGTACTTACGAGTGTGTACCATTCTCCACATCGTGAAGCGTACAGCTAAGAGGTAGCTGTTCTCGATTAATTCCGTTAATGGAAAAGAAGCAGATAATAGCCTATTTTCAGCTCTGTAGCGGCTGTGCAATAAATAACGCTATAAATCACCCGGCCTTCCCAGAATATTCCCAGAGCGCCGCGTCCTTTGCCGCGCCTGTCAGGCGTCGTGCTCCGTGCTTTGCTTTTCGGTAAGTGCCCGCGCCGGTTCTCTTTGCGCCTGCGCACAGGGACCTTGTCGGGACACGTGGTCGTCGCCACCGTCCACCGTGAAGTAAGGGCCGGCGGTGCAGGTGAAAGGCAGAGGGAGGGGGTGGTGATGTGGTGGAGGAGGGCGGGAGGGGGGGGGCATCAGCGGGGCATTAA
The DNA here is from genome assembly GCF_021461395.2 of Schistocerca americana. Taxonomy (NCBI): domain Eukaryota; kingdom Metazoa; phylum Arthropoda; class Insecta; order Orthoptera; family Acrididae; genus Schistocerca; species Schistocerca americana. The sequence goes on along the minus strand of NC_060119.1, from coordinate 326,223,547 downwards.
TCACGGCGACAGGCGCCTCAGCAGGGCAGAGCCTGGGCTCTCCACCGCTCATTAGCCCCGGCCTCACACAGCCAGCAGCCTGTCGTAAAAAGCGGGACCCACCTCCATTCGGCTCGATAGGGGTGTTAAGTACTTTTAAAATGACTGCTTTTGACCGTTTCGCTGTTGTCATTTCCATTGTCCTGGTTGCTTCTGATCACTAAGCAGGGTGACTGCTGCGAATTTTGTTATCATATTTAAACCCATGTAACGTGGTATTGTCTGACGCGAATGGTATTCAGTGATCCACGACGTGAATACTGGATAATGGCGAGTATTCGACAGCGATTACATATTAAAATTAGCTATTGAGCTGAAGTAAGTGTGTTGGTATTCAGTAACGTAATTGGTGGCTTACATATGTTTAAAATAAGAAGTCGTGGATGAAACCGCTCTCTAGTAAGATTTTACAACTGAGCAGGTTGGCTAGGAAACAGGGTTTCCTTAGTAGAAATGTGCTGCATATGAACTCAAGATCTGGGATTTATTGACTCAAATTTTATTACATTAAAATCTTTATTTCTTTGATACTCAAAAGATATATACCTGTAGAAGTTCAACTCAGTTAATCAGTAAGTGTATTATTCTTTAAAAATCAGAACGCACAGAACCAGGACCCAGCATAATGGTACAATCGAAGGGAACTATCGACCGTCAGTTACATTTCAAACGAGAACAGTTCCACTCGTTTTTGAGTGGGCCATTTGAGCCATTTGAACCATTTTTTTGGAAAATTCGTATACCACCATACTCGGACATCCACCTCATTTAAATATTACAGGACCGGAGGGAGATTATGCACCGCTACTTCGGCTGGTCAAGAGCGGATAAATCCGCAGCAGGCTCCTTGCAATTACAAAACAATCCCGTGCTACCATGGAAAACTAGCGTACAGAGAATTTTCAGGCTTCCACAACAAACTCTGCTAACATACACATCAACTGATGCGCCAAATTATCATTTGTAACATGCACAATGGACAAAAAGCACAGCATCCCAAGATGGTTCTTCCGCAAAATTTCTTACTTGGCGGCTAAATATATTAAAACCTCCGAAAACAGCTTCTTGCGGAATTTAAAGAGCTCTCGCGGAAATGTACGAGCAGCCACTTGAATAGGGCGTAATGTGAGAGTAGCACTACCAATCACAGCTTTCAAATACCCAAAAGAAGATAAAATCGAGTGACTACAGCCAATGCACTGCATAACATATCTAATTCACCGCGATGCCAGTCCGCAGCTCGTGGTCGTGCGGTAGCGTTCTCGCTTCCTGCGCTCGGGTTTCCGGGTTCAATTCCCGGCGGGGTCAGCTATTTTCTCTGCCTCGTGATGACTGGGTGTTGTGTGTTGTCCTTAGGTTAGTTGGGTTTAAGTAGTTCTAAGCTCTAGGGGACTGATGACCATAGCTGCTAAGTCCCACAGTGCTCAAAGCCATTTGAACCATTTTGAACCCGCGATGTCTCTCAAAGTTCAAAATTCCAGCTCACCGTCGGAACAGCCGACCAAAACTGCTATCGAACGCCTCACACCTCACCTGTTTCTCATCATAACAAGGCTTGTAATGCGGCCCGCGGTGCTCACTCACTCCCGTCGTCTGCTCCGGTCTGCTGTGACTGCCACACATCGAGCCACTGCCGGCACCGGAGTCTCGCGGCGCGCAGCCCCGCCTCCCGCACCGTCCATCCACCGCCTTTAGTCCAGGGCGCTGCTTTAGACCCTCCTGTTCACCACCGAACATGCTCCCTCTAGCAACCCACCAACGATGCCCCTGGAGTCGAACACGTCTCTGGCAAAATCGACCTAGATCCATCAATGTATTACAGACCGAGGTTGTAGTCCAATAATAATTAATATAATTATGAAAAGAACAGCGAGGTTTCCTTGACTGGACATTTATTGTGGACTGGACATGTCATATCTCCGTTTGATTCTTTAATCTGTTATTCAGTGTTCCGGATCTTTCGTAATAGAGGTGAAAAGCGTCAAAGCTTTTCATGTTTTTAATTAAAGGAGATAATTGCTTTTAAAATCAGTCATTAGTTTATTGCAATATATGAAGTGTGATGGAGGTGAATTATTGTGTCATTAAGCGTCGGCAAAGGGCTTCTCTTTGCAAACTTGGTGCACTTTGTGCATGAAAGGAATTCTTCTGATGCGTTCCTAGCTGGGAAGCCCGGCGACCAGGGGGACACAGGTAGTGCCAACGGGCGAGTGGCAGTCGCGCGCCAATGTCGGTACGCTTCACAGAGGGCAGGCCCCCAAAGGATTAGCGACAGGCGTAGACGCTGCATACATCAACACACTGCCAAGGGAGGCCCTGGACATTCGCACGTGTGCCTGAGGCAGCGGAAACTACAAACTAAGAGCGAAAACAGTTTTGTCAGGATTCTAGGTAACGCGGACAGAGCGGCGAGTTGAATAGCCACAGCACGACTTGGGTGTCGAAGTGGCTCGAGGAATTTTGGCCGTTTCCCGCGAACAGAACACTTGGGAAAGTAGCGGCAATACTCAAAGGGAGAAGTCTTGGTTTATTTGTATACTCTGTCTCACACTGAGTATGCCTCTCTTTTCTTCGCGGAATGCGACGGCAAGGAGGGAGGAAATTTTGAAAGGGAGTTCTTCAAAAAATGGTTCAAATGGCTGTGAGCACTATGGGACTTAACATCAGCGGTCATCAGTCCCCTAGAACTTAGAACTACTTAATCCTAACTAACCTAAGGACATCACAAACATCCATCCCAGAGGCAGGATTCGAACCTGCGACCGTAGCGGTCGCGCGGTTCCAGACTGTAGCGCCTAGAACCGCTCGGCCAGCCCGGCCGGCGGGACTTCTTCATTGGCAAGAATCTAATGTTCGCTTTGAAAAATAGTTCGAGCTACGTAATTTGCGGAAGGGCGGAGACAAGACGCTGGAGGGGAGCCGCTCTCTCTCTCCAGGCGCGAGGAGCGCACTAGTATTGGGCATTCCGAATTTTGCTTCTGAGGAGGCAGGAGTTCACTTTGACTCCTTCCGATAAGTCCCAACAATTCTCTTATCGCTTGTCATGAGACAATGCACTTTGCATTCGTCGCAAACAGCGTAGAGAGCAAAGTTTGTTAGGTCCAAGTAGGCGAGCTTCACTCACTGTGCGCGTTATCAAGAGCTTAACTCAGGATCATTTTGATTTACTACGACGGTAGTACTGTTAGAACAGTTTTGAGCTTTGTTTAATGCAGTTTCACGTAGGTTTGCATTTGCAGATGGACGCATACCGTCGTCCAGTAATGGTAACTTCCAGTAGCAGGTTTTGGTCACTATTTTCAGCGTAGGGCATGTTAGACGCTATCAACTACGACGCTGGCAGAGTCTTGTTGCGCCGGCCGGTGTGCCGGTGTTAAAGGCGCTTCAGTCTGGAACCGCGTGACCGCTACGGTCGCAGGTTCGAATCCTGCCTCGGGCATGGATGTGTGTGATGTCCTTAGGTTAGTTAGGTTTAATTAGTTCTAAGTTCTAGGCGAGTGATGACCTCAGAAGTTAAGTCGCATAGTGCTCAGAGCCAGAGTCTTGTTGCAGCCGCACGCAATCAGCCGACCCCACCGCCACGCCGACCACGCTATGAACATGGTAAAACAGATAATACCCGCCTTCCTAGCTGCGCATTCTTCTTTCGCATTCTTCAATTTCTTTGCAATGTGTTAGATGCTCATACAGACGCAAGGCACAGTATTCACCGTTTGCCCGTTAAGAGAGTCATATGTTCAGCTGTTTTGTTTTATTCCTTCCTCATGTAACACACCACGTCAACCCGTCTCGCGTAATTTATTTATATGTTAAATTAGAATGAAGTCATACAATGCTAATGTTAAAAGGCGAATACCAGGGCAGGCACCTTAAATAATTCACTTCTTGTGAGCTCTTGGTGTCAATTCAATTCTATTTGTTGTTTTTTTTTTTATTTGATACTTTCTACAGTATCTAGCGACCCAATTTTTTTTATTTTTTTTTATCATTATTTGAATAATTTGTGAGTGATTGTTAAAAGAATTTGATAAAATTTCAGTAATTATTGCATGTGCCGTTTCATGCAGTTTCACTGAATAAATCACTTATATGTTGAACAGCACTCCTTGCTTTTCATTTATAGAATTTAAATCAAAATTCACACCTCTCTCTTCCTCCCACACGAGGTATCATCCAGAGGCAGCACACCAGCCCCTCTGTGCAGAACTTCTCTTATAAGACGCCCAGCAGATGTAATGCTCAATCAAACAATCACGCTGCCTCTCTCAAATCCGAGAAGGTAATGATATATTTCATTTGTCTTGTACTTTTTAGGAAACGAAAAATGACGGTTTCGAGTGAGAACGGTTATTAGTGAATCGCAGACTTCAAGCTCCATTATGGACGTTATTACTCATTTCAAACAGTTTAACTACAATCCGTTTTAGGAACGTCCTCTATGCCAAAGTACAACATTAATCGCTACACACTGAAACTTTATCACTGTCAGGACGCAGTGCGAATAATTAACATGGAAACACGTTAACGAAAGCGCTCTTAGTATCAGTGGCTAATCTGCTTCGACAAGCGCACACGCAAAGCAACAACATCACTACATCACAACGCGCTGTCAGGGAGCAACGACTGCTCTAATTAGCAGCACTCGCTGAACGAGCGGTACCTGCAGTAACGTAACAGGTCAGTTGAGATGAAACTAATGGTCAGTTTCCGACAAATGCCACAAAGAATAAGAAAAAATTTTTCTTTGGAGGATATAAAAGCCTTACACTCTGCTGATGCCTTCCAGTTCTTCCGTCTGCTGTTGCCCTTCGTTAGCTTTTCTACACTGAATAGTCGTGCTGCGTTTCCCTCCTGTTAGTGCTTCACGATATTCTTATCCATTCTAACGAACATTCATTGGTTAGAAGTTAGCACGTAGATACTCTACTCATCTTTTTAGAAATACGTCTTTACATGCTACTGCTGGTTCGTATGGTGTAAAATGTAACTCATGTTCAGTCCAGTGCTTCGTTGCACAAGTTACAGAAGTTATCTCCCGGGCCTGAGTGAAGTGTTTCCTAAATTCCATACATAGTAATCGTCTTGTTTTTATTACTGCCTCCACGAAACATTCTTTCTTCTTGCTATTACTTTCATGAATTAGCCATACCTTGCTCGTTTTCCATCTGTTCAGGAAAAAATCGTAAGACATTTCACTTTAATTTTCTTTTTCGACCCCCCCATGAACCATGGACCTTGCCGTTGGTGGGGAGGCTTGCGTGCCTCAGCGATACAGATAGCCGTACCGTAGGTGCAACCACAACGGAGGGGTATCTGTTGAGAGGCCAGACAAACGTGTGGTTCCTGAAGAGGGGCAGCAGCCTTTTCAGTAGTTGCAAGGGCAACAGTCTGGATGATTGACTGATCTGGCCTTGTAACAATAACCAAAACGGCCTTGCTGTGCTGGTACTGCGAACGGCTGAAAGCAAGGGGAAACTACAGCCGTATTTTTTCCCGAGGGCATGCAGCTTTACTGTATGATTACATGATGATGGCGTCCTCTTGGGTAAAATATTCCGGAGGTAAAATAGTCCCCCATTCGGATCTCCGGGCGGGGACTACTCAAGAGGATGTCGTTATCAGGAGAAAGAAAACTGGCGTTCTACGGATCGGAGCGTGGAATGTCAGATCCCTTAATCGGGCAGGTAGGTTAGAAAATTTAAAAAGGGAAATGGATAGGTTGAAGTTAGATATAGTGGGAATTAGTGAAGTTCGGTGGCAGGAGGAACAAGACTTCTGGTCAGGTGACTACAGGGTTATAAACACAAAATCAAATAGGGGTAATGCAGGAGTAGGTTTAATAATGAATAGGAAAATAGGAATGCGGGTAAGCTACTACAAACAGCATAGTGAACGCATTATTGTGGCCAAGATAGATACGAAGCCCACGCCTACTACAGTAGTACAAGTTTATATGCCAACTAGCTCTGCAGATGACGAAGAAATTGAAGAAATGTATGATGAAATAAAAGAAATTATTCAGATTGTGAAGGGAGACGAAAATTTAATAGTCATGGGTGACTGGAATTCGAGTGTAGGAAAAGGGAGAGAAGGAAACATAGTAGGTGAATATGGATTGGGGGACAGAAATGAAAGAGGAAGCCGCCTGGTCGAATTTTGCACAGAGCACAACATAATCATAACTAACACTTGGTTTAAGAATCATGAAAGAAGGTTGTATACATGGAAGAACCCTGGCGATACTAAAAGGTATCAGATAGATTATATAATGGTAAGACAGAGATTTAGGAACCAGGTTTTAAATTGTAAGACATTTCCAGGGGCAGATGTGGACTCTGACCACAATCTATTGGTTATGACCTGTAGATTAAAACTGAAGAAACTGCAAAAAGGTGGGAATTTAAGGAGATGGGACCTGGATAAACTAAAAGAACCAGAGGTTGTACAGAGATTCAGGGAGAGCATAAGGGAGCAATTGACAGGAATGGGGGAAATAAATACAGTAGAAGAAGAATGGGTAGCTTTGAGGGATGAAGTAGTGAAGGCAGCAGAGGATCAAGTAGGTAAAAAGACGAGGGCTAGTAGAAATCCTTGGGTAACAGAAGAAATATTGAATTTAATTGATGAAAGGAGAAAATATAAAAATGCAGTAAGTGAAACAGGCAAAAAGGAATACAAACGTCTCAAAAATGAGGTCGACAGGAAGTGCAAAATGGCTAAGCAGGGATGGCTAGAGGACAAATGTAAGGATGTAGACGCCTATCTCACTAGGGGTAAGATAGATACCGCCTACAGGAAAATTAAAGAGACCTTTGGAGATAAGGGAACGACTTGTATGAATATCAAGAGCTCAGATGGAAACCCAGTTCTAAGCAAAGAAGGGAAAGCAGAAAGGTGGAAGGAGTATATAGAGGGTCTATACAAGGGCGATGTACTTGAGGACAATATTATGGAAATGGAAGAGGATGTAGATGAAGATGAAATGGGAGATATGATACTGCGTGAAGAGTTTGACAGAGCACTGAAAGACCTGAGTCGAAACAAGGCCCCCGGAGTAGACAATATTCCATTGGAACTACTGACGGCCGTGGGAGAGCCAGTCCTGACAAAACTCTACCATCTGGTGAGCAAGATGTATGAAACAGGCGAAATACCCTCAGACTTCAAGAAGAATATAATAATTCCAATCCCAAAGAAAGCAGGTGTTGACAGATGTGAAAATTACCGAACTATCAGCTTAATAAGTCACAGCTGCAAAATACTAACACGAATTCTTTACAGACGAATGGAAAAACTAGTAGAAGCCAACCTCGGGGAAGATCAGTTTGGATTCCGTAGAAACACTGGAACACGTGAGGCAATACTGACCTTACGACTTATCTTAGAAGAAAGATTAAGGAAAGGCAAACCTACGTTTCTAGCATTTGTAGACTTAGAGAAAGCTTTTGACAATGTTGACTGGAATACTCTCTTTCAAATTCTAAAGGTGTCAGGGGTAAAATACAGGGAGCGAAAGGCTATTTACAATTTGTACAGAAACCAGATGGCAGTTATAAGAGTCGAGGGACATGAAAGGGAAGCAGTGGTTGGGAAGGGAGTAAGACAGGGTTGTAGCCTCTCCCCGATGTTGTTCAATCTGTATATTGAGCAAGCAGTAAAGGAAACAAAAGAAAAATTCGGAGTAGGTATTAAAATTCATGGAGAAGAAATAAAAACTTTGAGGTTCGCCGATGACATTGTAATTCTGTCAGAGACAGCAAAGGACTTGGAAGAGCAGTTGAATGGAATGGACAGTGTCTTGAAACGAGGATATAAGATGAACATCAACAAAAGCAAAACAAGGATAATGGAATGTAGTCTAATTAAGTCGGGTGATGCTGAGGGAATTAGATTAGCAAATGAGGCACTTAAAGTAGTAAAGGAGTTTTGCTATTTGGGGAGCAAAATAACTGATGATGGTCGAAGTAGAGAGGATATAAAATGTAGGCTGGCAATGGCAAGGAAAGCGTTTCTGAAGAAGAGAAATTTGTTAACATCCAGTATAGATTTAAGTGTCAGGAAGTCATTTCTGAAAGTATTCGTATGGAGTGTAGCCATGTATGGAAGTGAAACATGGACGATAAATAGTTTGGACAAGAAGAGAATAGAAGCTTTCGAAATGTGGTGCTACAGAAGAATGCTGAAGATTAGATGGGTAGATCACATAACTAATGAGGAAGTATTGAATAGGATTGGGGAGAAGAGAAGTTTGTGGCACAACTTGACCAGAAGAAGGGATCGGTTGGTAGGACATGTTCTGAGGCATCAAGGGATCACCAATTTAGTATTGGAGGGCAGCATGGAGGGTAAAAATCGCAGAGGGAGACCAAGAGATGAATACACTAAGCAGATTCAGAAGGATGTAGGTTGCAGTAGGTACTGGGAGATGAAAAAGCTTGCACAGGATAGAGTAGCATGGAGAGCTGCATCAAACCAGTCTCAGGACTGAAGACCACAACAACAACAACAATGTGTTCTGCTGCTTACACCATTCCACCCTCATACACCGTTGGCCATTAAGCTTGTGGCACCCTGAAGGTGGCATGAGCAGATGTCAAACTGGCAAAAACGGTAGAAGATGACTGACAGTGCAAATGATCATCATTTCAGTGCAGATTCACAACGTCAGTAGCAGTAACCCCATCTGCTTTCCGTAGACAAGGAAACATCAGAAACAGTTGTTTGTGAGAAGAAAGTGTTATGCCTCACACAAGATGAAGAAACGTATATGAGCACTGTCAAAATGCGACAGCAGCAGCGTCATAACCTACCTAGACAGTGGTTTACTGTTCCGTGATATTGCTGATCTTGTTGGCTGTGACGTCACCACTGTCATGCGAAAACCGAATCGATGGGCTCAGAATGATCAAATTCATTTCCACACAGAACCTCAAGGGCTCCAAACGACTAGTGCCTGATACTCTTGACCACATAGTATCGCACGGTGACGTCACGTGTGCATACAGACAAAGAATAGGTGTCTGGAGCACCATGGACTGTTGGCACGACGACTATTGTTGCGTCTTCCTTCACATTCCAGCGAATAACAGCACACATAAATTACTGCACCGAACTGCAACACTGGACAGAAGAGCGTCAACACTGTGAGTGAAAACATAACAACTTAGGTGCGCTATTAGAGCCGTACCAAGAATCGATGTTAGAAAGGCTTGCCATGAATGCCCTGTGGCTCGTGTTGTTATTGGCCAAGAAGTAAGAAGGAAGTCGTGCAGCGACGGCTAGCATCGAGTCTCAGTCACCAGTCTACCTGGGCTGGAGAGTGTTGGGTAGCAGCTAACCTCTATACTCCTCTCACGTAACTGTGACAGGCAGCTTTGGGCATAGAGTTCTGGCTGGTTGTCTGCCTCTTGTTACGGGCAAATACTGCAGACTACGTGTGTGTCGTTTCCTCGGTGCCGTGTACTGAATATCAGGCCCAGGCAGACACTGCACAGTTACACTCAACGGGTACAGGCTGTGAGTAGGCAGATTTCTCACTGAGGTGTATAGAGTAGGGCACTCGCATAGGTGTTACGTCTGCACGATGCAGTACGTCTGGATGCGGGACCGACAGGATCGGCTTGGTGCTCAGCTGTGGCTGCAACAGGACAGATATTCGCCACTCCATTAATCGCTACGCCAGACTGGCCGGCCGTTGACACGTATACTTGTAACATCGCTGGGCAGGCATTGTGGTTGATCGTGTGTATGAGCAACGTTGTTTTGGCTGTCATTACAATTCGTTACAGCTTTCTCCTTGTAATTGTGTCTCTCTTGTCACATTTGTGAGAGTTGTTGAGATGAGTATTGCCTCCTCGTATGGGCGTGTGTCTTTGATAAACCGTGCATATTAGTGCATTGGTCTCTAGCAGAGGTGAAGAACTTGTATTGAATGTCAAGATTGTTTCTCATTCGTCCAAGGCTTTAAAATCAGTGTTACGCCTGGCTTGTCTTCTACTCACTTATACCTGTAACTGTGTGTATTTTAAATTGTAATATTGTTACTTTAATTTGCTATGAAAGCGGTACTGATAGACAATAAAAGCGTGTTAAAAGCTGTGACTTTAATTTGCTATGAAAGCGGTACTGATAGACAATAAAAGCGTGTTAAAAGCTGTGAGCTGTCTGGGGGAGTTAACCGTGCATTACTGCGCAACTGTTTCACCTGGTATCTAGTCTAGGTTTACCAAATTCCCAAACAGACTAACATTAATTATAATCTTTTAATAGTCATACAACAACCGGTAATATATATATATATATATATATATATATATATATATATATATATGTAAGAGAATTTTAATAAAAAGAAAGAAATCAGGTTATATTTGGAAATATATTTTAAGATTGATCATTGAAATTTCAGCATATTAAACTCGATTCATAACTAAGCTGGTGCCTTATTTAGGATTGTGAAAATGTGAGATTGTAATCTTACGGAACACATCAAATATGGAGCCAAGATTGGGAGACTGCATACAACACTGCATTCATAAAATAACACACGAAGAATGTTGAAACATATGCAAGAGGAAATTAACCACAACCAACCGATTCAATTTTCACCCAAAGAAGTTGCGTTCGTAGCACAATCCTGTCCGTCATGTAATTACCACACACTGGTATACTAAATTCACACTAACTCTGTGTGAAATATTCCCAAAAAGAATAGCTGAGGGCTACTTTGATGAATACACCACATGCTTCACGTGGTCAACTTGGTTTACGCAAAGACTGTAACTCCACAATAATTTTGATAATTAAAATAAATTAGATCGAAAAGCAGTTTACAAAAGAAAAACCTCGAACTGGTTACTATCGTCTTACTATTAACCTGATCGGTCAAACAGTTATATAAGCACGTGGTACTGGTCTCGCAAAGTACACCCCACGTAGGTTGAACATAAAGAAAAGTTGCTATATTGAAAAATATTGTCAAGACGAGACGTTATAATCACACAAGCATTCGCGTTTAAGATTGATGATCTTAGTTAGAGTTACTGATCAACACGTGGTTCCACTTTACTCACAAAGCAGTGACAAAGCAACTACCGGAAGATATTCTGAACTTCACACGAGAATTACACTGCGCTGCAATTTAAGATAACATTAGATATTTTAGAGCTAAACCTGAAATAAAGGTGATTAAATTTTCAGTTAGGCTGAACTTAAGAAATCCATTGTCCTACGGACTTAGCAGACACGCGCTTAGCCGGAGATCTTACCACTTCAGACGCTCGCCACGGACAGACTGCCTCGTCCCTTTCTGAGGGTGGCTCACAATTACAAACCGAAGTGGCCAGAGGGGCAGCTTCCTATACCAACATGACAAGAGATGGACAGGACCATACTAAGGACAGAAACCTCTCTGCTTTTAGAAAGCGTAGCTACCTGTTCCGACGTTGGTCCTACTGTTGTCTAGCAAACAGGCTTGTCTGCTACCCTCAAGCATGCAACTAGAAATACGTTTGCTCATTCATCCTCTCACACAGAAGGGAAGGGGAATGACAGTATCTTATCATATACAGTATATAAAAGAAAGCGGATGTAGGTTCCGTATGAGACTGTGTGACATGAATTACATATAAACTGTGTTTTAAAGTGTAGTAGTGTGACAGATCGTTCTTGTTTATGTGTAAAAGTAACACGTTCCACTACTCAGTCTCCTCCCAGTTAGTCAGAAACGCCACAGTAAATTTTAGAAGAGGAATTTATGCCGTAAATGACAACAGATTTAAGAAATTAACATGAAAGGAATCCAACAGAGACCTTTCAAAGTGATGTTTTTATTGATAAATTAAATTTTGAAGCTCCCCACAGTTCAATTACTCTTACAATTCTACTGTACTGGTAGCGTCGAGATTATCGAAATGGCCACCACTTGATTGTGCAAATATAAATCCTTTCACTCTGTGGCTATGGTATAGCAACCATGATATGTTTTCAGAAGGGAGACACAGTCTAGGTTTCAAAGACAGCAGAAGACTTATTGATTCGTTTAGCTTTTTGAGGCATCATCAGAATTTGCTTAGGAACTCCGAGTGATGCATTAGTCATAAGTACCAAAACTTCTGGTGTGCGCCTTCAGCGAAGATATACAGTTTCGCTTAGTAGGACCACACTTCAAATCTTGGCAAATATTGATATACAATTTGTATACAAATATTTGAGTTATCTGCAGTTCCTAAACAAATTCTGAAGATGCCTCAAAAAGGCGAAACGTGTCAATAAACCTACCACTGTCTTGGCAAACTAGACTGTTTCTTCCTTCTGACCATGCAAAGTTCAGTGTGCCAGTTGTACTGAGATTATGTGAAGATTTCGGTTATAAGGTGTCAGGCAAATCCAACACCTTCCATGAAAATCCTGGCATGATAAGCAAATCCAGTAGTATGTCACATAGCTCCGAATAAATCCTGACATTAAATTAACCAAAGTAATACGAGTAACGAGTGAGCAAATGGAATACCACAGACTAACACAAGAATGACTAAATGCATGTCATACCTTCCCACAGTGAGACAGACGCTGTTCCAAGGAGACAAACGAGAACAGAAGCCGAGAGCAGAACCGTGTTAAGCTAGAAGCCCCTACGATAAGGGACGGACGGACACCCACGTCGCCAGCTAACCGCTAGGACCACCCCCCAGCCCATGTTAAAAGCTAGAGCCCTCCAGAAGAACAGTATAGATCTTACGATAACACAAAAAGGGTCACCCCAGCCGCGAGTTTTAGCGTGAGACTTTTTCGCGTCTCTGTTACGTCGGGACCACCCCCCAGCCCATGTTAAAAGATGGAGCCCTCCAGAAGAACAGTATAGATCTTACGATAACACTAAAAGGACCACACCAGCTGCAAGTCTTAGCGTGAGACTTTTTCGCATCTCTGTTACGTTGCAAACTTTAAAAACATTGCCCCACCACGAAAAGTATAACGTTTCTCATTGGATAGACAGAATTTTTGTAGGCGAAGCTTAAGGCTAACATTGAGACCCTGATTGGTCAGATGAAAACACAGCCAGATAGTTTTTTTTAAACCAACTTCGGTAAATTGTAGTAAGGAGAGGTTAGGAGAGAGTTGCTTCCGAGACGGCGAGGTGAGTGGAGCTGTGCTGTCCGCCGCCCCCTGACGAACACCGACAAGGTAATGAACGCACGCAATGCCACATAACAGCGCATAAAGCTTCACTCAGAACTGCAGAAGTCTCATCTGTCACACCCCCTTTTTGCGTAATACTAGTGTCGATCGTCAATTAAAGGTCATGGTGTTCACATTTGCCACTTGAAGTAAAAATCAGAAACGCGATGATTTTTCTGTTATATAGTTATTGAGAAGCCACATCAGCCACTGTAATTTACGACAAGTTAGATAAGTAATTAAAGATAATTGAGGGTCAATGTAGACCATTTTGCTAGTTTTCTCTTTTGTGAAACTTAATTTAAACCTAGATTATAGATGTGATATGCCATAGGTCGTCCTTCGATCCATTGTAGTACTTGGAAACCCATTCAGGGAATATTCGTTTACATTTTTGTTGAACGCAGTTGGTTTTTACCATCCTGTATTAAAACATTTCATTTTATCAATAGTGCAATTTATAAACAATGTTTAGTGAGTAGAATAAAATTTCCAATGGTAAACTTAACTGCATTTTCGACGTTATTTTACCAGCTAACTAAAATTAGGAAAGCCTTGAACCCCTTCCACTAAATTTAGTTAGTATTAAGATTCTTTCACAGGGAGTGCAGTGGAGCTGAAGCTGAAATCATTAAGTATTTGGTTATATCATCGCTAGTCCCACTGAACTTTTATGAACTCTACATGTCATTTGTGGTCTGACGTCTCCTTACCAGCAACAGGTCCCAGGTTCAAACTAGTCAATTCCCTAAAAAACACGCTCAGAGCGTCGTTGTGCGAAAGTGGTAGGGAGACACGACATAGAACAAACAGACACCACGCAGAATGTTAGACGGTGTGTACCGTGCTAATTGATTTGTACTTGTTAGGTATGTCTGTAGAAAGTGTTGTGTCGAAGACTTATTATTAAAGACATTGGTAACTATTTGTAAAAGTCTTTCGTGATTTTTAAGAAGAAAATGCCGCTGACTACGAATCTGCTGTTACATTTACTTTAAAGTATTTGTTGTAACATTCTTTGTTTTGAAATTTATCATCAGCATCCAATTTTACTATCACGTTTGCTGAACGATTGTCTCAGTAATGTCTGTATGGTTGAATGTTGTTTTTTATAATGTGCTGAAAACATTACAGCAATTTTTTTACTGTAAATTGTAAGATGAAAAATTTGTTTTCCTATTGCCAATTGTGATGAAATACACTTGGTGTTACATGTGTAAGTGCAGATATTTCTATTGAGGATTGAGGACATTGTACTGAACAACATTACATCGGTATTTATTTCATTTGTTTACTAATAACTATAGCTGTTACAGGCAGGACGTTTTTAGATTGGTTAGAACCTCCTTCAACTGCACACTGCACGAGCAAGCCATTAGTGTTTATTTTCCCCTGAGCAGTTGGTCAAGTACTGAAGAATGGTTGCATGGGCGCAAAACAGAGAGTTTGTGATAACAGATGTAGTCCACTTCAGGGCACAGTTGGGGCCATTCAGAAAACATCAGTTAGAAAATTATGTGTTGTCTTTGTGGGAAGACTGTTAGATGCGGAAAAAGACAACTAACGCGCTGAAGTAGGTGCTTATTAAGGTACAAAAGAGCACAAACTGTGTGCTTATACCCGTAATACAATGCATGTTTGAAGATTACACTATGCCGCATCAGCTACGGTGAATTCGCAGCGAAGTGAAATGTCAGGTTCCGTTTTCATTAATAAATGATGAATTGAAATTACGTCCAGTAAAACCACCTGTACACTCCACTGTGGCCCATGCCCACGATACCTATCGTATCATTATTGACTGATGTGTACTTAGGGATCGCACCTGAAGATGACGGCTAGATGGATCGCCAAAATATTGTGTAGTGAAGACGATCACATCCGACAGCATTCCCGTGAAGAGCATAAACATACTGGTGCCTTGCTAAAATTTAACATTCCAACTGTATCATTACTACGATAAATACAACTGCACACTGCACACGTTTTCTTATCAACAATTCATTATGTTTTACATTTCTTATAGTTAATCTTTTATGTAGTTTTCGTTTTGAGATATCTCTTACACTGTGATTCTTTTTTAAGAAATAAAAAAAACCTCTTTACGTAGGAGGCACTCTAATCACAACTCACCCAAATCATGCCTAACTTGGAGCTTTATTGTTAGTGTGTGTAAGTAGGCTGTTTACGTTTTTTTTATTGGTAACGCCACCTCTGTATGAAAATCACTGGCTGTGCTGTGTGCAGTCTGTGGCTGCTTTGCATTGTTGTCTGCCATTGTAGAGTTGGGCAGCGGCAGCTGGATGTGAACAGCGCGTAGCGTTGGGCAGTTGGAGGTGAGCCGCCAGCAGTGGTGAATGTGGGGAGAGAGATGGCGGAGGTTTGTAATTTGTCATGAACTGCTATATTTATATATGATGATATCAAGGTAAATACATTGTTTGTTCTCTATTAATATCTTTCATTTGCTAACTATCCCTATCAGTAGTTAGTGCCTTCCATAGTTTGAATCTTTTATTTAGCTGGGAGTAGTGGCGCTCGCTGTATTGCAGTAGCTTGAGCAGCGAAGATTTTTGTGAGGTAAGTGATTTGTCAAACGTATAGGTTCATGTTAGTCAGGGCCATTCTTTCGTAGGGATTTTTTTGAAAGTCAGATTGCGTTGCGCTAAAAAAATATTGTGTGTCAGGTAAAGGACAGTCATGTATAATTGTTGAAAGGGGAAGTTTCATGTGGGACTGCATGACTGCATGCCAGGGGTAAGGGGCTGTCTATATTTTAAGGTTACCCTTTGTACCATGCTTAACCTGTCATAGAGAAAAGTATTTTGCAAATATTTCCTAAATAACCCTTTAACTATGTACTGCATTTTCTCGTAGTATGACATAATACCAGTACTTGACACCGACACCTGCAGTCACTCTCAAAATAAACGTTCAGCTGTAGGCTATAGTAATTAATTTTTCTCTTCTTATACCTATTTCCTCTTTAACCACGCCGGCCGAAGTGGCCGTGCGGTTAAAGGCGCTGCAGTCTGGAACCGCAAGACTGCTACGGTCGCAGGTTCGAATCCTGCCTCGGGCATGGATGTTTGTGATGTCCTTAGGTTAGTTAGGTTTAACTAGTTCTAAGTTCTAGGGGACTAATAACCTCAGAAGTTGAGTCCCATAGTGCTCAGAGCCATTTGAACCTCTTTAACCACCATAGTTGCCCCAAAGGTATTTCAGGGACAAAATCAGTGGTTTACGTGCGACTGACGCTTAAAGAGAGGATGAACAAGAAAAACTTACTTTTACAGCCCTTTGCAGATCTGGCATTCGACTGTATGGACGTGGGGATTTGCTGACTGAGCTGCCGTAAGACTACAGGCACATTCCCCAACATATCTTTCATGGATTCCACTGAAACGCACCCAGGTGACTACGATGAAGCACTGTGCCACTTCCTGCAGAGAATTCATGGCCTTCTATCTTTATCTTGATTAACAGTTGAAAGGAAATAGCAATTTATTACCGGTACAGTCTGGGCTACGTACATCTTAATAATTTTATTCAATCCAGCTATGTGACACAGATAACAACTTCTGTTCCTTGTTAGGTAACATGCGTGACTGTTGTATATTGTTAAGGCTGTGGCTGCAGCAGCTCTAATTCCGTTTTCGTTTTAGGGTCTTGTGTCCTGTAAATTATCATCACTCAAAATAACTGAGATTCATTTTATGTTAATTCTATTTGAAGTGAGAGTATTATGAAGTGAGAAAATATGTGTTCACTTACTCCAGAATCCTTGTTGGTAAATCAGACTCACGTATGTTATGGATGACACTGAAGAATTATCAAAGCAGAGGACCAACCGATAGCTATAGCTGACATTTGCCTTAAGTATTTGTTTCCTTTCAGTTTCACGACTGTGTGGCAGTGAGCAAAAACTCGCATGAATAGTAACTATTACTTACGCTGCAATGTCGCACCACCAGCAGAACTGAAAGACTTCATTATGGTAACAGGTTGGCGCCCGTGGCGACACCTACAACATGCTGACATGAGGAAAGTTTCCAACCGATTTCTCATACACAAACAACAGTTGACCGGCGTTGCCTGGTGAAACGTTGTTGTGATGCCTCGTGTAAAGAGGAGAAATGCGTACCATCACGTTTCCGACTTTGATAAAGGTCGGATTGTAGACTTCCGCGATTGCGGTTTATCGTATCGCGACATTGGTGCTCGCGTTGTTCGAGATCCAATGACTGTTAGCAGAATGTGGAATCGGTTGGTTCAAGAGGGTAATACGGAACGCCGTGTTGGATCCCAACGGCCTCGTATCACTAGCAGTCGAGATAACAGGCATCTTATCCGCATGGCTGTAACGGATCGTGCAGCCACGTCTCGATCCCTGAGTCAACAGATGGGGTCCTTTGCAAGACAACATCCATCTGCACGAACAGTTCGACGACGTTTGCAGCAGCGTGGACTATCAGCTCGGAGACCATGGCTACGGTTACCCTTGACGCTGCATCACAGTCAGGAGCGCCAGTGATGGTGTAGTACTCAACGACGAACCTGGGTGCACGAATGGCACAACGTCATTTTTCCGGATGAATCGAGGTTCTGTTTACAGCATCATGATGGTCGCATCCGTGTTTGGCGACATCGCGGTGAACGCACATTAGAAGCGTGTAATCGTCATCACCATGCTGGCGTATCAGACGGCGTGATGGTATGGGGTGCCATTGGTTACACGTCTCGGTCATCTCTTGTTCGCATTGACACCACTTTGAACAGTGGACGTTAAATTTCAGATGTGTTACGACCCGTGGCTCTACCCTTCATTCGATCCCTACGAAACCTTACATTTCAGCAGGATAATGCACGACCGCTTGTTGCAGGTCCTGTACGGTCGTTTCTGGATACAGAAAATGTTCGACTGCTGCCCTGGCCAGTACATTCTCCAGATCTCTCACCAATTGAAAACTGGCTCGTCACAATACGCCAGTCACTACTCTTGATGAACTGTGGTATCGTGTTGAAGCTGCAGGGGCAGCTGTACCTGTACACGCCATGCAGACTCTGTTTGACTCAATGCCCAGGCGTATCAAGGCCGTTATTACGGCCAGAGGTGGTTGTTTTGGGTACTGGTTTCTCAGGATCTATGCAACCAAATTGCGTGAAAATGTAAACACATTGATTGGCGACTCCATGGAGTGTTCTGTGCACCACGACCAGGTAATGGATATAATTGGAAGGAGAAACAGCTTTTTCGAATTTTTTTGTTTTATTATTCGCAAAATCGATTTTCGGTCACTTAGTGACCATTCTCAGTGCTAGAAGTTAAAAATTTCACATAACAGTCAGATAGTACAAAACAGAAAATCACAACTACACCTGCGTATGAACATAACAGTTGGTAGTAACATACCTGTAATATACAATTAAAATTGTTAGGCACTGGTATCAACCAGCTTAGAGCGATCACATAAACCGAGGCCGCTGTTTACATGCACCTGTTCAACAGACCTCGGTGTGCCAGGGCTTGGAACGTCCTCTATGTGGCATGTGTCACGTGAAAACTTAATATCACTGGTTTTGCGAGGTATTAACACAAAATAACTCTTGTGCATTTGGGAGTCATGAAGTAATTCAAATTTAAAATGTACGTAAAACACATAGCAGACGAAGGGGGATGGAAACAGCTAAAATACATTGGCGTATTGTTTTTAAAAAACAAACTTACAAAACATAAAACAGATCGATAATAAGTAATGAACATTGTGTTTCACGGCATTTTAATTATTACGTAATGGCAGTTTCGTACTATTACTACTTTTTATATATTTGACTCCTTAGTCTTAACGTAACATTTTACGTAAATCACGAACGTTGTACTTCAAACTTCCCACGCCAGGTGGTGGGTATTATGTTTTATAAAAACCTGTGTTATACCTCATTTTATGTCATTGATATGTTATTCTTTTTCATTGTCTTTTTCTCTTTTACCTGTCCTGCACTCTGACAACTTATTATCGAACTGTTTTATATTTTGTAGGTTTTTTAAAAAAAATACGCCAATGTGTTTTAGATGTTTCCATCCCCCTTCGTCTGCTATGTGTTTTACGTACATTTTAAATTTGAATTACTTTATGACTCACAAATGCACAAGAGTTATGTTGTGTTAATACCTCGCAAAACCAATAATATTAAGTTTTCACGTGACACATGTCACATATAGGGCGTTCCAAGCCCAGGCACACCGAGGTCTGCTGAACAGGTGTATTTAAACAGCGGCCTCAGTTTATGTGATCGCTCTAAGCTTGTTGTTACCAGTGCCTCACAATTTTAATTGTATATTACAGGTATGTTCATACCAACTGTTATGTTCATACGCAGGTGTAGTTGTGATTTTCTGTTTTATACTATCTGATTGTTATGTGAAATTTTTAACTTCTAGCACTGAGGATGGTCACTAAGTGACCGAGAATCTATTTTTTGGATAATAAAACAAAAAAATACGACCAATGCTGTTTCTACTTCCAATGTAGTCACATGTCGGTTCTAGTATAATATATTAGTCGAATGAATACCCATTTATCATCTGCATTTCTTCTTGGTGTAGCAATTTTAATGGCCAGTAGTGCAGTTAGTTTGTCGTCGCAATTAGAACCCTTTTGGGATTATGCCACCTAATCGTGGGTATCCTCGCTTCAGTTTTGCGTTCACACTGTTATCATTCTGACACAATGAACCTCTGAGATGGGCCTGCAACCGCGAGGTCCACCGAGGCGTGGCGAGTCGCTCAGAGCGCGTGGCGGGCAGCCCACACCCTACAGTGTGGGCCAGCTGCGGCCCACGGCTGCCAACTGTCACCGCCGCCAATAGCCGTTAGCTTCTAACTGCGCGCCGTTACCACAACAGCAATATCCGCGCCGCGGGGAAACCCCGGCTGCAGAGATTTCCCGAGTGCCGGTCATTACCGTAACGGCGGCTGTATTGCAGCCAGACACGGCCCGCTCCGCCGCCTCCGCGCGCGCACTTGCCGCTGCAGCGACGACCTACTCGACGCTTAAATGAAATAAAATAATCGCGATGGTAGGCGGCGAGATAAATAATATGACACAATCCCATGAATAATTCGTACCGTGGTCATGAAACGCAACAGTGGTAAGTGCATTTACTTCTAATTTTCATGCTCGAGACAATTTCTCGTGTACAGTGGCGCACGTCTTTTAAGAAGCATTTGATGTCATGGACTGATGAATGGGACACACAGGCGTTGACAAAATCCTGACACAACCCGCAGAATTATCGGCCACATTGTAAAGATTATTTTCTACCACTCCTGGTTCTTAAATCCTTCCATTAGGTTTCTGAACGTAGCCCAGCCCTTTATCACTGTACAGTTTTGCTCAGCCTTTCGCAGTTAGTCTGCGGTCCTTGTAATATAAAAGTGTCTTAGTCCCACCGCCACACCTTCACCTGCCCATGTTAGGCAAAATTTTTCTGCCTGACTCATGTAGTACTATCACCGTCAGAGGGTGGTACGGGACTACAAGTCCCACCGCCACAACTCCAAAGTGAATTGCAGTGACGCAGTCACTGCCCTGTGGAAATTTACTGCCTCACCAACATAGTTAGACCGGTGATGCTGTATTGTAACATATCACCCCGGACTACAAGTCCACTAAAAAAAAAAAAAAAAAAAAAAAAAAATCTGTTTCATGTGTATTACTGATCAATTTCGCACCCTTGGTTCATCAGTCGTATCTCAAAATAGCATCTTTGTTAGACCTTCTGTAGTGTTCGTTCCCTCACTGGTCTTCACTTAGTAGGGTTCATCGTATCTCCATTTGAACTGATCTCTGGCTACCTGACATTTATTACATTCCACAAGCTATGGCTTACGACCACTTGAAATAAGTTAGTGGTATATTTACCGGTCTTCCGGAGTTTACATCTGAAACGCAGACAAAATTAAACGGTACCACTACATTTTCTGATCTTGATTGCTGCACATTGGCAAATTTTTTGGTGACTGCATAATGAGATGTCCGGCTCCACAGCTGAGTGGTCATCGCAGCTGACCGATATGCAGAGAACGTGAATTCAGAATGAGATTTTCACTCTGCTGCGGAGTGTGCGCTGCCAGTAAGTTTCATATCAACATGAGTTCAGTTCGCCGTTCTGGCAGTGATTTTTCCTTGGTGGAAGACTCGAATGGGGCCCACGCCGCATTGTGACGTCAACTGAATGTTCTTGTGGTCTTCAGTCCTGAGACTGGTTTGATGCAGCTCTCCATGCCACTCTATCCTGTGCAAGCTTCTTCATCTCCCAATACCTACTGCAGCCTACATCCTTCTGAATCTGCTTAGTGTATTCATCTCTTGGTCTCCCTCTACGAGTTTTACCCTCTACGCTGCCCTCCAGTACTATATTGGTGATCCCTCGATGTCTCAGAACGTGTCCAACCAACCGATCCCTTCTTCTAGTCAAGTTGTGCCACAAGCTCATCTTCTCCCCAGTTCTATTCAATACCACCTTGTTAGTTATGTGATCTACCCATCTGATCTTCAGCATTCTTCTGTAGCACCACATTTCGAAAGCTTCTATTCTCTTCTTGTCTAAACTATTTACCGCCCACGTTTCACTTCCATACGTGGCTACACTCCATACAAATATTTTCAGAAACGACATCCTGTCATTTAAATCTATACTCGATGTTAAAAAGTTTTTCTTCTTCAGAAACGCTTTCCTTGGCATTGCCAGTCTACAATTTATATCCTCTCTACTTCGACCATCATCAGTTATTTTGCTCCCCAAATACCAAACCTCCTTTACTACTTTTCGTGTCTCATTTCCTAATCTAATACCCTCAGCATCACTCGACTTAATTCGACTACATTCCATTATCCTCGTTTTGCTTTTGTTGGTGTTCATCTTATACCCTCCTTTCAAGACAGTCCATTCCGTTCAACTGCTCTTCCAAGCCCTTTGCTGTCTCTGACAGAACTACAATGTCATCAGCGAACCTCAATGTTTTTGTTTCTTCTCCATGGATTTTAATACCTACTCCAAACTTTTCTTTTGTTTCCTTTACTGCTTGCTCAATATACAGATTGAATAACATCGGGGATAGGCTACAACCCTGTCTGGAGTCTCCCGTATTTTAGCCGCAGTGGCAGCATCGGTAACGCATTCACAACAAGGCCGAGCTTGTCTTTGTGGCACGGGCGCCGCACTCACAAGGGGAGGCCGCCAATTGTGAAATTCAGATTCGATTCATACTGCGCATAATAAAATCTCATGGCCAGAGGTGTAATGTGGCAAAGCACCAAGATGCACTTCTCAGCCGTTGTCGAGAAAATCGACAATTAAAAGAAACCGTTGCGGTCAAATACTCTCTACGATTCGTAGTTTTCTACAGCATCGTGGCGCAGCGGTAAGCGCTCTGGTTCGTAATCCGAAAGTCGCCAGATCGGATCTCGCGCCTTGCAATTTTTTTTGTTATTAGTTTTTTGTAATTCAAATATATATATATATATATATATATATATATATATATATATATATATAAAAACTATTAATGAATTGCTTATGCATGTTGGTGAAGGCGGATCGCTCTCCAATTGTACCGCCTCCATTTTTCCGTTTTTTTTTAACAGGGTGTACCAAAACTCTCCCGTCCGGACTGATTTTCGACGATGTTTTAAGTTGCGCTAAGGACCGCATCTACCTTCTTTCGAAGTTAGCAGGCAACTACGCTGTTATGCGGCGGCTCGTTTCGGCCCATTCAACATCTGTCATTCAAGTGTAACGAGCGAGTGACGGAGTTTATATTTCATACCTGCCACAGCGAATTTGTGTTCGTGGGGTCTCATTTCTAATTCGAACGTTTGACTTACGTTATACGTATTCGTTTCGGAATATCGTTTCTACGTCTTCCGTTAACTATACGTGGTTAACATTATGAAGACAATTAATAACATTTGTAAAATACAAATACAACATAATGATGTTCGAAGTCACCAGTTTTTCCACGACAAACGACTTTCAACAACTTATTATATGCATAATTGTTGCAACTGATTGCCGATATATATATATATATATATATATATATATATATATATATATATATATATATGAATTACAAAAAACAAATACTAAAAAAAAAAGTTCCATGGTGCGAGATTCGATCCGGCGACCTTCCGATTACAAACCCCAGCGCTTACCGCTGCGCCACGACGCTGTATGAAATCATTAACCGTATAGAGTATTTCACCGCAACTGTTTCTTTTAACTGTCGATTTTCTCGACAACGGCTGAGGAGTGCATCTTGGTGCTTTGCCACATTACACATCTGGACATGAGCTTTTATTATGCGCAGTATGAATCGAATCTGAATTTCACAATTGGCGGCCTCCCCTTGTCAGCCTTCCCTAGCGCAGCGATGTCGGGTGGTGTGGCCGCAGTTCGTGGGGTCGGCTCGGCTCCGTCTGGCCGTTGGCGGCGCTGCACGTTGCTCGACTGTTACCCGTTTGAAATGTAGTTCCAGGTCACAGATTTTCAGAATCGAATAGTAATTTGTCTGTAGATATTCGCGACTCGATTTTTGTAATATCTACAACAACCTAACTGCTTAATAAAACCTCCAAAATGCTGGTAAACTTGCGGACGAATCTAACGTGCGTCACACACTTGACGCCATCTTGCTAGTTATATTATTGTGTGACGCATAGATCAGAAGAAATGACGTCATCAACACTGCGATGAGTGAAAAACTGCCGCATCATGCATAACATTTAAATTTATTACTTCTTTGCTACTAACTCTATTCGCACCAATTTTTGCAGACAGCATCCACATACGCTGTTGAATGGACCTACACAAATATATCATTGTACAACACATGGCACAAGAGACGTGATGTCATCAACACGGAGTTGCATATTTCTTTGTACGACTGTTTCATAATCTCGGAGATGTTTTCACCAATACGTGGTCATGAAATGTTTTCGATATTACACTAAAAGTAGTTATTTTTTGTTTTAGTTTGTAAGAGGAAACTGACAAAATGAATACCAGGACAATGTGGGATTTGTCAACTAGTAGCGAATAAAAGAAACCGTATGCCAGCTGCCACATATCCGTTACCAAATAGAACATCGTCTGTAAACAGGAAAATTTGATGTTAATGCCTGCACCAAGTGGATTCATGCAGCGTCTATGGATATTAACGAACTTCAGGGTGTCCAAAATAAGGCACTGAAAATAATATTAAATGAGCTACGGCTGGTTAGAATTTCAACCCTCTACAAAAACTTAAAAATTAAAATTTTTATATAAGCAATCCACTTCGTGTTTGAAAACTTTTACCACAAACTTTTTTATCAGCCAACACACTAATTCATCACTTACACACAAATGACACACATGACAAGCACGAAAATAAAAGTGAAAAGTTGAAACTGTTAGCACGTCAGCAATGGAGTATGATCAGTTTCAGCATGCGCTCCACAACTGTTTGTTTAAATAATGAAAGACCAATCCAGTTGCACTGTAGAAGTTTATTTAGTTCGCTCCTGGTTTCGGCTTTTATGTTAAGGAATTGTCAAGTGGTTCTGAAACTTTCATAAATATGTTAGATATACGTATACATCTATACAATTGCAGATGGAGAAACAAGCCTTACATATGAATACGTGCAGGCAGAACATAAAATTTATAGCAGTGAGGTAATGTTGGAAAGACACAAGGGAAATTCTGAGCGATTTAAAATCTTGCTTGTTGAATGATACAATGAGAATACCGAAGCCATACTAGCATCCAAGCTGTGCTAACAACCTGTAAAGCTCCCCGTCTTTCAATTTTTTGCACCTGGAGAGCTGATTCTGTACCTGACCTGAATGACCTGCTCATTACAGTTATACCACATTTTTACTAAAAAACTACATTTAACCTCTTACTTGCCAACCACACAAATTACAATTTGCGAGGAAGCCAGAAACACAAACCTTCATCAATCCAAAGAATAATGTAATCAATTATACAATCTTGAGGACACAATATTCCCAAGATATCATTAGACAAGTAAAATCTAAAATCAGTCAGACTTGTACTTATATCTTTCACACATTACTTCTTTACTTTAACTTTTATATTCTGTGTGTACATATACATAAGTTAGCCTCGTTTCTTCAGTTATGTACATGGATATATTTATCACAGTTATGGCATTTTCAGAACCACTTGACAATCGTTTAACATAAAATCCGAAACCAGTGATAGACTAAATAAAGCTATACTCAGTAATTGGAGAGGCCTTTTCAGTAATCAATATTAAAAAACCAGGATGACTCCATTAATATTATAATCACAGACTCATATACACCGTACGTCAACCACCACTGTGAATAGTAACTTGTTCGTTTTTATAATGACGAAGCATGATATCCAATATGTGAGTGCAAGAACCCTTGTAAACCAACCTTTGTTTAAAAATTAGTTACAAACTAGTGTTTTGTAACCCAACTGATATATGTCTATACACTGAGCTGTAGTTTGTAATGTTGTAGGTTTGTTATTACGTACATGTTAAATGTTTTGCCTCAGTCCTGTGATATTATGTTAGTCATACAAAATGTTTATGTAATTGATTGCAAGGAACCTCAGGTTTGAACGCTACAAAAGAGGAAGGAAAGAAGTAAAACCAGTCCCTTCACTGAACATCTTATAAGGGGCCTTACGGTCTCGGAAACCCAGTTCCATATGAGACTTTACAGGTCAGTAGTATACCTCAATGGAATCCAACTATAAAAGCTGTAAAGTAGACTAGCAAAAAGATTCCGAGAGAAAGGACTCTAAGGTTTTAAGAGCACTTCATACACTGGTCAGTCATGAGCCAAGGCAGTATGGTCAAATGGCTGGATCTGTGGGCGATTCGGGTTCGATCTTATATTTACATAATATTTTTTTATTGTTGTAAAAACTATAACAGCGTTTAAATAAAGCTAATGTCCTAAAATGTTATCTTTGACATCTGATATGCTAATATGAGAGTCTAACGACAGGATTGTATATCGAAATTCCCAACAGTTTTCTAAGGTCTTATGTGGGAAAAGAACAATTTCTACTAATTATTGACTGTTGGGGAGGACAAGCAAAGCCTGAATTACACGACGAAGTCTTTCAAGTTGATTAGAGATAACCAATATGTACAAATAAAGTGATTCCTCCAATATGTACTTCTGTTGTTCAACCTCGCGATTTCTACTTTTATGAACAATTAAAAAATCTAATAAAGCGAGTACCCAATTGCGCTTCCGTGAAGAGTGTACATATAGTCAATAATGCATCATCAAATGCCATCGCCAATTTTGATGAAATTTTCGATATGCCTTGTACACTTCTAGGCTTTCTGATGAAATAGAAGTTCCCATGAATGTTAACAGGGTATCTTTTTCAACAGGTCTTTTGAAATTTGTTTGTTCGTGTAAACAAACGTCCTTCAGAAATTGTACAAGATGTGAAATTATTTTTTCAATGTTTTTGTGATAATTAATATTCTGGTGCATGTATGTGAGATACGAAACCGACAAATAAAAAGGATATGGTAAAATGTTTGACACAGAGAAAACCCTACCCGAAATATGGTTACAGAGGTAATTAAAGCTTTAATTTACCTCCATTGAAAACAAATTTGAAATTATTTAACTTTTTAAAAAGAAAATATTAATCATAATTCCACATTTTCAATTAATTACAAATAACAGTCGTTTCACGAATAAAATTAATTTCTTTACCATGTAATTCGTAATATTTTAGATAATTAACTTCATTTAAAATCGATTTTGGCAAATAAAATATTTCTTGTGCAGCTCATGACGTGTGGAGGATGTTTTAAATACATATTTTAAAGCTGATATAGTTTTTAAAACAGTAAAAGAAACAAAATCAAAAGTTACTCAAAGTTAGGATCGAACATAGATCACCCGTGTGAAAAAAGAGGCCGCTATAGGCGCAGCAATTTCGCTGTGATGCCAAAGCACATAAATTGACCAGTATATGAGCTGCAAATACACTACTGGTCATTAAAAATGCTACATAAAGAAGAAATACAGATGATAAACAGGTATTCATTGGAACAATATATTATACTAGAGCTGACATGTGATTACATTTTCACGTAATTTGGGTGCATAAATGCTGAGAAATCAGTACGCAAAACAACCACCTCTGGCCGTAATAACGGCCTGGGAATTGAGTCAAACAGAGCTTGGATGGCGTGTACAGGTACAGCTGCCCATGCAGTTTCAACACGATACAACTGTTCATCAAGAGTAGTGACGCGTATTATGACAAGCCAGTTGCTCGGCCACCATTGACCAGACGTTTTCAATTGGTGAGAGATCTGGGGTATGTGCTGGCCAGGGCAGCAGTCGAACATTTTCTGTATCCAGAAAGGCCCGCACAGGACCTGCAACATGCGGTCGTGCATTATCCTGCTGAAATGTAGGGTTTCGCAGGGATCGAATGAAGGGTAGAGCCACAGGTCGTGACACATCTGAAATGTAATCTCAACTGTTCCAAGTGCCGTCAATGCGAACAAGAAGTGACCGAAGTGTGTAACCAATGAAACCCCATACCATCGCGCCGGGTGATACGCCAGTATGACGATGACGAATACACGCTTCCAATGTGGGTTCACCGCGATGTCGCCAAACACGGATGCGACCATCATGATGCTGTAAACTGAATCTGGATTCATCCGAAAAAATGACTTTTTGCCATTAGTGCACCCAGGTTCGTCGTTGAGTACACCATCGCAGGTACTCCTGTCTGTGATGCAGCGTCTAGGGTAACCGCTACCATGATCTCCGAGCTGATAGTCCATGCTGCTGCAAACATCGTCGAACTGTTCGTGCAGATGGTTGTTGTCTTGCAAACGTCCCCATCTGTTGACTCAGGGATCGAGACGTGGCTGCACGATCCATGCGGATAAGATGACTGTCATCTCGACTGGTAGTGATACGAGGCCGTTGGGATCCAGCACGGCGTTCCGTATTACCCTCCGGAACCCATCGATTTCACATTCTGCTAACAGTCGTTGGATCTCGACCAACGCGAGCAGCAGTTTCGCGATACGATAAACCGCAATCGCGATAGGCTACAATCCGACCTTTATCAAAGTCGGAAACGTGATGATATGCATTCCTCCTCTTACACGAGGCATCACAACTACGTTTCACCAGGCGACGCCGGTCAACTGCTGTTTGTGTATGAGCCAGTAGTGTAAAACTTCGGATCCCTTTTTCTCGGACTCTTTTGGCCAGTGCGCTTTAAAACTTTTATGGGTGGACACTCTTGAGATATACTGTATTACTAACCTGCTGAAGTCGCATACTAAACGGAATTTGCGAGACCGTAAGGACCCCTTTTCGGCCCAGCCTAGTTTCATCGCATTATAGGTTAAATTTTGGGCATTTCCGATGATGATGAAAGGTGAAGAACGAATCACTGACCCAATTACAGTGGTACCTTCACAGTAGTCACACATTGGAAACGCCAGATGAGTAGCGACCCAGCGCCACTACTTGCTCCGGCGCTGGTGCTCCAGGGCTGACTCACACTCCAGTAGGGCCTTCCTCTCGTAGCGGGCG
Source organism: Schistocerca americana (assembly GCF_021461395.2). Taxonomy (NCBI): domain Eukaryota; kingdom Metazoa; phylum Arthropoda; class Insecta; order Orthoptera; family Acrididae; genus Schistocerca; species Schistocerca americana. Next base: position 326,194,682 of record NC_060119.1, on the reverse strand, counting down.
GCGGCTCCAGTTTTATTAAAAACAGGAGGGCGGCCGAGTTCGGCCGAAGGCAATTTCTTGGCCCGTTCCGACCGCGATGGTGCGCCTGCGGCGCGCTTCTACGGCCAACTGTACGAAATTAATGAGAATTTTCCGAGCAAAATTAAAAGGAATTTTGTTTCCCCGCGAGGGAGGCAGCAGCAATGGGTGGGGCAACGTCGAGTGCACCAACCGCAGACAGACGCGATTATATGCACACAAGCCGGCAAACTTCCTTCACGTATATATAATTCATCGCGGTTTCCCGAGTCTATTTTCTTTGCTCAGACAATTCGAGTACCGCAGACTGAAGAATGTGGGATATACCATCTAGCACGCAATCTTCATCCCAACTCTGTACTCACTAATCAGATGCTGCGATGGAAGACTTTGTAGCCGTAACAAAAGTTTCCGTAATTTTATGAGGGCTCTTCTCTTTTAAAGAACACTCCAGAGCTGAGAGCACCATTTGTTAAGGTAATGGCTTTTTGGTATGTCAGAGGGTTGAATCTTTTTTCCTCTCTTCCCTCTCCGGCCTAACTACCTCATTTGTTTGAAGTTTCTCTTCGCGGAGTGAGTGGCAGTCTGACAATCAGCATTTCTTGCCGCTTCTGAAGATGGCGCTCCCGTGCTAGGGGCTGGAATCATCATCACATCACTTTCACACGCAACTAACACTGTCAGTAACAGGGCTGCTACCAAATCTATTACATACCATATTCAAATTATTACTGTCGATGTCATTTCTATGGAACCTGACGTAATCAACAATGTTAATACTGATCGAATTGCTAGAGTCCTGCTTACAAGGACATCACACGGCAAGCGGATATTTGTAATTTTTTATGTTTATGGTACGTGAAGTTTAGTACTCTTTATGATTCCCCCAAAGCAGATGAACGCAGTATGAAAAAATTGACTTTGACGTTTTCCGAGCGTATTTAGGACTCTAAAGTAAAGTCGAATTTTCGATAGACTGTGAGACTGTGCGGCAGAAAATTGGTTTTCCCTGTGTTTGGTTCGATAACTGGGTGATGCAAATTTTATAAACGGAAGTGCATGTTCTGCTCTTTTCTAACCATGCAGGTCTCGCTTCCACAAAGCAGTCTGGGGACTGCAACAGTTTTGTAGAATTTGAGTATCATTCTTAGTTTTGTTTTTAAAGTTTCTGTCAATTGTTCCATACACCAAGTTAAATTTACCCTAGGTAGCTGAAGTGGTTCACTTGCTCTAAGATCTTTTGATCTACCACTGTTTTGGTTCAAAATGTGTTCTTTCACCATCAATGCCATTGTCTTAGCTTTTCTGTTGATATCTCCATCTCAGATTTCGCACTTATTTGTTTAAGCAACTAAATTGCTTTACCTGCTAGGATCACTCTTTTTTATCTGCTAATATCACTGTATTGTCAGCATATAGTAAGTAATTTAAAAGAGTCATACACCTTTTTGAAATTCTGTTTTCTACATGTAAATGTTAAACAAAGGGGAGATAGAACAGCCCTATCGTACTCCCTTGTTAGTTGGTATCTCATTAGATATTTTGTCGTTGAGATCTAGGGTGATAGCAATGTTCTAATATATATCTCTTATGGCATTTATTAGATGTTTTGGATAAATGCAGTTCATCACTATCTTCCATTTCCTTTCTATGGATATCGTCAAAAACGTTTTCTTAAGCTATGAAGTCAGTGTATGTTTCTTTATTATATTCTCCACGTTCTTGTATTATCTGTTGTAAAATATCAACTGAATCTATCATAGATCGTCCATTCCTTAGACCCATCTGTTTTTCTTGCAGTACTGCTTCTGTTATGTTTTTAAGTCTCCTCTTTAAAATATTAGCATTCATCTTGTATGCTGGGTCTAGTAAACTCATTCCTCTGTAGTTACTGCATACGCTTTTGTCTCCTTTTTAAAAACTGGTATCACTCTAGCAGTACTCCAGTCTCTGGGAATACTTTTGCTCTTACAATATTTGTTTAACAGATATAACTGTCATAGATGAGGCACCATTTCTCACTATATTAACAATGCAACATTAATATCATCTCTTCCTGTCACTTTTTTCTTCTTGATAGATGTTAGGTCTGATTTTATTTCATTGTGGTGTACTTCATTTAATCCCTTTTTATCCATTGTTTCAGTTTTGGTTTATTTGCTGTATCATCATATCATAATTCTTTGTAATGATTTACCCACAGTTCTTCTTGAGTATTGTTTATTTGTGTCCTATCTTTCTCTGTTGTTTTAAAGTTTTTAAAAAGTTACGGGCCATTCTGGAAATTAGAAGTAAATCTATCCCTATGATCTTGGCATGTGTTTCTTACTACACACTTATTAATATTTCTTGTCTCCATATAAGATTGCACCTACGAGGTTGCTTATGTTTTTACATATGCATCCTATTTTTCTTTAACAGCTTTTCTTGATGCTCAATCTAAGTTTTTAGGCCTTTTCTTTTCCTTTATTTTCATTTTACTGAGAGCTTCTCCGGCGACTGTATATATCTCATTCTTTAGATTTTGCCATTCTTCTTCTATGTTGTCTTTAGCTTGGAAGTTAAGTAGTTCCTCATTCAATCTGTTTTGGTAAAGATGCTTGATGCTGTCCTCTTCCTGCAAGTATACTTTATACATCCTTTCACATTGGTGGTTTCCTAATTTTTTTGCCATATTCTTTAATTTTGCAGAAGGATCTATTCTAGAGATTAGTAGGAAATAACGTGATTCTATATCTTATCCTTCATAAATTCTTGTATCTGTTATTTGACCCACTAGCTTACTGAAATGTAGTCAGTTACCGATCTAATACTTCTTGCTGAAGTATACTTATGTACATCTTTTTTCTTAAAAAGTGGTTTTGTAATTTTCTGATTACTGCAAGTGGCAAAGTCTCTATTTTTCTGTTTCCTCTAAAAGGTCCTGTAGTATTTGTTACTATCACATTTCTTATTCTGACAATGAAATAACCCAACATAATAATTTGATCAGTAGCACTGCACTTATCTAGAGTCTTCTGCAGCTCTTCACAGAAGATTCTAGACCCATCCTTTTTTAATTCTTCTGGTGCATATACGCTTATGATAGTGGCTTTGCCTATTCTCAGTTTCAGTCTGACTATGAATATTTTTTCGCTTATATAAGTGTAAACTTTTGACAGTTTTTTCCTATCTCTTACGCAGGCATAATGCCGCACCTTCGCTTCCCCTTTCATTTTATTTTACTCCACTAAGAACATAAAGTATTCGCTTACAAATTTACTATCTCTCACTTTCATTTTCGTGTCTATGTGCTGCAGCATCTATATTCGCAGTAAAATCACCAGCAACCTATATTTCCTTCTTTTTTACTGTGAGATGCGGCAACAGAGCTTCCAGATTTTTTTATTAAGAGGTTAAAGTTTCCTCAAAGTTTTCTGTATATTCTTCTTATTATAAAGGTCTTGTTACGAAATACTTCTTCTATTGCACAAACTTCTAGGTTATGCTCTGAGCAAAATTTATCAATTCAGTATTCTTGAAATTAAAACAGTTTCTGACAAATGTGGTAACTCCTCCTTACTCCATATTTTCTCTACAGAAGTACGAGTAAGAGGCTAACTTAAATCTTGTAACATTTAACGTATCTATACCAGGAGTCACATGATGTTCAGACAGGCAGATTATATCAATTAGTTAGGTCAGCTCTAATTCTTCATCACAGGTAAGCAACTCATTAAGCTTATCCCTCAGTCTTCAGATATTCTAAGGCAATAAGGATAATTAATTTTGTTCACTGGCTGAATTACAGCTGGCGGAATGTAATTTTTCTGTCAGTTTCTGAACATCTCCAGTTTAAATTAGGTGCTGTTTGCATGGATTGTGTAAATTAAAATTTGTTTTCTGGCAGCTTCTTCTGTGATTGTGAGCATCATTTTCAACCTGTGCCTGAACATCTTTTGTTTCTTCATTTCCTAGTCTAAAAAGTCTGCTGTTCTGTCTCTTGTAACCACTTGCACTTTACCACATGTGATAGTGTCCCCCTTAAGTTATTTGCTATTAGACCAGATAGTTTACCCTTCCCTTTCCTTCTGATGCGAAGCCCATGCCTACTACAGTCCCACTTATTGATAGAGTCAACAGAAACACACTGATCCAAGCAACCACTCCGCCTCTTTTTCTTGTTTTCTTTTTTGTTTGGCATAGTGTAAACACGCAACGTTTAAGTGTTAATACAAACAAATTGCGGTTAAGTGATAAATGGATATTTCCTTACCTTTCATTTCGAATTGTTACATAATAATTTTACTGCGTCACGCCTAATTCATTTCCTCACGGAGAAGTGGAACCGTCGTGGAACGGAAACAGTACGTTTTCGGAAATGGATTCCTATTCAAAATATTATCTACTCACTCCCCTCCACTAGCCCTGGAAGTTTGTTACGAGAATTTTTCTAACATCCTGTAGATGATAAACTGGAACTACATATCAGCTGCTCTGGGAATGTCAATCATACAAATAACAGTACGTGCTACTGAGATACATATATTTTCTGTTAATAATTCAATAAACATCTGTTGAAATTTATTTCCAGACGCCCTCTTGTTGACAATTTTCCTCACAATTTTTCTCTCATTTCTGAATGATTGCGAATAACGTTTATAGTTCACGTACAATAAAATTTTAGAAAAGAGGCTGCGCTATATCACTGATTACTGATTTACCATGTATGAAGTTATGTACCCTCAACCCATGACCTTAAATATCGGAGACGCTCGTTTAACACTTTTACATTGTGATGTAACGCTCACTTGCATTATTACTGTATATGCCGCATCTTCCAGTAACCGTGAACTAATTATTATTTGGAAAAACTTAGTTATCCATAAGAGTCTCCTGAACAATATTCTTGATACAGCCACAGGCCTTCTCTTTTACAGTATATAGTTAATTATAATTCGTTCCTTGGTTATGATATTTATGCAGTGATAACATAAAATTTGTGAATACTATTATTCACAGAATTCAGTCATATCATTTGCAAAACGTCGTAATCTCATTTGTAAATGAAATTGCAGGAAAATCAGTCGCGGAGTGCACACGCTGTTTGTTACCAGTAGGCCGCGCTGATGTGGCCTAGAGGAAGGGAAGAGGAGGAAGCAATGGAGTGCTGTCGCTTCTCACGTTTAGAATTACTGTACAGGGCAGACGTTTATCCATTGCCAGGCAGAGTGGCTGCTCCCATAGGGCCTTGTTAACCAGTGTGCAACAGTGTTGAGGAAGGCTTCCTTCGTTGGCTGTAGAGACAATACTTTTCTATCGTACTGTTCAGGATGCCAAACCATTAACCGAAGAACTCACAGTTAACTGGGATTTGGTTATAAAACTGAGATGAATACTTCTTCAACCATTCCGAAGACGTGTAGAACTACAGCTGGCTGTTTAGGACACGAAATGTGTATCCTGTAAAATTCTCTTCATCCCGGCATAACAACTGCAAACAACTTCCACCTGGACATGTTTACTGTAGTCTGTCTTGGTATCTCGCTACAATTTTCACACTCAAAACTTCCATCCATTATCAAAATGACTGTGCGTTAATGTCCCAGAATGTGTCCTAATAAACCATCCATTCATTTTGTCAAGTTATATCATGAGTTTCTTTTCTGCCCACTTCAGTAGCTCTTCCTTACTTATTCATCTAATCTTCAGCATTCTTCTGTAGCTACAAATTTCGTAAGATTCTTTTCTCTTCTTGCCCGTATTGTTTAGTGTTCAAGCATTCTTCCACATAAGGACAAACTGCGTAAAAATACTTCCAGGAAAGTGATGCTAACATTTAAACAAAATATTTCTTTTTTACACTAAATGTTTTCTTGTTACCACCACTCAATCGTCAGTTATTCAATGGTCGTCTACTCTCATCAGATTCCCATTTCCTCATCTCCTTTCCACATAATCACCTAATTCGACTATCCCAGGTCCACCTCCTTTACTTCTGTTTGTATTCATCGTATAACTTATTGTTGAGATACCTTCCATTCCACTTAATTTATCTTCCAGGTCTCTTGCCATCTCTAATAACATTACACAGTTATCAGCAAACATTGTCTTTTCTTTAATTTATATCCGTGAACTACCTTCAGTGTGGAACCGCGCGATCGCGACGGAAGCAGCTTCGAATCCTGCCTCGGGCATGGATGTGTGTAATGCCCATAGTTAGGTTTAACTAGTTCTAAGTTCTAGGGGACTGATGTCCTCAGATGCTAAGACCCATAGTGCTCAGAGCCATTTGAACCATTTTTTATTTGAACCGTGAACTATCTTTCCAGATTTCTCTGTAATCATACGTACTGCTTCCTCAATGCTGTCCAACTCCCTTCTCAATTACTGCTGTCTGGCTTAGTGCAAGCTGCATATAACATTTCGCTCTTGGAATTTCTGATTACTTCGCAATTTCGGTGAGTATATTTCAGCTTTCTCTAAAGCTACACTTTCTATAAAGACGTTTGTCTTTCTTTGCCCTATCTTCTAAGGGAAGCCGAGAGTCTGCAGTGAAGCAGGTGTCGGTTCTCTCCTACTGGTAGGCTGGCAACATAACCCGGTCTTGTCGCTGTAAACAAGCCAGACGAACCTCAGAACGATGCCTGATCTTGCTCAAAGTCGACTTCTACCACTTCTTCCATTATTCTGTAAGTAATTCCCATCGGTTTCCTACAATTGTGGCTTATTAAGCTGATCATTCGACAATACACCAATCTTTGTTTAGTAGTGGATTCCCTTCTCAGAACTAAATGTTCACACAATTGTGCTTCTCTTCTCCTTAAGTTTCTTCAACCTCCCTGTAAACAGCATCTATATTTCTTATTCTCATACATGCTTATGCGAGTTCCTTAAAATTTCCGCCGTGCAGCGGCATAAATTCAGCTTCTTCTTCTAATATTTCGGCTGAATACCCTCCAGCCATCTTCAGAGAGCCGAGGCGACTAACGCTCCAGCACTTGCTCCGTCCTTTTAAACGCGGGGACCGAACCACTGCCTATGCGCATACTCTCCGCCTTGAGAATTTCACCAAAATTGGCTCGTTTCACTTAGCCACGTACCGCCTCCTTATTTTTTACCTTACTGTAATTTATTCTAGTCTGCATTTCATAACCAGTAAATTGTGGTCAAGATCCATATCTGCTCCTAGAAAATAAAGGCAGTTCCAAATCTGATTTCCAGTTTCTGAAATCTTCCGCTGTCTACCGATCTGTTGCACGTATACGATGTTATTCCTTGATGCTTAAACCATGTGTTAGCATTGATGAAATTGTACTGTGTGAAAACACTGCCATGTTTCTTCACCTTTCAGTCGTTCCCCTTATGTTCGTAAGGCTTTTTGTTCTCTTGTTTTTTCTACTATCGAATTTCAGACGACCATCGAAATTAAATTTTCGTTATCCTTAATATATTAAATTATTTATTTTATCTCATAGCACGTTTCTTTGAGCTCTTACATCTCTGAAGAGCTAGTAGGTGTAAATACGTTTGTGGTGGGTCAAGTATTTCTCATACAGTCTAGAATTTTGTGTGATCCAGCTACGAGGGTAATCACAAAAGTAAGGTTTCCAAAGTACAGAAGTCTGTTTGTGTGGCAGTTGGTCACACTGTTATGAAGAGTGCTTCACGCACTGTGTGTAAACATGCGCACGCCGCGCTGAGGCGCTCAGTCTTGGCTTGGCAGCCATTGAGAATGGAGCTCCGGTTGGATGTTACCGCCAACTGCGAATTGCGCAGAGTTATTCGGTTTTTGAACGCAGAGGGCACTGCGCCGATTGAAATCCATCGCCAATTGACGGAAGTGTATGGTGAGTCGTACATGGATGTCAAAAATGTTCGTAAGTGGTGTAGAGAGTTTGCAGCTGGTCGGACCGGAATTCATGACGAACAAAGGAGCGGAAGACCGTCAATTTCTGGAGACAGTGTTGAAGGTTGAGCAAAGCATGCGTGAAGATCGGCGGATCACCCTGGATGATCTGTGCACGTTGGTTCCTGAGGTTTCCCGAAGCACTGCTCACAGAATTTTAACGGAAACATTGAACTACCGGAGGGTGTGCGCAAGATGGGTGCCGCACATGGTGACTGAGGGCCACATGCGGCAACGAGTTGATGCTTCCCGCGCATTTCTTCACCGCCTTGCAGCCGAACAGGATAACTTTCTGGACTCAATTGTCACGGGTGACGAAAACTGGGCATATTACTTTACACCTGAGACCAAGCAACAATCACGCCAATTAATAACTTTCTGAACAGCTTGGTGGCGAGCTGGTATGACATTGTCATACAAAAAATGATACAGCGTCTACAAAAATGCATCGACAGAAGTGGTGATTATATCGAAAAATAGCTAAATGTTCAAGCTGTAAAATGATGTAAACCATTGTAGAAATAAACAGGTCTATGTACTTATAAAAAATAGGAGACCTTACTTTTGGGATTACCCTCGTATCATTAACGTACTACAGCAAAATTCAAATGGCTCTGAGCGCTATGGAACTTAACATCTGAGGTCATCAGTCCCCTAGAACTTAGAACTACTTAAACCTAACTAACCTAAGCACATCCCACACATCCATGCCCGAGGCAGGATTCGAACCTGCGACCGTAGCGCTCACGCGGCTCCAGGCTGTAGCGCCTAGAACCGGCCACCCCGGCCGGCTACTACAGCAGTTCAGATCTATTTCCAAAAACTGTTTGGATACGATTTTTACATTTGTACCATGTGACACGACAGTCATTTGTTGTTATTTTGAGAGAGACGTTTGATCGTGGGTCGTGCTTAAAGGGCGCGCACGGCGTGTGGTAAGGCCAGCGGGGAAAGACGGCGGCGAGAGAGTGGTCAGCGGCAGAACGCTCCACCTGGACTTCCAGCAGCTGGCGGTTGCGATACGTCACGAGGGTTTACTCCGTCCAGGACACGGCTTTAAGACAGTGCTTTATCCACATTTGCGTTGCTTACACGCAAACGCATATTGGTACGACAATGCACAACACGGCAAATAAAGGAGGTGTTGAGACGAATCAACCGAGACGCTGATACGATTTTTAAGAATTTTACATCAAAAGTTGTAAAATAAAGAAATCTGTTACATGTGCAAGTTACTGAATGATTTAGAACTTATGAGCCAGTGCAGGTGCAGAATATCGTCGAAACGCGACGCTTGACATATTTGTATAAACTGCAGCATTAATATTTCCATGGTAAAACACCAATTTCATTAATTTGTTGCTTATAATTCCATAAAACTAAAAATATAAAACAGATAAACGAGCAGCAAGCCAGTGTCTGATAAGGGGTGTCATCACACACATTTAAAAATTATCAGTTTTTGATATTTGTAATTATTATGGTATGTAGGAAATCAGATTTTAAGCTGCAATTATTTCCCAGGAGCAGGCATGATTTTTGCATAGTTATGCCAATATTTCCTTAATGTTTTTTTACATAAATAAATTCTTATCACCGCATCATAAAGCGCGCTTCAAATCCTTATAATGTTATTTAGTGGTACAGATGGACAAAGACTGTTTTCGCACACTGCAGATATAATTGCAAAACATTGAAATATAAATTCTGGGCCAACTATTGCAGCTACAAATTTGTATGGTGCACGTTTTTCGATGAGAATTTGAGCGCAAGAAAGAATAAAGATTGTTCTTCTATGTAAAAAGCTATGCAAAGAAGTGGCGATCAATGGAAAGCTGTTATGTGGCGTTGAGAGAGGACAAGTTCCTCTCCCACATGTTTTCCGAATACGAAGGATTATTAAAGAAATTTTACAACCTGATGCACCTTGAGCGAGGCTCTAGAAAGTTAATGGCCTGAGCAGATGCTGATGGAGCCTGGTAGGGCGCTAAAAGCATGAGGTATTTATATGGTTCTTAGCTCATAAAAACGGCAGGTTGGGAGATGAAAGCAATTGGCTGTGAGCCCATCCGATTCTAAAACTTGCTGGACAGGCTCACAGCCATACATGGCAGCCGCTCGTTGAGACAGGTCTCCAGCAGAACAATGCCGAGCTACCTGCCGCGGCGCCAGCATGAGCCTGGGCTGGGGCAATGGTCTAAACGAATGCCTCTACACAATGGAGTCATAAAGCGGGCATTGTGTGCAGAGCCACACGTAATAAAAATTCACCTGTTTTCGTGTTCGCTGATACTGCAAAAAGATTTGTGAACCACTTCCATCGACCGCCTAGGTTGTATAAGAAAAATTCGGCTTCTGAGAAATGTTTGGATAATCTTTATTACACCTCATAGTTAGGACTGACGAGCTCCAAGACACAGGTAATTTAGATAAAGATCTTTAAGATTGTATCTATTCACTTGTTGTCATGTGAAGCAGCATAACTTTGGAAAAAATCCTCTTTCCCCCTGCGAAAATTTAAAAAAGCTAGGAATAGGCGGTTTCCTTTTTTTTTTTCAGAGACACAGGTTTCTTAACTCTTGTGATGGTCAGACATGAGTTTATGCCGTCATATGGGAGGGGAGATTTAGTGCCTCTAGGGCCCAGTGGTAGGCTCTAGATGGGGTGAAAGTAGTGTCATTCGTGCACTTTGCGGGAAACCGGGTTTCTTTTGTTCTGGAATGGTGCGAGGCACTCAGGTTTGGGACCCTGGTCTCGTAAGCACTTCTAGTCGAGGCTCTGGCATGTGTGGTTAGTACTTGGGACCTTGAGAGGTTCCATGCCTTCTTTTGCATGTTGCCTCTCATTTTCGTCAATTTTATTAATGACATCTTGGATATTCGGGAATCCAGCCGGATGTTCGCGTCGGTCTCGCACGATATTTCAAGAGCGTGCCTCGCTTTCAGGTGCTACCTGAGACTGGTCCTTGGGTCGATCGAGTCCAGTGTTTATGCCTGGAAGGAGCTGGCGTTCCCTAATCGGTCCGCGCCGCGTCGTGTGTTCCGTCTGAGGCTACTTTGGACCTCTTTGGTCACCGGTGTTCCGACCGCGGTCCGCACCCGGCCTGGCCGTCTTCAGAAGTCGAGTTCTTGATCTGGGGTGTGTCAATTCTGATCTCTAATACCTAGTCTCACGGCTGTTCTCTCGGTCTCCACTTCTATTTCTTGTAGAATCCCGGAGTGTCCTGTGTTGAGTTTTCACAAGCTCAAGCGCTGGATTCCAGGCAGTGCTGAGTAGGTATCCCGAGTCACGGTTGATTAGATTGCCTGTGACCTTAATCTCAATGGCTTCTTTAATGACACTGTCCCAGAATCTTCAGGTCTGTGACACAATCTTGGTGTTATTGTAATCCTTTGAATGACCAAGTTCCAGACAATGCTCGCTATGGCTGATTTAGTTGCTTGTCTGAGTCTGGTATGTCTCTGGTGTTCTTTACACCTGATGTCCACAGTTCTGGTGGTCTGGCCAATGTATGACATCCCACACTGGCATAGTATGTTGTAAACACCTGGCATGCGTAGCCCCAGGTAATCTTTTACATTCCCCAGCATAGTTCCAATTTTATTAATGTTTTATGTCATTTTACGGCGGTAATAGGCCGAATAAGGCTATTTTAATGAAAGTATTTGTACTGAGAGCTCAATATACTTTTCACTTGATTTCTATACATGTTTGGTTACTTCCCTGGGTGGCCTGTGCTATGCGAACACTGGAGGACGCGGCACACTGCGTTTGTGGTTGGGAGTACAAACTCTTCTACACCCCGGCACCTCAAATCCTGTCCTGAGACTGACTTCACTTGCGAGTAGTTTAGGCTATGGCACCTGTGGTGAAGTCCTTACTGTATCGACAGTGTGACTTCGAACGTCTCGGACTGCTCGTTTGCCGAGGGAATACTTATTCGTTTCTGGTATACCAGTCTTGACGTTTGGTATCCTTGTTTGCTCTTTCGAATAACTAAGCCAAATTGGTCCTCGGTACAACCAGCGGACGGGTGCCATACACTGAAATCTACCGTGATTTCTAGGTTCTGGTAGAGAGTAAATTGCGATCCGTCTGCCTGATCGCTAGACTGTGACATTTTGGCATTTGTGTCGTGGCCGCGGTCGGTTCACAGGTGCCGCCTTCACGTCTCACCTCCGCCGCACACTTCTCGCCAAATGCAATTTACATCGATAAACAAAGCAAACAGGGTAACATACTGCCGCTCAGGTATTGTCAGGGAGCACAGATCTCAGTCGCCACTTGCTCTCAGCTATACCTATACAAAGAAATTTCAGTAGATTTGATCAATCATACTCAGCGTCATATCAATTCAGACTGCGTTATCCGCATTTTTAGGGCCAAAGTACTTTACTCACTCCACTAGTTATACTGCACCCAGGATCCATGTCCAGTGTAGTCCTGAATCACCTGTTAGTAGTTTACGATATTCAATCAGTAACTTGTTTAGTATAATCATGTCTGTTTTTTTTTAGAAAAATAAATGTTGCTAGAGCACTAAAATTATGCCAGTCCCCATTAGGGTTACTTTTCAGCGTACCTTGGTGAACATCGGATTGAGTGTATTTAAGTTGAGTTGACAAAGAGCTGCAGGATAGAGTTCTGCTAGCTTTGCCGACGCCGGATCTGTGTTGCTCGATGCTACACTTTGGTGATAGTTTTGCGGTTCCAGAACTGTTACACTATCCGAATTTCGCGTGTGTGCGCAAACGGAAGAGAGAATTTTTCGCGAAGAATTCGCGAAGAATATTTTCAGTGTGGAACACAGTAGAGACTTGTGTTTTTCACGCATTGTTCTTTTTATTAATTCTGCAAGTAAAAGGAACTTTGCTGCAAAATTCGAGTGTCACCACACTCAGCCGCTACAGCACTAGTATGGGACTCTGTTTATTTTTGAGCATTCCGAACTGTGTTTTGGGATGCCAACGAGACCCAGTTTTTGATACGATCAGGTTGGACTCTGATTACTTTCACCACGTTTAGGTGACTAATTCTGAAGCAATGCCACTGGACTTTAACTGTATTTAAACCAGTCGGCACTTTCAATATTTTGTGGCATCTGACACTTAGTAATTTGCGCTACTGTCGAGTGAACTTCAGATCGTCGGGAATAGGCCTGTTTTAGCGAACTTTATAGCGTGGTCAGTATCGCTATTGGGGACTCGAGTAATTAAAACGACACATAACTGTTTGGAAAATAACACCAGTTAACTATATTTCGTTATGAATAGGAACTTGTGAATTTTAACGAACACTCGCATTCGATTACTCACTTAACTTCGGCCTCCTATACTGTACCCTGGTTGACATTTACACTTGTCGGTCACCAGCATCTAAAGTGTTTTACTTAAGCACTTTAACAGGTGTTAAGCGCACGTGTCTGGCGGTGGAAAGGGTAGGATATCATCCCTGAGTTAGACGACGAGAATCAGCGAGTAGAAGCGTTTGCAGCCCCATTCCCATTCCGCCGACTTTCGCAATTGGGGGCTAGTACGGGATTTAGGAAGCATTTGCTGCATCGTTTCCATTCCACCGACCTTCGCTATCAGATTCCTGTACAACGAATTGCGCACAAGAATACCAACTCATTTCTTTCCACGAAATATTGTTTCAATTGATGTTTTATTTTATGATTTAGTATGTAATTATCATAGACTTATTTCATCAAATCAAAAGTTTTTTTTTCATCTATTGAAGTTGTACAATTCTTTCAGCTAAGAGTTGCTTGTAAAAATGTATGTTACATTCTATTAGGTAATGCAGCTTTACTTTGTTTCACAGCCTATTGTTCGTTCCTGAAAATTTCCTGTAATCCAAAACTGAAGAAACTAATAACGTCCGCCATTGTTTAGCGCACCAGTACATTCTGTCCTTCTTTGTTTTAGGACCCAGATAAGCATAAAATGTCCATGGATCTAATTCTGCGCCGGCCGCTGTGACCAAGCGGTTGTAGGCGCTCCAGTCCGGAAACGCGCTGCTGCTACGGTCGCAGGTTCGAATCCTGCCTCGGGCATGGATGTGCGTGAAGTCCTTAAGTTAGTTAGGTTTAAGTAGTTCTAAGTCTAGGGGACTGATGACCTCAGATGTTAAGTCCCGTAGTGTTGAGTGCCAATCTATTTCCGCATACCATGGAAAGAAAAAAAATGTGTGTGAAATCTTATGGGACTGAACTGCTAAGGTCATCAGTCTCTAAGCTTACACACTGCTTAATTTAAATTATCCTAAGGATAAAAACACAGCCATGCCCGAGGGAGGACTCGAACCTCCGGCAGGACGAACCGCACAGTACCATGGAAAGAACGTCGGACTCCTACGATATCACAGCAGATGTGATCAATTATATAAATAATATGAGTATAAATTTATAAATAATGTTAACATTTATAGCGTATTCCTAAAGTGATGTACAGTTACTACATCATTAATAATAATAATAGTAATAATAATAACAGTAATGTGCATCCGTAGTCGAGTGTTTTGTGGTAGTTGACGCTTTGACGTCGTCACTGCGGTACCTTGTTCTAAATGTCACCCAGTAATCTTCTAAGGGCGACAGAAGTTGAATATTCTTCTATAATGTGATACAAACTGCCGACAGAGCAAAATCAGATCATCTTTTGTGTGTACTTATACGAAGAGCGCCTCGTTTTCAGGATGACCACTTTAAATGTAGGAGTGATCAGATAGAGAATGCGAAACGTTGATCAAATCATTACATATTTGTGCATTACAACTTCAACAAGATGTAACAGCAGCTACAATAATTACTGTTTTATCGTTAATTTGCACGTTTGCTCAGTTTACATCAGCTCCAAGCAACCAGCAGTCAGATAAAATGTACACCGCGTCGGATGAAGGAGAACGAGATGAGTAGTGAGGCGTGACGCAGAAGTGTGACGTCGTTAGTCGTAGGTAGCGACAGCTCCGACTCGTCCATGGTTACTGCAGCGTAACCGAACTCTGGCGCACCGTAAATATAGCCGTGCTGGGCGCCAGCCAACCCGCCTGCCGTCCATTGTTTTTACTTGGTGTGATTACCTTTTATCGGGAACTGCGAAGAGAGGAGGGTGAGGCGTGGTAAACGAAACGAAATATCGGTACGTGGCCGACGTGTTAACGTACCACCGGTCAGAAATAATACCTACAGTGTACCAAAAGAGAACTCGAACCGCCAGTTATACATCAGCTTATTCTGAAAAACAGGTCAAATAGGTGTTTTAAATCAAGTGTGTTGCAAGGCCGACGTTACCCTCCTGCACGAGAGCGCTTCCTTTTTATACAAATTAATATAGTTTCCCTTTCAAAAATAAGACGCATGAAACTGTTGTAACTTCGAATTAAATATTGACGGCTATTAAGGTTGTTGTTGTTGTGGTCTTCAGTCCTGAGACTGGTTTGATGCGGCTCTCCATGCCACTCTATCCTGTGCAAGCTTCTTCATCTCCCAGTACCTACTGGAACCTACATCCTTCTGAATCTGCTTAGCGTATTCATTTCTTGGTCTCGCTGTACGATTTTTACCCTCCACGCTGCCCTCCAATGCTAAATTTGTGATCCCTTGATGCCTCAAAACATGTCCTACCAACCGATCCCTTCTTCTAGTCAAGTTGTGCCACAAACTTCTCTTCTCTCCAATCCTATTCAATACCTCCTCATTAGTTACGTGATCTACCCACTTAATCTTCAGCATTCTTCTGTAGCACCACATTTCGAAAGCTTCTATTCTCTTCTTGTCCAAACTAGTTATCGTCCATGTTTCACTTCCATACATGGCTACACTCCATACAAATACTTTCAGAAACGACTTCCTGACACTTAAATCTATACTCGACGTTAACAAATTTCTCTTCTTCAGAAACGATTTCCTTCCCATTGTCAGTCTACATTTTATATGCTCTCTACTTCGACCATCATCAGTTATTTTACTCCCTAAATAGCAAAACTCCTTTACTACTTTAAGTGTCTCATTTCCTAATTTAATTCCCTCAGCATCACCCGATTTAATTTGACTACATTCCATTATCCTCGTTTTGCTTTTGTTGATGTTCATCTTATATCCTCCTTTCAAGACACTGTCCATTCCGTTCAACTGCTCTTCCAAGTCCTTTGCTGTCTCTGACAGAATTACAATGTCATCGGCGAACCTCAAAGTTTTTACTTCTTCTCCATGAAGAA
This sequence comes from Schistocerca americana, assembly GCF_021461395.2. Lineage (NCBI taxonomy): Eukaryota > Metazoa > Arthropoda > Insecta > Orthoptera > Acrididae > Schistocerca > Schistocerca americana. The sequence continues at coordinate 326,178,559 of NC_060119.1, read as the reverse complement.
GGTTATGTATTAAAAATATCTCTGCGATAATCGTTTTATATTTGAACCTATGGAGGCAAAATTTACTTGTGGATTGTCATTAGCGTTACAATTTATGTCCTCATATTTATGTCCCTATATTTATATATAAATACGTAATTAAGGTAATGTTACTTATAATACCTTTACAATAAGCAAACTGTTAAATATCTCTGTCTCCCTCTCCCTCCCTCCCCCCTCCTCTCTCTCTCACTCTCTCTCTCTCTCTCTCAGGTACACGTATCGCTGATACGAAATCTAATTTATTTTTAATGAGAGGTGATGTGGGAAATCCACTTCGGCCGTTGTTTACCGTTATTGTTCAAATCAAATGGTTCAGAGGGCTCTGAGCACTATGGGACTCAACATCTGAGGTCATCAGTCGCCTAGAACTTAGAACTACTTAAACCAAACTAACTTAAGGACATCACACACATCCATGCCCGAGGCAGGATTCGAATCTGCGACCGTAGCAGTGGCGCGGTTGCGGACTGAAGCACCTAGAACCGTTATTGTTCCTACACAACACCAGCACTGAGCCGTAGGACTATATTGGATTCTATTTCAAGTAGATGATGTATGAATACTTAAGTGCAGAGCATATTCTACTCCGGATATCAGTGCTTCGTAAAAGTTCTAATACATACTTAGTCTCAAGAGAACAGGAACTCGAAGAAGAAGAAGAAGAAGAAGAAGGGGAAGCAATAAGAAAAAGGAGTAGACAAATATAGAACGGGAAGTGTATGCAGTGATTGATGATGCAATATGGGCAGTTGCTGAAAACTGGCACTTGGAGTTTTTCGTATTGATTGTGCACTGCAAATGTCGAGCCATCTGGCTACAGGTAGGTGATACTAGAGTTGCACAGCCGGGCTTATTGCATTTCTGTTAGACATGAAAAGGTACTACGAGCTGACACACCAGATCAAGCAGCAAAATTAAGAATCTTATTACTTTCGGCAATACAGTTTAATACGTGAAATTCTGCGGCACTTACGAGATTTTGAGTAGCTTCTTAATTACCTGCTCCCTTTATGTGTAGGTCTACAGGGTTTTGGTGAAAGCCTCCAAAACTTTAATATATGTGGGACACGCTAAAAAAATTGTTTTAAGTGACACACTGGATCATCTATGTTACAATATATGGCTATTGTGTCAGATTTAAGTTCGACCAAATTATGCCATTCTTTGAGACCAGGGGTTTGAATTATCAGAGCAGGCGCACTGCAAAATAGGCACGAATCATTATGTTGTATGAGTTCACACGTTCGTCTAACACGGTTTATTCAACGAAACGCTGTTCATTACCATTTCGTTCCATTGATCGAGGTCACTGGTTGAATGAGCTGCGGGTCCTCAACATAACTCTCAATATCAATCAAATTAAACGGTTTTGTAGCTTCTCTACTGTACCACACTGAAGCTACTGTTCAACAGATGGCGGCTACCATACGAAACTCAACCGTAACTTCCGCCGAACTGAAATACGAACAGTTCCTACCAAAGGATTGGACACCAGCGAGGTTTCCACGTTAACTGCCCTCAGATCACCAAAATAACTGCGGCCGTGGCTTACTGTTCCTGTATAGTTGTCTCCCTGGCCTCTGATATCACAAATCTATGCCAGAACGCGTCTCAGTTTTTTATAATACATTAACATAATGTTGCAAAAAGTGTTGTCTGTGTGTCTGACTGTACAATGACTGGTAACGGTGACTCACGTCTTTAAATGATCTGAAAATTTCATAATTTATGGTACAAAAACGTGCATCAGCGATTTAATACTTATACGTGTTCGGTATTGTTCTGAAAGGTATACTGCTGTGCAAAACTCAAGGAAGAAAGTAACTTTCACAATTGTTGCACCCGAAGTACGGGGTGTTCAAAAAGTCTCTCCGCAGTGTCGTATGATTGTCAGCCGCGAGTGCCGTTTGATTGTTCACCTGCCGGATTACTTCCCTTCAAGTGGAATCTTCCACCATTCAACTGTTTCCTTTATCTCAGCCAGCGTCAGTTGTGTCGTTGGTGTGTGTCGTTACGTGTTGACGTGAACGTTTAAGTTTAGTTCCTCTGTTCATTTTTTCTTTTTTGTCACTGTTAAAATGCTAACCATTGAAAAACGTCTCTTTTTACATTATGTTCTTGGATGCTGAAGTTTTTATTTATGTACGCTACAGATAGAACAACGTGACTAACAAATGGACAAGTGAGGAAAGGTGCGTTTTAATAGAGCTAACGTAGAAAGTTTACGCCCGTCCATTTTCGCGAACGAGCTGCATTATTAGAGAACAAAGTACAGCCGACAGTTGCAGCTGAGGCGGGCTGCGAACGTGTGTACCATGCTGAGGCGCACGTATTGTATGCACAAGTCGCATCATTCCTGAACGTTCAGCAGCGTTGATACTCGGCAAGCTCAGCGTTGACGTTCGAAAGTAAAGGCAGTGTGTCGACGGCTTTACGCAGTATTACATGCCTGTGTGTGTTAGACTATTCTTTGTGCATACATTGGACAGTGCATTGAGATATCAACAAATAGCCCATTTACATTCACAGCGTGGTCAAGGGCACATCCACAGGCGATAGCATTTTTCTGACATTTTTCAGATCTCCACGTCGACCGGTTTTACTGTTCTGGCTCGGTTAGCCAACACGTGGGTACAAACGACTTAACACGTGGACGACTTCCGTCATCGTTGGAATGTCATTCGATTGCAAAGTGACCAGTGTTATCTCCTACGGACAGCAACTGATACTGTTTTCGGTGAGCTTATGCGACTACTTACACATAAACGAAAAACGTTATAATGAAGCAACACAAAAGGTACCGAAAAAGGAAAAAAAAGATTAAAAAAAGACGTGATAATATTTCTGCTGCAGCCTGGCGTTAACTGATTCATTACTGATAAGGTATAGGATTGATAAACAGGGCACATGGGTGGCGGGAATGGAATGCTAACACAATTTGAGGGTACAAACAGACCACTGGTAACAACACAATGATTAATTACCATTTGCAAATTGCGGTGATCTACACCGATTATTCCACTGTATATAAGCAATGAGAATCATTCAAAAAGTTTTAAAAGAAAACCAGCCTTATGGCCCCAACTTTAAACTAATAAAAAATTTGCTTCACACAAATATAACTGCAAATCTGAGCTCACTAGTTTTGAAATTAATTCAATTATCAGGTCTTGTCAATATGAAAAATTAAAGTTTGTACAAGCTATTAGGTCTCAAAAATACTCAAATAGAAAGATCTCATAAATACGTGCATTAATTATTAATGAAAAAGATTCTGCAATATAATGTTACGATAGCCCGAAACACCTACACAGCAACCAGCACATTCTCGACGTTTGACGTTCACATCGGCCGCGCGTCTGAATTCCGTGCTCTAGAGCTCAAGTGCCAACAACAGGCAGGAGGGTCTGCGCACACCAGTAACGTCTTCTAGGACACACAGACCCAGTATTAATACACAGTTCACCAAAATACTAAAACCAAGAATCAAGCGCTGGCTAGCGCCAAATGCAGGATGAGATGTTAAACGTTATAGTGTGACAACTGCAATTACTATTAAAGCAATACGTATCACATAACGATGAAATTCACTATTTTTTCCTCGTAATCGCCTGGAAGCCGCTGAGCGATAGTAGTTTTCCTCCGGAATCCTAAACCATTTCGGTTGAAAAATCTTGACAGCCAGTCCCGGCTAGCTTTGAAACTGGTAATGCCTAGTTCTTTGGCTAAAGACAATGCTTTAAGTTGGCACATTTCACTCGTCACCGCGCATCCGTATTGTCGCTTCTCATCTACATAATCGCAGAGCCTTTTCTCGAGGACCGGATGCTTCGCCTTTTGACCGCGAAATGACCGGCGGTTACTATTAGTCTCTTGAAGCTGCGTTTTATTTTTTCGCCAGTCGCGAACACAACTCTCACTCACGTCGTACTTTCTTCCTGCTGCACGGTTTCCAATTTTCTCGGCTTCTTCAATGATTTTCACTTTTTCTTTAGCAGTGTACGAGCGATAACGAGAACTTGTAGCCTTAATTAACAAGTTTGAAGACGTTAATACTTCACTCCTAACGTGCTACTGATGCGTCAGAGACTGAGGCCGCAACAACGCAATAGTATAATGGGATGTATTGTTGGAGGCGGAGCAGTACCAATAATGTTTCGAATAATCCCCGCACCCCAGTTTTTCATCCTAAAATTCGGGAAAAACATGCGCGGATTATTCGAGTATACGGGGTGTTACAAAAAGGTACGGCCAGACTTTCGGGAAACATTCCTCACACTCGAAGAAAGAAAATATGTTATGTGGACATGTGTCCGGAATCGCTTACTTTCCATGTTAGAGCTCATTTTATTACTTCTCTTCAAATCATATTAATCATGGAATGGAAACACACAGCAACAGAACGTACCAGCGTGACTTCAAACACTTTGTTACAGGAAATGTTCAAAATGTCCTCCGTTAGCGAGGATACGTGCATCCACCCTCCGTCGCATGGAATCCCTCATGCTATGATGCAGCCCTGGATAATGGCGTATTGTATCACAGCCATCCACAATACGAGCACGAAGAATCTCCACATTTGGTACCGGGATTGCGTAGACAAGAGCTTTCAAATGCCCCCATAAATGAAAGTCAAGAGGGTTGAGGTCAGGAGAGCGTGGAGTCCATGGAATTGGTCCGCCTCTACCAATCCATCGGTCACCGAATCTGTTGTTGAGAAGCGTACGAACACTTCGACTGAAATGTGCAGGAGCTCCATCGTGCATGAACCACATGTTGTGTCGTACTTGTAAAGGCGCATGTTCTAGCAGCACAGGTAGAGTATCCCGTATGAAATCATGATAACGTGCTCCATTGAGCGTAGGTGGAAGAACATGGGTCCCAACAAGACATCACCAACAATGCCTGCCCAAACGTTCACAGAAAATCTGTGTTGATGACGTGATTGCACAATTGCGTGCGGATTCTCGTCAGCCCACACATGTTGACTGTGAAAATTTACATTTTGATCAAGTTGGAATGAAGCCTCATCCGTAAAGAGAACATTTGCACTGAAATGAGGATTGACACATTGTTGGATGAACCATTCGCAAAAGTGTACCCGTGGAGGCCAATCAGCTGCTGATAGTGCCTGCACACACTGTACATGGTACGGAAACAACTGGTTCTCCCGTAGCACTCTCCATACAGTGACGTGGTCAACGTTACGTTGTACAGCAGCAACTTCTCTGACGCTGACATTAGGGTCATCGTCAACTGCACGAAGAATTGCCTCGTCCATTGCAGGTGTCCTCGTCGTTCTAGGTCTTGCCCAGTCAGGAGTCATAGGCTGGAATGTTCCGTGCTCCCTAAGACGCCGATCAATAGCTTCGAACGTCTTCCTGTCGGGACACCTTCGTTCTGGAAATCTGTCTCGATACAAACGTACCGCGCCACGGCTATTGCCCCGTGCTAATCCATACATCAAATGGGCATCTGCCAACTCCGCATTTCTAAACATTGCACTGACTGCAAAACCACGTTCGTGATGAACACTAACCTGCTGATGCTACGTACTGATGTGCTTGATGCTAGTACTGTAGAGCAATGAGTCGCATGTCAACACAAGCACCGAAGTCAACATTACCTTCCTTCAATTGGGCCAACTGGCGGTGAATCGAGGAAGTACAGTACATACTGTCGAAACTAAAATGAGCTCTAACTTGGAAATTAAGCGTTTCCAGACACATGTCCACATAACATCTTTTCTTTATTTGTGTCTGAGGAATGTTTCCTGAAAGTTTGGCCGTACCTTTTTGTAACACCCTGTATACGGTAGTTCAATAAACAATCTCCAATGACGTGAAATTTCATTTGACAAATTTATAAACCACAACTAGCTCTGTTTCCGCATGACGACAACGACTGTAGTGTTTTCTGCGTCCACCTCGACACGCTGTACGTACCTGCTAGTGCTGCCATCTATCGCCTGCGAGTGGTTATTAAAGCTTGACGTCGAACATTAATGTGAATGGATAGTGTGTTTCTGCCACAGCTGCGAGCGACAGCTATCTTATCATCTTAGCTGGCTGCCCAACGTGTAACATGTCTCTGACGACGTGTTGAGGGCGTGAGTCATCTTTCAGTGCGTGTAGTGAACACGGGGAAAGCTAGCACAATGCCAGAGGCGCACGTTATGCAGAGCTCATCCCAGGACGAGGCGCAGTAGCCAGCGGACGGGTGCGCGAGTGCCGGCATGGGCCGGGATGCGATGGGATGGGAAATTGCCGCAGTAATTGGCTCAATTGTAGCAGGCCGCACTTAGGCCCCTGATTGGCCAGCGGTGCCTGTTCTGTCGCAGACTTTTGGCTGCCCCAGTATTAGCGGCGAGAACGACGTGCCGTGTCTCCTGCTGCCGAGAGCAACGACGTGGAGCTGTGGGCGTCGATGAACTCTGTTAGCATAGGCGAATTCTTTGTGTCACTAATGTTTTACGAGATGTACAGTCGACTGCACATGTAACCCTCACAGGCATTTATTAATGTTTGCCTTGTTAGCCAGCAGTCACCCACGACCAAACATCTTTACAATAAGTGTTTATTCGCATCTAATGCTCAACATTCATTGTAGCAGAAAGCAATCACCGTACTACAGAAAACTACACTACTGACCATTAAAATTGCTACACCACGAAGCTGACGTGCTAGAGACGCGAAATTTAACCGACAGGAAGAAGATGTAGTGATATGCAAATGATTAGCGTTTCAGAGCATTCACACAAGGTTGGCGCCGGTGGCGACACCTACAACGTGCTGACATGAGCAGTTTCCAACCGATTTCTCATACACAAACAGCAGGTGACCGGCGTTGCCTGGTGAAACGTTGTTGTGATGCCTCGTGTAAGGAGGAGAAATGCGTACCATCACGTTTCCGTCTTTGATAAAGGTTGGATTGTAGCCTATCGCGATTGCGATTTATCGTATCACGACATTGCTGCTCGCGTTGGTCGAGATCCAACCACTGTTAGCAGAATATGGAATCGGCGGTTTCAGGAGGGCAATACGGAACGCCGTGCTGGATCTCAATGGCCTCCTATCACTAGCAGTCGAAATGACAGACATCTTATCCGGATGGCTGTAACGGATCATGCAACCACGTCTCGATTCCTGAGTCAACAGATGGGGACGATTGTAAGACAACAACCATCTGCACCAACAGTTCGACAAAGTTTGCAGCAGCATGGACTATCAGCTCAGAGACCATGGCTGCGGTTACCCTTGACGCTGCATCACAGACAGGAGCGCCTGCGATGGTGTACTCAACGACGAACCTGGGTTCACGAATGGCAAAACGTCATTTTTTCGGATGAATCCATGTTCTGTTTACAGCATCATGATGGTCGCATCCGTGTTTGGTGACATCGCGGTGAACGCACATTGGAAGCGTGTATTCGTCATCGCCATACTGGCTTATCACCCGGCGTGATGGTATGGCGTGCCATTGGTTACACGTCTCGGTCACCTGTTGTTCGCATTGACGGCACTTTGAACAGTGGACGTTACATTTCAGATGTGTTACTACCCGTGGCTCTACCCTTCATTCGATCCCTGCGAAACCCTACATTTCAGCAGGATAATGCACGACCGCATGTTGCAGGTCCTGTTCGGGCCTTTCTGGATACAGAAAATGTTCGACTGCTGCTCTGGCCAGCACATTCTCCAGATCTCTCACCAATTGAAAACGTCTGGTCAATGGTGGCCGAGCAACTGGCTCGTCACAATACGCCAGTCACTACTCTTGATGAACTGTGGTATCGCGTGGAAGCTGCATGGGCAGCTGTACCTGTACACGCCATCCAAGCTCTGTTTGACTCAATGCCCAGACGTATCAAAGCCGTTATTACGGCCAGAGGTGGTCGTTCTGGGTACTGATTTCTCCGAATCTATCCACCCAAATTGCGTGAAAATGTAATCACACGTCAGTTCTAGTATAATATATTTGTCCAACGAATACCCGTTTATCATCTGCATTTCTACTTGGTGTAGCAATTTTAAGGGCCAGTAGTATACTTTTAACAAAAATTTGAGCAGACCAATTTTAATCAATTTTGAAGAACCGGACGGCCTTAAGCTTCTGGAGTAGGAGTGATGCCAGGACGAGAGATGTTTAACTACTACTTTAAAATAATTTATTTATTGTAATAAATATCAAAGACCATAGATGTCAGTATTATAGCTTCCAGAAGTCTCTTGTAATTTAGGATGTGCATTCATTCAATTTTACTGCAAGACAATGGCAGTTTGATTAAAATTGGTAAATTTAAGTGAAACCTTGGAGTGAATCGAAACATCAGAAGTTTTCGTAACTTTAAAATCGTCTGAGTAAAGCTTTACAAGAAATTTAAAAAAATCAAGATATTTCAGAATGTTAAAAAAGGTTTTATCGCTTGAAGGATGAGCAATGGAATCTCAGTACTAGACGAACCACTTTGACAGTAAGTGGAAGTAAGGTGACTCGTATCCAAAATGAGTTCACTAACTTGGAAGCATTAACGCTAGAGTGAGTCTCCTGGTCATATCACTCATTGCTAATTGTGCCTTCCATCAATTTAATAGTACAAATTTCAGCTTACAGCAATAGCTCCTGCAACACAAAAGCTACTGAGCACTTACAGTAGCCAGGAAAGCTGAGTAAGCATACAGTCTTTCAATTCTGAAAACTACCAGGCCTTGGCATAATTAACTTATGCTTACTTCATGTAATTACAGACAAAGAATGTAAGTCACAAAGTATGCTTATTCACAACAAAATGAGCCCAGAATTTAGTATAATGATTAGTTTGTTAACGACAAATGGGTCGGAAGTTCTTTAACCAACGTTGCATTGAAAACAGTAGCAGTTACAAATAACAAGTCAGCAATATACTACGGCTGACACCACACTTTGCTACCTACAGTAAATCGGGTTAATTCACAAAAATGTACAACAGTAAGTACTAGAATACTTAAATATTTTTAAATATCACCAAAATCACTTCACGCACGCCCACTTTAAAATTAATGAATCGTCTTTCCATCGCACTTCTACGCAAACACTAAAACAATCACTTAAGTTAAAAAAATCTTGGTTTGGTAACCAGAATGCCGAGCTTCAGATAGGTTTAATACATTATGTCTATTTAGAACGGGGTAAGAGTCTGCCAGTAATACAGCTCTCTTTGCGTCCTTCACTGTTAGTGCAGTAATTCTATTCCCCTATATATCACTATCGGCAATAACTTGTTCCACACGCTTTGCCTGCAGCGGCGCCTTCAGGAGGGAGCAAACAGTCGAGAATCGCGATCCACTCTCTGTACTAAGCCATGTTAACACACGCCGATTGCAGGCATGGAGATACTGTGACCAACAGTCCAACATAATAGTCGCGACACTCCGTCTCATGTTTGTGACTCACAGCGATAGCAGCGCCATAAGCGGCGAGCAAGCGACACTTCTTAATACGACATCGAATGAGTGCGAATGCTAACGTTACGGTAGGGAGTACATGTAGTGCGAAAAACTGACAATTACTGAAACAATGCACCACATGCGTGACTATTTAGGTTCCTAAGGACCTTGGGATATACGAAACGGCGCATTACGGGACAGTTTGTAATATACAGAATTTTATTGAATAATGTCGATTTTCTTTAATAACAAAGAACTGCTATCACACACGGAAAGACCTGACTTGTTGCAGAAATTTGTCCTACATCTGCCCAACAAAGCAGAGTTTTTTTCGCTACGCTTTCAGTCGTGAGTGTGGAACCTATGGAATGTAATACCTGCATTATTAAACATGTCAAGTAAGCTGCTACAACTGCAGCTGAAGGGGGAATCACACAGACTTGGCAATAGGTGGCCGAAAGGAATACAACTATTACCCAACACAGAATAATCGGTCACCCATACCATCTTACGACTGGGAGGCCGGTGTGCTGACCACACGTCCCTCCTATCCGCATCCTCCACCGAGGATGACACGGCGGTCAGATGTGTCCCGGTAGGCCACCCGTGGCCTGAAGACGGAGTGAGTGCAACACAGAAGAAACCAATTCCACAGACATTGCTAAATCTGAGCCACAGACGGCAAGGATCTTCAACACATTTTCTTTTGAAACGTAAGTAATTACATTTACAAAAATATTCGTGTATTAGAAAGTCGAGTGCTGTGTAACAAAGGGCAGATCTCTGGACTCGATAATTTTTTTTCTTAAGTATCGAGGTAATTGCCTATTATAATCTTCTTCTTCTACGTGATTAGGCCCAGTGGAAAGCTTGCCGCTACAAGTTTCCTCCTCCATTGTATTATGTCCATTGCTGCTATCCGCCACCCGTCCACATCTATTGACACTTGGTTAAATCTTCATGGAGGGCATCGTATTATAATAACAACATAAATGTATGTTCTCGTGCATGACATGTATTTATATTCACTTGCCTTCAGCGGAGAAAGCTGCAAATACAGACATATTCGGAAGTATTCCTTCACTAATGGGTTGCAGCTTACGCCACTGAATCAGTGTGATTCAGCTGTTCTTACATGTATTTCGCGATAATTCATGTCTCTTGATAACTTACTAATGCACTGAACGCAAAAAAATGTAACAATTATTCCATTAAAGAAACTGAAAAGAAACTGAGGGTACATATTAGACAGTACTGTGTACTTCGTTCTGCTTGATAGAACACAACACCGGCTCACACAACCGCGAGACCACACAGGACACAACACACAGCTGCTCGCCAATCTGCTAGTTGCTCGGTGGCTCCAGCTCCGCTCTCAGCAGGGTAGAGCGTTTTCTCCCCGGTTGCGCCACGCGCACTCCACGCCGCTGCACTCAGTGCGCCCTCCAAGGCATTCAAATGGGTCAAATGGCTCTGAGCACTATAGGACTTAACATCTATGGTCATCAGTCCCCTAGAACTTAGAACTACTTAAACCTAACTAACCTAAGGACATCACACAATACCCAGTCATCACGAGGCAGAGAAAATCCCTGACCCCGCCGGGAATCGAACCCGGGAACCCGCTCGCGGGAAGCGAGAACGCTACCGCACGACGACGAGCTGCGGACTCCACGGCATTGGTCTCACTATCTCTCCTACCCTCACCGTGCTCGGCCTATTAACTAGCCGCGCCAAAGTTCCTGTAGTAATCACAGCGTCGAAATTAGTGCGTCATGTAGAACGAAGATAACAACAGACACTGAGGCAAAGTGACCCGCGACTCGGCTTAATAAGTTCAGTCTAGACTACTGTATCTACAGTTCTGGCTTTCAATAAGTAGACCAGGTAAAAATTGCTGCTGGTAAATCTTTCACAGTATAAGGTCATGGTCCAGAAAACTCTTCTGTTCCTAACGTTTCGTCCAGAACTGCGCTGGACATCTTCAGAGCGTTGCCCCGCCGTTGAGTCTCGCCGACTGACGCCGGATGTCTATGGGCGCCATGTACAGGATGAGTTACTAACTATTCCCACCTAGAATAACTCCGAAAGTATGATAGGAGCTAAAAAGTTTGTGAGACAAACCACGCATGGGACAACGAGGGCCATAATATGACATTGGTTTTTTGTTGCAAGGTGGGGTCGCTTCAGAGATATATTCAACTTCGTTTTTTTAATGGAAAGCTATAGTTTGGTCCTTATTTTCTGATAGCGGCTATAGAGACGAAGTCATTGATATGTAACAGTAAGGTCTTTGAAGGTCCACGAAGTTCAAAAAGGTGGCATGAAAGTCAATTTACAGAAGGTGTTCGAAGTGATGATCATTCGTATCAATTGCGAGTGCTGCAGTCTTCTTATCATGGATTGAGTGGTATTCCTTATCACTTCAGCAGTTATCCAAGCACATGCTCTGGCAATTCTCTATCGTGTATCGTGCAAACAGTAAATATTCGCCGAATACGGCGTATCCATCTAACGTGCCACGGTTGAACGGAATTGTTGATGGAGCTGCACCAATTGCTACAGACGAGCTGGGCGAACTGCAGCTGGCAGAGAAACAGCGCCTTTCCATTTATCCGTCACCGGCGGAATAACCTTGCAACTGTGACCTCTTTAGTGCCAATAGAAACTATTTCCCGGTGTCAGCGCCCTTTGTGGCGACGGACGTCACAATAGACGTATGGAGCGTAAGATGGCCCCATTTTATGAGCGCGACTCGGTGGCGACAGGTGGAACTAGGGCCGCCTGACGTGATGAGTGCTTGAGTGATCCTGCCCTCTGTTAATATTGCTGTGTACTATATGACTGCATCGACAGCAGCAGTATGTAACACCGAAAATGCAGATAAAATAATTCTGTACCATTCAAAATTTTTCTTCATTTAATATCCGTTAATAACTTGTACTGTACTTAATTCTGAATCTCTAGACATTAATACACAAACTATATTTGATATGTACTGGATGTAAGAGTGTTTCTATTTCTGAATGTATATAACTGATTGTAATTATAACGTAAATATTGTAAAAAGGACGAAATGGCGCTAGCTGTGCTGTTTATTTTTACGTATGGAGACTGTCGCGCTGCGAGCAGAGAGCAAACAGAGCAGCTTCAGTCATGGAAGAGAGCGGAAGTGTTGTATGTTGGACGCTACCGCAGACGCGATGTGCAGCTCTGATTGCGCCAATGTAGGCGTACTTACTTCGTTAAGACGCTACTATTGACATAACGGTAGGAATGAACAGGCGGAGGAAAGGTGCAATTCTAGCTATTGCCTGTCCGATATTGCTCTGGCTCTAGAGACGACTCGTATTTCCCGACCATCAGCAGAAGCAACTGCGGCTACAATTCTTCGTCGTCCAGACAGATACAACGTCGTAAGAGTGTTAACTAATATTGCACGGGCATTACCCACTGGCATATCTTTCACAAACTTTAATAATTTTCGTCCGTAATAACGTGCAATAGTTAAAACATGTAGGGCACCTTTGTTGTCATTGTCCTCAGACATTATCACCAACCAGAGTCCCTTTCATTTCCATGCAATCACCGAGTGTCGTAAAAATACGAAAATTGATCAACTATTTACTGCCAGTTTTGTTTGGTTGCTAATGACCACCTTCAGTCTAAATTTTGCTGCCTCACGAGCTATTCATTCTTGTAATGCATTACAGAGGTTTAACTAATTTACAATTTTGAGTATTAACTTCACTCACTTAAATTAGCATAAAATTTCACTGGCAAAACTAACAACTAAAGATATAGTGTTGTAGACTTTGCTCCTACTAACCGCTATTACTTTCCTTTGGGAACGACAGCCTTACTCATTGTAAAATTTCACTAGGCACACGTGATCACGGTCAGTTATGTTGCAATGCATTATGACGATTAAGAATGGGGTATGGGGTGATTACACGTGGAGACGCTACTGACAGGACAATGTCAATCTGATATTGTTCTTAGAACGAATTTTGCACTGTGCAGATTCCTAGCAAATTAAATCCTTTCGCTACGAATAAAGTCGCCCACGAACGACTGTCGTGAGTAGGGCACCAAAATATCTGAATCTGTATTAATCAGCAAGACATGCAACCTAAATGAAATTGATAATTTGATTGTACTTAACTGGGAACAGTCGGTAGAAGAAAGGGGAACGCTGGCAGTGGAACCCATTGTTGAGGAATTGGCGGCTAGCATTGCAGACGTTACCGCTGAACAAAGGAATTGTTGAAAACGGAATTTCTAGCACTGGCAGATGCTGTGAAATTGCGAATGAAAATAAAAACCGAATTCAGTGATAGCGGATACGAGGAAACCACTAAGAAACAACGAGAGTTAGAGTCAGAACAGTAATATCTGGAAATATAAACGATTTGTTGAGCAAGATGATCTGTAAAATAAATGCACAGTGCTAATTAATTAATGCTAAGTCCAAATCTAAAACTGATCCACAATTAAGTAAATTGGATGATCAGGACAAACCAATGAAGATTGATAACAATAGTATTGGAGTTGTCAACGCGAAAATAGATTAAATTTTGAAATTTGTGGTACGGTCTTATGGGGCCAAACTGCTGAGTTCATCGGTCCCTAAGCCTACGCAGTACTTAATCTAACTTTAACTAATTTATGCTATGGACAACACATATTTCCCTGCCCGAGGGAGGACTCGAACCTCCGATGGCGAGAGCCGCATGGACCGTGACAAGGCTCTTCAAGCCGCGCGGCTACCCCGCTAGACGAAAATAGATGAACTCATGAAAGAAATAATTGTAATGAATACCAAAATCGATAATCTTAAGCATGACATGGCAGAGGGACAGTCAAAAATAGGAAGCATAAATAGCTGTTTTGAGACAGAAGTAGAGAGGATCTAAGAGAAGCTGGAACATACTGTTGATTCCATAATTGAAAATAAAGAAATTGAAAAGGTAGAAATAGCTCGAAAAGACGATAGGAAAAAGATACGAATTTGTGAACTTTGGTATCAGACAAAGATACTAGAATGAAGAAACAGTGGACTACGTGTGACGACAAAAAGAGGGAATTGGAAACCTTATCGATGACCATTTGCCAAGTAGTTACAAAAGTAAACGAACAAGAAAACATATTACTGAAATCTTAGCGGAGGAGCGTTTCGATCCCCTCAACAAACAGGGCGCATTGCACGCTAACGACTTCATTAAAATTTGCGAGAGGGTATTGCCTGAATCGTGGTTGGATAAGAGAAAAACTAACGCTGCAATCGACGTGCTAGAGGGCGTGGTTAAGGGATGGTACTTAAACATCGATGTTGTGAACTTGAGCTTGCAAGAATTTGAGAATGCGTTCTTGAAAGAATATTGGTCGGAGCAGAAGCAGGAGAGTGTATGGCGCCATTTCTAAGCGTCAAAAACCTGCGACGGAAACCCTCGCGGCTCGATGAAAGGATTTTTCGAATATTGGATCCGCAAATCAGAATATTTGCGTGATCGACGGACCGAATCGGAGATGGTCTGTGAGTTGTGGAAGAAGCTTCCAGATGATTCCAAGAGATACAAAGGCGGTAGCTACAGAACAATTACTGCATTCTTAGAAAAGGTGGAACATGAAGGTAATTGGCCAAATAACCACGAAAATTTTAAAAGCTGTGGTAATAGTAACAATTACCACAGCAGCAACAACCATAATAACAATAACCAGGCAATAAATGTAACTTCTACCAAGATAATAGTAACTCACACCACTGTAAAAATAACATAGTGGGAAATATAACAATAGAAGAGACATAGGCCATTATCAAGTGAAAATGATTCATGGTTCTCATTAGAATGTAGATAGGCAGGTGTAAAATTAACGATTGTGACAGACGGACAGAAATGGGCCGGTAGTTCTAAATCGGGGAAACCATTAGCCTTGCCAGTTTGGGGCACACCGGGCGTGGGAAGATCTTGGTGGCCCAGGAGGAAGTCTGGGCAAATGTCGCTATGACGGATCGCAACGGATAAATCGGCGATGGGAGAACGTGCAAGAAGACACAGCGAGTGACGCACACCCGGTAACAATAACTGAAGTTTAAACGGTAGTCGATAATGCAATCACTGTCCGTAATAACGACGAAAACAGAGTATCGGTCATTTAGGAAGAGGAGACCGCTGTTAAAGCAACAACGGAACCGCAGGCTTTCAGTACAGTGTGACTTGCCGGCAGAATTAAAGAAGCCGATATCGGATAAAACGTCCGTTATCACTCAGGGCAACGCGGAACGCGAGGAGGTAGGCTAGGTCAGTTCGGTCAGATATATGACGAACTGCAGAATTTCGGAGGATTATACGGGAGGTGTGATAAAGGGGAGAGCGGACAATACTGGACACTTCTCAAACCGCATGAAATTAGCATTTACAAAGAAACGGAAAGCTCTGGACTGAAGAGGCAGGCTTGTCCAAATGTTGTAGTAACTGAAGTGGCCAACCCCAACGACGCTGGTCCAGAAGAAAACCGTGGCGAAATTTCTGGGGAGGGAAGAGTCGGCATATGATCACCGGGTACGAGTGATTGAAAGTCAAGTAGATTACAACATGCAGCCAGATGAGAGAGATGCGGGGTGCGTGACTTCGGGACGAGAATCAAAAGCAGAAGCAGAGCATATCTCTCCAAGCAATTTGGAAGATGATAGCCATCTTTCCTAAAAAATTTACCTGACTTCACGGTTAGCGAAATGCTGGTAATACAAGATTCGTTAATCTAAGAAACTGATGAAAAGTTTACAGTGTTGGGGTCAAGGGAGCTGGAACAAAAGCAGAAAAGGCAGATATAAATTAAGAATGTCCTACAACAGAAAATTAAAAGACCGACTGATAAGCTGCTGTCGGAATCAGAGGCTGATGGATTTTTGTAGAATGACCTTGATGTCCCCCCGAAGAAACATGGACCTTGCCGTTGGTGGGGAGGCTTGCGTGCCTCAGCTATACAGATAGCCGTATCGTAGGTGCAACCACAACGGAGGGGTATCTGTTGAGAGGCCAGACAAACGTGTGGTTCCTGAAGAGTGGCAGCAGCCTTTTCAGTAGTTGCAGGGGCAGCAGTCTGGAAGATTGACTAGTCTGGCCTTGTAACACTGACCAAAACAGCCTTGCTGTGCTGGTACTGCGAACGGCTGAAAGCAAGGGGAAACTACAGCCGTAATTTTTCACAAGGGCATGCAGCTTTACTGTGTGGTTAAATGATGATGGCGTCCTCTTGGGTAAAATATTCCGGAGGTAAAATAGTCCCCCATTCGGATCTCCGGGCGGGGACTACTCAGGAGGACGTCGTTATCAGGCGAAAGAATACTGGCTTTCTACGGATCGGAGCGTGGAATGCCAGATCCCTTAATCGAGCAGGTAGGTTAGAAAATTTAAAAAGGGAAATGGATAGGTTAAAGGTAGATATAGTAGGAGTTAGTGAAGTTCGGTGGCAGGAGGAACAAGACTTTTGGTCAGGCGAATACAGGGTTATAAATATAAAATCAAATAGGGTAATGCAGGAGTCGGTTTAATAATAAATAAAAAAAAATAGGAGTGCGAGTAAGCTACTACAAACAGCATAGTGAACGCCTTATTGTGGCCAAGATAGACACGAAGCCCAAGCCTACTATCTACTACAAACACCATAGTGAACGCCTTATTGTGGCCAAGATAGCCACGAAGCCCAAGCCTACTACAGTAGTACAAGTTTATATACCAACTAGCTCTGCAGATGACGAAGAAATTGAAGAAATGTATGATGAAATAAAAGAAATTATTCAGATAGTGAAGGGAGACGAAAATTTAATAGTCATGGGTAAATGGAATTCGAGAGTAGGAAAAGGGAGAGAAGGAAACGTAGTATGTGAATATGGATTGGGGCTATGAAATGAAAGAGGAAGCCGCCTGGTAGAATTTTGCACAGATCACAACTTAATCATTGCTAACACTTGGTTCAAGAATCATAAAAGAAGGTTGTATACATGGAAGAAGCCTAGAGATACTGACAGGTTTCACATAGATTATATAATGGTAAGACAGAGGTTTAGGATCCAGGTTTTAAATTATAAGACATTTCCAGAGGCAGATGTGGACTCTGACCACAATCTATTGGTTATGAACTGTAGATTAAAACTGAAGAAACTGCAAAAAGGTGGGAATTTAAGGAGATGAGACCTGGAGAAATTGGCTAAACCATAGTTTGTAAAGAGTTTCAGGGAGAGCATAAGCGAACAATTTATACGAATGGGGGAAAGAAATGCAGTAGAAGAAGAATGGGTAGCTTTGAGAGATTGAAGGCAGCAGACGAGGGCTAATAGAAATCCTTGGGTAACAGAATAAATATTTAATTTAATTGATGAAAGGAGAAAATATAAAAATGCAGTAAATGAAGCAGGCAAAAAGGAATGCAAACGTCTCAAAAATGATATCGACAGGAAGTGCAAAATGGCTAAGCAAGGATGGTTAGAGGACAAATGTAAGGATGTAGAGGCTTATCTCACTAGGGGTAAGATCGATACTGCCTACAGGAAAATTAAAGAGACCTGTGGAGAAAAGAGAACCACTTGTATGAATATCAAGAGCTCAGATGGAAATCCAGTCCTAAGCAAAGAAGGGAAAGCAGAAAGGTGGAAGGAGTATATAGAGGGTCTATACAAAGGAGATGTATTTGAAGACAATATTATGGAAATGGAAGAGGATGTAGATGAAGATGAAGATGAAATGGGACATATGGTACTGCGTGAAGAGTTTGACACAGCAGTGAAAGACCTGAGTCGAAACAAGGCCCCGGGAGTAGGTATTAAAATCCCTGGAGAAGAAATAAAATCTTTGAGGTTCGCCGATGACACTGTAATTCTGTCAGAGACAGCGAAGGACTTAGAAGAGCAGTTGAACGGAATGGATAGTGTCTTGAAAGGAGGATATAAGATGAACATCAACAAAAGCAAAACGAGGATAATGGAATGTACTCGAATTAAGTCGGGTGATGCTGAGGGAATTAGATTAGGAAATGAGATACTTAAAGTAGTAAAGGAGTTTTGCTATTTGGGGAGCAAAATAACCAACGATGGTCGAAGTAGAGAGGATACAAAATGTAGACTGGCAGTGGCAAGGAAAGCGTTTCTGAAGAAGAGAAATTTGTTAACATCGAGTATAGATTTAAGTGTCAGGAAGTCGTTTCTGAAAGTATTTGTATGGAGTGTAGCCATGTATGGAAGTGAAACATGGACAATAACTAGTTTGGACAAGAAGAGAATAGAAGCTTTCGAAATGTGGTGCCACAGAAGAATGCTGAAGATTAGATGGGTAGATCATATAACTAATCATAAAGTATTGAACAGCATTGGGGAGAAGAGAAGTTTGTAGCACAACTTGACTAGAAGAAGGGATCGGTTAGTCGGACATCTTCTGAGGCATCAAGGGATCACCAATTTTGTATTGGAAGGCAGCGTGGGGGGTAAAAATCGTAGAGGGAGACAAAGAGATGAATACACTAAACAGATACAGAAGGGTGTAGGTTGCAGTAGGTACTGGGAGATGATGAAGCTTGCACAGGATAGAGTAGCATGGAGAGCTGCATCAAACCAGTCTCAGGACTGAAGACCACAACAACAACGACCTTGATGTGAATGAGGACTTGTTATGGGATAACGAATATGAAGGTGTACTCAAACTATACTACTATCAAGACTTAAAAAGATGAAAGAAGTATTTGTAAAAATACGCGTCGTCATCTAAGCAAGGACTAATGCTTCAAAATAGTGAAGACTAAGTATGACGAAAAGAATAAAGACGGAGGAAAGTTGAGAAAGTGTTACACGATGTACTACAATATCATGCATACACGCATTGTGGAGGATAGCGACACTTGGAGCGTGTGTTGGCCCACCAACTACATCACCGAAATAGTAGACTATTATCACTTTCCTGTTGTCATTGCTGACCAAAGAAATGTACAGAGAAAATGGCTGAAACTATGAATTTTAACAACCTCCTAAGAGAATAACAGATAGCATAAAGACTTTGATAAGTATCAGAGGGTGCATCTGCACAAATCGTAGTCCTCCGCAGAGCATAAGACCTGATGTTGTACTAGAGTTCGTGTGCACGGACCTCTATGGCCCCCTGCCAAAGACCGGAGGTAATTTCGCATACATATAAACAGTGCTGGAAGTCTTTTAGAAATTCATTAAGTTATATCTGATAAGAAAAGCAATAGCGAAAGCGGCTTGTAACAAACTTACAAACGATTACTTTGAGCTTATAGGCAAACCAAAAACCATTTGGTCCAATAATGGGGCACAGCTTACTTCCAATAAAGCAATGGAAAGCAATCGGGATGAGGTGATACAGATCAAGGCCTATTTCCCGTCCAGAAATGCGGAGGAACGATACATGCGTGAGCTGGGGCAACCCTTGCCGAACTTACTGTCACCACAACCACCGGGCTTGCGGAAAATATACAAACGATTTTGAAAATATTTTTAACACTTTGATGCACAAATCTACAGCGTTCATTCCGGAGGAAATCCTGTTAGACCGTAAGTCCAAGAGTTGGTGGAAAAGATAACCGATTTCCCTCAGTGAATTAGTATAAAAAATTGAGGTGAAGAAAGAACGTTTACGAGAGGTAAAGAAAAAGAAAGCCGCGGCGCGATTACGAAGTAATGCCGGAGTAATGCCGCAAAAGCGCGGTTTGCTAAATTAGCAATTGCTGACCTCGTTCTCGTTACAGCGAACGAAAAATCGAGCGAGACTGAAGACTGACAATGCGATTTCAAATTTTAAATTCATTTATAATGGACAATTTAAGATTATCAATATAAATGTTTAGCTTTTCCTAATCCTGCCAAGCTGTTACGTGTACGTAGCATTGCTGACCTAAATTGTATCAGTTAAGAACAGATTAATCGGAGAAAGAATTCCCAGTAAAAACTTATTTATTACTGTAATTTTCAAAATTTTTTCCAAATTTATTTCATGGACCAGTCAGTCATCGACGAATTTGCGGAAAAGTGTATCGAGAAATTTAACTTAAAGAGTAAATGTTCTGAAAGCAACTGCAATGAAAGAAAACCCCAAGCCATAACGAATGTGTACAAACGTCACTGTGGTATATGTATCATTTTTAATTTTGTAAATAATATGTTGCAAAAATTCTCCTATACCATGTATTGTACAAGTGAATAAGATGCACTCCGGCAATGTGTCAGTTTCGGGACTGTTTATACGTGTGTGGACAGTGTCGAATTATCCATTATGACAAAATATAAGGACTCCTTGAGATTACTCGGGAGCGGGTTTTCAAAGAATGTGAGGGAGTTGGACATTCTGGAACGCCACTGCACAAACAATAACAGGCTCTTAAATAGCTGCGGTGCGTCTGGAGCGCGACGATCGTCTTTTCAGCACAACCAGTGTAAAGCTTTGTTGTAAACATTAAAAATTTTTGTCGACGCCTGCTTGAAATACATTATCTCTCATAATGAGAAATGCAATCTTTTAACGATTGTGGTATTTATGAAAAAATTCCTAAGCAAACTTCGTAGCTAGTGATATCTTGTTTCATACCCTTTTACTCATTCTTCTGTATACCTTTAACAACGTTACATACGTTTTATTGTACAGTACTGACGTGAAATGTTCGTAACACAGGTAACATTTCAAGCGTAATGATTTTTTGAATGGTTTAAGTTTCTGCTTTTAAATATGTTATGGTACACTACGATATTTTCAATTACAATGACACAGTGTTGTAATGCTAACTACGTGCCCACACACAAATATGATAATTAATGAGAAGCTTAATGAGTGATTGACAGAACTTAGGTAGAAAAAAATGCATTTACGGACCTGCATTTCCATTTGTATTTCTTCGGACATTCCCTCATTCTGTTTCCCTTCAGGAAAAACGTCATGGAATGTGGGAAACATGAAACACCGAACGTGCAGATGAAATACGCTCTGCACCATCGAAAATTTTTCGCCGTTTAATGTCCCTTGAGTCGGCCGCTGTGGCCGAGCGGTTCGAATCCTGCCTTGGGCATGGATGTCTGTGATGTCCTTAGGTTATTTAGGTTAAAGTAGTTCTAAGTCTAGGGGAGTGACGGCCTCAGATGTTATGTCCCACAGTGCTCGGAGCCATTTTTGTATATAAATGGTTGTAATTATAATGTAAACATTCTAAATTGCTGGGTAATAGCCAAGGGAACTTCGTCTTAATGTATCTATAGCAAGGACGAAATGGCAGTATCTGAGCCATTGTTTGCCTTTACGTATGGAGAGTGTCGGGCTGCGAGCAGAGAGCAAGAAGAGTAGCTTCAGTCATGAAAGAGAGCGGAAGTGTATGTTGGGCGCTCCCCCAGACGCAGTGTGCAGCCATGATTTCAAAGGGTAGGCGCACTTAATTCGTTAAACCGTGAGTATTGAGAGCACGGTAGAGTGAGCATGCGGAGAAGAGGTGTAATTCTAACTACTGCCTGTCCCATAGTTACTCGCGGCTCTGGAGACGACTCATGGTTCCTAACCAGCAGCGGCGGCTCAAGCGTTATCGTCGGCTACATTCTTCGTCGCCTGCACAGCTACAGCATCCTAAGTCTGTTAACCAATGTTGTACAGGCATGATCCAGTGGCATTTCAGTCACAAACTTTAGTAATTTTCGTCAATAATATCCTGCAATAGTTAAAACTTGTAGGGCCCTGTCTTGTCATTGTCCTCATACATCATTAGCAAGCACAGTCTCTTTCCTTCACATGCAATTACCGAGTGTCATAAAAATATGAATTCTGATTAACTACTTACTGCCAGCTTTGCCTGTTTGCTAATGACCAGTTTCACTGTAAATTTTGCTTCTTCGGTAACTGTTCTTTCTCACATTGCATACTAGAGTCATAACTAATTTGCATTTTTGGGTATTAAATTCACTCACCTAACGTAACGTAAAATTTCACTGGCAAAACTAATAACTAAAGATACAGCACGAATTAACAGTGTTAAATTTCATTTATTCAGTATTTAGCTTAGCGAGAGACTTCTGCTGGTTTGATATGTACCTAATTGTTATGTTAAAAGGAAATTCGTTGCTCATTTGCTTAAAGTAAATTCTACTCAGTCTTCCAATGATTAAAAGTAAATTGCTTACCTTTTTCCAAATTTTTTTATATGTTATGCTGATGTTACTGCAAGTCATTTTTTTAAGGAAGAAAGTTTCAGTTGCCGGCCGGAGTGGCCGAGCGGTTCTAGGCGCTACAGTCTGGAACCGCGCGACCGCTACGTCGTAGGTTCGAAACCTGCCTCGGGCATGGATGTGTGTGATGTCCTTAGGATAGTTAGGTTTAAGTAGTTCCAAGTTCTAGGGGACTGATGACCTCAGAAGTTAAGTCCCATAGTGCTCAGAGCCATTTGAACCATTTGAACCAAAATTTCAGTTAAGAGTTTCAAAATTTAGCATTTCAGATTAAGAAACTGAAAACTCACTGCTTCCTCATTCATTTATTTTCTCGTTAAACGTTATGTTGTGAAAAAGCCTGAAAACCTTCTGTTTCCTCGTCAGTGATTATTTGCTTAATTTTCTTTGCCATTACCTTCGTTTAAATTCTGGATATTCGTTGCCCTTGTTGGCTGGCGACCGTTCAATTCTCCTTCTTTTGCTATTCAGTATTTCCTTTGTATTAAATATTACGTGGTACTTTTTCCCCATGTGTAGTTCGTGAGGGATTGCACTATATTCCAACCATTTCACAATTATTAGTAGTATTTAGATTAGATTAAGAATAGATTCACGCTTCAGAAGGGTCTGTTGTAAACTTCCCTCCTACGCACCGGTATTATTTTCCTTCAGTAACGGTTGCCTTACTCATTGTAAATTTTTTTATTAGGCATAGGTGATCACGGTCAATATATCGCAATGCAGGAGGCCGATGAAGAAGTGGGGGGTTACAGGTTCACTTCTTTAAACGGGATGTCGTTCGATAACTCAGGGACCTTGATACAACTCTGCCCTTCGAAAACATTTCAGTTACCACAATTCGTCACGAAGGTGCCCAGGAAGCGATGGCGTGGACTGTAGCGTGGGAATCCGTGAAATGCCTTAGACGGACATCCGTCTGCCTGGAAATCGCTGTCATCATGTTCTTAACTATCCTTATGGATGTCTCTCTGGGCCGTCGTGTCCATCGTGATTCTTTTCTTGTGAGTAATCTAAATGTTGAATGTTAAGCCAGTCTGACACTCGGAAACGTAGGCATTCCATCAATAAAATACTGTCACACGAGCTGGAATTTCAGATATGGCATATACTGCTGTTTCTTCAGCAAACCGTAGATCATGTCAGGTATTTCGTCCGTCAGTTAATTGGTTGTAATACATTGTTAAGTTCAAAGTTCAAGCGGCTCTAAGCACTATGGGACATAACATCTGAGGTCTTCAGTCCCCTAGACTTACAACTACTTAAACCTAAATAACTTAAGGACATCACACACGTCCATGGCCGATGCAGCATTGGAACCTGGGACCGTGGCAGCAGCGTGGTTCCGGACTGAAGCGGCTAGAAAAGCTCGGTCACAGCAGCCGGCGCATTGTGAGTAATTGTTAGAGTTGAAGTAAGTAAGAGAATCGTTTCGTTCTGTTGTACGACATTACGAACATTCGAAGTCTCAAAAAAATTTAATTTTTGGTTACTTTGATTTGTAGAAATGAAATCCTTCAGCATTTCACGGCCTGTTGATGACTATGTCATCTGAGAGCAGGAGTGATTTCGGAATGGGTAGTTATGGGAATATAAACCGGCCGTGCACTTTTCAAAAGAACCATCTTGCCACTCCTTCATCAATTTATGGAAAAAAAACGAAAGTGTATATCTGAATGTTCAAGTTGGAGTTGAACTGCAGTCCTCCTGACTGCTAGTTTCCTACTTGATGAGTAACGACCGTTCCTTACGATTTAACTTCAATTCCTGCCTTTCAAACGCCACAGAAGTTTTCCTGCATGTCTTTTGCTTATTATTTTTTATATATGAACATTTCTTGTGCTATGATGGTTCAAATTATGAGTGATTTTTTCGTCATTTCTTCATCCTCGTGGTATAATTTTCATACTATGTACACTAATCTTCTGCAGCCTTTATTATTCACAGTACGTCCTGACTGGCCTATATTGGAAACAGCACACCAAAATATCTGTCTCCTTAAAAACGTGTGAATCTTAACATGCCTACGAATCATTGTGTCATTGTGTAATCAACTATTATCACCGTTATTATGTAATAGGAATAGACTCATTTATTTACTAAGAACTTACTAACTTTAATTCACTGTACAAAACACATTTCTAATACGAGTTTTAAAATAAATACTCGTAGCTTCAATGTGATTTTTGAGTCTGCTTAGCTGCACACAGGTGGCTAATTCGTGGCGTAATCGATGCATTTGCATCTCTCTCCCTCTGATGTTTTAGTTTCAGTCATGTCGAGAATCCCATCTAAGTCACACAAAAATGTAGTTGAAGACGATAGTAGCTCATTAACTGCTATCTCGAAGACAGCCCGGTATTCCCTGCTTACTGACAATCCAAATGTATCGGAAGGCACTTTGAAAAATTTTGACGGGTTCTGTCTGTTTTTAAATCCGCCACTGTCTCTTGTAAGTCTAAACCTAAATGTTTCGATTCCACGAATGAATCACTAACTCACTCACATTCTTCAACTCTGCCTCCAAAAATTTTTTGAAATTCTGCTACAAGAATACTAAATGTTCTTTGATTAACTCTTTCGCCGGCCGTTGCGGCCGAGTGGTTCTAGGCGCTTCAATCTGAAACCGCGCAACCACTGCGGTCGCAGGTTCGAATCCTGCCTCTGGCGTGGATATGTGTGATGTCCTTAGGTTAGTTAGGCTTAAGTAGTTCTAAGTTCTAGGTGACTGATGACCTCAGATTTTAAGTCCCATAGTGCTCAGAACCATTTGAACCATTTGATTTAGTCCTTCAACATATACGTATCATCAACAATGAACCTCACAGTTGGGAACATCTCACACAGTCCGTTTACAGCTTCTGTATCCACAAATGGAAATTATTAATAAATGCTTGAATACCATTTATAATAGAATATCTTTCTTTCTACCTTGCACATTTCTGTTTAGTTCATTTAAGTGTACGAAAACATCGGAAAGATACACCAACTTATCAGAATCCGCAAATCAATCTGAATAACCATGCCCTTCAATAGCATAATGTGCACATACGTCATCTCCAAGTTCAAGCATTCTCATTAACACTTTATCTCGAGATAACAATCGTACCTCTGTATATAGCTGATGTGTAGTGGACTGTAATCTCATATCTAGACATAAAATCTTAAAGAGCTTCATATTTCGTCCATCACAATTTCTATAAGAGATGGCAAATGCGAAGCTTGTAGGTTCGTCAATAAGGATCCATTTCGCGTACTTTACCGACGAATCCTTTCAGTCGGCCTGCCTTGGAGGCTGCTTTAAGAGTGCAAACCCTAACGCTATCCTCCAACGTTAATTCATTACGGACTGAATGTCCATTTGTCTTCACCAGTTGCTCGTTCGAGTAGTTCTTTGCAAGAAAGGAAATTACTTGCAATTGCATCCCCATCAACATACATTATGTAGGAAAGAAGTTGTTCGTGATCGCCAGTAGCTGTGGACTCGTCGATCTGGAGAGAGAATTTACGACTACTCTTTATTTTATCCACCAAAATGTCATCGGTATCACAGGACATACCACTAACTCGGTGGCTGATTGTGCCAACACAGGGAGAAATTTTTGTAATTTTCTGTTGTTCTGTGTAGTTTTTTGGCCTTCACGAGAAGTTGATAGCTAACCTCCAGTACTTTTTTCGAAACATGAGAATATGTTTTTGACAAATGTCGTTTCAGTTTACTGGAAACCATAGCAGCATTAGTGTTGAATCACACACAACACACTCGGATATGGCCACGTTTTGTTTTCTTTTTTCAGCTCGATGGTTTCACTAATTGCACTCGACGACCGACTTTGTACAGAGATCCACGCTGGATAGCCGTACTGTCTAGGGCGTCCTATCACGGTTCGCGCTGCACCCCTCCACCCCGTCGGAGGTTCTAAACCTCCCTCTGGCATGGGTGCGTGTGTGTTGTCCTTAGCGTTAAGTTAGTTTAAGCAGTGTGTAAGCTTAGGGACCGATGACCTCAGCAGGTTGGTTCCATAAGATCTTACCAGAAATTTCCAAATTTGCACGAAGAACTTATCCGTATCGAAAAATGCATTGTCTAATAGCGCTGTAGTAAAACATTCTAGTTTAGCGATCACAGTATTCGTACTACTGCAAACCACAGCTGTGATAAAACGGAACTGATATACTCAAACATTGGAAAGTTCAGGGTGGAATAACGGTATTGTTGAACTGAAATATTATATTGTTGCTGACAATGTGTGGGGCTTTTGACAGCGAACGAAAAGAGCAATCAACTTTAAAAGGCGGCTGCATACGGAGACAAATATCGAAACAAGGCAGTAAAAGTAATAACAGGGGAACATTTTTGGTAATGTCCGGAATTTTAAGGAAAAGCATGTATAGCGAGTCGTATACGGAGGATACGGTATTACCTAGTACTCTCACGCTACCAGCATAGCCGGTGCAGTGGTGCGGACAATAAAACTATTATTTAAAAGAAATAAAGCATAACGAAAATATTGAGTAAATACATTATATTTAATTTCTGTGAAAATATAACAATTATCATAATGTATTAATTAATTAAAGAAAAACCATGCACCATCACGCGTAAAATTGGAGAGTATAAATAACATTTAATTTCTCAAAAACACAAAGCTTGGTGGTACCTAGAAAATCAAAATCCCTTCATTTCTAGTAATAATATGTAAATGTTCGCGTTGCACCCTTCACTTTGTGGCGGTACATCCGTGTGCTGTGGCACACCGGACGTGGAACACTTCTGCACGTGATGCTCCTTAGCTGTTATCTCAGCGTTAAACTGTACAAATCTTAATCCAGGGTTAAAGCCACTTTTATGTTCTTCTCAGATTGCTTACGACAGCATTATTTATTTGCACTACATAATCGTTTAACTAGAGACACTTTCTTTCATAAAGAGAAAACTAAGGATTGGTCGTAATTTCCCCAAAGTAGTGCAGAACACTATCAACTGAATCCGCCTAATCTCCCCCAAGTTGTGTTTTGCTCATCCATAGCAGCCACGAATGTACACTCCTGGAAATGGAAAAAAGAACACATTGACACCGGTGTGTCAGACCCACCATACTTGCTCCGGACACTGCGAGAGGGCTGTACAAGCAATGATCACACGCACGGCACAGCGGACACACCAGGAACCGCGGTGTTGGCCGTCGAATGGCGCTAGCTGCGCAGCATTTGTGCACCGCCGCCGTCAGTGTCAGCCAGTTTGCCGTGGCATACGGAGCTCCATCGCAGTCTTTAACACTGGTAGCATGCCGCGACAGCGTGGACGTGAACCTTATGTGCAGTTGACGGACTTTGAGCGAGGGCGTATAGTGGGCATGCGGGAGGCCGAGTGGACGTACCGCCGAATTGCTCAACACGTGGGGCGTGAGGTCTCCACAGTACATCGATGTTGTCGCCAGTGGTCGGCGGAAGGTGCACGTGCCCGTCGACCTGGGACCGGACCGCAGCGACGCACGGATGCACGCCAAGACCGTAGGATCCTACGCAGTGCCGTAGGGGACCGCACCGCCACTTCCCAGCAAATTAGAGACACTGTTGCTCCTGGGGTATCGGCGAGCACCATTCGCAACCGTCTCCATGAAGCTGGGGTACGGTCCCGCATACCGTTAGGCCGTCTTCCTCTCACGCCCCAACATCGTGCAGCCCGCCTCCAGTGGTGTCGCGACAGGCGTGAATGGAGGGACGAATGGAGACGTGTCGTCTTCAGCGATGAGAGTCGCTTCTGCCTTGGTGCCAATGATGGTCGTATGCGTGTTTGGCGCCGTGCAAGTGAGCGCCACAATCAGGACTGCATACGACCGAGGCACACAGGGCCAACACCCGGCATAATGGTGTGGGGAGCGATCTCCTACACTGGCCGTACACCACTGGTGATCGTCGAGGGGACACTGAATAGTGCACGGTACATCCAAACCGTCATCGAACCCATCGTTCTACCATTCCTAGACCGGCAAGGGAACTTGCTGTTCCAACAGGACAATGCACGTCCGCATGTATCCCGTGCCACCCAACGTGCTCTAGAAGGTGTAAGTCAACTACCCTGGCCAGCAAGATCTCCGGATCTGTCCCCCATTGAGCATGTTTGGGACTGGATGAAGCGTCGTCTCACGTGGTCTGCACGTCCAGCACGAACGCTGGTCCAACTGAGGCGCCAGGTGGAAATGGCATGGCAAGCCGTTCCACAGGACTACATCCAGCATCTCTACGATCGTCTCCATGGGAGAATAGCAGCCTGCATTGCTGCGAAAGGTGGATATACACTGTACTAGTGCCGACATTGTGCATGCTCTGTTGCCTGTGTCTATGTGCCTGTGGTTCTGTCAGTGTGATCATGTGATGTATCTGACCCCAGGAATGTGTCAATAAAGTTTCCCCTTCCTGGGACAATGAATTCACGGTGTTCTTATTTCAATTTCCAGGAGTGTATTTCAGGAGGCATCATATTCACTTTGTGAGTCAAGTGGTCCTTTCAGTCAATGAAAGTCTCTAGACATACTTTTGAGTGGCATTTTTAACACATTGTAAGCACTGTTAAATTTAATAATGTGTAAACAAATATATAACAGCTTCAGAGGACATTTATGACACTTTCGTCACAGGTGTGAACTAAAAATGTGGTTAGATGATAGTAACATATACTTTGCATTAATTCATTATAAATTCTGAAATTAGGCATTGATCTTTGTCACGATTCTAGGCATACCAAAGTATATATGTAGAATGTAGATGCTAAGATTGTACAAGCGTACTTCACGTAGCAGCCAATGTCCATTTCCCTTAGCGTACGGCGTTAGGCGTCGCTAGAGAGGTTGGGATGAAGTTTTATGATTTTTATTTGCGAACGCCGCAGTCGATATACACTATGTGATCAAAAGTATACGGACACCTTCCCCCCCCCCCCCCCAAAACCATATGTTTTTCATGTTAGGTTCATTGTGCTGCCACCTACTGCCAGGTACTCCATACAGCGCAAAAGCGTACAGGCCGACCTCCTCTGTTGACTGACAGAGACCGCCGACAGTTGAAGGGGTAATAGGCAGACATCTATCGAGACCATCACACAGGAATTCCAAACTGCATCCAGATCCACTGCAAGTATTATGAATGTTAGGCGGTAAGTGAGAAAACTTGGATTTCATGGTACAGCGGCTGCTCCCTTGGTGTAAGGAGCGTAAACATTGGACGATTGAACAGTGGGAAAACGCTGTGTGGAGTGACGAATCACTGTATACAATGTGGCGATCCGATGGCAGGGTGTGAGTATGGTGAATGCCCGGTGAACGTCATCTGCTAGCGTGTGTAGTGCCAATAGTAAAATTCGGATGCTGTGGTGTTATGGTGTGGTCGTGTTTTACATGGAGAGGGCTTGCACCCCTTGTTGTTTTGCATGGCACTGTCACTGCACAAGCCTACAATGATGTTTTAGACACCTTCTTGCTTCTCCTTGCTTCTCACTGTTGATCAACTCGGGGATGGCGCGTGCATCTTTCAACACGATCGAGCACCTGTTCAAGATGCACGGCCTGTGGCTGGGTGGTTACACGACAATAATATCCCTGTAAAGGACTGGCCTGCACAGAGTCTTGACCTGAACCCTATAGAACACCTTTGCTATGTTTTGGAACGCCGACTTCGTGCCAGACCTCGCCGACCGACATTAATACCTCTCCTCAGTGCAGTACTCCGTGAAGAATGGGCTGCCACTCCCCAATAAACCTTCCAGCACCTGGATGAACGTTTGTCTGCAAGAGTGGAAGCTGCCATCAAGCCTAAGGGTGGGCCAACACCATACTGAATTCCAGAATTACCGATGGTGTGCGCCACGAACTTATAAGTCACTTTCAGCCAGGTGTCCGGATACTATTGATCACACAGTGTAGTTGCAGATATTCCAGGCGGAACAACACTACGGGTTTTCCGCCTCTTACTAGGAAGTGAACGCGTTCCTTTCGGCTCTGCAAATACCTGTTCGAAAGGTATTTCATTTCTGCACACTGTGGAGCCTACTTCACCCTACGTCAGTTTGTAAACAGACGGCGACAGTTGTGTTTGTTACTATGGAAGGAAAGGACAGACTTAACAGACTGTGCTTACGGGACGGCTGATTGAAACGCTCTCGCTGCCAAACGTTTGTACGTTTGGCGTTTTCCGAACCTTCGAGTGCTAGATCCACGCCCATTACCGCCATCCCTCAGATAAGACAGGTTCACTTGCCGTGCGTTTTCTCCTGGCACGTGCGTTTATGACCTTCTTCCAAACCCGGTGTATTTATTTCGTGTTACAGGTTCGGAGGCTTCATGGACGCGGTTGTCAACGCACAGTGCTCTTACCAGGGCTGGAAGAGCAGGCGTCAGTATTGCTGGAAAATACACCCTCAACAAGGTCGCGGCGTGTTGTTGGGATATGAGTGTAAGCCATTCCACAATATGGTATGTGTGGCATGAAGATGATTTGCACCCATCGCGCCATATAAGGCTCACGTCCTGAACGCACACGATTTTCCACGTCGAATTCTACCAGTGGTTTTTGCAAAGGGCACCCCTTTTCAAAAACTATCCCTTTGCAAAAACAACTGGCAGAGATCGGCCGGACTTTCCGAACCATGTAATTGTTACATATGAGGCATCCATTACACGAAAGGGCATGTTCAACACGCATGGGCACGGGAAATACGCCACCTTTGTTCGTGGTCACCAAGGTCCCGTCGTTGTCAACATTTGAGCCGGCTTGGTAAGCGATTATCTGGTCAGTTCATACGTATTCCCAAGGCAACTGATCGCAAATGGACATTTCTTTTTTAGAGAAACTCTGCCAGAGCTGTTAGAACGTATTCTACTCTGAGTGCTACAGTGAATGTGGTACCAACTCTATGGTGTACTTGCACACTTCGCATATACAGTGCGAATGTATCTGAATGAAACCTACGGAGTGAGAATTGGATAGGGCACGGCGGGTCGGTGAGATGACCTGCAGGTTCCCCTCACTTGACCCCTATTCGTTTTTCTTCTGGGGTCACCTGAAATCTCTTGTCTATGAAACACCCAATGGGATTGATGAACAGTGAATAGCGCGCATTATGGCAGCCTCCTATGCAATTTCCACTTTGCCAGGAGTGCTTGAAAGAGCGCGATGGTCACTCCAGCGTCGTTGCACGCCGTTCATTCAAGCAGAAGAACGCTATTTCGAGAACTTTTTGTACCCCGACTTCTCATTTACCTTGACGTCACAAATACATTGAAAACGTTGCCCTGTAGACCTGCTACCATGACGGTTCCGATGGCATGTTGTGTGCCTATCCTCTAAGCACCCCTACGCTAAGGGATGTGATCATGGGTTGCTATGTGAAATATGCTTGTTATGTCCCTCTCTACCAGGTCACTTATTTTCTACATTCTTTTCAGAAACATTCTGCACTAATTCCTCTGCTATATCAGAATACACATTGCTACACCTAAAACTGTAGGCTGTTTAGGACTCTACCAGAGTATATTTTATGTAGGGTGGTTAAAGAGCCATTTTATGCCAGTCAGTTTGAGATGGGTGAGAGTAACGCGTGTGAAGCTGTGCTACCGTCCATATTGGATGCAAGCTATAATTTTCAGGTGGAGAATGGTTCATACGATGTATTAAACAGAGAACTGCACGAGAAACACAACCGAAAACTCCCACTGACATATGAAATCGAAGAGAAGCGAGAGCACTTGGAGGGAGGTGATTCACTATAATGCTGTTTACGCATTCACGCTGATGCATAGTATACGTGTATGACCGACCCTACAAGTGATCGTAAATGTCAACAATTCAGAACTTCCATTAGCTGAAGACATATTGTTAACGTTTATGCTCGTTCGGGTCTGAAGGGTGATTTTTAAACATGACTCTACATCAATTCTTATAAGTTCGCTTTAAGACGTTCCTATCCACGACGAATTCATTATTTTTCTACTTGTTGCATTACATATAAATTTGTGGCACTAGAGGTTCATACAAGGCATCTTGCTCTATGGACATGATAACTTTGATACGAATTTTTATAACAAAAGTCTGTGAAACTTCCTGGTAGATTAAAACTCTGTGCCAGAACTGGACTCAAAACTGGGACCTTTGCCTTCCAAGACCAAGTTCCCGCCGTCTTGAATATCCAAGCACGACTCATGAGCAGTTCTCACTGCTTTACTTATGGCAATACTTCATTTCCTACCTTCCAAACTTCACAGAAGTTCTCCCGCACACCCTACAGGACCGTCGCTCATGGGAGAAAGCATATAGGGAAGATGCGACAGCCACAAGCGTTGGCTTAGCCAGACCTTCATGTCCTTCCTTCTTTTCTCCAGGAGTGCTGGTCTCGCAAGATATGCGAGAGAACTTCTGTGAAGTATGAAACTTGGGAGATGAGTTACTGGCGGAGGTGGTGGGGTTGTGAGTTGGATAGCAGTAGAATGGGCACATGCCAGCGAATGTCAGAGGTCCTAGGTTATAGCCTCGGTCTGTGTCAGGAAGTATCATATACGCCTTTATCGAGCACCTCTGTAAAAAGACAACGATTAATGACACGATACGTCATGATGTGAAACTGCTAACGCAATAGGAAACACAACACCTTGAAATGTTGCTGATATTTCGCATCTACGATCATCTGTCGTGCTCCAGAGAACATTTTCGCTTTTAGATGGAAGACTGGGGAGCCACAACGTTTTTTTCTGCCCGATGTTTTGCTTCCGGTGCCCCAACAGACCCCATTTCGTAACGCAACTCATTAATCGCGAACAAGATCAGACTACTGGCAATAAAGTGGAAATGAAGCAAATTACGCTGGCCGTGTGAGAAGAGCAGCTCTGCGAGGAGGCCCACCGGACCCAGCGCCGTGCTGTGTGGGTCGCCCCCGGCCACCCGCCGCAAACGCGATAAGCCGAAGGTAATCGCGGGCATCAATTGCGCAACAGTCGCTTAATGGCCACGTAGGCCTTTAATGTGACTTAAGTGCTATCAGCCTGTAGGCAAATGGCGGCCTATTGGAAGATATTAGCTGATTGCTGCCTCAAATGGCCCAAGGCCTGTGGGCCTGCCGACGGGTCTGTGCGTACCGCCGACCGGGCGTGTGTGGCCTGCCTCTGCCGTGGCCCGCAGCTGCAGATGCTCTAATGAGATTAGTGACGTACCACTGCCTGCTGATATGACGTATCTCGGCGCTCGTGTGATTGCCAATAAAGCTAAGGTGTCTCTCAGCCCCTACTATTCGGATCCGACGACTCTCATAAAAATGATATTCCTCAGAAGTACCATCCACTTTTATGCCGTGAGATGGTGCGGAACACCCGTTACATTCAGATCACCGTACCACCGGAAGAAAGCAATGAAACAGGTTTTTCCACTATTTCCTACAGTTATTCAGTTCTGAATATTCAAACATATTCAAAGATGGGAATATTTCATTTTTGTCTGGTACAAGGGAAGTCATTGGCCCAAACATAAATTAAAAATTGTCCCATTCCCGCGATTCCGACCGAGGTTTTCGGGAGGGATCATTGAATTGTAAGACATATCCCAACTGGGAATTCCCTTGTGCCGTTGCCGGTACACCTGGTAATTAGGTGAAAGGAATAAGGACTCTGTACTGGGCCAGATCTCAAACACCTAGCCCAAAATGTCTCCAGCTACTGTATCACCAAAAATATCACTTTAGTGTTAACTATGATGAAGACATTACATCCGCCTCAGCAGCAGAGGCCAATAACAACAGCTCACGTGCTCACGTTCCACTTCCAGCGACAGATCTGGTTTTTGAAAATTGAAGATAGTCTTGTTTATAATGCACTAGTTAAATCCGTCTATGTACCACAGAACAAAATGAAATGAATTTTATAGTTCCATTTGACAGGCATCTGCAGAGTGTAATATGTGCACATATTTATGTATTTACTATTTTGGTTGAGATGCTTGACAAAGAAATCTACGTTACATAGAGTTCTGGCACTTACTGACTTTTCTGAAATGGTCCAAATTTGTACCTGCAGTGTTTGTAGATACTTCTCTACACGTGCACTTGCTTTATGGGTTTTAACAGTTCTTATGCCTTCAGTTTTTCGAATTTTCACTACCGCAATACTAATACTGTGGACACATCTTTCCTCCACGTTCTGTTCTCAGTGTTGTTGCCGACTACTGAATGTTGTTACGTACTGTTGAATGTGTGTTTGTGACATCTCTGTGTGTGTATGTGTGTGTGTGTGTGTGTGTGTGTGTGTGTGTGTGTGTGTGTGTGTACGAATTAGTATATATGTCGGTAATTTTTTTGGTTGGGTTGGGTTGGGTTGTTTGGAGGAAGAGACCAAATATCGAGGTCATCGGTCTCATCGGATTAGGGATGGAAGGGGAAGGAAGTCGGCCGTGCCCTTTCAGAGGAACCATCCCGGCATTTGCCTGAAGTGATTTAGGGAAATCACGGAAAACCTAAATCAGGATGGCCGGTCGCGGGATTGAACCGTCGTCCTCCCGAATGCGAGTCCAGTGTGCTAACCACTGCGCCACCTCGCTCGGTAATTTTTCTTGGTCTTTGTTTCGTTAATCAGATTTAATAGAGAGTTAGTGTTTATACGAGTCTATTTATCACCTGTTGGTTTTTTGCAATAGCACTCTGGATGAGGAAGTTTCCTACATTCCGATGAGGCATCTGTCCTGATTACCCTAATGATTTTCGTATCTTGTTCCATCCTGATGGGATGAAGCCATTCAAAACATAAAGGTAAAACACGCCTCTCATGATAAAATTGGTTTTATTCAGTTGCACACAGACGTATCTAACCTGAAAATTATCACCAAAATATTAAACGCAATTTAACGCGACAGGACACCCAAAATTAGAGATCTTTAATCACCGTTACTAGATCATCAGCGGGAAGAGAGAACTGGTGGTATACTATTCGTGATCACCAAACTACTCGTAATGTCCTGATTTAAATACTACACGTCTCTTCAGTGTCGCCGGCCGGTGTGGCCGTGCGGTTAAAGGCGCTTCAGTCTGGAACCGCGTGACCGCTACGGTCGCAGGTTCGAATCCTGCCTCGGGCATGGATGTGTGTGATGTCCTTAGGTTAGTTAGGTTTAATTAGTTCTAAGTTCTAGGCGACTGATGACCTCAGAAGTTAAGTCGCATAGTGCTCAGAGCCATTTGAATCATTTTTTTCTTCAGTGTCAGTGAGGCAAGTGCATCTGCCACTCTTGCTATTGATATATTACGTGCGGACAAAAGTTGTATGGTTCCTATCTTCAAATATCTCATTCCTTCAATTCCCTCTTATCATCATCAAGAAAGTAAACTCGACACTGCGAGGGTTAAAGAATAGTTCTATGGCGATGAGTGTGAAAATATCGACTTCCTTAAGGAATGATTCCCTACTTGTAGGATGTGGTGCATAATATTAGCAGTGTGCCATTAAGATAGGTAGCTATTATGTAGACGTAGCCCTGTCAGTGAATCCAGATGTTTAACTGCAAAGAGTAATTTGAAATTAGGTCCAAAGAGATAGTC
The DNA here is from genome assembly GCF_021461395.2 of Schistocerca americana. Classification (NCBI taxonomy): domain Eukaryota; kingdom Metazoa; phylum Arthropoda; class Insecta; order Orthoptera; family Acrididae; genus Schistocerca; species Schistocerca americana. Next base: position 326,142,312 of record NC_060119.1, on the reverse strand, counting down.
AGGGAATGTAAAAGAAAGTTCTTCGACGTTAATATAAGGGTGTTTGAGAGTTAATACTTGGCAGAGCGAATCGGTCTCTCTGTTGTCATACCACCACTTTTCGAGTCGCACTGGACATGCTCCAACGAGAGTGATACATGTGGCCAGTCAGAGGACAGGAGAGGGATATGTGCAGCGCTGAGAGAATGCTGTACAACATCTGTTTAAAACAGGGATGAATGTCATTTGGTCCTAATTGTAGCATGCTGCTAAATCGCTGCTGCTTTTAACGAATTTGAAAGTAATATTTTATCTGCAGATTCTAAAAATACCCCCCAAAAATTTCGGTCCTACGTAAAATCTATGAACGCTACAAATAATGCAATACCTTCTCTTGCTGACAGTACGGGCAATGTAACGGATGATGATAAACAGATGGCCGAAATTCTAAACCCAGCTTTCAAAAACTCGTTTACGGTAGAGGACTGCAGCACCATTCCCCCTTTCAATTATCGAACCAACGCAAGGATGTCTGACATAGTGTTTAGTGTATCTGGGATTGTAAAACAATTAAGATCCTTAGACGCCAGGAAGGTATCTGGCACAGACAGTATCTCCGTAAGATTATACGTTAACTATGCTACAAATATAGCCCCATTCTTATCCCTCATCTAGCAGAGATCATTGGAACAGCGGTAAGTTCCACGGGACTGGAAATAGGCCCAGGTCATAGCAATCTATAAAAAGGGTAGAAAATCGGTTTCACATAATTACCGGCCAATTTCACTGGCATCGATTTGTTGTAGAATCGTGGAACATATTTTATGTTCAGGCATAAAGACTTTTTTAGACTCTGAGAAGCTCATCTGCAGAAACCAGCACGGTTTTAGGAAACAGCGGTCTTGCGAGACACAGCTGGCCCTCTTTGTGCATGATATACAACAGGCTATTGATACCAGCTCCCAGGTTGATGCCATATTTCTCGACTTTCGAAAGGCGTTCGACTCAGTTCCGCACTGTCGCCTGCTCCAAAAAGTGCGCCCCTACGGTCTATCCGATGACATATGCGGTTGGATAGAAAGTCTTCTAACAGACGGGAAGCAGTATGTCGTCCTGCAAGGGGTGACTTCAACAGAAACAAGAGTAAGTTCAGGTGTGCCCCTGGGGAGCGTAATAGGTCCGTTGCTTTTTACGATTTACACAGACGATCTGGTTGATGGTCTTGGTAGCGGCATTAGACTGTTTGCCAATGATGCTGCAGTCTACAGGAAAGTAGTATCACACGAAAGTTGTGAACAAATCAATGAGGATTTGCAGAAAGTAAATGCGTGGTGTAATGACTGGCAGTTATCTCTCAATATTAGTGAACGTAACCTACTGCGTATAACAAGGCGAAAATCCCCATTAATGTACGAGTAAAAAATAAATGCTCAGTATTTGGAAGCGGTAACATCCGTCAAGTATCTGGGTGTGACTATTCGAAATGATCTCAAATGGAATGATCAGATTACAGAAGTAACGGGTAAGGCAAACTCTGGATTGCGGTTTATTGGTAGAATCCTGCAGCGATGCAGTCCTTCAGTAAAAGGAAATTGCTTACTAAACGTTCGTTCGTCCAGTCTTGGAGTATTGTTCGTCTTTATGGGACCCTTACCAGTTGGGTCTGACTCAAGTGATTGAGAAGGTCCAAAGAAGAGAGGCAAGATTCGTGACTGGTACTTTTAGCCATCGCGAGAGCGTTACAGATCTCATAGAAAGTTTGAAGTGGGACACAGTTGCAGATAGACGGCGCGCTAAACGGAAGGGGCTGCTCACTAAATTCCGAAATCTGATCTTGAGCGAGGATGTAATGTAGAGCATATATTATTACCACCAAATTTCAAATCGCGCAATGATCACCATTCAAAGATAAGGGAAATTAGAGCTCGTACTGAGGCGATGAGACAGTTGTTTTCTCTCGCGCGATCCGCAAATAGAACAAGGGGTTGGCGGGAGGGGGGGGCGGGGAAGTATGATTTTGGCACTATTTGTGCCCTCCGCCACACACCGTTTTGTGGCCAACGGAGTATATATGTAGATAAATGTGGGGAATCAATAGATTGACGAGGGACAAGTGGATAACGAGCAACACAGCTTGTTAACAAAGATAAAAGATATAGGTGGAAATCAGTAAATACTCATACTCAGTGACGAAACGGTACAAAAAAACAAGATATATTTTCAGTATTCACATGTCAATGTGAATATATTCATCCGACTATTTACTCTCCACAGTTATCACTATCACTGCTGAAGATAACTGAGTGGATAGAAAAGCTGTGTACCCTCCTTGCTATCATTCGTTCAGTAGTAACTTCTTAAAGTTCATAGGCCTCTTGTCTATTTGTTCCATACATCAAAGAGTGACTGTCATTTAGTCTGGATCGTGGTATGTTGCAGCAGTAATTATACACATGGGGAATCAGTAGACTGAAAAGGCTCAGGTACATTGATGAGACGTAACTGAACAATTAAAAGTGATAACAACAAAGAATGACTGCGATTTCTTTCGTATGAGTGTAACGGAGCGTACGCCATCAGTGTGGGTTCTCTGCTGGCTTTGCTCTGTTTGCGTTGACGGTTCGTCGTTGTCAGCTATTCTCTGGCATGTGTAATTATGTCAATATGTCGACTTTCATCTCTCGGAAACAACAAACGTCTCACACATTTGGGGACGTGTTAACGCCGTTGTTGGCAGCCTCAATGGGGAAATGTAGTACTGTGTTTTGTGTCTGGTTTTTATCCTACAGTGATGGCCGCTACTTTGATGATAACCGGTAGTGAGATCCATCAAAGATTCAATCCATAGTCTCCTACACTTTTGATAGATTTTAAGGAGAATTTCGAAACATCCACATACGCAGTGGACTGGGAGCACTAAAGAGTTAACTTACATCTCTGTAAAGAGAGTCAACTTTGGTAGAAACATTACGAACAACGGCAACTGTAGTAGTTGTATCAGTTGACAGTCAGATTTCGACTACATGTAGGCTGCGATAGATTGTGAATCTGTTATCTCCGCGGCAGGGGCGGCACGGTATACAGGAGATATTCAGGAGAACGGTAGCGCTCGACCGGCGTTTAATTTTGCGTAAGCACGTGTGACGCGCGCAACATGGAATACTTCTGCATATTGTAGCGATATTATTATGGATATGACATACCACGGATTTCTGCGATATCGGCTGTGTGCCAACATAGAAACACGCTAATACCCAACGATTGGCATCTGTTGCGCTCTTATTGATTACTGATGCTTCCGAAGCAAACTATAATTGCCTCCAAATAGCGAAAGCAGGTCTGAATCAACATTTATTAATTAATTTACAACAAGCAGCAAAAGTACGATAACGCTCAGTATCCGTATAATAAATGTTAATTAATATGGGGTATGCAGGACTGCTGACTATTAGTGACAAGGTTTACTTCTAGTTATAAGTGCTCCATTTCATAGCTCTAAAGTCTTACCATTTGCGAGAGATCTTTTCGAGATAGTGAGTCGGCAGAAGTCATAAAATCAGAATTCCCAGTTTTTGATGTTCAGGTGCAGGTCGTTTCATCCTCAGGCTGTGTACAGATTTGTCGCTAGCGGTGGCAACGCTGGTAGAGAACACGCATACGCACACTGTGCTTTCAGCATGTTAAGAAATGCTAACAGGATTCTGTGGTACCTGTAGCGAAAATGTTGACACATGAAGCGGTTCCTGGCTCAAATGGCTCTGAGCACTTTGGGACTTACCTTCTGAGGTCATCAGTCCCCTAGAACTTAACTATTTAAACCTAACTAAATTACGGACATCATACACATCCATGCCCGAGGCAGGATTCGAACCTGTGGTCAAGCGGTTCCAGACTGTAGCGCCTAGAACCGCTCGGCCACTCCGGACGGCCAGCGGTTCCTGTCTGGAGAGCAGTGACAACAGTGATTTGCAAGACGTTAACAGATACAGGCCTAGGAGAGTAATTTAGAGATATGCTGAAGATGTAATACATTGATTATTCCTTGCTACTGTAGTGTTATCTTGAAGCTGTGAGAAAGGAGGACAGGCGTTCCAAGGCGCGGAAGCAGAGACGTTGCTGAGGGCCGACGAAACTAGGATACATAAGGTTACATGAAGTAAACCGTAAGGGGAGAGCCTTGAGAAAATGCCCCCAGAAGCGGTCCCAGGGCGTTAGTTACTCTTCAAGGAAGTAACACGTAACTTCATATGTCATCAAGACGCTGTAGTTGGTTGCCACCATAGGACTTTGTAACCGACAGGCACGTACTACCGTATAAAGCCAGCTTGATACCAGCCCTGAGAACAGCAACGTCAGTAGGCTCACAAGGGTTAGAAAGAGAGCGAAAACGCCAAAAACTGTTGACCCAGCAGTCCCTACTCCGGGGAGCCCGAGGGGCGGGACTAAATGACGTATAACAATAATGTTGTAAGCCTTATTCGGCAGAGTAGCTGAACGATGTTGATAACAAATACGGATTTAGTTAGTGCAACTGCATTAACATCCCCGCCTTAGGAGCAGTAGAGGGGACCTGACTAAACCGTGATTGGCAGGCACCTGCAAGAGACCTACGGGATTGGCTGGGTGGCTTTAAGTGGGAAAAACAGTACCACCACGCGACTCTTGAAAACCCCTAGATCCCAAATTTTGGCAGAGTTCTCAGTCATATGATCTGAGCGCCGAATCCGCGTCCGTCTACTCCAACCTCGGTCCAGCTCCGCGTAAGTCTGCTCTCTCACTTGGAGTGCTCAGTGAGCAGTGTCACATTCAGTATGTTTGGTTTTACAACAAAGTTGTTGCCTTAAGATGCTGCTAGTGTTTGCTACTATAGTTAGCATCCACTCCTGGGACTTCTGCACTGGCTTATGTTGTAACAGTGTTATTCATGCTTTTTCTAACCCTAGAGCTAGCCTCCAGTGTATTAGTTAGTCCTGTCTGGAATAAACAACTATTTCAAAACCCTGTTCGTCCAAGAGTCTCCACGACGAGTTCCCTACCGAGTCTCACCATCTGCATTTCTAGTAAATGCCTGTACCAGTGTTGGCTCAGATAGAAGAAAACAATCAAATGCCTCCACTGCGAATTGTCCTTCTGCCTTCTGCTCTGTACCGCTCTGGAGCGCAGACTGACCAGTAACCCCTTTTTTTTCCCTCTCCCACCTATGTCAGGACACGACAAAGAATCTGCTCATCCTTTTCTCTCTCGATATATATCCACATCCGTTTCCTGTTTTTATTTTTAGCAAAAAACGTTCAGATGTGTGTGAAAACTTATGGGACTTAACTGCTAAGGTCATCAGTCCCTAATCTTACACACTACTTAACCTAAATTATCCTAGGGACAAACACACACACTCATGCCCGAGGGAGGACTCAAACCTACACCGGGACCAGCCGCACAGTCCATGACTGCAGCGCCTTAGACCGTATTTTTAACAGTGCTGACATCGCCACCGTTGAGCTCCCTTAAACCCGTGAAACACACACACACACAAATTCGAAACTGTAGCTAAAATTGTAGTGATCTCTGCATTGCGTCCCTTGCACATAACTCTGTAAAGAGGCATCTGGAAACTGGAATTCTTATGTATCTATAAAGAATTCCAGGTTCGTGGTCAGATAGCGTTCGTGATTTTTCTTTGGTAAAAGTTTTGCTGGAGTCACTTATTTCATGTATTCGCTTCAGTTCAAAGAAAATGTTTGAAGGCTCCCGTTGTCTTATTTGAACTGTAATTGCTGACATGCAGTCAGGTATTTTATCCTGCCTTGAGAACGAGTAATTGCAATCCATATGATCACCTTCTCTGTGATGTGCCTAAGTTCCCGCATAACAGTTGTGTTGGTGATACCATTGTTTTAATTATCTCATGGGTATTGAAAGTCGGAGTAACATTTAGATCCTGGTGATCAGTAATCGAAAACGATTCGAACATGCAATTCCAAAAACTCACCGTAAACAAAGTTCGCCACTATACACAAGATTGAGTTCCAATACTTCATCACTTTTGACAGAAAGTTTTCACGGTGCCGCCGCGTGGAGTGACCGCGCGGTTGGAGACGCCTTGTCACTCACTGATTGAGCGGCCCCTGCCACCGGAGATTCAAGTCCTCCCTCGGGCATCGGTGTGTGTGTTGTTCTTAGCATAGGTTAGTTTAATTTACGAAGTGTGTAAGTCTAGGGCCAGATGACTTCAGCTGTCTTGTCCCATAGGAATTCACACAAATTTGAACATTTTTTCACGGTACCTTCAACAAATCTTTTAAACTACAAGACTCAGACGTATCTTTAGCGATGTTATAGCTTCGTAGTCTATACAATCTGCTTGCGTATGCGCTTCGTTACGTCTTTACGTCAGACTCAGGATTTATTATTTCAGTGTTGGGTCGGCCTATTATTTGTTCTGTTCCCTATTGCTGTGTTTGAAACTTTGGTTCTGTCTTTGTCATACTCTCTGCTGCACAGAAATCAACCGTATTTGTCATATAAATTAGAGATAATGAAATGGTATTCTCATTCTTTATGTGAATCACTGAGTGTGCTGGTTCCCTTCAATTTAACCGAGATAAGTACTCAGTGCAACAAGTGCTGGGAGGGAGTTTTTCCTCCATATTGTATAATTAATTGCGTTTGAAGAGTTTCCAAACTCTCAAACGATCTTAGTCGTCTTCCTCCATCTGTGTGGTCATTTATTCAATTTTTTTTCAGAACCTTATTTATTTACTTCTGTACTTCTTTAGGGATCCTTTGTAGCATAAGTGGCACGTGATTTGATTCATATATCGTCCATAAATCTCTGCTTTCCTTACTTTTCTATTCTTTCTGGCTTATGAATTTCTAGTTTCATTATTTCTATCCCTGATGTCATACAAAGCCAGGCATAAGCCAGCCAAACATCATGGAGGCTCTGCACACAGCTGCAGGAAGACGACAACTAAAATAATGAATACGAATCGCTTTATAATTAATATCGTAATAAATTAGCCTTTGTTAGTGATGCAGTCATTTTCTTAAAAATAATTTAAAATACCAATATTCATATTGAAGTAATTGTTTTTGGAGTGGTGGGATGATCACCATGAAGCAAATGGTCCACTATCCGTAACGTGGAACAGTTAATGGCGTTTATAAACAGTGCTCACGAATTTGGGTGCGAAAGGACGCAAAGCTAACCACTAGTACATAGACATTGGAGAATGTGCAGACAATGTAGTACCAACTCATATTGATACCTATCAATTTCTTTTATTATTTCAGTGGAATACTTTCAAAATCGGCTAAAAATATTAGAGATACGTACACTGATAAAGGGAAACATTGTGACTACTCGTTGAAAGCTTTCACGACCAGTTGTCTTAATTGATGGTGAATCTTTCGAGTTCTGTGATCGTGGTCCATTAAGCGTTTTTGTTTCTGCTGTTTCGTCGAAGACTGCATTTGGCATCCTAGGAAGAGATCCTGGTTGCGCTGGTTCCTGTCGACTCACTTCGCATAGCGATGTCCAGAGCATGAAGTTAGCTTCGCATGGTGCTGCATACAGATAGTCTGCCTGCATCTAGCTTAGACACTCTATTAAGTAGAAACAGGAGCGTAACGCATTTGTAGTCCATTTCCATATATCTCGGTTCTTTTCAGATTCATGTTACTTCATAGAAAGCGTTCTCGGTAATCTGCTAGGCCGTCTGCAAATACGAGTTGCGTTGAGCTCTGCTTATCCTGTTCTTTAGTTCAGCAATTTTTTTTCACATCGTTTATCTTAGCATCATACTAGCGTTTACTGGGCGTTCAGCTTACGTTACACAAATATAGAGACGAAAACAACTTGAATAACGTACTAAGCTAGCATGAAATACTTAGTTTATGTGTCTTACGCTGATTCATTTCTCGCTTTTAGCTTCCGCTAGGTGGGGGTAAAGTTCTTTACAGAAGCAAAGTATTTTTTATTTTTATTTTTTGAGTCATCAGTCTTCTGATTAGTTTTATGCGGCCCATCAAGGATCTCCTGTGCCAATCTCTTCATCCCAGAGTAGCACTTGCAACCTAAGTCCTCAATTACTTGCTGGATGTATTCCAATCCCTGTCTTCCTCTACAGTTTTAGCCCTCTACAGTTCCCTCTGGTACTATGGAAGTCATTCCCTGTTGTTTTTTTTTGACGTCCTACCATTCTGTTCCTGTCTGTCAGGTTTTGCACATATTTCTTTCTTCCCTGATTCTGCGCAGGATCTCCTCATTCCTTACTTTATCAGGCCACCTAATTTTCGACATTCGTCTGTAGCACCACATCTCAAATCCTTCGATTCTCTTGTGGTCCGGTTTTCCCACAACCCGTGTTTCACTGCCATACAATGATGTGCTCCAAACATACCTTCTCAGAAATTTCTTCCTTCAGTTAGGGCCTACGTTTGATCCTAGTAGATTTCTCTTGGCCAGGAATCCCCTTTTTGTCAGTGCTAGTCCGGTTTTGATGTCCTCCTTGCTCCGTCAAGCACTGATTACATTGCTCCAGAGGTAGTAAAATTCCTTAACTTCACCTACTACGTAACCATCAATCCTGATGCTAAATTTCTCGTTGTTCTCATTTTTGCTACTTCTCATTACTTTCGTCATTCTTTGATTTACTCTCAATCCATATTCAGTACTCATACATTCAGCAGATCATGTAATTCTTCTTCACTTTCACTCAGGATAGCAATGTCATCAGCGAATCATATCATTGATCTCCTTTCACCTTGAATTGTAATTCCACTTTCGAATATTTCTTTTACTGAAATCATTGCTTCTTCGATGTACAGGCTGAATAGTAGGGGCGAGGACTACACACCTGTCTTTCACTTATCAGTCGCAACGTTGGATTTGCCTCTCTGGTGCCTTTACCTTTCCTAAAGCCAAACTGATCATCATCTAACACATCCTCAATTTTCTTTTCTATTCTTCTGTATATTATTCTTGTTAGCAACATGGATGCATGAGCTGTTACGCTGCTTGTGCGACAATTCTCGAACGCATCAGCTTTTGCTGTCTTCGGAATAGTGTGGATGATATTTTTGTAAAAGTCAGATGATATGTCGCCAGACTCATACATTCTGTAAGGTGTCAGGCAAATCCTACACCTTACATGAGAACCCTGACATGATAAGCAAATCCGGCAGTATGTCACATAGCTCCGAATAAATCGTGAAATTAAATTAACCAAATTAACGAGTGAGCAAATGGAATACCACAGACTAACACAAGAATGCCTAAATGCATGTCATACCTTCCCACCGTGAAACAGACGCAGTTCCGAGGGGAGAAACGAGAACAGAAGCCGAGAGCAGAACCGTGTTAAGCTAGAAGGCCCTACGATAAGGGACGGACGGACACCCACGTCGCCAGCTAACCGCTAGGACCACCCCCAGCCCATGTTAAAAGCTAGAGCCCTCCAGAAGAACAGTATAGATCTTATGATAACACAAAAAGGGCCACACCAGCTGCAACTTTTAGCGTGAGACTTTTTCGCGTCTCTGTTACGTTGCAAACGTTAAAAACATTGCCCCACCACGAAAAGTATAACGTTTCTCATTGGAGAGACAGAATTTTGTAGGCGGAGCTTAAGGTTAACATTGAGACCATGATTGGTCAGTTGAAAACACAGCCAGATAGCTTTTTTTAAACCAACTTAAGTAAATTGTAGTAAGGAGAAGTTAGGAGAGAGTTGCTTCCGAGACGGCGAGCTGCATGGAGCTGCGCTGCCCGTCGCCCCCTGACGCTGCCTAACCAACGACAAGGTAATGAACGCACGCGATGCCGCATAATAGCGCATAAAGCTTCACTCAGAACTGCAGAAGTCTCATCTGTTACACCCCCTTTTTACCTAATACTAGTGTCGATCGTCAATTAAATCTCATGGTGTTCACATTTGCTACTTGAAGTAAAAATCTGAAACGCGATGATTTTTCTGTTATATAATTATTGAGAAGCCACATCAGCCACCGTAATTTGCGACAAGTTAGATAAGTAATTAAAGATAATTGAGGGTCACTGTAGACCATTTTGATAGGTTTCTCTTTTGTGAAACTTAATTTAAACCTAGATTATAGGTGTGATATGGCATAGGTCATCCTTCGATCCATTTAAGAACTAGGAAGCCCATTCAGAAAATATTCGTTTACATTTTTGTTGAATGCAGTTGGTTTTTATCATTCTGTATTAAAACATTTCCTTTTATCAATAGTGGAATTTATAAACAATGTTTTGTGAGTAGAATAAAATTTCCAATGGTAAACTTAACTGCTTTTTCGACGTTATTTTACCAGCTAACTAAGTATTTCTTCTGTTACCCATGGTTTCTTCACAGTTACTTCTTTGTACCTATGTTTTTCTCTCCAACTTCTGTGATTGCCGTTTTTAGGGTTGTCCATTCCTATTCAACTGTACTGGATGCTGAGCTATTTCTTCTTGCTGTATGTATAGATTTAGAGAACTTCGAGCGTATCTCGTCACTCCTTGGTACTTCTGTAACTTACTTCTTTGCGTATTGATTCTTCCTGAATAATCTATCAAACTTCGGTCTACTCTTCAACACTACTAAATTGCGATCTCAGTCTGTATCTGCTCCTGGGTACGCCTTACAATCCAGTATCTAATTTTGGAATCTCTGTCTGACCATGATGTATCACCCAGCCTTTTCCTAGTATATCTGCTTCACTTGTGATTCTTGAACAGAGTATTCGCTATTATTAACTGAAATTTATTACAAAACTCAATTAGCCCTTCTCTCCCCCTATTTCTTGTCCCAAGCCCATATTCCCATGTAACCCTTTCTTATACTCCTTCCCCTACAACTGCTTTCCAGTCTCCCATGGCTATTACATTTTCATCTCCCTTTACGTACTGTGTTACCCTTTCAATATTCTCATACACTTTCTCTATCTCTTCATCTTCGGCTTGCAGACGTCGGCATGTATTCCTGAACTATCGTTGTAGGTGTTGGTTTGCTGTCGATCTGATAAGAGCAACCCTATCACTGAACTTTTCACAGTAACACACTGTTTGTACTGCATTCTTATTCATGACGAATCCTACTTCCGTTATACCATTGTCTAATGCTGTTGTTATTACCCTAGACTCAGCTGACCAGAAATCCTTTCCTTCTTTCATTTCACGTCACTCATCCCCGTTATATGTAGACTAAGCCTCAGCATTTTCCTTTTCAGATTTTCTAATTTATCCACCACGTTCAAACTTCTAAAATTCTACACCTTGAAACGCGTACGTTTCAACCAGCGATGGCGAGGCATGACAGAATCTCTGACCAGAGAGTTGTTTATCGTTGCTAGTCTGCGCTTGACCGCGCGACAGTTTAGTTGTTGTACGTAGCGAGTCGCGAGAGCATGTAGTTCAGTTCAGAGTTGGACGCTGTTGCTTGTTGCACTCTTGTCAGTGCTAGTTGCGAGTCGGAGTTGTGTGTGAGGAGTCGGCGGGCGTCGACATGGGTCTCTGGTCAAGATTCGGGACGAGGTATATTGCTAAATAAGGTAATGAATCAGCATTGCGCACATCTGATAACGTAATGTATGTTAATTGTAATTAATTTGTTCAAGAAATGCCCCAATAATAATTTTGTTTTCAAAGCAATCTTTTTTAAGAAAAGAATCATTCCAAGTGAAACAATATTTCCAATGCTTTTCATCCCAGATTCAATTTATCAGATTAATTATTGCACAGGGCCTAAGGTCAGCGATGCTGCCCTTCAATTTATCAGATTAATTATTGCACAGGGCCTAAGGTCAGCGATGCTGCCCTGTTATTGTGGGTTTAATGATTAATGTTCATTTCTCAATTTTTGTGCCGAGTTTACATTGGGTGATTATTTTTCAATATTTTTGTAGCGAAGTTACAATCACTTTTATTTCAATTTAACGATGTTTTGTGGGAGCTCAACAACATTTGCCTCTATTTCGATTAACATTCAATTATAGTAATTTACATTATTTGCGGAAAAAATATTGTCATTTCAAATATTTGTGGGGAGGCTACACTTGGTTCTATTCACTTCTTTTCATTTTCATATTTTTACGGGGAGGTTACACTTAGCACGATGTCCAATTCATATTTAAATATTTTCATTTATTTTGTGGGGAGGTTACACTTGGCGACGTCCGGTCCAGGATCGTATTTCTTTGAGAATCTTCTGAAAAGTAGCCGGACATCTGTTCTTATTTACTAAAATATAATTAGCATTTGGCGCAACGCTTTTACTAATTTTGTGACTTTCTTTCCTCAGATCATCGGCAATTCGTTGCTCTTTGTTGTATTTGTATTTGTTGGATTTTGCATTGTCTTTGTTTCATTTGTGAATAATTGTGACTTGTGTAAAAATGCCGCGAAAGACTATTAATAGCGAGGTATAATGAGTGAAATGGTCGACTTAAATAACTTCACCGATAGTGCTTGCGACACGCAATATAATTATGACAATCCACCGTTTACTGACAATCATCCTAGTGATGAACAAATGAATTCAATTGTGTCCACTAATAATCTGACGACAATTGATGACGCGGGGCGTTCTGTTGCAATGAGCGCAGCCCAGCTTGTAACACCCGGTTTGCATGATTTAAGTAATGAACAGACAAATTTGTCTAATGAAAATGAACAGTATACTCAATGTAGGACAGATCTATTTAATTCCAAGGTAGTGACGCACAGTGCACATCCGATTGGCAAACCTTTTTGTAGATTACAGAATGACCAAATGGTCACACAGAACGTGACAATTGCAGGTACGCCGTCAAACAGCGCAGAGAATAGAGCCGGTAATATTGACTTGGATCAAATTATGGCAATGTTGCTACAACAACTCAATGAACATTTCAAACAATATAACGAAATTTTCGACAACCATTTCAAACAACTTAGCGAAACAATTAATGAAAGTTTCAAATAGACGAATGAAACATCCGACAAACTTAATGAAAGTTTCGACAACCATTTCAAACAACTTGATGAAAGTTTCGACAACCATTTCAAACAACTTAGCGAAACAATTGATGAAAGTTTCGAACTCACGAACGAAAAACAAGACAACCTTAACGAACAGTACAAACAAGTTAGTGAACTGATTACAGCCGTTACCGTGCAATGTCAGGACACTAAAGAACAATTACGTGAGGATAGTAAGGCTTGTGCTAACAACAGTAATGAAGAAGTTGGCACTGTTGCACAAGAATTGAGTTTTACACGTGTAGGCACAACAGGATCAAATAAAGACGAAATTAATGCAGTCACTGAACAATGTTCAGCAAACGCAACACAGATACACGAAATTAATGCAGTCACTGAACAATGCCCTAAAAACGCGGTACAGATACGCGACGAGTGCAATTTAAAGTCACTGGAAGTTTCACACATTCTGAATACGGAAGTCGATAATAAAAGTGAACGACAGATCAACCAAATTGACGAAAGTATTAAAGTAACAGAATTGAAAACTATTTCAATCACCAATACGTCACAGAATACGCCACTTTGCGAACATTTGTCAGAGTCACGCAGCGCGTATAATTTGAGCAATTTACAGAGACTACGCGACTTAAAATCCGAAAAGCCACGCGACTTAAAATCTGAAAAGCTACGCAACTTAAAATCTGAAATGACACAGACAAACAGATTCTCACACAAACCTGAACGTGTTCTCAAATTCAGTGACGAGAACGTAGATTACGAGCAATTTTTATCCGTAAGAAAATCTAAGGAATTTAATAATGACAGAGGACAGATACACGATTTGAACTGTATACGACAATTTATTTTTGTACTTTCACCAGCTTGGTCTGTAACGCAGAAACTAGCTTTGAACTGGATACGACAATTTGCTCTTGAATTTTTACCAACATCTCGTGTAATGGAAAAACTTGAATTAGCATGGATACAGCAATTTGTTTTAGAATTTTCACCGGCATTGCCTGTAACGCAAAAGCTGAAACTTATTTGCAGTACGTAATTGACCTCAGGGGATTCATTACGCTTTAATGAATATGTGCCGTAGCGTGCATAGGGCCCCGAGCTGTAGTAGTGCTGTTTCATCTTTAGTTTTTTGCGCTGCTGCCTTCTCTTCTACTATCCTTTATATCTATCAAAACAGCTCTTCAACTATTGCTCTACCTAGTATTAACAAAAGTGAGTAATGAAAACCCGATAAGATAAGTATTTACCGAAAGTGACAGTTCTCTTTAGACACTCCCGAAATGACAACTATCGCCGTAATTTTAATATCAGGGAAAAATTTAATCATCAGTATGTGCAAAATTTTCAGCAGTCGCAAACACATTTTGGTAACAATAGATGTTTTCCACCGCAACAGTATGAAAGTCAGCCGCTTAGCATAGCTAACCAACAATGTAGTCTACAAGGTCAACCAAGCTTTTATGTTTCTTCGCGTGCACGTATAGTCTCAGCTTCAGCAAATAGTAACGCACACCAGCAAAGAAATGAGTACGTACAGAAAACACACTATTTCAACTCGTATCGCACTGCGCCGTATAGAAATGACTATCATGACAAACGTAAAAATAATGAGCACAATTTTTCAGCGTACATTTAATAACAGTCGATCTTTTCAGCAGGAAGAACATACGGCACAGCAAATAATCATGAATGTATCAGACAGTAGGTATCATCCATAGCGTAATACGTCAGGAAGAATTAACAGAACAGTTCAAATAGTGGATATGCCACAGCATCCTCCCGTAAATAACAGCACGTACGATATAATTTGACTAGATACAGTAAGGGTTGTATATTCCAGTAACGCAAGCAATAATTTTGACACGCAGAATCTTTTTCACGAGAAAGTTATATGAAACATGCTTTGTTGAATGCACCACTTTTATCGCACCCAGATCTTACCAGAAATTTTTCGATTGCCACCGACTGTACTAACACCGCTTTAGGCGTAGATATTTTCCAGGAAATTGAAGAAGATGGTTCTACAGTAATTAAAAACATCGCATTTGCAAGTCGCATTCTGTCACCTGCTGAACGTAATTATTCCGTTACAGAACTGGAAACATTATGTGTTGTTTGGGCTTTTACGAGATTCAGGCATTTTCTTTATGGCAGACATACCACCGTTTACACAGATCACAGAGCTATACAATTTTTACTTTCAGCTAAATTTACACACGACAGGTTAAGCAGGTGGAAACTTTATTTACAGGAATTTAATTTCACAGTTGTTCACATTCCCGGCACACAAAATGTTGTAGCAGACGCACTATCTCGCTCTCTCAGCAACAATCAGCAAGACATCGCAACCAACTTCTGCAAAGCAAATTTCAGCGTCATGTACATTCAGCAAGTTGCATTTGAAAATTTTATTTCGTCGTCATTACAGGACATAGCAAAAGAGCAAAATAAAGACAAGGTGTGGAAAGAGATTAAACACCTCTGGCAAGATAGGAATAATGTTACGATTAGAAACCATTACACTGTACGCAATGACATTCTGTTTCGCCGCTCTCATCCTGACAGCAACAGTTGGTTATTATGCATTCCTGACGAGCTTGTTAACAAATTAATCTGGTATACTCATTTAAGTTACGCACATTACGGAGCTAGAAAATGTTTTCTTATACTGAGACAGTACTGTTATTTTACCAACATGGAAAAACGTATACGACGAGTTTTAGCGTCATGCAAAATCTGCCAGAAAGCTAAGTCAGACACAACTTCACATATTCCTCTATTATATCCCATTGTACCTGTCAAATTACGACATATGGCCGCTGTAGACATTTTTGGTCCGATTCCCAGAACTAATAGAGGTTTTTGCTACATCTTTGTTGCTGTTGGACTCACTTCAAAATTTGTTACCTTCACTCCGTTACGCAAAGCTACTGCTAGAACCGTTTCGAAAGCATTTGTAAAGCATTTTTTATTTCATGTAGGGCATGTGTTGAAAGTAATTTCCGATAGTGGATCACAATTTCGTTCTGCTATATGGACACGTATGTTACGAACTAGAAACATTTCTCCGATCTATATAACCAGGTACCATGTTTCTTCGAACCCTTGTGAACGATTAATGAAAGAAATTGGTAAACTGTGTAGAATATACTGCCACAAAAGACATATTGATTGGGACACACACATATTCTCATTCGAAGATGTAATTAATTCCATACCAAATGAATCTACTATGCTATCTCCGTCTGTTATACTGAAAAATGTTGAACCACCTAACAAAATTACAGAATTAGTAAACTTTCCTACATCTCGTCGACTACGACACCATGAAATAATTAACATTGCGCTGAAGAACATCAAACATGCCGCAGAGCGCCGTAGAAGACAGCAAAAACAAGTTTGTATACGCCGTGACTTTCACATTGGACAGAAGATATTAGTACGTACACACTATTTATCCAGCAGAATAAAATATAAGTGCAGTAAATTTGAATTTATATACGCAGGTCCATATCGGATTCGCGACATTCCTCACCCCAATGTTGTACACGTCGAAACTCTGAGAACCAGAAAAAGTAAAGGCAACCACCATGTCTCCAATATTAAACCCTTTATGAATGAAGACACTTTATGATTTAACATACTATGATGCCATTTACTAATTTTTATGATCACTTATGCAGTTATATTCACATGACTACTTATTGATGATTATCGTATTTTTTCTTGGCAAGTGCCCGGCAAGGTAAGGTTAGCGGGTCGCTCTTCTTGTCGCTACACATCAGACCGTGCATATTTTTCCAGATGAATTTACACATTTATGACTATTTCTGCAATTATATTTATATGACTACTTATTGATGATTATCGAATTTTTTATTGGCAAGTGCCCGGCAAGGTAAGGTTAGCAGGTCGCTCTTCTTGTCGTTACATATCAGACTGTGCACATTTTTTCCAGAGAAACTTACGTATCTTATGAATAATCATGCAATTTTATCTAGTGACATATTAATTTTATTAAATTCTCTCTCCATTAAAGTCTTTAATTCTCGCCTCTACTAACTACACAACATACAAGGTGAACTCAAAGAAGGTCACATTTCTTGTCATCATGTTTTTTAATGTATGCACGATTCTTTTCATATTTTGTCTATATGCACTGTGAAATAATTAAGATATAACACACACCAGTTGACTTTGACATTTTTGCCCTATGATATCTCAACATCGTGACTGTTTTACATTTTTTGCTGCTGCATTGTGATATTCTGTGTACATTTTTGCATTTGAACACTGTCTATTTTTTTTTCATATTACGTTTTCTGTCATGGAATACTGTATGGATAATTATGTTATCATAAACCAGTCATTATTTAGTGAGTATATGATGTAAATGCAAGACATTAATCTTTGTTCATCAATTTCAGAAAGAAATGATGTGTAAAAGAAATAAATTAAACAGAAATGAGAATTTCACCTTCGGAATGAACGAAAGAAGATGCAAACCTCGTGATGAAGAGTAAATGGATCAGGATTAGCAAGCATTAACAAGAATATACTATACACATCGTAGAATAGCAGTCTTAACTAATTTTTTCTTTCAGAATACAAGGCGATTGATACAGGCTGTCAGACAGAACTACACGTCTTAGTTTTAGTGATGGAATATGCTAGAGATAAAGAATAGTTATGTAATGAGTAATGAAATGATTTTTTTTGCAGATGGTAAAGAATGCTGATGAATAATGATGAAGAATATGCTATTATGGATAATGAAGTTTTTCTTTACAGGTGATGATAATAATGGAGTTAAGATAATGAAGTGATGGATAATGAAGGTTTTTCTTCACAGATGAGGATATTGAGGAAGTTATGTATTCATGCTATGTAGTTATTTAAGTATTTGTTGCAGTTCGCTTTGACAGCAAGTGTTATATTGCATAGTATAATGACTGAAGGTTTTGGAAAGAACAGCTATGGAACACATTTTTATACACATTTCACTACCTGTTAATTCGAAGTTCACTACTTTTCAGCATAAAATGCATTTCTTCTTTCAGCTTAATAATCCATTTTTTTGTATATTTTTGCAGGAGAAATTATTTATGAAATTAATGTGCTATAAGCAGTTGTTCATTAAATCTATGTCATTTATGAATGTGATTACATATACTCTACTTGTTTCATAATCTTGCCACAGCTGACTCATGACGATTGACGTTACGCATTTTCATTTACAGGAACAACCCAGAAGCAAATTTTTCTCTCTTGCTTTCCTAACTAATAATGCTTCGTAACTAGGAAATGAATGCTACTAATTATGCTTTGTAACTGGGAAAAGAATGCTACTGATTACTGTATTGAAATGTCCAATGATTAATAATGCTTTGTAATTAGGACATAAATGCTACTGATTATGCTTTGTAACTAGGAAATGAATGCTACTGATTATGCTTTGTAACTAGGAAATGAATGCTACTGATAACTGTATTGAAATAACCAATGCCAATGTCGTTTGTAAAACAATTAATGAACATTCTTCTGTAATACTACATACATGGTACAGAAATGTTCAATAACTGGGCTATGAATGCCGCAAACTACTAATGTAATTCCAAATGAAGACTAGTATGTGACTTAATGTCCTTCACCTTCTGACCTAACTACCCTGAATTACTGCAATATCCATTTGTCCTGTATATCCTCTTGATCATGGAGCACTATATTTGGTTTTTGCACTAATTGTACGTTGGTGTGCTTTGTAAGAGCGTGGTGTTGACACGACATGCTGTCCACCACCGTGAGCGATGGAGACGTTATTATAGTCCCACTGTTTGGTGTACCTGATGTACTCCCAAAATGATAACATGGAATATTACTACGACATTTCAGTGTCTTGGGTACGCTGATAAATACTTCTGGGAAAAGAACTTCAGATTGTCTGACTTGGTGTTGTACTTCTGTGGAATGATATGGACTTTCAGTGCAGCTGCGTGCAACCTAAAGTGCTACAACCATGATGCAATCCTTCCCTTTCCTATCCTAATTCTTGTAACATAGTGAAAATCATTTCTTGCTAACATCATTTGTATTCATGGCCTATACATTTTTTTCGAATTTCAGTGCGAGTGCACTTTTGTTATTTTCTAATATGATTACTACTCATTGTATGTACATTTCGATTTGCTGATATATTCTGAATTTCAGTGCGTGTGCACTTTTGTCATTTTTCTAACATGATTTCTACTTATTGTATATACATTTTGTGATTTGCTGATATATTCTGAATTTCTGTGTGTATGCACCTTTGTCATTTTATAACATGGTTACTACTCATTGTATGTACATTTTGATTTGCTGATATGTTCTGAACTGCAGTGCATGTGCACTTATGTCACTTGTCAACATGATTTTTTGCCATTATGTTTATTTGTTGTGAAAATGCTAAAGAGTTTTTCAGTGCATGTGCACTTATGTCATTTGTTAATATGGTTTGTACTCACATTTTATGATTGCCTAATATGTTTTGTACTTGGTGCATGTGCACCATATTTACTTCATGTTCTATATCTGTATATATGCTGTAATTGTAAAGTTAATTAATTCTGAAAAAATTTGTTGCTCATGGCAAGTCCAAATGACTCACCATCGCTGCCAAATTCTTGCGCCCCCCCCCCCCCCCAGTGGAGGGTTATGAAACGCGTACGTTTCAACCAGCGATGGCGAGGCGTGGCAGAATCTCTGATCAGAGAGTTGTTTATCGTTGCTAGTCTGCGCTTGACCGCGCGACAGTTCAGTTGTTGTACGTAGCGAGTCGCGAGAGCATGTAGTTCAGTTCAGAGTTGGACGCTGTTGCTTGTTGCACTCTGTCAGTGCTAGTTGCGAGTCGGAGTTGTGTGTGAGGAGTCGGCGGGCGTCGACATGGGTCTCTGGTCAAGGTTCGGGACGAGGTATATTGTTAAATAAGGTAATGAAGCAGCATTGCGCACATCTGATAATGTAATGTATGTTAATTGTAATTAATTTGTTCAAGAAATGCCCCAATGATAATTTTGTTTTCAAAGCAATCTTTTTTAAGAAACGAATCATTCCAAGTGAAACAATATTTCCTATGCTTTTCATCCCAGATTCAATTTATCAGATTAATTATTGCACAGGGCCTAAGGTCAGCGATGCTGCCCTTCAATTTATCAGATTAATTATTGCACAGGGCCTAAGGTCAGCGATGCTGCCCTATTATTGTGGGTTTAATGATTAATGTTCATTTCTCAATTTTTGTGCCGAGTTTACATTGGGTGATTATTTTTCAATATTTTTGTAGCGAAGTTACAATCACTTTTATTTCAATTTAACGATGTTTTGTGGGAGCTCAACAACATTTGCCTCTATTTCGATTAACATTCAATTATAGTAATTTACATTATTTGCGGAAAAAATATTGTCATTTCAAATATTTGTGGGGAGGCTACACTTGGTTCTATTCACTTCTTTTCATTTTCATATTTTTACGGGGAGGTTACACTTAGCACGATGTCCAATTCACATTTAAATATTTTCATTTATTTTTGTGGGGAGGTTACAACCTTTATTGGTAGAACGTTGTCCTTTTTTTGGTTATCAATCTTTTTTGTCAAGGCCATCCCCGTCCTTATCTCCTTGGTTGTCCCCTCTCAGAGATCCAAATCGGGACTATTCCAGAGTCTTTTGTCAATGGAGAGATCATCGCGAAACTTTTCGGTTACAGGGCACATGTCCTGTAGATACACGTTAGGTATCTTTAATGTAGTGGTTCCCATTGCCCTCTGCGTCCTCATGCCGTTGATCATTGAAGACTCTTCCACCTCTAGGGGCGGTTTCCCATCCCAAGGACAGGAGAGTGCCCTGGAACTCCATCCGCTCCTCCGCCCTCTTTGACAGTGCTTTTGGCAGAATGTGGGTGACTTCTCATTCCGGAAGTCTTTCGCCGCCAACTACTAAGAAACAACTCTGCCCCGGCAACCCTCACGTACTTCCACTCCTCAGCCTGTTGCTTCTTCGAAAACTAATATTTTTCACATGGGCGTGGTCACAGAACACTATTCTTCAAAACTTCCAAAGTGATTATGTCCATCCTTTGGTTATCTTCCTTGTTTAACTATTGCGCATGGACTTTTCCTTTGTAGATCCCAACGAATCGGAGGGTCCGTATTTGCAGAAGTGAGATTTAATTGAGATGGTTGCCCAAAATTATGGGGTCGAAATTAATAATCCAGTTGCATTTTTGGCTGAGTTCAAATGAGTGTCGGTTTCATCTGCATCCATTGGTGGCTGTAAGGAATTCATAGTCGCATTAAGTTTTCCTTTCCGCTCACGTAAACCTCTATAAATACTTATGGAGACGCTCGTAGGCTTTGATGTGATCTATTTCTGCAATCTGCCGCGTCAGTAGCGGTGGACTTCTTTTCACTATTTTCCTGAAAGCGTTTCGGAAACAATTGTTGTGATCTGTTTTTCTCCACATTCCTACAGATTTTCGTCCAATGATCCATTGACAGACGCAAAGCAACTTCCCTCATTTTCACAACGTTGGGCACGAATGGCTACCGTCCAAGGCGACTGCCTCATGAGATTCGAAAAAAGAATTGTGGGGTAGAAATATTTAACATGGTGATGCGCAGAAAAGGAGAAGTAATGTGTAAGAGTGTATCATTGACCCATGACTGAAAACGAAAATGTCTGATGGATAAAAAGCGTCCATTACCATTGGTGGTACAGCAAACAGTATATCTACACTACTGCCGACGACCAATCACTGAAAGCACCTTTGTTTACACTAGGGTTGCACTTACGATGAACGTAGTAAAGCATGTCACGTTACTAGAGCATTCATTCAGTACACCACAGTGACGGGTGGAGAATAACGTCTGAGTATTTGGCTGTTTGTCAGGCACCGTGACAGTCTCTCATTTTTTTCTAATGTCTCTGCCATCTCATCCGAATGGAGCTCAGAGTCGCACAATACGAATCATGATCAGTAGACTTCCTATGAACTTTGTTTCAGAAGTTGGAAGATTGAGTCTTATCTTCCTTTCTACACACTCTCCACGCAGTGTGATGCACTTACCATGCACTTCAAAATCGCCTCTAAAGATCTGTGGAGTTTTAATACGACGTCTCTCAAGGCCACTTTTCGCAGTGAGATAGAAGAACAAGTTGCTCGGTGTCAGGTTTTGAGTGTAAGTTGGGTGGAAAACCTTAGAAATACCTTTTCTGGTCAAAACTTCGAACACAGTTTGGGCAACGTGAGACCAAGCGTTATCGTAGCGAAGCTTCCACTTTGAAACGAATTGTTTTGTTCTTAGGTGAGTGATCCCCAATCAGTTGGCCTTGGGACCAGTCTGTTGCGTGCTGTGGTGCCTGCGGTATGCCTTGGACCTGCATGAATGTACAACATGCCTTTTATGTGATGACCAGGGCCTTATTCGCTGACTTGGGAGTAGTGGTTGCCGTGTTGCACCCGCTCTGCGCTACTCGGTTTAATTTCATTGTCATAAAAATACACGCACGTTGCACATGCAGTGTCGACGTTCTGCGCCGTTCATTACCACCTCCCACACTCTAATAGCAGTAAACATCAATACGATTCTGCTTTTTCTTTGCAGCAAACCATCGCCATATTCGTTGTACACGCCACCTAGACATGTGCAGATGTTTCTTTAAATGAGTGTGAACATTTCCAAATGATATATAGAGAATGCGCGAGAGTTTTCCGACAAGAAAACGATCACTGCGTATAATGGCTGTAGCAGCAGGGTTGTTGTCTCTATCAAGGTCGTGATATTCCCCTTTCATTTCGTAACTCTTCTGGTCGCCTTGAAATGGTTGTGGCAAAGAAAACTGCCTCGATCCGAATGGCAGACTCACCAAAAACTGTTCTGAGTTTTTAATAGATCAGAGAAGCATTATTGTCCAGAATAGCATAAACGTTTCGAGCGTGAAGCTGCTCACGAAAATCAGACACATCGAAGTTTTAAAGGCATGAAAAACGCACGGCTACGCCCAATCACACATGCAACTCTGCTGGTAAGAACGATACTGCATCTACGGAGCCTAGCATGTAGTTTTCTCATATGGCGGTAGATGGCTCCTGAATCAGTCGATACGATTCAGAGTTACGTCGGCTTTACCCAAGCGACTGTCTTGTCAAAATCGACTACTCGTAATGGGTGCGCGTCACTTGGCTTCTTAGAAATCTGCCACAATATACGCCATGACTAAGGCAGTGACGTCAATGATACGTTGACTGCGCCGAATGTAGAGCTCTAAAATCTTGAGTCTGTAGAGCACTGAACACAATAAAATCGTCCCAATTTGGTTCTACTTGTTCTCTGACAACTGCTTATCACTGCTGTAATATTTAAGACTGTTTCACAAATTTTAGTCTAGGCTGTAAATCACTGACGTAAATCATAATATCTCCTACTGTAAACTGACATCTGTAACGGAATTTAATAGTATCGCCTGTCTACCTGTAATGCACCGACAGAAAGGGTTCGCTTTATCATTAACGTGGCGTCAACGAGTACATCTTAATCGAGATTAATTCAAAGTACCACGTCCCTATTGACACAACATGCTTTAAATCAGAATAAATATACCTATGCAATCGTCTGGTGGCTAGCTTTCTTCTTTCATCCGACTGGGATGAGCACAGCGAAACTTTCACACGCTTACTCCAACTATTAAGTTTTCATAAATGCAATATGGTCTCGTAAATGTAATAGTATGGGATTAGAAATAAGAGATGGAGTTTACCTACATCATTTATTATTTGCGGATGATCAAGTAGTCGTAGCACAAGATGGGGAGGATGCTAACTATATGTGCAATCAACTAGCAGTAGCATACAAAACTTGGGGTTTGAAGATTAATTACCAAAAAACAGAATACTGGACTAATGATTCAGATGAGCTATACATTGAAGGAAAGAAAATCAAAAACATAAACACTTTCTGTTATTTGGGATCCATTTTAGAAATCGGTGGAAAATCAGGGTCAGAAATCAATAAAAGAATTAGTAGCGGACGGAGGGTCATTGGGATGCTTAACTCAGTCTTATGGAGCAGGAATGTAATGAGCAGAACTAAAAAATTAATATACAAATCCATATTAGAGAGTGTGCTTCTGTATGGAACGGAGACCTGGACAATTAACATGAAGCACATTAAAAAATTACAAGCTCTAGAGATGGACCTTTGGAGAAGATCGGCAAGAATCTCCAGGAAAGAAAAGATAAGGAACACTGAAGTAATAAGGAGACTGGAAATAAAAGAAAGAATATATGACGTAATGGATAGGAAGAAATTACAGTGGTACGGGCATGTACGACGAATGGAGAAAACCAGAATACCGAAATTGATACTGGACTGGGAACCGGAGGGGAGAAGAAGAAGAGGACGACCTATGACAACCTGGCTCCAAAATGTACAGCACATAATGAGGAGAATGGGCGCAGAGGAAGAGGACACACAAGACCGAAACACGTGGAGAAATATTTTGAGAATATAGTTTAAGAATGTTTATTGTTTGTATTGTAATTTCCAAGTAAATTATTATGTTGGAGATAAGCCTCTGTAATGAGGAAAAGCTCAAAATAATAATAATAAATACAATATACACAGGATGTTCAAAAAAGTGTCGAATGAGAGGTGGTTTCGTCATCGAAACAAGAAAAATAGATGCACACATTCTGAGATGAGTCCAATAAACATGGGTCCGGAAATGCAAACTTTCTGTGACAAACACGTGTTTACAGGATGTTTTCAATGTGGCGTCCATTCATGACAATGCACGTCCCTACCCTGCGGCGTAAGTAATGATGCACCATTTGCAGTATACCGATTTGTTGTTTTACCTGCTGGCGCGCATTGGTGAGTCGAACCTTTAGTTTCCGCACATCGTCTGACGCGGCGTAAACCAATTCATTCCCGTGTTTCCTAACCAAAGTCTATGCGAATGAAGCCTGGAGAACGAGCAGGCCAAGGTGTGGACCATCCCCTCCCCCCTCCCCTTCGACGAATAAAGCGTTCCTGAAATGTCTGCGTCAGATGTTCGCGCACATTGTGACGAAAGTGTGTTGGTGCGCCATCGTCCAAGAACCACCTTTGTATTCATTGCTGCAATGGCACGGCCCACAGCAAGATAGGCAATACATTAATGAGAAATTCCAGATAATGCGTCCCAGTTTACCTTTGAGATGGCACATACGGCCATATTAATCTATCGCCACGTATACCTGCCCATACTTTGATTGAGAATCGGTTTGATGTCCTCTTTGCTGAATTGCTTGGGGATCTGCATCTGCCCATATATGATAGTTATGGAAATTCACAACACAATCTCTTTGTGAACGCTGCCTTATTGGCAAATTTAAATCTTGGATGTGAACAGTGGATCTGCGACGCACTTCTGCAACAGCCATTGAAAGAACCGCCGTCTGCTGTGATGATCCTGTGATCTTAGAGCCTGAACGTACTGTAGATGATATGGTTACAGCAATTGTTCATGAAGAACCCTCGCCTCCCCCCCCCCCTCCCCCCCCCAACATAACAGATTGAGACACGTATTCTGCTGCTGCTAATCATCGCAAACAGGTCCCAGTCCCAGAGGAAGCACACGCTCCTCCATGTCAGGCATGCGGACTGTGCTGGGCATTCCGCCGTCAGTCTTTCGAGGTAAAAGGGTACTTGTGTCCCTCAGACGCTGGGAAAGTCTACCGATCAGCTATCAGAGGGCACTCTGCACTGTGCATATTTTTCAGCGTAGAGGGCACGGGCTAGCAGACTACGTCCATTTGCTAAATCATAGCAGAAGATTGTTTCCGCCATTTCACTTGTCCATTGCTAACATGTGGTAAAATAGAGAAAAAGTGAATGTCCTACACCACTTGTACGTACAAACAGTGTAACAATAGTAAACATATAAGTGAATCCACGTTTGGAAGAAGGAGAAACATCATGATACGTACCCAGCGTTGACAGTACTGTACAATAAGACATACAAACACGACGAAAACTAACGTAGCCTACAACACGATTCGAAACATACACTGACTGCGACCACCTAATGGTAGATAGGGTACTGTGAGTAAGACATCATTTTACCCTGCTGACACATTTGACGCAGTGCCAATGCAACAAATGTGCTAATATTCGTAAGCGAGTGTCCCACAGCCATTCCTATAAACACATGCCCATCTGGCAAAGTATGCATTTCCGAAAAAAATGGCTCTAAGCACTATGGGACTTAAGATCTGTGGTCATCAGTCCCCTAAACTTAGAACTACTTAAACCTAACTAACCTAAGGACATCACATACATCCATGCCCGAGACAGGATTCGAACCTGCGACCGTAGCAGCAGCGCGGTTACAGACTGAAGTGCCTAAAACCGCTCAGTCACAGCGGCCGGCTATGAACTTATCTTTCTTGTTTCGATGAGTACAAGCACCTCTCAAGGTATTCGACGCTTTTTTTTGTTCAAATGTGTGTGAATTCCTAACGGACCAAAGTGCTGAGGTCATCGGTCCCTAGACTTACACACTTATTAAACTAACTTATGCTAAGAGTAACACACTCAGTCGTGCCCGATGGAGGACTCGAATTTCCGGCGGGCGGGGCCGTGTTATCCGTGTCATGGCACATTAAACAACGCGTCCACTCCGCACGGCGACACTTTTTTGAACACTGTATAGACACATATATACATACCAGAAAGTCTACTACGATAATCATTATTTGCTATGGAAAACGGCTATGTGGTCAAGGCACTTACTTTTGCTTTATGCTAAGAATGTTATAGATGAGCGCTAGTGACGTGTGTTGCCTGTTCGGTATTGAGTGAGATACTCAGATCGAAGATGAACGACAGAATAATGAGTATTGAAGACGTGGGTTTCGCATAAATGTGCGAAGCTGCGCCAGACTTATGTTGCTACAGGATAGAGTGAGACTTAAGACACTGGGTTACAAAAGCACTTCTGAATAAAAATCGATGCTGAAGTTTGCTGAAAAGGGGACTTACATTTTCGTTTGTTTCTATAATACGTCACATTATGTCCTATCTGTAATATCGTTTTGTTTATCAGAATTACTGTATCTTTTACCTCTTCAACTCGGAAACGTAGAAGTACACGATCATAACTCACACACAAGCTCCAGTATTTACACAGTTCCTATTTTACGGTATGACTGCAAATTCTAACTGCGCAACATTAAAACAAACTGCACGAGGTGTAAGTGCCTCTGAAAAATATGAAAACGCAAATATATCCAGCATGAGTGAAGTGCGATACTCTTAAAACCCAGGATCTATGTGTGGAAGAATATTCGGAATGAAGTAGAAAGCAAAACATCTTGAGTAGTAATTGTAATTTAATAGTGTTTAATACTAGTACCGTGAAACATGAAGACTATTTACGATCGTAAGAAAAACCTCATTGTTACAGAGATCAGTGATGATTCTTTGAAGTAAAGCGAAATGCGTACGACTAAATAACGCCTCTATTACAGTCGCAAAAGACGGCCTGTAACCTATATTTCAATAGAGATCAGTCTCCATTCATAACACAGCAATTGGACAGATAAAATTTAGTCTCCTTACTGCCAATGTAACATGAAATAATTCGATATGCTGCTTCAACTTGTCACAGTGCAGCATCTGAATTCTCTTTGTACGATTACTTCTGGTTCTCGATTGTTCTCGGTATCGTCTTCTTCCTCTTCCCGATGCTTTCTGCGCTGATCTAAAAATAAGCCACCTCTCTTGCAGTTCATCTTTTCTCCAATGCTCTGCAGTTCTTGCGAAACCCTCTTCTGAGTCAAGCTTCGGAGTAATCTTCTTCTCGATTTTTTGGTAAGTTATTAGAAAAAAGGCGCGGCAAACGTGTTCTAAACAGTTCTGAAGTATTCTTGTCTCTTCCACGATATTATGCATTTTCCCTCTCTATATACTGTCCCTGTGATATTCTTAAGCTCTTCCACTTTCAACGATTCCTAAAACCGTTCTCCCTTCCACGAAATAGGTTTCCAGTGATCAACTCCATGCTTGCTCCTGTCCATTCACAAGCGTCTAAATCGCGCTGTGGACTACACTTCAAGGCTTCGAATTATCTTCTTTAAATTTCACCTTCTGCTAGTTACGGCCAATAAAACGTTTCCTTCTTACAAAATGCCGCTGATTTTCCACTAATGAACAGACGTACCACACCTGTCCATCTTAATACATCTGAGTCCCACTGCAGAGTGCTCATTATTTCTTACTTCCTTGATGTCATTTTTTACGCAGATGAAATGTTTGAAGCTGGGCAAAAGCTACATACAATTTACACTGAATGGATAACATTACGCATTTATACAGCATTATTCTTTACATAAAGCCATGAAACAAATAAAGGAATTTTGAAAGACTAACTAGATACAACTTTACAATACATTTCTGCTAGGTATTACATGGATGAGAAGTTGTTGTTCCATTCACAGAGAAGGTTGAAAGTGCTCCCATTTAATACGCAGGCATGGGAGATATGGGCACGCCTGCTAACACCGGAAATTAACCATTTCTCGGCGCATCATTCGTGGTATTGTAATACAGCTTCTTTTAATCATTATTTGACGTTAATTTTGTTTTCGAGACACATAGCAAGGATTACTTGAAGATTTAATATTTTTACTAGGTGTGTTATCACTTGAAAGATCAAACAGCTAAAGGCAAAAAATTTTTCAAGTTTTACAATTCTGTACCTGAACAAAGAAAAGCCTACTCTGCGCACATATAAATACATAAAAAGCTATGTTTTAATGAAAATTATTTTAAATGTGAAAAAAGTTAGCTTTATTGATGGAGAAACATAATTTCGGATTTTATTTGGAACTCACAGTAAAAACAAGACAAAAACGGTAAAGAAATAAGACATTGTGTTCTGCATTGGTGCTCGTATGTATTTTTCTAGTGAAGGAAAGATGTTCTGTAATTTTTGAGTGACGGTTTTCCTATTCTTAACTTTGCAGGAGTGTTGAGGATTTATCGTTGACCCTTCTCAAGAACATTCACTATGGCTCTGTCTTTGGTATTTAATAATTATTCCTTAATGTCGTTACTATATCCCAATTTGATGTAAGGATAGTCCCTCACAAGACCACTTTGACAACAGACAGCACTAGGAACATCGCAGGTTTGGCGCCGTGCCTAAACGAGACCGACCATTTGTGACAATGTAGTGTTAACACAAGGAGTCGCTTGTGCAAAAGGAGGTGAAGTGCCAGTCTTTATTGGACTTCCTTGTAAAATCAATCTAAATTTTCAGACATTACATCGTTTGAAACAGGTCACCGTACTTTCCAACCATGTAATACAGTATCGAGGTTCGGTTCAGGCTTGGTCACAGTTTGGCACCACTTCTTCCCCACCTAGATATATACTTTGCTGTTACTCTTGTTTTTGACGTATCACAGACACCTAGCATTTTATGGCAATAATAAAATACATTAAACATTTTATTGTAATAATATTTTGGTTACCTTACTGGTTAGTACATTACTTTAATGTAAGCTAAACAAGAATAATTTACGCAGTACAAAATTGAAATGTGCACTGGTTGTTATCAGTATTTCACTTAGCACTACCACTGAATAAACATCAGTAGATAATGGTTATATGAGTGTTTGCATGAAGTCCTATCTGACACTCACACTGCTCACCTTTGGTTGTATTTCTGTTACGATATTGCTTACTAAATGGCCTTTCTCTTCCTGTCTTGCCTTACTGAATTCCCTGTTCTTTGCCGCTACTGTCAGTGGCCTCTCAAACAGTCTCAGATTTGCTGTCGGTAACAAAAAAAAAAATGGTTCAAATGCCCCTGAGCACTATGGGACTTAACTTCTGAGGTCATCAGCCCCCTAGAACTTAGAACTACTTAAACCTAACTAACCTAAGGACATCACACACATCCATGCCCCAGGCAGGATTCGAACCTGCGACCGTAGCGGTCGCGCGGTTCCAGACTGTAGCGCCTAGAACCGCTCGGCCACTTCGGCAGGCGCTGTCGGTAACAGGAGAAGGCGATCTGCGGATTTGGGTTTTTACCTGACTCGAACTTTTCTGTCGTCTGTCAGCTGGCAAACCCACCCACGTCAGCTAGTCCTCAAACGAACCACAAAAAGAGTCCTGTGTCATAGCTTGTAAATTCCTAGAATTGGTAGACATATTTTGGAATATCGACACCGACAACAGTAGTTCGGGTGTTCATGCTAACGTCGGAAACATAAGATGAAGAGATAGAGAAAGCATATGAGAATACAGAATGAGTAGTTCAATACATAAAGGCAGATGAAAACCTAGTCGTCATGGACGATTGGAATGCGTTGTAGGGGAAGGAGGAGAGGAAAAGATTGCAGGAGAATATGGGCTTGGTAGTAGGAACGGGAAAGTAGGAAAACTATTTGAGGTTTTCAATAGACTTCAGATGGCAATAGAAATAGTCTGTTCAGGAATCAGAAGCTGAGGCAGGCATAGATTCCAAAATCAGATACTGGATTGTAAGGCGCGCCCAGGAGCAGGTACTGATTCAGATCAAAATTTAGTAATTATGAAGAGTAGGCTGAAATCGAAGATACTAGTGAGGAAGAAACTATGCGCAAACAAATAGGATACAAAAATACTAAGAAATGAAAAGAAACGTTAGAAGTTCCGTGAGAATATAGATACCGCGATAATGAATACCTCGTTAGGCACTTCAGCTCAAGAGGAATGGACATCTATAAAAAAAGGGAAATCACAGAAGCTGGAGACAAAAATGTAGGTACAAAAAAGGTAGTGCCACGAAACCATGGGTAACAGAAGAAGTACTTCGCCTATCGACGAAAGAAGGAAGTACAGACATGTTCAGGGAAATCCAGGAATAGAGAAGTGCAAGAGACGGGGGAATGAAATAAACAGGAAGTGCAGGGAAGCTAAAGCGAAATGACTGTATGACAGCTGTGAAGAAATTGAGGAAAAAATTATTGTCTGAAGTCCTGACTCAGTATGTAGGAAAGTCGAAGCAGCGTTCGGTGAAATTAAAAGTTATGGTGATTACATTAAGACTGCACTGGGAATTCCACTGTTAATAAAGTTATTCAATGTGCGTCACACATGTTTGTTTTATTTCTGCCGGACACTTTAAGAATGCGTTGCCGTTTCTTTGCTGTGACACCTGCATTAGGTAGCCAAGTTTAATATATGTCGTCGATGACTTCGTTTATGGAAGCCTAATCATGTCCAATATTGTGGCACTCCAGAAAGGCCGAAGGCCGGAATCTTGATATAATAGTAGAAGAAACTATCCATACAAACGGCGGAACTTTCTTTAGAAAGTATTACGTGGCACTGGCCCCAAACCATGATAAACGTATCATGTTTTGCAATGATTTCAAGCTACACCGTCTTTCTAACCATTTCTGACATTAGATACTTGGAAACTGAAATGTGTAAAAATATAAAAGCTTTTAGTAAAGTGATTTCTTGAGTAGGCTTGTTGTGATAATCCCCTTATTCGACTTGCACTTGCGTAGCTCTGACAACAGAGTCACACCCGATGCAAGTACTATACTTTCTCCTTTTCATCTTTTCATTCGTAATACATATATCACTAAAGTTATTAAGTTCTCCTCTATGCTGTATTTCACTAAACTTTTTTACTTTACCTTGCTTTACTTTCAGGCCCCTGATAAAAGCGTAATTAAGTTTTGAGGAAATATTTTATTTAAAGAAATGCACGCGAATTAAAACCCATCTTAACAACGAGCACTTCAGAATTCGACTCATCAAATAATTGTTTGTACTCCGCAAATTATTGTTTGTTTTAAGGCTCATCTGTCTTGCTTAAAAGCCCTCATTTCCACCTATGAAACGTATTATCTTTTCTGAAAATTCGAAAGTTATTTTCATTCAGAATTAACGTATTATAGAAAATAAGAATTTTAAAATGTAAGCCTTTCAAAATTTCCCTGTTTTGGTTCTTTAGCCCCAGTTTTTCTGATTACAAAAACGTATAACTTTCCTAGAATAACATGCATGGAGTAATTCCTGTAAGACCATAACGGCCTCCTTACTCAACTACATAGACCTGGAGGTGATCAACTTTGATTGCAAGTTGTCATACCGTAAAATAAATGTGTGACGGTAATATAACCGATAAAAAATTAATAACAACTTATGCTGTGAAATTTTCAATTAGAGAATTAAACTTTCCAGAAAATTCCTCATGGGCTTTTGTAGATCCAGGTCCACACCAGAACTCCGGCCCAGTAAAAGAGAGACATTTTTGATAGCAGTTTACGTGCTTACGGCTTGTGGTTAAACAAATCCACTTCACTGCCTAATGTGTTCATGATTTTTAACTTTGCGCCCTTTTATGTAATATATAAAATGTAATACCTTTTTATTTTAACATTTTGTTTTCCGTTCTATGCTCGTCTTTGAAAAGGAGTCGAGCATAAAGCTACGGTCAGCCGGAAGCGAGCATACAGCCAGTGCAAATACTGTGTTATTCGGTTTGTTCAACCTGCGTCCAGCGGTCATTGTGTAACCCTTCTTGTCATACACAAAATTCATACGCTCATTTCACCATTGTATTCAATTACGATGATTGTTACAGTGAAAGTTTTGTTATTCAACCACTTGTTTAGTAGTGAATGGCCACCTTTTGTTTTACTAGCCTACGTAGTCTATGTGAGCTCTTGAACCGTATTACAGTATTGAAATTACTGTATGAAAGTTGATTATCCCATTTCTAAAAACCATAAATATAAATGAACAGAAAAACTGAAAAGTAAATTCGACAATGTTGTGTTAAATCATTAGTGACTCTTTAGAGCACTTAAAGAACGAAGAGGATGATTCCGAAAGATCTACAAGACTTACACACTGCTGTATCAGGTCTTTTTTAAATTTGTTAATGGATTTTGGACATCACCATTACAGTCAGTCTTATCATTGTTTAAATGTTTAACTGCCTAAAAGCGTCAAAAGGAAACGGGCTATAAAAGTACCACTATGACAACAGCAATGCATTACACTCATTTAAGCCGAAATTACGTCCAAGTTCTAAGGAAATTAATATACATTCATTACAATATATGGAAACTTGACGTTATGAAACGTAAATTTTATTGAGATTCACAACACTGTAAAAAAATCGCTTTTTCTAAATTCTCATTTGTCCTGCTACAGAAGCGTATAGGGGTTTATACTGTGTTCGTTATTCTGTCGATAAAAGGCTTCGAATGTCCGATGGTAATTCACTAGCATAGGACACGCTGTGATAGTAGAAACCTTCTGTCACAGCCGAAGAAAATGTTAACAACTTCCACACCGCAGCATTCACATGAAGGTGTCGAAATCATGTTGAGGTGGTAGAACTGGTGCTGGCGTCTTCCATGGTTAAAATTAAGTTGTGCCATTGTCACTACCAAGTCTCTGTTGGTACCATGGATGTAGAGGAAATTAGGCACCACTGCGGCATAGTGTTACCATTTAATTCGTAAGAACGGTGCAGGTTTCAATTCCATCTGTCCACGATTTTATTCTTTATGGTATGTAGGTGATCGCCAGGTGACAATTTATTTTATTTCACTAAACCAGTCTATACAGCTTTCTTGGTTGGAGTATCTACTTGTTAATTTCCCTTTATTTCACTGCGCGTCTTCACCCATGAAACAATAGTGGTGTTATTTACATCTACATCTACATCCATACTCCGCAAGCCTCCTGACGGTGAGTGGCGGAGGGTACTTTGAGTACCGCTATCGGTTCTCCCTTCTATTCAAGCTGTGGGCGAACAAGTATACTGTAACCTACTTCCTTTGTTTTCGGATTGCGTTTTCTTAGGATTCTTCCAATGAATCTCAGTCTG